>NC_056537.1:28766602-29391602 GCF_910596095.1 Thunnus maccoyii | reverse complement strand
AGTAAAATGCTTCATAAAGCAGTATCATTGCATATAATCATTTATGCTCTTCAACCTATGTAAAGATATGCCATAGAGATGCCACCTACATCAACTCAAGGTATGGAACATGTAATTAAATGGCACAAGACATGGAGATTACAATGTTGAATGGTATCCATAGCAACGACTATCACTGGCATCTCCAGCAAAGCAGGTGGCTCTGAACATGATCGTGGGGTGCTAAGGATCTGTGTGTATTTTTAATATGCACTGGATTTGTGATGAAACTTTCATGCATGTTGCACTTTTGGTCACACCTCAATCAGTGATGTCGTCGAACAGCCTCCATTACCTTTCAAAGGCAAAAATGATTAGCATGTGGCCAACAAGACCGAACATTTTAACCCAAAGACAACAGTGCAGCATCTCTGATTCAATGTTGCCTTATCCTCTCAGTTTTTAGTGGTCATACACAAATGCAAATATGTGAATGGATCTGGCTTCAGTTACTGTAAGATATACCACTTTAAAGAAAAGCTCACATATTTAAAGGGGTATGAACAAGAAGTCTAATCTTGGGGGAGATGGCATAATAGGATCTGTAATTGATTCTCCTCACTGTTGCTAAGTATCAAAGATTGATACTTCAAAACAACTTGGAACTTGAAATAAAACTGGTTTGTTTCAGCCTGTGGGTGGAAACAAGGCTGTTGACCCCGACGTATGCCACAGGACACAAGGACCCTGATTAAAGTACAATGAAGTCTTCATTGTCACAACTGTTGCTGGAGCTTTGGTACTTCCAGTCAAGTCTGCCTCCTACTTCACACCGCAAGGAGGTGAAGTTGTGCCAAACCTCCACTCAACTGTTCTGCACTGTTTCTCCAGGTTTTGGATGTGATGAAAAATCTGGGGTGACATTTTGAGGTTCAAATCAGGTGTATTCTCCTAAATATGTTCATAAATAAAGCCAGCCTTGTTGATTTAAAGCTGCGTTATCAGATTTTTTTGTTTTGCTTTTTGAGCCACTAGGGGGCAGCAGACATCATCACCCTTTACAGTTACATTAATCAGGTTATATAATGTTTCTGGTCACCTGATAAATGTGAGTCCAGTCAATAATATACTACTGTATGTTTAAATCTGAATTAACGAAGGGAGGCTGACTTTGTAAAGTACTGTGTTGTACAGTGTGCTCATTAGAATTAGAGCCCAGTCAGCGTTATGATTTGTGAAATGAGGCAGGTAGAACGTGGTCAGTCCTCTGTGTGCAGCTCTGCACTGGGCACCAGCTGGGATGAATTGAAAGCAGTGGAGAGATTATGCACAGTGTGTGTCCCGACACAGTGCAGGGCTTGTGTTCTCAGCTGGCACAGATAGAGAGGGTGCAGCTTGTTCCACTGTGGTCTGGCTTTGATGTGCCAAATAGTTTATGCATTTGTTTAATGTAAAATAGGAATATTTCACACCCAAAATTGAGCTCACCTGTATCTAAATGAAATTACAGCTCAGAATATCTTTCAAACCACCTTTTTTTAAAAAATATTTTAGTTAAAATATATATATACATATATATATATATACACACACACATATATGTGTGCATATATATATATATATATATATATATATATATATATATATATATATATATATATAATGAAAGCTCTGTTGCTCCTTTGATAACTTTGGCCTTTAAAATGAGTAAAACAGCCCAGACAACCCTGTGGCTTCATTCAATTACTTTTGTTAGAGCCTTTTCTAAAGCCACAGGGTGTCTCCGCTTTTCAAGTCTTCTTGCAGGGTGCAATCAAGGCACCAAGGCCTAAACCCTGTACAGCTGGTGACTGTTAATTGGATTCAGGAGCTTCAATAATCAGTAAGCTCACTCCATACTAAAGGAAGTCGACAATTATAATTAAAAAAGGTTAGAGAGGTTTTGATTAGTGTAATTCTCTGTGGTGGGGTTGCTTGAGTTTATGTGATGCAGGAAGGAATAACTGGTACAAACAGAAAGTATCCATGACTTTCTGAGGAATGGCTCTTACATCAAAGCCTAAGTGATCAATAAAGCGGTAAAATCCCTGACTGATTTCCCTGACTCATTTTGCACATTTGTTACAAAGGAGATAAATCTCTACTTTAACCATCACTTAACAACCACCCCACATACATGAAAGCACATAAAAAGGTACTATGTATGTGTTATACTTCAAAGATCTATATTACCACTGCAACTGTTTTTCTTGCAACTTTGAAATAGTGACTGAACCAAGTTAACTGTTTGCTAACCCCCCCCCCCCCAAAAAAAAGAGTGATTGCCCGATCATATCTCAGCAACCACAACTATGCACAGGAGGACTGTTAAGCTTCGAATTTCTACACATGTTGAATCGGTGTGCTATAGTAAGAGTGATAATCTGTGATACTCATGGGGTGATGTTTGTCTGCGCTAATATAAACCGTAAACATTAACATGTAACTAACTAGCTAACTACAGACACCAGTAGTGTTGCTTCCAAGGCTAAGGATCATATCAACCAACATTATTTTGTGGGTTTAAAGGTTATGTTAAAAAAAAGCCCCATTCACACAAAACATCCACTGTGCGGGGGCTGGTCCTATATGGTTATATTGGTTAGTTCCTGTCCTTAAAGCCTTTTCTCTTGTAATATTAGAGGTGGAAACAGTCTCTTATAGGGTTTTTCCATGGTTTGTTGGGTGGCCGTGCTGAGCCAGGTAAAAAAGACTGTTTACCTATTGGAGGTGTGCTGTTTGCAGAAAATGCATTAAGAACTCTTCAACTAACATCTCACTGTGGCTGTTTATGCTTGTACTATTCCTCCAGTATTTATAACTGATCCACTGACCAAGTAGCTCCAAAAACACATTTAATTTCCTATATCTTTTAAGACTTTTAAGACTTTAATATGAATTAGCAATAGCAAGAAATGTTGGTTTTTCATCAGCAGTAACTTAAAACAACTCTGATACAGCTGAAAGTGATCAGGAAACAGTAAAATAAGGCAGATATCTGAAAGTACAAACAGGAACACAAGAGAGAAACTTCAAACCACAAAAAATCATTAAGAAGCTATAAAAGTACTACAAGCTGAACACAGAGAGACTTATAAAAACAGAGCTTTCTCCCTGGTCTCCAGCACAGACACGAGTTGAGTCTCACAAAATAATTGTTTGAGAGGGAGGAAGTGGGAGGGAGGTTGTCATGGGTTGGCCCCAGTCAGCCCTGCCAGCATGCAGGACCACAGTAATGCGGTTTGCCATGGCTATCCCCTGCTGTGAGGCTGTAGTGGAAATGCATTTCACCACAAGTTGGCTTGGCAGACCACCCGGAATAATGGGAAAACCCTATTAGCTGGATTTCATGTATGTACTGTAGCTGGCAAATGCATGTTTAAAAGGAACCTATTATGCTCATTTCCAGCTCTATATTTTTATTTTTGGACTCCACTAGAGTAGCTTTGCATGAACACAGTTAAAAAAAACTCTGACCCTTTATGCTGCCCCTCAGTTCAGCCTCTGTCTGAAACAGGCAGTTTTAGCTCCTGTCTCTTTAAGGCCCCCCTCCTGATGAGCCCACTCTGTTTTGATTGGCCAGCTTTTCAGAAGCCTGCCAACATATCAGAGTTGTGCCAATGCAAACCTAACATTTCCTGCTTTACTTCTTCAAATTAAAAGCTTTTAAATGATTAAATAACAGGAGACATTTATTGTGAAGAAGTTACAGGAAGTGAAACATGTTCTTCACTGAATTAGTAGAGCTTCGTTAGTGGCACTAAAAACCGGTTGAATAACATCATATGGACATATCTGGAGCTCTTTGTTCAGCAGATCAGTTAGAAATAATGCAGGGAGGGATAGTACAAGCAGAAACAGCCACAGTGATGATGATGTTTGATGAAGAGCTGCAGATGACCAGCACACCTCCAACAGGTGAACCACTTGTTTTACTTTGCCTCACTGTGTAAGAGCAGTGAACTTGCACTGTGTGGAGCAGATGACCATATAAAGAAATCCATCATGAGCCGACATCAGCTCGGGCTGAAAGTAGAAAAAAAACAGCCAAGCGTTCAGAGCAGTCTGAAGCCGGTGCTTGTTCCTCACAGGGATTACTTCTACATAATTACATATTACCTCATTATTTGACATGTTGGCAACGTTTAATATGAACATCTGACATTGTAACATTATATATATGACTGAAAATAGCATAAAAAGCATAATAGGTCCCCTTTTACAGGGTTGTCACTTTAAAACCAGTAAGGTAAAAACAATAAATAAGTCAGTTGGAGAGTGTTTTTGTGGAGCTAAAGTTAGCTGATTAGGCTGGGTATCTACAGCTGATAGAGTCTGTTAGTGACAATTGCCAGTTTGTGCTGGCAAAATAAATGGCCTCCAAATAGAAATGACAAGCCTGTTTTTGTTTACTGCCTTCCAAAATCAAGGACCCATTGTTTCAAAAATTACAGTGAATTTTGAGGGGCAAATCTGCCACCGTAATCATGTGAACTGCATGCTGTGTGAGAACGGAAAGCTTAACAGCTGCAGCAACAGTAACTAAGGAAGGCGGGGCTTAGTGAATGGTCAGTCTTGCAATGATAATAGGTTTAATGTTTGATTGCATTAAGTTCAGGTGTGAAAACATTACAGAGTATCTATTCTTAATCATCAGTTTAAAAAAAAAACATTCCAGTTTCAAAAATGCTGTTAACCAATTGTTGCATCAAAAATATATGATAAAAGCAATACATTTAAAATCTTACAGCCACTTGGCCAGCAAAAGAGAGAATGCCACACCACCAGGACGCGCATCAGTGGAGAAGATTAGAGTCAGATTTTCCTTGTCCAACAATGCAAATGGATTTTCTTGATAGATAGAAGCCCTGGCAGAGGTGTTCTCCTGCCTCTGAAGTGAATAAAGCTTAAAACAGACAAGTGAACAGACACACAGATGGCTGCTTTTATTGATTTGGACTAAATCTCCCTTTGATGAGGCGTTGGGTAAATCAACAACGCACTCTAGGTTGGCTGATTATCCAGCTATGCCACAGAAAGGCTTATTTGTATTGAACCTCAGAATAGGCGGTGAATGAAGCAGAGAGTCAACACAGCTAACTATGAAACTTAAATGTGCCTGCCAGTTCCACATGTTTAATTTAGCATGTGTTATTGTGACATGCACTCACTCGCACACATACAGAAAATCCACCACATTTGTCTCTTGTCAGGGGCTAGGAGAGTCTCCAAGCAGGAACAAGGATTTATTCATTAACCTTTGAGTGTGTGTGTCCATCTGTCTTGTGCATATGTGCAATCTTTATTCTCTATTCTTATGTCTGCAGGATTAGGACTATTTAACCCTCAGCACCAATCAGAAAAATTGTCTTCTCAAATTGAAACACACAGATATCACACACATACTTCTGGATTAGTGGATTTGGCAATCCATCTTATAATTCTATATTTATCTATATTTATATATCAAGATATTTCACTCAAAATCACTAATGTCAACATCATAGTGACCCTAGATGATAAGTCAATAGGCTTCATCCTTTGGTGACCATGAATATCTGTACCAAATTTAATGGCAGTCCATCTAATAGTTCAAGTCATGGACCAACCAGCCATCAGCATCTAGCATCCGTAGACTGCTAGCATGGCCAAAAAACAGCATAGTTGCTACGAAACATGAAGCCTCACAGTAGTATGTATATGTACATTGTATTAACCCTGGTCTCTTATTAAGGCCTTAAATTTAGCCCATTATTTTAAATAAATTGTTTAAAAACCTGCTTGTAACTGCTATGAGACCTGACCGATGACCAGTAGCGCACTGATCACATGCACACACATGACTGTCCCTTGGTCTCCTCCTCCTGTCATGTTTTAAGTCATTGTGTGTTCTGACAGGAAGGGAATACACGTCAACCCACTGATTTCTAAATAATTTTGTGTCCTGTGTTTTTTCTATTCCCTGCTGCTCTCTCTCTCTTGCTTTCTTTCTCGCTCTCTCTCACAACTCTGTCTCATTCAGTTTGTGCTCAGCCTCCATTATCATCAGCAGTGAAAATGCTTTTCCCTGGAACACATGTCCGCTTCTGCAGGCTGGTGTTCAAGGAATGTTTGGTGAACCAAAATCAAACCCAAAGGCCTTGCAATCATGAATAATTTCAATTGAATTTCTAAATGCTGCATGTCCATCTTAAGAAGCCATTCAGAGGAAAGCATGCTTTCTGTGCTAACTGAAGTACCATATATGTATCTATAAAGCTCTATCTGCGTAAATTAATGGCTAGGGGTTCAGGTAGAGTCAGTTCATCTACAGTATGTGATCAAGAGTGAAGAATGAAACTGCCTTGTAACCAGTTTTTAAGTCAATTTATTGTTAAGTGTCAGCACCACCTGAAAATTGCAGAGAGTATCTGTTAAACTTCAAATCAATCTTGGTGCTTTGGATTCCAGGCTGTACCCTACAAGGGGATAAAAGATGTGAGAAAAGGCCTAGAGCTAAAATAAATGCAATCACTAAAATAAAATCAGAAACTACTATACGGGCCACCAGTGGAGAAAAGTTGAAACAGGCATAACACAGTCCTACAGATGTGTGTTCAGTCTCTTCAATTATCTGGCAACAGAACTCGACGAACCATGTGCTACATGTGGAATACAATCCTCCCACTCTCAGATACAAACATTAGAGTAACTGTGAAGAGCATACAAAGTGATTCTGTATATTACTAATGGCTCATCAAGATAACATTCATTCTTTATGAAAATTAAATAGAAACACTAATACTATCTACACAATAGCAAGACACTACGGCGGACCTGATGTCCACACACCTGTTGATTTTTAGGAAGACCTTCAAGAGACTTGAAGAACAAAGCCTATCAATGCCAATAAAAAATAATATTTCAATAAATTCACTCACAGTGTTTCTAAGTGTGCAGAATTCATAAATGACAGTAAGAGACAAGAAAAATAAGTTATTCAGAGTCAATATTGTGAACTTTATTGCATAATAATAGAGAAGTGTTATATCTATATATGTTTAACTGACTAATAATGATTGTCCTATTGAGTCAAATGAAATTAAATGTAAAACAATCCACAAGACTCACACCAGCCCTAATGTGTGTTTGTGTGTGCATAGGTTAGAAGGGTGGCCCACTGTGCTCAGTATGAGACAGGAGAGAACTATCAATATCTCTGAACACACACACATGCCTTACATATTAATCTGATGCAAAACTTGCACTCATAGAAGCAGCAAGATAGATAGACTTAGTCAGCTCAACCTACATTACAGATTAATGTAAATGGAGCATGATATTATTAGTGTAGATTCATTAAATCAATAAAGAATGAATAATTAATAATGGGGTCATCTATATACATAGCTAGCTAGCTATATCCAACAGAAAAATGGTGACAAGCGAGGATGAGATCGATGCAGCTGCGCAGCTGCAAACTACAGTCACACTTACTGCCACCACCACCAGCATACCCTTACTTTCCACCCTGCAACATAAAAGACACACTACTTCTTGCATTGGCATTGTACTTTGGTGGTGTACATAACTTGTGCACTGCAGAACTGTTCAATATGACCATGATTTCTAGGACTAGTAGGCTGTATAAACACAAAATGCCATGCAGAGCCTCTCTTTGCTTCCCTTTGTTTCCTCTTATTAACTCCATACATCTTGACATTAAACATGTACACTACTGACTTCAGGCAGTAAGGGGATTTGCCAGTCTGGCCTTTTTTATTTTTAGATTTATTTTTGTTATCTCAGTGCAGTATCATCTCTGTGGTTACAAACATTAGCGGTGATGAGTGGATACCAGGGTCCCTGTGCTACTGAGGAAGGTTCATTATAAGCCCATCACACCCTCTGTTTAGTCGCCGAGCAGGCCAAACACTGATTAGAGACACAGAAGATACTTGCAATGATGCCAGTTTATTCCCGTTTACTATCCAGCACACCTACACAGAAAACCTGCAATTAGACTACTGTACTGGTGTAAACGTCACAACTGAATGACTGATTCAAAGGGACAGTTATTTGTGTTTTTCCATCCTACACATCTTTGTATTTCTATTTATGACTGTCAATGAATGACATCATCCCAGACATCATCTCAGAGATACAGGACACTAGAGTGAAAAGTCCACTTTTAATGATTTTTAGCCAGGCTTTAAGGCATGGCCCTAGAGATCTGTATGTCGATTTGTCCAACACTTTGGTCCAAACTGTAATATCCCATGGACTGCCATGAAATTTGATACAGACATTCATAGTCCCCAGAAGATGAATCCTACAGACTTTGGTAATTTCCTGACTTTTCATTAAGCACTAACAGTAGGTCAAATTTTTCACTTATTCTGTGAAATATAGTATCATATGTCTACTTGATGGATTGGCACAAACTTTTTACATGAATGCATTCATGGTTCCCAGAGGATGTATCTTGCTGACTTTAGTAATCACCTGACTTTCCCTCTAGCGCCACCATGAGGTTGACATTTGTGGTTTTAAATGAAATGTCTCGACAATTGATTGCCATCAAATTTGGTAAAACATTCATGCCCCCCACAGGATGAATTGTAATAACTTTAGTGATCCTTCAACTTTTCATCTAGTGCCATTTTAATTAACTTTAGTTTATGGCCAGACTAATGACAATTAGCTTTAGCTGTACTTTATTCATGCTAACATGCTAAACTAAGATGGTGAGCATGGTAGACAGCAAGATAAACATCAGCATGTTAGCTTTGCCATTGTGAAAATGTTAGCATGCAGAAGTTAGCATTTTGCTCAAGCAGCTGTAGTGTAACTGTAGACTTTTAGATTCTGTGGTTTTCTAAATTGTATCACTTTTTCTCATATGGAAACCCTTTCAAACCCCACTGGACAATTCAATAGTGAATGATGGTCAAACTAAAAGCATACCCTCTTGATCCAATTGAAAACATCAATTACATCATTTTCAAAAAGCCAAAACACATATATTTTAGAATAAATTCAACCATATTGACATAATATTCCTGGAAAGTAGACCTGTTTATATCTAGAGGCTGATGCAACCTTCAGGTTAATTAGATTAGATTAAGAGCAGATTGAGCAGCGAAAACTTATGATCATGACCAATTTATTGTTTTCTGCTCCTGTCAGAGAGCGAGCCTCTGGCTAGAGCCATCTCATTACACTCTTCGATGTACAGTAGTCCTTCCTCTGGGGAGCCAAGCACTGAGTGTAGTTCAATAAGCTGCAACAGCCAAGTCAGCAGTGGGTCAATAAGAGACAATAGCTTAAGTGAAAGGGCATGGAGTGTGGGTCCAAGGGGAAGCATAGGGATAATGTCCTGGAAACGACTTTTACAGTGCAGACTGGGGGAAATGAAGAAGAGAAGAGAGGAGAGGAGAGGAGAGGAGAGGAGAGGAGAGGAGAGGAGAGGAGGGGAGAGGAGAGGAGAGAGACATTAACTTTATTGGGCTCATTCAAAAATATCACCAGAGGCTCAAAGATTTCTATACCAAATATCCAATAATGTTATGTTGCCTGGCAACAATACCTCGAAAATGCAATCAAGGGTGTAATGAAACCAAACCTATTTCCCCCAACATTTAATCAATCCCTCATCGTCGAGACCAAGAAATGAAAGTGCTTTCTGCATTACAACTTTCCAGTGAAACATTGTTCCCACGACTACGACTTGTATCAATCTCTTCTGGTTTGAAGTGTAAGAATATGAAGCCATCATGTTCCATTAAGAGGCAGACATTGTTGTCTGATACTAAAAAACATGTCAAAACAGGTCTCTGCACACTGTCAGCTAGAGGTTTGAGCGAGATTTTCTTCTGTATGTGGGGGTTAAAACTTTCTGACTGGGAGCCAGCTGCACCAAACATAGCTTAGCTACAGTGTAATGTAACTGTTTGTTTGAGAAGCTGAGATTTATGCATCATTAGATGTGCACCACACAAACTAGTTGTTACGTAGAGATAAATTTTTACTAAATATTTACTAAATACCAGGTGGAACTGTTGCATAGCCAACTGAGCCAACTGACAAAACTAATGTTAGCTTGCTAATACTGTAGCCCAGTAGAAGTGCTGTTTAATGATGATGTAAACTGGGAAGATTTTATATTACATGTCACAAAAAGCACAGTATTCCTCAAATTACAAAAAATTACTCCAGTAATTTTTATATTAAATGAACAAATTACAGTGTGGTGGTTTGGTTAGCATAATCAGATATTTCTCCCTTGCTCTCAACTGCATAAAAATTAACTCTGAAATGCACATGTTCCTGCATGTATGATTATTTAGTTTAAACAAAGTCAAACCATATTTACAGATGATTAGCAGTTAAATTCAGTGTTTTGCTTGGCCACTTAAACTGTTATTTTTGGAAGTTATGTTATACCTTGTGATGCTTCAGCGACTTACCATTTACATAGTTGATTCTTTTTTTATTGGATAATGCACACATTTATACATAACTAAGGTCTTTTCTAGCAAAGAATATCCTTAAAGATCGCCCCAAGACATGTATTAAGAATAATTACCTGGTCTATGAATAAAAATATATTCATAAATATATTGCAAATATATTTCATAAGTTTAACTGCTGGACAAAAGATACCTCCTACTTCACTGTAAAGTCCATTCTCAGTGTTTGTGTACTGGAGGCTTCAAGTTTCCACATCACACTTGTGTAAGGTGAATATTGGAACATTAGCATTAACGTTAGCCCTCCCCTTGAACTCAGATTTTCAATGAACACAGAGAAACTTTCCACTTTCAGCAGATAAATGTGAAAACAGCCTTCTAGTGTCAGTCTGCACAGTGAAGCTCAAACATCCAACTGTAGGAACAAGAAGGACAGAGGGGGACTTCAAGTTTTAATGGTGCAACCTGATTTAGTAAATCACTTGAAACTAGCTAGTAGTAACTGCACACTTAGAAAGGACTTTACACATATACTTGGAGTTGGTTTACAAATAGCTAGTGGAACCCAATCCAGATGAGTAAAAATATATCCACACTGGCAAATATCAAACTTTGGGGTGACAAAAAAGGCTCAAAACTGAATTTTACAAAATAGTGCTAATAGAACTAGGGTTACAATATTGTAACCTTTATATTATATCACACAGGCCCCGCCCTATGGGTACTATGGGTACAGTGTTGGAGCCTGATGAATGAGCGCCCTACCGCGACGTAACATGCGGTTAGTTGCCACAGCACACCTACTTCTAATAGCCTTAGCCACCTCAGTGGAGAGGTAGGTGGCCCCAGCCAACCCAGACAGCATACAACTGAACTGGGTGAGGCCATGGCCTAACCTCGCAGGGCTCTACTGTCAAGCAACAGACCCTCTGCACACCTCATTCCCCAGGTCATCAAGGAGCATGTGACAAATGCAGGTGTATCATGCCCAGTGGGGGTCAGGTGAAACCAAGCTGACACACACACACCCCCATTTCACTAGTGGGTAAATCCAGCCAGCACAGACTGTGAAAGGGAGCCCGACATGTCCAAGAGATATGAACAGACAGGGTGCAGACCACAAAGCTGCAGTGCATATGTCCTCAACACTCCTCCCACTAAACAAGACACTGCCATACTGCATGTACAGTGGGCGCAGACAACAGTGGGAGGTTCTCTTCCTGCCTGCTTATGGGCTTGGGAGATGCATTCACAAAGCCACCCAGCAAGGTGTTTCTTAGATAGGGCTTTTCTATCCACACCATCCCTGTAGCACACAAACAGTGCATCTGATGGGGGCCTTGTGTTCTACATAACATGGTAGCATGTGAACTGGGCAAAGCTGATGCAGTTTTGCCTCCCTATCCCCTGCATGGGGTGGAGGCCAAAAAGCATCCAACTGAACAACCCTCAACCTGAAAGAACTCCATATGTTCTTGGGAACAAAGGAGGGATTTGATCTGAGAGGAGCTCCACTGTGGTCACCAAAAAGGAGCATGCAGCTGGGATGAACTGACAGGGCACTTAGCTCACACACTTTCTTAGCTGATGTCAGAGCAAGCAGCAAAGCTGTCTTGAGTAACAACACCTTCAGAGAGGAGCGCTTCAGAGGCCCACAAGAATCCTTCACCAGAGCCTCGAAGACCACAGGAAGTTCCCATTGGGGGGTAGAGGCACGCATCACTGGGTGTTGTATCCTGACCCCCTGCAGGAAACATTTCACAAGAGGATGGCCGGTCTGTCGCCAAAACCCTTGTGATAGGAAGAAAAGGTTGCTGCATACACTTTGCCCCATAACACGCAGTGGTGGATCCCACCCTTACCACCTGAATGGTCTGTAGGACCTGTACAGACAGTCCAACCCACATCAGCCTGTACCTTTCAGGAGCCAAGCCTGGAGGGGCTAGCCCAAATTGAGCAACACGTCTATCGTCCCTAACTCCTAGGACATAGCCCCCCACAAGTGTGGGATGGTCCAGGGTTGGACTGCCAGCATTTGAGTCATCTCTGTGTACCACAATGCCAAGCGGCGACCTAGAGCTATCAGGATGACCTCCAACTGCTCCTGTCTCACTCTGTCCAACAGGAGGGGAATGAGCCGGATAGGCAGAAAAGCATGAAATGCAGCTTTTCTGGCCATGGCGTGTGTCCAAAGGCATCCACCCCAGGATTAGATCATCTTGCAGCGTCAAGGAGAACCACAGTGGACAGTGGGTGTCAAACAAACCCACTTTCGCCTTCCCAAACTGGCCCCAAATCTGCTTCATCACCTCAGGGTGAAGCCTCCACTCATCTGGCAGGGGGCTGGCCCTTGACATGAGGTTGGCTCACCTGTTCTCCAGTCCTGGAACATGGAGCGCCTTCAGAGACAACAGATGCTCTGTCTCACTCTGTCCAACAGGAGGGGAATGAGCCGGATAGGCAGAAAAGCATGAAATGCAGCTTTTCTGGCCATGGCGTGTGTCCAAAGGCATCCACCCCAGGATTAGATCATCTTGCAGCGTCAAGGAGAACCACAGTGGACAGTGGGTGTCAAACAAACCCACTTTCGCCTTCCCAAACTGGCCCCAAATCTGCTTCATCACCTCAGGGTGAAGCCTCCACTCATCTGGCAGGGGGCTGGCCCTTGACATGAGGTTGGCTCACCTGTTCTCCAGTCCTGGAACATGGAGCGCCTTCAGAGACAACAGATGCTCTGAGGCCTATCTCCACAGGTTCTCCGCCATTCTCAACAGGACAGCAGACCAAACTCCACCCTGCCTTGATTGCAGTTGTAGGTCCTCAATAATACATATCTCCCCTGTACCAGGGGCTTGAATTGTTGGAGGACCAAAAACATAGCCTGGAGTTTGAGGAGGTTGACATGTCAGCTCTCTATTGGAGGCCACACTCCACACATTACTCTCCCCAGGCAAGTCTCTCCCCACCCCGTCAGGGATGCATCAATGTACACCATGACAAGTAACTTGTCCCAGTGGTGTTTCCTGTGACAGGTGTTGTGGGGACCCCCAGTATCGCAGGTCATCCTGCACAGAGGGGGGAACGGTCACCAAGCAGAGCTTGTGCTTCTTGGCATCCAAGTGAAGGCTGGCAAACCACCTCTGCAGGCATCGCATTTGAAACAGTCCCAGCAGCGCCACCAAGTGGGCCGCTGCCATGAACGCCAGTGCCTGCATGATGGTAAATGCCAACACCATTGCACCCCGCCACAGTCAGTTTTTGAACTGCCTGCTGCAGGGCTGTCTGTCTGAGTTCTGACAGAGAAGCCCAGTCAGCATGAGTTGAGGACAACCCCCAGTTATTCCACCTGTTGTTGTGGCTGGGGGCTCTTCCTCCAGTTGATCACGAACCCTAACTTGGTTAGATGCAAGATCAGCTGGGCTGAGTGGAACCTAGCCTATTCTTTAGACCTGGCCATGACAATGCGGTTGTTGGGGTAAAAGAAAACCCTCACCCCTCGGTCGCACAGCAGATAAAGCGCCATGTCCACTCATCTGCTGAAGGTGTGGGGGGCCAGGGAATAGCTGAACAGTAGACTGTTGTACTCATAGGTTCTCCCTTGAATGGCAAAACACAGGAACTTCCTGTGTTTCGGAACTACCTCAACATGGAAGTATGCATCCTTCAAGTCAATGGTGGTGAGTCAGTCACCAGGCTAAACCAGCTCCGATAACCGCTGGATGGTTAGCATGCAGAACGTTTTGTGGGCAATGCACTGGTTTAGGGTGAGGAGAGCCAAAATAGGTCTGAAAATTCCTGTCTTCTTGATAACCAGGAAGTACACGGAGTAAAACCGTGAGTGAGAATGACAGACAAAGTCTGTTTCTGTAACAGGTGCTGGATCTCTGCTGAAAGGAACTCTATTTCCACCCTGCGTTTATGTTAAATTCAGTGGGTGAATACATGCATGTGATTGGGGAAGAGGAGTACCCATATAGTCCAGTGGAGGGCAGAGCCTGTGCAAGATAGAACTGCTTTGTATGGAAGAAACACCTGGGGAAAACACTGGGGCAAATGCAGTAGTCTTTGCGTGACATTACGGTAATTTTGCACTGTGTATCAGCAGCATAAACCAAGAGGGGTTTAGAAGATGTACATCATACATGTATATATGTATGAAAACATACATGTTTGACTAATATATGCAGGATATATAGAACATATATTATATCTTTTCAGTCTATTGTCTCTCAGATAGAGAGGGGTAGTTTGGACAGTGAGACTACATATTATGTCAAGAAAAAGATATGTGATTGCGTCACCAGTCTAGCACCCACAGCTGGTGCCATCGTGGAGGTCCACTGAGGCGCAAGCTACACACTCAAAAATAGATATGGGAGGAGTACGTTTTTCACAGTTCAGTTTCACAAAAGAGGCCCTCAAGAAGACATGGGTGATGTGATCCAAAGTTACAAATTGTTTTTTGATAATTTGGGATACAAATTTAGTACCAGTTAAGCTTTAATAGTGTGGTTAATGAAGTCAGTTAAAGGTGCCCTCTAGAGTTTTGGCCACGAGTAGCACTATGGAGAAATGTTTGTTGTTGCACATGAATGCATGCAGGCAATTCAATATACAGTTCTGCCAACGCATCCACACTATTCCACTGACTGAAGAAGAATATTGCTGGATGGATGTAATAAAAATGAGGTTTCAAAATTCAACTTTTCAAATGTTTTATGAGGAAGGAAATACATTTAACATGTATAGGCCTCAAGGATATGCATAATATGTTCTGGTGAGAGATACTGACTGTAAACTGAAATTTGTTTACTCCACAGGGTATATTCATAGAAATGCGATTAAGGCCGCCCAGGTAGTGAAAAAGAAAAACACACTGATCCAGCACCACTGAATGCCAGGTCTAACTTCAAACTGGGAAGCTGGTGAGGGATCAGGTCCTTGTCACAACTTGCTACTCTTTCTTATTTGATAGTTAATGGTGTAGATATATACAGTAAACATAAGGAGGGATAAGGATTTAATATGCAACAAAGGTCCCTGGCTGTGGTTATGTAGTATGCACCTTAACCATTAGGCTACTAGGGCGCTCCTCTAGCTACTCTAGCTCAGTCTGTTGTGTCTACACCTTCCTCAGGCCAACAGCAAGAGTTATCAGCAACAAAAGCTTGTTCACACTGTCCTCCTTAGATCCTGCCATACTCCATACAGGTGCCCTAACCAACTGACAGGAGTTACATGAGCAGTGACATGTCACCTGTGTTCAACGGAAAGCCCAGCCAAGCTGTGTGCTACTTTAACTGATGTTAACTTTTACTTTGTCTGGGGACGTAATTAAACATTTGCTCATGTATTAAATGTCAGAACTGGCCTAGTCACACATTAACACAAAGGGAAACTTGATTGGAAAAAATTATTCAAGGTGGGGTTTTCAGCTAACATCAATGGTAAGCCTGGGAGGCTTGTGAACTTGAGAAAACCCCTTTTGAATATCCAAATATGATTTATGAAGTGCCAAATATTAACTGTTAATAGCCTATTTCTGTACCCACTACAGCCTGGAGGAATGCTACTCTACCTTTAATTTAGTATGAGTTTGTACTTATTTGCACCTTAATAATCAAACACTATTTTGTACATTTCTAATGGAACAACACCTGCACATCATCGTCTCATGTGGGGCCCAATATGTTCCTGTTATGATGCTAAAATCTGCTCCTCCTGTGGCTTTGCTTTGAGTGTGAAACAATTTGTTTGGGTGTTTTGGCTAGATGAGGCCTTTTTGAAACTGTAAGAAAAAATGTGAAACTCCCAAAACTTAGAGCATCTCAGAGCACTTGCCAGGCTCCAGTCTCTCCCCTCTCGGCTCGCAGGGATAGTTGTTTGTTGTGGATCAAACTGTGTGTGTGTGCATTTAGAGCAGTCTAATACAAGAGGAAGTGGGTCACAGCTCCTCAGGGGAACCAATCTGGTAGCTTGAACTTCCTCTTCACCATACATGTTTAATGATGGATTGTAACATGTTTAAAGGCAGCGGTCCAGCCACAGCTGCCATTAACAAAAACCAACATACATGTAAACACACATACACACACGCAAAGAGGAGGGATGAAATAAATTCACAAACATGCATACAGTATGTACACTGTACATCATATATGCATGGGAAATATAATCCAATACCCTACATGCTTCGATATGTACTGTATATCCATGGCAACATCACCAAAACCACACGCATGTGCACACACACACACACACACACACACACACACACACAATATAGTGAATATTTTTCACAGTAGAGTAGATGACTGGTTTTGTGGAATCATCCTTGAAGAAAACGACTCAAATTTTTCAATACATAGGTAGCATCACTAAGTGTTCTCTCTGTAATATTCCTACAATTTTCCTCTGGATTTTTGCAGTGAAATTTTCATACTGCCTGAAAATGTCATGTAGATGGAGCCTTTTCAAAGTTTCAAAGAGTGTCAGGATGATTTTCAGACTGGTTTCTTTTCTTTACAAATATTGTGTCTGATGGCAATATTGAGCCAACCGACCCAGAATGGGAATCAAGCAGCATTAACTGGTTCTGATCACTGGTCTTCGTTTTTGCTGGAACCATGTCTGCAAAGTGCTGGGAGCTATGGGGAATATTGGGTGGGGCTCTCTCTCTCTCCCTCTCTCTCTCTCTCTTCCTCTCTGTCTCTCTCTTTCTCTCTCTCTCTCTTTATAGCCACCAGAATAAAAGAGAAACCAAAGCAGCACTCCCTTTCAGTCTCCTCAGCTGTGAGAGGAAGATGCCAGATACGCTGGTGGACTTGACAAACACACACATATACTGTATAGGTCTGAAATGCTTTGTAGATGCTGCTGGTGCTAATAGATGCAAGCAACAAGTTCACAGATCATACTCTTCTCGCATTTGTGGTGAACACACTGAAACACAGTGTGCTGTGTGTTAATGCAATTTTTTATTTGTAGGAAAGCAGGTTTTTTCTTTTCTTATTAGACTTACCACTATGGGACTAAGAAAATCATCTATTAATGGATGCACATAACCCTTAATATTAACTAAGGATGCCGTACCTCTGAAATAATTAATTAAAATAACTTTCTTAATTTTCAAAGCAAGATGATGAATTGTATGTAAGGACATCAGGATAGGAAACAAAATTAGTTTCATGTTTAAATAAACATTTCTCTTTAATCCCAGTTGGAAAAGTTTAAAAAGATGTGTTTTTTCTCTAGTGGGGGTACATCAGCTGAATGCTCACTATGAAATCAAACTTCAGTCAATTTAGCCATAATATGTATGCAGCCTATAATAAAACTCCAGCTTGTACTTGAAACTGTCAATAAAGAAGTCTGTGGAGCCTGACCTGAGTCCGTGTAACGGGGTCTGGCCAGGTCCCTGAAGTAGTAAATGAAATCCAGGCAGTTGTCGTCCTGCACCTCTCCCTTGGAGCACAGGTCTGAGAGCAGTTCCAGCGCCTTTCGACAAATCTCATCCTCTCTTTCTGCAGGCATTGCCCTCCAGCATCCTTCTGACTGGTCGGCCACTCCGGCTGATCCTTCACCTCTCACACACACTCGCACAGCCTGTACCAGCGCAAAGACGCACCAGAAGCACCGCGGCTACACCCCTGGATAATCCGGTGCGCTCGACGCATCCGCGAAATCAAATGAAATCCGAATTTATCGGAGTTTGGGTGATTGTTAAGGCAAAAGCAGAGGGTTTTTGCTGCGATGAAAGAAGTTTTCATCGGTTTAAAAAATTGTCATTGCCATGATGTTGGCTGTTAAGCAGTAAAATAACGTCTCCAAACCAGCGCGCAGCTTTCGCTCCTGCTTCTCCTCTCGTTTTTTCCTTGACTTTCCTTCTCTTCTCTTCTCTTCTCTTCTCTTCTCTCCTTCTTTTCTTTCTTTCTCTCTCCTGTCCGCTGCTCTGCGGTGCTGAATCACTTCTGAGCCCCCAGGCTTCAGCAGCGCCAGTCAAGGTCCTTGAATGAATGCTCGGCTTTCACTGCGCTCAATTATTTCTCAATTCACTGGGACGCAGAGAGAGACAGACAGGAAGTTCTGCCTCCATCAACCCCCCTCCTCCTCCATCACCACTATCACACCACGCTATCCAAGCAGCAGCCTTCCCACCTCACTGAGAAGACTTTTGAGGAGATTACTGTGTCTCAACTCAATAGCTGAACACTGAATGTCATGAAATCCCTCCTTTTCTCTTTTAACTTATGAGCAAAGTAAAGATGGGATTCTTCCCACCAGGTAAACACATGAGTAATGAAGTAATATCCCCTCTGCTCCTGGGTAGCAGGTGTTTTAACAGGGTGAGGGGCCCAAACACCTGAGAGGGCCCACATGCACGAGCCTGACCTTTACTGATGGAAGTAATGAAAGGCGAGAACGGCAGATAAATGTCACATTAAAGCCCTGATGAAGGAGCTAATAAAGGCCTCCGAGCCCTGGTTGCTGTGTCTCTTTCTGTGTGTGTGCATATTGTGAAGTGTTAGGAGAGGACCTTTAACTATCAACAAGTAGCTACAAGCAACAGAGAAATAACTTGACTTGCTTTTATTATACCCATCACACTCATGTGTTTCATATGAGGCTGAAAACCAAATGAATGTCAAATGACTACAAGAGGTCCATCTGCAGACCTCACATCTGTGAACCCAAGAACCAATGGGAAGAGTGGAGAGTCCACAGCAGTCATCTTTCCTAAGAACTTAATTTAAAACTGCACTAATATTTATATATTGTATATTATGTTATTAACAATGGATCGAATCATTATGTGTAATGTGAAAAGAATTGCTTGTTGTGACAAACTCACAGCTCCAACTCTGCAGATCTCCTCAGCTCTACAGAGACTTTTAGTGTTTTTCAGTTTGTTGTTTTGGTTTTACAACCCACAACTTTCAGCACTCTCATCACCTGGTTTCCAGCAGCAGCAGGCCACTGATTTCATTAGAAAAGCTCTGATAAACCCACTGTACACTACCTGCCCAGCAACAACTGCAGACAAAGTTAGCGGCTAGCTGGTGAACATAGTGGAGTGTTTGGCTGGTAAAGCCTAAAATATTTCCCTGAACTTGTAAGTGGAGGCAACAATGTAGATAACCTCTAGTTATCCTGACTGACTTAACAGCTCTAACTTTTTCTTCAACAAACTTTCCAACCTCATTTGGATTCCTGAAAATGCCCTCCGTTCTTATCACTACTATCATTCCAACAAGATACGACCCCTCTTTCCATTTCCACCATAATCCCTTAAAAATATCATCCTTCTTTCTTGATCAGAAACCACCTTAAATAGGCCCTCCAACCAGCTTAGGCAGAACCACATTTCTCTCAGGGTGTCTCAGTCTCACACACCTACAACCGGTAACTGACAATGTTACTTATAGCAGTAAACATTAGCCATTCAAACATTACTTAAAATATCCATCACCTCATCTGCTAAGAAAACTACATACAAATCAAACATATACTAATCAACAAAACATACAACTACACAATACATCCCCCTATACTTGGTTTAACTCATGACATCATTGTTAATGCCACTGAGAGACTAAAAGCAGGAAGTAGTTGGGTGCTTCCCCCTTTTATCTCCAGGAAAACATGATGAGTATGGTAAGTAACAATGCAAGCTAATGATTAACCCAAGAAACTCAGGTCCAGCAGAAGCCACAGGTTTCCACCTAAAAAATTTTAAACATTTGATAAGACAGTGATTTTACTTCACATGACATCTGTCCCACTGAAGTTTATACAGTATATAACAAAACTGAGTACACCCCTTGTCAAAATCATTAAAATGTTAAGTAATTACAAATCTTTTCCATTTTAATACAGTTTAATTTGTTTTTAGACAAAACCCAAGAAGAATTAAGTTAATTCATATGAAAAACAGAATTGACTTGAAACACTAATTAAACTATAATGAAAGGTCCATATTTAAGAACTTACTGCAACAAAAGTCAGCGCACCCTTCATTAGTGAGACTCTATTCTTTTATTCTTAAATGTTTTGCATGCCCACCTTCGTTTCTGATGACAGATTGGATCATCCTGGGCATGAATGATACCAGTCTTACACAAATCTGTGGAGAGATTCTGTCATTCTTCACAGATTCTTTTCAGCTTCACTTTGCTAGAGGGGTTTTGTTGCTCTACTTTCCACTATAAAATACTCCAAAGGTTAGAAGGGGACAATACATGAATACTCTCTTCTATGGTCTCATACTCCTGGGTATTCAGTGGGGTGATGTCTGTTTTTAGAGAGACCAGGGCTGCTGCCACTGGATCCCTTTGATGATATAAGCGTTCCAACATGAGGAAGGTGCTGTTCCAGTAGGTGTCTCCTTCGTTTATCATTTTCAGTGTTGGTCTTCCCATTTGTTGTTGTACCTGGGTTAGCCTCTCTTTTGCAGTGGTGCTGGTCCTGGCTTTGGTACAAAGGTCATTCACGGCAGGGATCTGATCAAATGACTTTCTAACAATTAAGTTTAGTGAATGTGCAATACATATTGCATTCTAATTTGCAGCGTTTTGGCACAGGACACCATGTTCCGTGTAGCATCTATTACAAGATGTTTCATTCTTTACTCCCCACTCCTCCTAAATTTTCACTTGAGCCATGTTTTCTGTTGTGTGGCTTCTGGGAAACTTCTCCATGGCCAACAAAACAGTGCTGAGCTTATCATCTTCATCAATATAGTGGCAGGTCACCGCGAGGGAGGCATCCATATTTATATTTGTCCACATATCAGATGTCTGACTGACTGCCAAGGCCTTCTGCAATTTGGCCTTCTCCTTCTCCTTGGCCTCCTGATACCTTGAATCAATTATGGCCTTTAAAGCCTTAAAATGAGAGGAGTGCTTAATTGTCCAATATAAATTGTTGTCATCTGCTTTATTCATAGATACATACATACATATAAGCCTTGTAGGGAGAATGTAAGTAGGGTCCAGTGCATGGATTAGCTCCCTAAATCCCCCATCTGTGAATGGCTGAGAGTTTGATGATCATATTCACTAAGGCCTCATCCACCACCTGCTTTCTGGAAACTAGGGAAAACAATATTAGTTTATTTTAGTTATGTTTTATAATCATAATTATGAAAATGTATATATATGACAACAACAACAGCAAACAAAATTGATTAACAAACAAAATGGCATTATTTTGCCTGGTATCTGGGTTATCATCAGCCTGTGCAGTCTCATAAAGAGCTTGATAATGTCTCAGCACTGAGGAGATATTATTGTTGTATAACAGGAGAATATTTCTTCTTTCTTACAGGCTCCATTTTTGCAAGAGATACTCTCAAAAGCATCAAACACGATTCAAAAACCTCCATCTCCACTTCCACCAACCACTCTTCAGCAAACTGTCAAACTCTCAGCACTTTCTGCAAACCAACCAACCAACTACACCCACAAAAGGTTCAGGTTTCACAGACCTTATATCAACAAATTGAATCTCAAACTGAAACATCACATGATTCTTTTGAAACCAAGGCCTCGTTTGTCATCGGTCACGTGATTCTCTGAAAATGGTACAAGCCTCGGTATGAGGCATCAGCAGAAACTGCCGGACGCACTCAACACACGTTAAGTAACTGCAACAAAACAAAGCCCAGGATAGATTGTTAAAGTAGGATAGCAATGCTGTGTTAGGTGTGAAAGAAATACGGAGCTAAAGTAGCTGAACAAATAAAAGGTTTCATTTTAGGCACAGTTCAGGTGATGGTTTAGCCTGTCCAACACGTTAGCACTAATGTTAGTCCAGGACTATAAAATATGTTTTACAGCTCACAGTATTGTCACACAGCAGACATTTAAGATGAATATTTGTGTAATTGCATTGGATTTTCTTGCATCTAGCTGTACCCACAGGTAATTACAGATCGTCTACACCTGTGTATTCTTTGATTAAACCTGTAAGCACCAGTCCCTGCAGGGCCTATGGGGTAGCTGGGGAGTCCGACTTGTTACTCCAACACAAGACAAAAAGCCGTCTGTGGCAGCATGAAAGAGAGAGGTAGAGGAGTGATGATGGCAGAGATGGCATCCGAGGTCAACAAAAAGAGGGGAATGACAGAGCTGGGGAGCAAGCCCTACAATCTGTCCTGTAGTCAGGTGAGGACCAGGTGTGTAGAAATTGATGGCTGTGTGTCTCTGTAGCATTCCTAAAGGCACGCCATGGCGAGTCCATGGGGGTAAGGAGAGGTTAACAGTACCACAGTGTGGCAATGAGGAATCACAGGCCTTATTAAAGTACCCCTCTACTTGTAAATATGTTTTTCTTCTTGTTCCTTTTCTTGAAATTTCTTCAAGCTTTCCAACACTCGATTGAGAGGTTAACGGTACCATTACCTCAGTGGCGAATTGACCTATGCAACAAGCTAATGTTTAACAGAGCATTAGCTGGCTAACATGTAACATAATGTATCAGAATTAATTTGGAGCCTCTACTTTTTCATAACTGTGGAAAAAGCTAGGTAGTTACAAATAACATAACTGAGATAAAGTTATATTTGCCCAGTAATTCTTAAAGGTCCAATGAATGACATTCAGCCTCACTGGTTGTCAGCAAACAACTATTTGCTATGTAAGGATATAGTGGAGTAATGGCAACCTGAGCAGTGAATGAAGTCACACTCCTGTGTGTGTCATTATCCAAGCTTCTTTGCTCTTTGTTTTTGTAGCTGCACCGGCCGCACGAGCATGTTAGTGCATGTCAGTCCCTCCATATCCTCCACATTCATTTCCAAGATGGTAGCTGCATCACAAACTTTCTCAAATCACAGCTAAACAGCACACCAAAATATGTTTCTGAAAGCATTTGAGGTGAGAAATAGGCAATGCAGTAACAGAATTGTGACCCATATTTGATCAGCACTGCCTAGTTTGACGGTTTCATCTGAGTTTTGTAAGTTGACGGCTTTCTTTTTTTTTCCAACTTTATTGAGTAAACGACACACATTTGTTTTGGTCTGAGATGTTGGTGCTGTAGTGCGACATCTAGTGGCTGAATGTTACATATTGCAACTTTAACCATTGCACTTTCTACATGGCTTTCTTGCAGATCAGGTTTTATTTGACCTCTAGTATATTTCTAAGTAAAAGTTATGCGTCAATATTTTCACGTTCTCCTCGGGTGAAAACAGTGTTAAAACATTGTGAGAGTAAACTTATTTTCTATTATCTTGTTGAGATACATATTGTAGTTTTTTTTTTACAACTGCCTGCAAGCATCTCTCTACGCTTACTTCACTTTTTCAACACCATCAATGCAGCTCTCAACCGTGACACGCTGCCTGAACAAAAACAGTGATTTTACGCGGTGAAAATGCAGCCTAATAATAAAGGCTATGAGTAAGCTAGATGCTGTCATGCATTGAGTGGAGTGTTTAGTCAACTACTGACCCAGAAAACATTAAGACAGCTATCAGTACTACTCTTTGTAGAGTATAGAATGCAGGGAGGAAACACAAGTGCAGGGTGAAAATGTCATAGAGAAGGCTCATAAGCTGCTGTATACTGTATATCTTTTTTCAAATGATTTCAAATACTAACAACAAATTAGTAGCGAAAACAAAATTTACAAAACAGTGACACTGAAAAAGTAAGGTCACATGTTGTACATGACATAAGATTTTTTTCCACTGTGATGGAAACCAACAGTTTGATGTGTTTTCTGGAACACATACCATTGATGCTGCTTCACTAACCTGGCAACTCCTCCAGACTGATGAATCGATCTTATGTGTTATATAAAGCACTTTGAATTGCCTTATTATTGAAAGGCATAATGATCAGCCTACTTGATCATTAGTTATGTATTTATTTCTTATATCTCCTCATCAAAGCTTTAAAAATGCCTTATTATAAAACAATATTGGTGGCAGAGTGGAACATTAGTAAGGTGGGAAGCATTGTTGCCTCACAGAGAAGAGGTTGTGGGTTCATTGACTTTTCCATCATCGGTGTGGGTTTCCTCTCAGTGCTGCAGTTACTTTTCACAGTCCGGGAACATGCAGGTTAGGTGACCGAATGTCACCCGAGATAACTCGGCTGCCACATGGACATGGTGGGGAGGAAGACTGAGAGGATGATGAGCATACAAAGCGTAAGATGGTGACACCAGACATTGCTGTTCTTCTCCAGAGTACAGCATGTGTTAAGATTTAGGCAACAAAACACTTTGGTTCAAATCATTGTTGAATTTTTCAATATACATTTTTAAAATTAATTTGGGGGAATATTATACCTTTTTATGAGACAGTGAAGTACAGAGATGACAGTAAAAGAGATGAGAGAGAGATGGGGGAAAAACAACAACAAAGGTCTGCTGCCAGAATCGAACTGCAGAAGCTGCAGTTTTAAATATTTAACCAGGACCATGATCTTTCCATAATGAGTGTTCTGTGGGCCTAAACATGAGTATTAAAAAGTTTAAGAGTGTCTTAGCTGCTACAAACAGATATTGTATTTCAAGAGCAGATATTGCTGGAGAACAAATGAAACAGCTTTAATGTTTTGCAGATGCTCTCTGTAACATTTGGCAGTTTGGCAGATTTGTACCTTCAAAACAGTTCTTCATTATGTTGACAAAAAACATCATTTAGGTGGCATTACATTTCTAGCTAAATGTATGTACTGTTGCAAATTAGTAGTGTTGTGTTAGTTGTGTTAGCTGATGTGAGCTGGAATATGCTTTAGTATATAATGGATGTATAAAATTATATATCATGCAACAATTGGATCTACACCCCCACTCTGCAGGACTGACGCACTAGTGAAGAATCCTCACCACCTGAGCCACTATTAAACCAGGATTATTCCAGTTTCTGCACTCAGGCAGACAGCTGTAGTCCAACACGGAGAGACTATGAATCCTTTCACTGCCCTGCACTTTAGCACATGAGCAAGTACAAAATTGTATTGTTTAGTTTACCTTACAACTGTGAAATATGTACTTTTTTTATACAGAAAGATTTCACAGCCCAAATAAAACAGCACATATGTTTATAATTTATTTTATGTTTTTTGTACATCTTGTGCATATTGTATTAGCATGTGACTTATAAAAGTTTTGAATCTTGAATAGCCCTTAAAAACCTTTCATTTTTCTTATGCCTTGACTTAAAGTGACCTTTATTCCAAGTACATATTGAATATAAACAAGTATGCAATGGAAAGAAAACCTCAGAATCATCCAGTCAAAACCCCTCAGGGTCTTTATTGGAACATCTCTAAGATTCTCTGTGTAGACAGCTATGGTTTGATTCAAATAACTGAAGTGATTTATTATACATGACTTACCTCATCGAAGAGTTCAGAGCATTTTCTAGCTCACGCTGCTGATATAATAGCGAGAGTATGGAGGTCAAACACTGCTGTACACAGAGTGCTTCTTCATGATATAGCCGACACTGCCGGCTAAATTCACTGATGTAATTCTCATCTCAGGCTCATGCAGGTCAGACCAGGGTCAGAGGTGAGCTCTGTTTCACTCCAAGTGACCATGACAACCAAACAGAGTAAATGGATTTTTTTTACAGGGGAAAAAATCTCATAATGTTTCAAATAGTTGAGGTGTCAAGTGGAAACCAACAATCCCCACACCAATGTGTCAGCAGCACCGCATTTCAAGTCTGACCTGCCCTTGATCCAGATGTCTGGTAATAATAGCATCAATGAAATATGACTTCAGCATTTACTGCCTCTCTTTACCAGATGCTCAAAGGATTCATCAGGAGGAGATGTGATTCATCTGCTGTTCTGAATGAGGCTAACCAACTGAGGGGACTGTGCTGTATAATGAAACTGAATTAACTCATCAATTTGCCACCTGAAAGAAAACAAAGGTCAATTGGCAGATGATATACTATTATCCAGTGTACAAATAATATTGATGTTGACATGTCATCACAAAGAGGAGACGAGAGTGCAGCCGCAACTCAAACTGCTCCCATGTGACACCACTCAACCTTTGTTTTTTGTTTTTTTTCAAGCAAACAAGGGTCATGTGGAGCTTTTTCAATACTGAATACGTCAGCATGAACACATATTACTCTACTGCCAGCACACTCACACGCTGACCCCCTACTAGTGTGATATGACCAGGCATAATGTACAATAAAGCAGCTCCTCCACTGAAGCAATCACTCAAGATGTTATCTGCTTATGAGCCAAATGATGTAATCCTGTCGGCTTTAGTGGTCAGCAGTTCCAAAATATCAATACATCATCAAAAAGAAAGTGCTGTGCATGATAATGCGGAGCTACTGGTTCTGTTCAGCAGTTTGATTTGTAACAGTGTGTGTGGGAGTGTGTGTAGGTGCCTCTGCCCTTGTGCTCGTTTGCTTCTTTACATGTGTGTGTTTACCTTTTCATTTCCAACTGATTGACAGTCTCTGCGTTCGAGTGTGCATGTGGACACATCGGCGCACCTGTGTGTCACCCTGAGGTGCGTCTGTGTGTCTTTCTGATGTGGGTGTGTTTGATTTATCGTTATTTTGGTGGATTCGGCCAGGCTCCGAGCCAGCCCAGCTGCCTCGGAGGAACAGAGGGCATCTGTTCAGCCTCCACACCAGTCGCTCTGTTCCTAAACACTTCTGAGAGAGCAGCATCCACATATGACCTCCTAACTGAGGTTAAAGGGATAATCGCTATATATAGGGAGGATCAATTTTCACTATCCTGTGGCTCTAACTGGCAATTGCAATATATCTGCTGGGGTTTGGTAGGATTTTTCATTTATTACAGCACCACTGACTGTCATAATTACTTTATGTATGCTTGAGGTATCTGACCTTCAGAGCTTAAACACCAGGCTGTGCTTTCAAGAAAGTCACCAATCACTTGAATTTTAGCAGTTACTGAAGTTGTGGTGATCAGTAACTGAAGCCAGTGGAATTAATGGATTATATAACGTCTCTTTAATATAGACTATAAACATAAACATAAAGGTACATTGTCCACCTTGTTCCAATACCGACCCTTGTGGTATTTTCAAGTATGTAGCTGTGGTGCCTATTTGTGTGACGTATTGCCAAACATTGTTAACAGAGCCTTAGTGCCCATTAAGACTGCAGGTGTGGGGAGAATTTTTAGAGCACACCTGGTTAATGAAGTATCCCATTGCTCATCTAAATGGATGGTATAAACAATGGAACTTAGTTTGATTTGCTAATAGTATTAAGACATCTGTTGCCAAGACATTTACCTTCTTAATGGGGATGGATAGAATTTCATTATGTGTGCTCAAAGCATAAAAAAATGACATTTGACCAACTCAAACCTTCCACAGTTTGCCCCAGTTCCTCAGGATAGTCCACAGACCTAACTGTGGAAAGGGTTAAGTATTATAAATTTCAGTAAAAAGCAAGGTTTCAGCAAGGTTTATGGATTTTTATGGTGTTCAAAATGCTGAAAACCACTTTGATTTTTTTCTTTTACCCCATTGTGATGGCAGAAAATGTTGCAGTTTTGTTGTTGTTTTTTTTTACTTTTTGGGGGGATTAGGGTAAACCTACCCTTTCAAATATTTTTAATGCAGAAATTCTTTCAAATTGTCCACAGCACACACATTGAAAGAAGTCAAATTAGTATTTGAGACCATAATGTCTGGAAAAAAATTGAGTTTGTAGTTTCGCCTGAAATTGTATTCTGAGAGAAAAGAATATCCACACTGGCTTTTGTATTTGACATTTAGTAGCACCATGGAGCAACATTTTTATGAATGTGTCGCTGTTTTGAAACATCAGGAAATGCAGTGATGTTCCACCAAAGGCAGGGAAGAAGAAGACTGCTGGCTAGCAAACATGGATATGAACAATGCTGATTTCAATATGTTCAGTATGTTTAAAAAAAAAACATTTCTGGCCACCTGATGAATTTAAGTCCCATATTCACTCTTCATTTAGTTCAGTTTATGTTTCCATCAACTCCTGATGGAAATATCTGGCACTTAAGCTGCTAAATGCTTGCATCCAAATTAGGCGGGGAACTGCAGTCAGGTGATAATTGGGTTCATCACAATGAACCACCCCAGCACACAGATTAATACTACTATTAATATTAAAATTAATAAGTCTGAAGCGTATTACTAGGTGATCTGAAACTGACTGGATAAAGGACACTCAAACACACTCAACCTATGGCACTTGACTGAAGAACATGGACAGTCATCAGTGACCACTTAACGACATGTAAAGATAACTGGTCATGGAAATGTTACCATTGTGTAAACTAAACTGGTCCCAGAGCAGCAGTTCATCACCCAGATACTTAATGAACTCACAAAACCTCAACACAGACAAAGAAGATAAACTGTGTCAGCTGTCCTCCAGCTCTTTGTGTGTGTGTGTGTTTGCTTCATATCACCTCCCATAAAGAAAATCAATGAAAGACATCTTGGGGCACAACATTCCATCCAATCTGCATACTAATTGAATTGAGCAGCACAGCTCTGTCGTCTCAAACACCCTGTAGTCAGATCCTTTATGTAAAACCTCCCGGATCAATTTAATGACAAGGATGTTTTGAAAAAGTGCTGGTGCTACCTCAGCTCACTGCAGTTGGAAGACTGAAAAAACAAACAAACATAAAAATATAGATCGTTCTGTATTTTCTTGTGATTTTTTCAGCATTTGATTATATATTTGCTGATTTGGTTTTTTTTCTTGATTTTATTTTTTCTCATTTTCTTGAGCAAGGAAAATCATGACCACAGGTAAAAAAGAGAGAGAAGAAAACAGGAAGAGAAGAGAGGAGAAAGGAATGAAGAGGAGAACAGTGAAGTAGTATTTAGAGGAGGGCAGCAGCCCAGGCGCTCAGTGAACAAACAAGTGAGTCTTTGAAGGCCTTGGCTTTGACAGCAGGATGTGAGATGGGAGAGAGAATGATGTGAGGCAAAATTCAGAGTTAATTTGGTTTTTAGTAAAATAGAGATAGAGTAGTCTGAGAGGACCCTTGGACCTTTTCTAACCATCCATCAGTCTGGAGCTTTTATCAGAGTCAGACCAAGCATCAACAAACTCCTCTTTAGAATCACTCATGCTTCCAGGCATCTAAAATAAAAAAAGGTTTAAACAGACATCCAAAATAAAAAAGTATAGTTCTGTCCGAGGGCCACGGTGATGTAAACACATTAGTTCTATCAATACAGCATGAGCAGAGCTCTTGTGGGAGGGGTGCGAGGCCCTGTCATGTTGTATAAATAAATGAAATGGACTCACAATAGACTAAATGGAATGAATTATGTGACTTCACTTTTCTGTGTAATTCATCTTGGATACAACATCCATTTCAATGGATAGAATGGCAAGCCCACACAGTCACTGATTTATGCAAATAATTCTCGATTTGTTTAAACTTTGCAAAGCTGCTCTTACTCCTCTGATGCCGCAATCAGAAGAATTCTTGGCGCTATCTCACAGTTGGGAAATGTTTGCTCAATGCTGCATTGCGAGACCTTCGAGAGGTGCGAGGCTCTGTGCAGCCGCACCACTCGCACAACCCTTGTGACAGCTATTAATATGGGGGATTTTCATACTTGTTTTCATACTTGATAAACAAAACAAAAATTAATATAACTGAACTTCATCACTTTTCTATGGGGTGGTACAGGTGCTGGAGAGTAGGAATGTTTTTGTAGCGTAAACAAAGTAGTGCAGAAGTGAGAATTAATGTTTAGAATGAAACTGACATAAAAAGCCCATAAATGATAGCATATATGCTACTGCTATTAATGTATGTATGCGAGACTCACAAGAGACATATTAAAAATCAAAATGGTCAGAATTGATGATGTGTATGGGTCCACTTCCAAAATCACTGGATCCTACAGTTCCCATGATACAACCCAATACCATATTTTCTCCAATAAACCCTCCAATTTGGGTAAAAATTCATGTCTTTCAAACTTGTGACTTAACAAAGAGACAATAAATTAAACAATTAAATATGTAGTTTGACCATGTGCACTCCAGAAGTACACATAGGAGCGTTTTCTAATCTGGAGCTCCTATCGGCAGTAATCAACAGGACAACATCATTTCTCTGTGCTTTCCAAATCATCACACATCATTTAAAAAATAATGGTTTGACACTTGGTTTGATTTAGGGAATGATCACAATTTGGGTTCAAATGATGACTTTGTTAAGGTTAGAGGAACATGTTGTGTGGGTTAAAGTTACTACTTCCTTAAAATTAGGCCACCTTCATCGTCATGGCTACAATAACTGTGGGGTTAAGGTTAAGGGATTATCGTAATTAGTTCTTTAAAAAAAACTCTCCTGACCCATGGTTGGAAATATAACATTCATGGTTGGAAATGAACCGCAGTCTCCTGTGTCAAAGTCTACTGTTGGGTTAAATACCTCCACCTAACCCATCACTTCTGAATGAGGACATTTGGCAACTTTTATATACATCATCTGAACTGCTCTGGGTCATAATTACTACAGCTGCTGCATGGCATGTGTCTCTGAAACATGATTATATGTCGTTTTTGGGTGACTGACATTACGACCTATTGTGTTTTTCTTGGGGGGCACTCTGACATGGACATGCAGCCAAAATAAAAACAAATGAAAAACAGATGTTTCAGGTTTGAAAAAACAGTAGTCTACATACATTTTGTTCTCATGTTGCTTTAAATATTTCAGGATGGAGGAATAAAAGCCTCCGCGTAAGCTACAGCAGTCTGTTGGGGAGGTATTAATACTGTAAGTCTGATGTGAAACAAGAGACTTCAGAATATTTTACAATACCTCACAATCGCATCTGTGTTACTAAAAGTTTGAAACGTTTCATCAGAGTGACAGGGGTGAGCTTGTGTCCAACAGGCAGGTTGTGTTTTTGTCTATTAAACATAACCTGACAGGGCAGCTACTCACAATGAAGTGTGGAGACACAGAGCTGCTTGTTGGTTTCTCATCATCTCTACGTGGGAGTGCCTGCTCATCCACTGTAACAACTTAAGGGCCTAAATAAGTTCCAGCATCAGCTGTGTTGCTGTGCACCTTGACATAAGCATAGAAACAGGCATACAAAAATAGAGCAGAATGAAGCTTTTAATGATCTTCTTACTACTCTTTCTTTCTGTTCCTCTTTTTCTAACAGAAACAAAAATGCCTTCAACTGTTTAAAAATGTAGTTTGATCTATACAGCTTTGGAACTGTGGTAATTTTAGAACAAAGCACTGTAAAACTGTAAGAGCCAATATGTAGGATTTAAAAAGAAACAATTGGCCTTTAAGTTAGTGGATTGTATGTGTTTGTAGTGTCGTTCACAGAAGAGACAAAAATTGCAATAATTACTGCATCTTATCAAAGTAGTTTTAGTCGCCCAACTTTAAAAGAAGTACTGCTGGCGTGTCTTTGTCTAACTGATGGGGTAGCCAAATTACAAAATGCTCATATATGTTGCTTTGGAAAGCACTGACATATGACTTATTTTGTAATTTAGATATGAGGACTCTTGATGCAGGTATTCATCCTCCAGCAGATAAAAGATGCATTATTTGTGCACAGCCAACTGTCAAGTGGAAGGAAATGTTGGTACTGTTGATGGGAGACTTGCGATGCAGCTGCACAGGTTGATTATACATAAAGAGTGTGGCTCCATCTATTTCTTGAAATGTCCACTTCAGCTATAGAGTCCAGGCATATAGTTGATTGATTGACTGTAAAAAAGAAAACTGGTCCATAGCACTACTAGAGGTCAGAAACTCCACAGAGTACCTTTAATGCAGGGATGCACAATAATATCAACACGTCATCGATCGGTATTGGCCGATAAAGGCTTTAAAATGAAATATCGGCATTGGCCCGAAATGAATATTTTTGCTGATATGACAGACCAATTTATCGCCTTCTCCTTGTGCCGCTTGGCTGCGTTCAGCTTCACAGATAGGAAACACCTCAGCTGACAGAATGTACCCCACTGTTTGAAAAAAATTCTTGCCTTAGGTTTATAACGATGGTTGGCAACCAGCGTATTAGGTACATTACCAGCATCCTCTGCTTTGGAGTGTGGACCAGAGATGAAATCTGAGCCATTAATCCTGTCTGTCTCAAACTCAAAGAAAACTCTACTACTTCACCCACTTGGCAGGTTCATTAAAGTTTCAATGCTGAGCTCCTGAACTCCAGTCTTCCTAAGTTCTTCCTTCATATATTGTCTTTCTTGATCATACTTATTACAATCTATGGTTGCATGTGTAATAATTTCCTCAACCAAGTGGAAAAAAATGCGCATATATCGGTATCAATATCAGCAATATTGTGCATCCCTACTTTAATGCAGCTTTGAATACTTGCAAAATCTCATTTGAGCTTAAAGTTGAAGAACTAATCAACGAATAGTGAGAATCTTGCTATAACTATAATATAGCTAACCAGATTACAACTCTATTATAATTGTAATCCGGTTGGAGGGCCTTAGTGTCAGAGCTGGTTTTCCTCCCAGTGATTTGGGTGTGGCCAGAAGTACAACATGCATGAAAGTTTTTAACCACAGAACAGTACAGCAGTAGTTTTCTCTCCAGTGTTAATCCGTCTTTCTATATTTAAGGAGGAAATATATTGCAGACAGAAAGTATAGAGGTCTCGTTGTACTCTACTGAAATGAAATGGTTCTGGATAGATGTATTAAGGTCACTTTGGGTCTTTGCTGGAGTCCGGAAAGATAAGCTTATGATCAAAATGTCTTTTCTGACTTCATCTGACCTCTATAAGTGACTTCGTTGTAAGACAAAGAACTTCAAAGACAAAGAACAGACATCTCCATATCCCTCAAGATGATTGTTGCTCATCTGGGACCATATTAGTTTGGCCCTTCCTTCCTCAGAAGTTGAACAAATTGAAGGACCATATGAGTGCCTTTGCATGCTCCATAACTACTTTCATGAATGATTAACCATTGACCTTTTTAAATGCATGCTATAGACATTTAGATTGTTTAATTTTTTTTATTCATTTATTAATTTTTTGCTTTTTTTGTTTTTTCAGCCATTGTTTACATTTAAGTCTGTATTCTATGAAATAATAAGTTAGCAAACTCTTACGATGGTCACAGTGAACATCACGGTGAACATCACATCTGCATCAAGTTTTGTCAGTTTTACATTACATGTATTTGATATCAAGACCTAATTAATAAAAAAATAGTTCTGATGTTCATGGTAATAGATTACACAACTCAGTCAAATTTCATGAGTCTCCAAAATGATTTTCATATTATATGGAATACAAATAATATAGAAATATATTCAAATAACACAGCAGCATTTTTGCTAAATGGTTAGCTGTTGGCTACTTTGAAGCAGTATCATTTTGTTTTCTTCTTTTTTGCCACTTGAAAGCTAAAAAAAGCTTTAAACACAACACTGACATTTAATCACCTTATGAAGTTGATGTGGTGACATGCTAGTTTCTGGTGACCCGTCCAATGTGGGTCATAAATCCCACCACCCCATTCTCCCCTCCAACTCCTGCTGGACAGGTGCTGGACAGCTGGCATAAAATGGGCTTTTAGAGCTTTATATCTGAATACAACTGCTTGCTGCAACACAAAATGAGGTTGATGAAAGCACTGAGAAAGAACCAAAACAGTAAAGTTGCAGGCCCGAAAACCAAAACAAAGAGCTGAAAGATGCTAAAACTCTTTATAAAGCTGAGGAGGTCTGCAGAGTTGGGTGATAATTCTCTGTCGGTTTTTCATTAAGCACTACCCCCTTCAACCCTTTCACTTTACAATCATTCAAGCCATACAAAAATATGTGCAGTTTTAAATATTAGCTAATTTAAAATGTAACGTTTATGTGAGTTGTAGTGAATTGGCTAAATCAAGCATGATGTAAAAACCTTGGATAATTGTTACAGAAAGAGATTTCTTATTTACTTTTTTACTACTAAAAATCTCCAAATAAAGTCATTCTTGTGTTGTAGCTGTTGGGTTCTTATGCTGGCAAGCACTGGACTTGTGGCTTCAGAGCCTAGAGGAAAACATTCTTTTGTTGCGAATACAGTTTAGTCAGTTACCTTTTATGGTGATCTTTCAGACTTATCCTCCAAAAGGCAGATAGCAATCCTGTCCATTTGAGATGACCTTCAGTCTGATCAAAAGCCACCAATGCCCCATTTTATCCCCACAGCCCCTGGTCTATTTGGACAATAGCCACAGCATATCCATTCAATAGCTATTGAACCATCGCCTCTACCTTGTGTGTGTTTGTGCGTGTGTGAAAAAAAAGTCCACTTGTCACTCTCAGAAACATTTTTACCAATCTTTATACTCTTGTGTAATCATTTCACTTTTCAATCACTTAAAACTGAATCCAATAACACAATATTACATGGTACACTCATGAGAAAAAGCTGGTACACTTTTTACACTTTTAGCATTTCTGGGAAAAGCTTCAGCTCATCCGGACATTATCTCGACAGTCTGACACACCCCACGAATTGAAAGGTTCTTTTTTATGGCCTGTAGTGAATTTATAATGTAATCTTGGGAGAATTTGAATTAGATTTTCCTATTAGCCATTCTCTGACTGAACCAAGACATCTGCTTTGAGTCTCTCCTAATACAATAGAATTATCTCTGAGTATCTTCAGTTGATGTCTTCCTGTCCCATCTTTCTCTCAAGCACTGTTCTCTTTTGTGATCTTCCACTCTTCTCTTCCTCCTCCTGCATGTATTTCTCATCATATCTTACTTACTGTACTCAACGTGATATGTATGTGATTAGTGGATGCTAATGAGAATAATATTTACAGGAGCAAATTTTATGAACATAAGGAAACAGCTTGTTTCCTCTTCCTCTTAACATGTATATTTAATTGTTAAGTTATGGCTTCAGTATACTTCCTGCCACTAATGATATTCCTCTCATGTAAAAACTGTGAGACTGCAAGTAAAGGGCTTTTAACTCATTTAAATGTTTAAACATCCTACAGAGTGCACATGTACACAAGAGTTTTAGGGCCTTTTTTTTTTTTTTTTTTTTTACAACACATACACATTCAGTAGGATAGACTTTCTTCTGTTATCTGAAAAGCACTTTCTGAATTCAAAATGAATAGTCAGTGAAGTTAATTATTCAGTAGCATGTTGGATGCCTTGCTCATGAGCACTTTGAAACAGTCACTTCCCTGACTTTACTGCTTCCCCATCCCTTTATTCAGCTAAAAATATTCATAATATAAATAAATAGAATCTAATGACAATGAGAACTGTGATTAAGACACCATCAGTGGAGGAAGAAGTACTCAGATTTTTACTTAAGTAAAAGTATCAATAACACTATGTACTTCATTACAAGTAAAGGTCCTGCATTTAAAATTCTACTTAACTAAAAGTATAGAAGAACTAAAGTACTAAAGCAAAAGTATTTGTTTTGCAGAAACTTGATCTGTGACTGATAAATTTAAAAAATTTAACAGGCAATGCATAGGCAGCATTTTATTATTGGATCTGGGTGAGGTGAAGATAGTTTGAACTGGTCACAAGATAAATCTGAGGGGTTGTGAGATGATAGATTGGGTAGGGAAAAAAAACAGTTCTGCTACATACATTTTTGATTCATTTTTCAGAACTTTTCTTTAAATTTGCTTTTTGTGAAATATTGGACAGTTTTACCTCTTTGGTCCTCAAACAGTTATTCATTTGAAACTATCTGAGGGAAATTCTGACTTATCTTTAACAAAGCAGTGTAATTTATAAACTCATCATGGTCTTTTATGTAAAATCGTCATCTGAAAAGTATCTAGTAACTAAAGCTGTAAAAATAAATGTAGTGGAGTAGAAAGTATAATATTTCCCTCTGAAATGTAGAGGAGTAGAAGTACCAAGTAGCATAAGATGAAAATAATCAAGTAAAGTACAAGTACCTTAAAACTGTACTTAAGCACTGTACTTGAGTAAATGTACTTTGTTACTTTCCACCACTGTACATCATTAGTTGTCTCCATTTAAAGACACACAGAATGGCTCATTACCATATGAAATAAATTTACTTCTTTACAGTAATCCTGTTTACACGCTTTTTGACTATCCACGCAGAGTTGAGGGAAACATTGCTTTCTGTATGTAAGGATTTCACTTGGCAGCTGTGTATGTCTGTTTTGCAAAACCTTTAGTGCTTCCCAACATGTGAAGTGTGAGTTGGAGGAGTGAGGTGTGTATTTATGCAAATAAAATCAGATGATTCCATTACGCTTCTGCTATCTGCAGAGCATTGCATTAACATAACCAAGAATATTATGGTCTTTATTGTACATGGTTTCTGCATTATGCGCATTAGCAGCAAACGTGGCCTCACAGACAGGCACAGACTTGTATATGATGTTTTTTAAATTAGGAATATTCTGATCAACCATATATTCATTCCCTGTTGGACTCAATCATACATATGGGACTCAATCATACATATGAGACTGAAGGTGATATTTAATACATCTTTGACATGTCAATGCCTTTTTCCTGTGTGCATTCAGAATGCAAAGCTAATTTTTGCCCCACTTTATTTGTGCTAATTATGGAGTGTTTTTGCAGTGTGTGGCACAGAAGTTATCTGTACAATTGCTAACAACATGCACCGTTTGGAGGTTGCCTTTGTTTTGCGTGTGCCGCCCTTGGACTGATTTAAAAAAGGTACCAGTTTCTATATTTGACTCGGCCCTCTCCTTTTTCTTCTTATCTCGATACATTTATGGAGTCATATAAAGGACTACTAATGGCTGTCTTTTCATGTCTGTTTACATCTTTACATAAACTTTGTATGCAATTGCTCCACATCTTTCCTTCATCACGTGCTTCGCTATCCTTTACCATCTAGCATTTATGAACAAACTATGTTCTGCAGTGAAGGAAACTGTCACACAAGTGCAAATGTATGGCTACTGTATGTGTTTAATTGGTCTTAAATGACAATTAAGTTCTGCAGAATGGAGGAATTAGCTATACCAGGTGCTAGCTACACAGATAATACTTGTCAGTAGGGTAAATATATTGTTGGTTTTGGCTTTGTTTGAAATGTGTTAATAGTAATAAAAAGAAAGAACAACCTCATCCTTAACAACACCAAATGAACCTATTCGTATTTTATGAGGCAGAGAGAGTTTATGCTTGTCAGAACAGCGACAACTGGTGTATGGAACTGAAAACAATATCCATCCACAATGACTGTAGTTAAGTTGAAATTTTGGCCTATGTTTTGAAAAAAAAGTGGCAGATAAGTCCTTCTCCTGTGTTGTCACGTCCTGACATGGTGTTGAACACAGAGCTCGACTTGTGTCATATGAAAGCTTCTTTAGCATCACTGCTAACAAAGTTAGTTCTCTGTTTGCAGCACTATGGACAATGCACTTCCAGTTGCCATGCAACTGTTAGCCAACCCTAACCCCCAAGTAAAAATCTTGGCAAACAAATTGTAAGGAGAGAAAGAGAGAGAGAGATGACATCGAACAATGTTCTCTGGACAGATTTTACTTGAAATATTTCCATATTTTAGTATGTGAATGTTGAGCTTATACTTTAAATTCATGTGTTATTCTGATTAATGCTGCTTTAAGTAAAATAATGATCAGTTTCAGGGCACATGGGTGCAGACCTGCACAGTAAGCTGAACATCACACACATTTGACAAATTTCTTGTAAACCAGTAATGGCAAACATGTTAGCAAACAGTTTCCTACTTAAATATCCAGCAGACACTGAGAAACAGTAGTATTCTTTTGGAGTCATGTGTAAGTCATGTAAGTCAAATATTCACTCTCATTCTAGCTCTGCTTTGGTCTCCACCAACTCCTGAGGGAAATATTTTACTCTTTAGCTGCTATACGGTACATGATGTTCACTAGCTAGTTGCTAACTTTGTCTGCTGTTTGGTGATGGGCGGGTAGATAAGGGTGAATTGAAAGGAATGTTGAGAGTTGATTAGAATACATGGGGAAATAAATAGGCCACTCAGCTTTTCCATTTGAGAGCAGATTAGAGAATAATTGGCAGCTCACCCATTAAGGAGTGACGCTGAAGAAATCTCATGGTTCCTAATGTTCCAGTGAATGTTCCTACAAGAAGCTGTTGTCACTTTTTTTGTGTACATTCCTTTTACAGGCTGTGTGCCAACACATAATAATCCATTCTTGTGTTTTACCAATTAGCTTCAGACAAGCTTTCCTGAAACAACACAACACATTTTGAAATATTTTGTTGTTTTTTGATTCAGTTCTGAAAGATAAAAGAACATCTGTTACAAGATATTCTCCCACTAAAACTCTCAACAGGGATCAATTGGTACACCTGGATGCACAGCACACTTCAGTGATCTGCAGTCCCTTCTGATTGAGTGTTTGTTTGTCCTTGAATGAATAAGAGCATTTGCTCATTAGCAGGGTGTGGTTTCCTGCATATGCACTGCCTACATATCCACAGTGGAAATGAGCTCCTAACAGTAGCACTTTACTGGGAGTGCTGTGATGGACAAGATAGCCAATGCTCATGAAGCTGCAATATGCATTCAAGAAATCAGTGTATGGGTATGGCTCTGTTTGCTTCCATGTTGCTATTTATACAGTGGCCAGCTAATTAAGCTAACAGTCAGCAGGGAGCCTAGCTGTATAATTTCTCTGCACCAAAAGGGACTGCAACTCGTATCTTTGTAAAATTGTTGTATAAGTCGATTATTTGCTCTTAAATATAATTTACAAGCCCTCAAATCAAGTGCAATAAATTACAAGGGCAGGTTCACTGTATGTAGTGCATGACTGCTAAATAACATAATGCAATTATGAATACATACATAATTGCATTATCTTGTAAAATCATAGTCCTTAAAGTGTACTTTATGTACACTTAGACATTCTTTGCCCCGACACTTGAACTGATATACATACTATACCATAAGCCCTCTGTGTCTGTGTCTCACAAAGCTTCAAGAATAATTCTGATTTATGACAAGTTGGGCATTCTTTTATGATAACTCATCAGAGTGACACAGTGATGCTGCTACAAAAAGTCAGATGCTGCAACAACCAAAAAGTCAGATCTGATGACCAGAGCAGTTGTAAACCAGCTAGCACTTTTGCCAGTTTATCAAACCCACTGTATTTGCAGGCAAAACCAACAGTGAGCACAAAATCCATTGAACAGGATAATCAACTTCATCTTTACCAGTTTTATGAACCGAGTATGTTGACACATTCAAGGAATTTTACCCAGGTTTTCTATAGCTCTCAATACTTAAATACTTAAATATTGAGAAATTTCTACACATGTTAAACAAGCAAACTTAAACTTACAGCTATTACAGACAAGAGCTGGAACACAAACAGTCTATACTGTACTGTATACAGGTTGATATATATGATAAATGGAATCCACAAAATATTAGAAACACCTGTCAGAATAAGGGTTAGGGTTAGAGTTAGCTGATCCTTGTTTGGATATTACATAACTGATTTACTTCTTCATGAGGGTTATAGCATGGTTAAAGGAACTATTCTTATGTTCTGTAGTTTAAGCGTACAGTGTTCCATGGCGTCCTTACCATCCTGTGTTGGGTCTTTTGTTATGACTATGCAGATGTTCCAACACAGGTACTGGGAGGTTTTCACAACCTACACACTGCTGTTAAGTATGGCAGGGAGTCCTGAATGTCTTTAGCTCCAGGTAATTGTGACTGCACCAGAGGACCCAGGTGTTCAACCAGTTGTATGTGTTATCAACTATGGAAGGGGAAGTCAAAGTTTATAATTAAAATTAAATTAAAATAAGACCCTAGTTGTAATAAATTGGAATTATCCTTTAAACAATGTACTGCTTTGCATTGTCAGGAGGCATTATCCACAGATATTTCAGGCTTGCAGAACATAATCAGCGTAATGAACTTAAGTCGGTGTTCTGTAAGGTGAGAAGAAAAAGCTTTCTGTTCCCAATTAGATGTCAAAGCCTGGAAGCAACCTTTATTTCTCTGCAAAAGGTGTTTTGTCTCTCACAATGTGTTTTGCAGCTTTCTGAAGTGCTAAAAAGGTCAGCCAATAAAGCTCCCAAATGTGTGTTGCTGTCCATGCCCATGGCTGCCTTTGTGTGTGTGTGTGTGTGTGTGGTAAAGTGTGTTGTGATGTGACCTTACCAGTACATTCCTTCACCTGTACACTTATACACCTCGCTCTTGTCTCTATAGCAACTAATGTCCTTCATCACTGCACGGACAGTGGAATTCTTTGTTCTTCAAAGCCCTCAGAACACGCGTACTACTCATCATACAAAACTTACAATCTAGTCCCCTAAGAGCCCTGCAATCATTTACCAGTTACTCTGTGTTCCAACATTTATTTTTCTTTTGTTTGTCAACTGATTGAAAAATGATTTGTTCAAAAAAGCAGTATTTCTAAGCTTCCACTTGGTGATCAGAGATCACTTCCTCCAGCACTACTTGTTCTCAGCACACAGCAATGTGCTGAAGGTTTCTAATATTAATAGCTGTATGACATAATCCTGTTCACTCCTAATGCATGTCTGATGTTTCCCGTGCTTTTAGAGCCTGATCTCTGTAGAGCTCACAACTGGAGGTGTTGCTTCAAACCATCTCACATTTGGGGAAATGGAGGGCGCACATTGAGGAGACAAGGGAGGGGGAAACATCGCTTAGAAACGGATACAGTAAAAAGAAAATAGCACGATGGGAATTCCCTGTTTCCAAAAATAATTAAATGCATACACTGTGTGCACTTTTTAAAGTACAGCTCTCCATGTACACAGCCCACTTGCCCCTCTAGACAGCTAAAACGTTAAAAGCTGAGTGTCAAGAAGTTCACTCATGGTGCGAAACAATAGAATAGACATGGCATATGATTTAAGCAACACCAAAAATGTTGTGACCATTTGTGACAGATACACTAGCGCTGGTGTCCCACAACTTTGAGGTTTTAGCACTTACATGTCAAGAGTTTACAATAATGGTGCTGTAAACAGGGCAAATCTAACCAGTGGCAGTCAAGGGGGAAAATGTCCACTTGATAAGGGAAGCGGCAAGGTTCACATGAGGTGGGCTACACACACTGTATGCAAATAACAGGTCAGTACAATAGTGGTGTGATTAATGACTTTCGAATGTTCGCTATAGGTCATTTCTTTCAGCACCACAGACAGCTCTGAAGGCAGGAAGTCCCAGAGCTGTAAACTGGGTGTTTCTTTTCCCTGAATTCAGCCTTGCAGGCAGACAAACGCTTCTTCCAGTGCAAGCATTCATAAACCCCAAAACACGTACTATGTCACATGTGCCCAAACATCTTTTTGTATAAGTAATGTATATTAAAGTAAGGTGACTTATGATTAAAAATCTTTTGGTGTGTTTCATTATTGTGTCTGTCCTTTTTTTCTGGCATAATAGATGATTGCATGGAAATATTCAGCTACAATGATGAATGATCCCATTGGTGACTTCTCAAATAAGGTTCATGCCTTCTCCCTCCCCTGCCTGGAATAAGCAACTGTATTTCCTGTCTGAGAAAGTCCTTGTTTATTTCTTATTCAGTTGTTATGCCTTGGACATTAATTATCCTAAAGAAGCTTAATCATATTAGTCCTTTTATCATGTGGAACCATATTGCTTGAAGGTAATAGTGTATCTCGTACTGTAGAAATGCATGTTTTTTCTTTATAGCTACATTAATTGTATTTACTTTTTTGGGGGGCAGCGCAACAAAGTAAAAACATCATGTTGACATATTACTTTCTAACAAACTCCTTTTAGCTCTATTTTGGTTTCAACCAACTGTTATTGGAAATATCTGGCTCTTTATTTCTGTCTGACTGTGGGCTGGGTTTATTAGAGATTTTTCTCTGCTGCTGCTGTACATGAGGCAGAGAGTGAACCAAAACAGTGAAGCTGTAGGCTGTAAAACCAAAACAATGAGCTGAAAGATGCTACAATGTTCTTTAGAGCATTTTAGCATTTTGTTGATATAAAAATATTGATTTGTGCAGCTTTAAATACTAAAAGTGATCATTTGAACCCCTTGTTTGAAAAATATTCAGTTTTGATTGTACAATTGTAGCTTTCATTCACATTCCTAACTGTATAATACAGTCTCTCCACTGAGAGTCTGTCAGACAGAAGCAGTCCGAGTGAAACCTTACGCAAGTGGGGGAAAAAACAAATAAAAAACAGTAATTTTCCAGAAGATTCAGTGGAAAATGATTTTCCCATTTGCACACAGCAAATATAAATAAAACAGGATGTGAGGGACAACAAGATTTCACAGGTTGGAGACACATCTGTGTTAATCTTTTAAAAAAAAAAAGAGTATACAGGAACAAGGGAGAAAGAATAGGTTATATATCTTGCATATCTTAAACCTAATGTTGACTGGATATTCTTGCGTGCAAGTGTTTAGAAATGTTCTCTCTTTGAAGGATTAACCTAGTTGTGATCTTCTTATGTTTGTTCTAATTTTGTCTTCACAAGGTTTCACATTTTCATGTATATGTATGCAAAACATAGCTCCTGACTAACAAATGCAAATGTAGATGAGAGTAATTTGCTTTGAAATATAAGGAACGGAAAGGCTGAGGTTCCTGACAATGGAAATGCCTCAGTGAAGTAACAATAAATTGTGCTTGAATAAAAGCTAATTAATTTCTATACCTGGGGTTGACTTGGCATTCACCTTGGCCTCCTGCACCAGGGAGCATCCTAGTAATGAAAATTTTAAAGAGTGGGACTGCGGGAAGTCGGGCGACCCACAGAGAGATAAAGAGAGCAAGAGAGGGAGGGAACCGAGAAGGAAGGTCAGAGAGCGATTGTGAAACCATGTTAGACACATGGGGAACTATGACAGTAGATATTGCGCATGTAGCTTTATGTAATGGGAAAGATGAAGTGACGTATAAAGCTTTAGATGAGGAGACATGAGTAGGGAGATAATGAAGGAGAAGGAGAAAAGGTCTGCCTTGTTCTGGTTTCTCCTTTTCATTGTCTCTCTTTTCACCTGTCTATCCACCCTTGATATGGAAATGTCATCTCTACATGTCTTCCCTCCATTCTCTCCTGCCTTACCTATCTCTCTTTTTATGCATCTATCTACATCACTGTCTAATGTCTACTTGATACTGTCAGGCCTTACTAGAGCTGAATACAAATACCAGCTGTCAGTTTGACGGCCTAGCTCTATGAGTGTTAATTCAGTTAGATTAATGTGCTGTATTGGCATCATAAAATCTGATCTGGATTGTTAAAAACTGACAGCAACATCACAAGCACTCTACAAACCAGAGTTGGTAGAAATCCACAGCAAGATTGCCTGTTCACTCAATATGGATGAATAATAATCACTAACAAATATAACAGTATAATTGTTACAGCCCTCTCTCTATCTCTATTTCTCCTATTTACTTCTCTCTAGTTCTCTCCAGTTGTCTGCAGAGGTTAAAGTGGGATTTGGCAGGTGGAAGATCCGGTGTAGCGCTGAGCGGTAAAAATTACCCACCTCAAAATATCTCCCAAATTGATTTGTATTCTGAGCTCTAGTGGACTTGTTTTCTTTGTTGACAGGTTATGTGATCAGCTGACCTTCTTTTAAGCACCCATTTCTTGACATATTTTCTGGATCCCACTGGTTCAAAGGAGGCCCAACCCCCAACCAAGAAATGAGCATCAGTGCTGAGACCTTACTGATTTGTAGTTGTGTCCGTAGTGGCGTTATTATATTGTTCATTTCAGAGAATCCTCTTTCACAGTCAGCACTGCTAACAAACGAGACAAAAAACAGACAATTAAAATAAACATTACTTAACTAAAAACAACTTACAAGTGCATATTTCTTGACAAGCAGCATCAAGCCCATTGATCCAGATCCCCTGATGATGTCACAGAGTCATAGACATATCCATTCGCTGTAAACACAGAGAACCTTTTAATTCAGGAAGGTTCTCCTATGCACAGCTCAGTAAGATTACTGGCACTCATCAGAACAGATCAGCTGTGGCAAAAGCATGATGCTGAACTGAAGCTATGTACTGACCCTGTGTGCTATCTTAATCCTGGAGCAATCAGACCTGGAAGATTAGAGGCCTGAGTGAAGGCCACTGCTGAGGGTTAGAAGTGATGATGAGAAGGCTGTGCAGGTATCTGCTGTTTCTGTAGCTCCAGCTGCTGCTACTTCATCCTGCTGTCTGTGACTCTGCTTTTATCAAGCAAAAATATAAGCACAGATGTAAAATACATCAATTCATTCACAAACATCAATCAGTCCTGCTGCTCCACATGCTGCATCATAGTTCTTCAGCGCTGATTTCAGGCAGAGAGAGGCAGAACTAAAGAAATCTGATTTATTGAACCTGCAGCCTGTTATCAGAATACAGGAGACAGAAGATGAGGGGCAGGGTGTAAGCATGAGAGAAATAAAATGTCAAATAACGCTTTTCTGTGGAAAAGGTCAATAACTTAGTGAAATCTCAGTGTGCACGTGTATTCCAAAAAAGGAAAAACAACTAACTCTTCTGTCTTGTGTCAGTATCAGTCTGGAAAGATTCCAGGTCAGTTTCTGACAGCTCAGACAACAAGGTCTAGAGTTCCAACACAGGTCATTTATATAACTCACACTTCAAATATTACTGAGTTACATTATCAAATATTTACTGAGTTACATCATGCACAGCCGTGTCTACTGTTCATCAGACAAAGCCTGGCGTGGCTTGTTTATCTGATGTCTGACTACAGCAGAGACAATAACGCTACAGTGGTTTACTGTCAGTTACAGAGACAGGAGACAGAGCAGTACAGTCATCTGTTGTTGTTCATTGTTTTTATTACCAATTAATATTACCAATGTTATCGTGTGGAGAGATAATCAATAACATTACATTGTAGGGATGTCACGATTCTGATTCTAAATTGAAAATTAATTTAAAAGAGTGTTCGATTTTGACCTTCAAAATCAAAAGCAGGATCTGTGATTCTCCCTGTATTTTTTTTCTTTCCCTACTTGCTCATGTCCGGCGCTGCGCATGACACCTCTTTCCTACATTAGTAAGGTAGACAACGGGCTATAATTTTCACCTAAACAAGCCGTCCTCTGAGCTGGACCAATAACGTTGGTCTCTATGTACAGCCGGCTGTGAGACGAGTGCGCAGGGACCGTCTAGAAAGTGCAACACTTAAACTTAGTTTCCTCACCTGCAAAGAGCCACCAGGATTAATCCTGGTGGCCACAGGTGAGGAAACTCAAGCTGTTGTTGTAAACTAACCTTCCGCTGTCTAGTGGCTCTTCTTTTTGTTTTTGTGTTTAACATTTTGTTCCCAATTGATTGGTGAAATAAGTTATTGTTATTACATTTTAAATAAATTCTTTAAATTTGACCATATGGACTTAGTGTGATACATTTCCTAAAAATATGACACTTATATCACACTTGATACCATGTAGCCTTTTTTTTTTTAAAGAATATGAACATGTAAATGACAATAGTCAGGGCATAAAATCAATATTCTCTTGATCTTTACAAATCAAAAATCAATAGTCTAACGATGGCATAGTCGTCAGTGCTGGAAAAAAAAGTTTAAATCAAATCAAAGTCTGACCTTAAAATCGAAAGTCGAATCAATAAAATAACATTGAGCTCAGGCACCACAGTCTATGGGAGACCAGGGCATTTTTAACTGAGCTAAACCTGTTTTCATTCCCATATATAAACTTTCTTGGTTTCCTGACAGTCCCCATTCAGATTTTGATCACTCAGGGCTGCTGCAGTCTGATGTAATTGGCTCCGCACAGTAACTCTCAAACTGGCCATTGCAGCCAGTAGAACATGTCAGGTGCATTAACAACTATGTCTTTTAAAAAAAACATTTATGTTTAAGAGCTATATCCGGCACCCTACAGGAAATAATTCAGTGCATATGTTGCCATCTATGTGTATGATGATGGACAGATTTTTTCACTTTCTGTCCTCCACATGTAAAGCCTCTACAGAGTCAGCTGTCTCCAGGCGGAACCTGTCTGCACTGGTTGGCATTAAAACCTCATCATCTGCCAAACACAAAGACTGGCAGGAAAGGTCAAGAGACAGAGGGTGGTGGGAAGCTGGCATCACTCACTCAATCACTCAACACACACACACACATGTATACACACACATCCGTGTATATTAACAGTTATGCACTTACACTCACACAGAGACAGTTACATGCATACACGCACACAGAGACAAACATCTTTTTAGTTTTATTTAATGTAAACACACTGACTCAAACAAACATGCAAACATAGTCATAAATACAGAATCATGGACACACACAAAGCTCTTGGGATTACTGCTGTCATTCCTGAATGTGAACCCAGTGAGATGTCTCACTGAGACTCTATGGATATTTTATAGGTCTCCTCCACAAATTGTAATGAATCTTTCATGAGGTTACATCTCATTGTGTGTGTGTGTGCGTGTGTGTGCGTGTGTGTGTGTGTGTGTGTGTGTGTGTGTGTGGTTGGAGCATGTGTGCACATAAGTGTGTGTAGTATGCAGCTAGAACATTGAAGGTGGTGGTCATCTGATAACCACCTGAAACAAGTTAAAATCCTTTTCTTACCTTATCTCAGGTACATTCCTCATGGAAAACAAATGTTTACCGTATTATTGTTCAGTACTCAGTTGAACAGGTATTTAGATTGCAGAAGATGCTTTACAGTAAATAGCAACGTAACGCACAATTTTATATTTTATGCTGGGTATAGACTACCACAGGTAAGATTAATTAGGTATAGATCTCTTGACCTGATGGTCAAATAGTTACAGCTTCACTGAAATGAAATGCAATGTAGTTCCTCTTTTGTGTTTCCATGATTAGTCGTCAAACAAGGCAGGAGAAGGCAACACTGAATAAAGACCTTCAGTCTTTTAATCTACATAGAGCATCGGTTTACTCAAGTACTGTGCTTCAGCACAATATTATTATTCCATTTTATGTTATGTTACAATTCTACTTCATGACATTTCAGAGGAAAATATTTTACTTTTTGCTACATTTATTTGACAGCTACAGTATTTACAGATTAAAATCTTACATAAGAAATGTGAATCAGTTTATGTTTTATGGTGCATTGTTACCAAGTAGTATCTGAAGCAATTAAAATAAGCTCCACCACAACCAACTACAACATTAAAGCGCCACTTAATGCACTTAATGCATTTAATGCACCATGATAATGCTCAGATATCAATGATCCAATAAAGTAATAATATAACACTGACAGCTGCCATGCTGCATAATTGGTACTTTAAGTACATTCTGCTGCAAGACCAGGCTTTTAGACTGCTGATTTTTTATTTTAATTTAATTTTTTAAGCAAAGTCTACCAGTTGGGACCTAACAAAAGACACTCCAAAATAAAATACTTAACAGGATGAGTGACAATCATAAACATATTTTCTCTACATAAAATGATGTTTATTTTTTTTCTGACTTTTCTAATCATTCCTTTTCTTCAGCCAGATAGTGGATAGTTTTACTTTTTCAGGCTGCGAGATATTGTTCAAATAAAACCATTTGAGAAGAGAAAATCACTTTGGTTGAACTGCACAGGACTCAAACAGATTGGTTTGGAGTCACACATAAACAGTAAGTGGATGCAAGCCAAAAAGGTTAGGAGCCCCAGCAGAGAGTACATTTCTGATCATGAACTTGGTTTCTCAAAGTTCCTTCTTGTTTTCCTCCTGCATTACTACCACTGCACCCCAAAGTGGATTTAGCAGTAGGCTATAATTACAGACCACATTTAAAGTAGTGGGGGCAGTGGTTGGCTGTGGGGGGGTGACATAGTAAAGCCTGATAATATAAGACTGTATTATGTTGTAGTGTGTAGTAGTGCTCCTGTTATGATGTGGCGCCATCTTCTGACAGAAACCTGCTATAACTGCAGAGGCCTAAAGAAAGATAAAATACTGCAGATCTCAACAGAGGACGTTAAGAAGATGGGATATACAGTATGTTGTTTTGTTAGCATGTTTTTGTCTTATCCTCTATTGTCCTTGTCTTGTTCACATTTGGTTGCCACTCTGCAGCTCTGTGTTTAATATGCACTACCACAGTGCTTAAAGCTGACAGCCAGATGTTGTCTGTCATAACAAAAAAAGCCCAGGAAACAGGCCCAGGCGGCTCTAAAAAGCACCAGATGGAGATAAAATGGCAGGACTGAGAGCTATCCATAATGGCAGTGACAACCTTTGGACCTAAATCAGTCAGAATATGATTTGGATCACCAAGAACGATCATAAGGCCAGGAAACCACACTGCCAAAAAATGTTCAAACTTGGATTTACTGAGTCAGAGATCTGTTTATACTTTTTATTAAACTATTTCTAACTGTCAGTATTCATCCTTCAATCAGTTTCAGAATAGCCATTACTTTGGGAGGTTATAATGATAATGACATTAGATAATAACATGTCTTTAACATCCTAGTCTAGAATTAGGAGCAAAGAAATTACAAGGCAACTATATAATATTTGTTTTGTGGGTTTATTATGTAATATCAAAATTAAACCTGTAGTCCTGCTGGTGGAAACACCCTTTCTGTCTTTCAAGATAACAACATACTTGTGTAGACTGTGTGAGTGTGCTTTTGTAGGTCAATTAAACAGTTTTCCTGGTTTTAATATCATCAACTTTGTAGCTTTGACATAGTAACTGATCCTGATCCTGTTACTGTACGCAACCTAGTTAACAACTTTTATTGAACAGCTTCTGTTCTGCCTGAGAACTGAGGACGTGTCAGTGAACCATCTGGGGAGTATTACAATAACACAACGCAGGACTGACCAATAGGCTATGGACTTGTCTTGGTTGTGTGTAACTCTTTCTGTCTTTAATCCCCCTCTCTCTTGGTTTCTCTCTCATACCTTAAATGCACAAACTCCAAAATCCAGAGAGGGGAAGGGTGGGAGGGAAGGAGGTAGAGAGACAGACTAGGAGAAAGGGGGGCTGGGAGAGAGTGTGGGTGAAGTTCATTTGGATCCAAAACCCACTGGAGCAACAACTGATTAGAGAAACAAGGCAGAACGTTCTGGAGTTACAACTCTGAACAGGACTGAAACACTTTCTAAACGCAGTAGGAGGAAGTAGCATGTTCAGCTTTTAAAGGACCATCAAGGACTCCTTTCAACACAGCAAGACTGTTGTAAACTGTGACTGAAGCCACATGAATTGATCTTTTTTTTTTTTTCTTTTGGCTTATTTTCAGAGTGGAAGGCTGTCTTAGTGGGTTGCACACTGCAGGACTGTTTCAGAAATACAGGAAAAGGTCTCATCATCACTGAAAGAGAAGTCGTCGCTGCAGAAGTTTTCAGTGCTGAGTTACTGAAAGAAGTGCTAGTCATGTCAGGCAGAGTGGTTCCTGTCTTTCTCTTAACTTTGTGTCTGACTGTGACTTCAGTCCAGAGCCAGGGTTCCCCACAGGATGCCTTTATAATTCAGTACATGGAGAGGAGACTATCTCAGATGGAGGTAAGTGGCCACTGCACTTGCAGGATGGGAAGGACATGACCGCGTCATTCCAGTCTCAAAGGAAATATTATGTTAGCACTATGACCTCTAACACTCCTAACCACTCTAACAGCTCTTACTGTTGCTTTTCATGTTAGTTACTGATGCATGAACCTTTATATTCTGTTTTTCCACAACTACACTTCTCTGTAATACTGTCAACTTTTCTTGCTTTGATGTTAGAAACAGCAGCACCTAAAGAGTCATGACTCAGAAAATGAAGTTTACACCATGTTAGATCATCTGGCTGCAACATTGCTGGCATCCACTGCTTTTACAATGTCCTCTTGTTTCACCAAAACTAGGTTGAATCTGTAGAAAATAGCTGTGAATATGTACTGTATGTCTGAACTGTAGAGTTACAAAGTATGTATGTCTCAGTGTAGTACTATAATGCACTTAATTTTAGAGAGCTTTTAGGTACTAGCCTGATCATTAACCTCAGCAGTGGTTCATGTTTTAGAGTGAGATTGCTGAACAGTGACAATTAACCGATGATACTAAATGTTAAAACGTAGTTTAATTGTAGCACAAGAGGACAGGTGTCATGAAGTCAGTGAACTGACACAGTAATGTTAGTTACATTATTATTTAGCTAGAGTTTGCTAACATTAGCTACCATTAGCTACCATAAACTACAGGCCATATGAAACTAATTAAGGCTGTGACAGCAAAATCACTGGGTGTATTGAATTAAGCAATGATGTGTCTCATTTCCTCAGAGTTCCAAGGCTTTTCACTTTTTAGAGGAAAATGGTATAATTTTATCATTCAAAAGTTAAGAGTCAAATTGTGCCAGAGAATTCCATGTTTCTACTTGAAGGATAAGTACACAATTTTTAAAGTCTGTCTTAAAACAACAGTCAGGTGTTCATATGAACAGTGAAAGAGGTTTGGCTCGCTGTAATCATTCCTCCTGTTCATTCTGGTTATTACTGATGCACAGGTTGGCACCTTGCATGGCAGCCCCTGCCATCAGTGTATGAATGTGTGTGTGTGAATGGGTGAATGAGGCTTGTAGTGAAAAAGCGCTTTGAGTGGTTGGAAGACTAGAAAGGCGCTATATAAGTGCAGTCCATTTACCATTTTGCCATTTACTATTTAAAAGATCCCCTTCAAATGTGCTTTCAATGTAAGTGATGGGGGCCAAATTCCACAGTGTGTACATACAGTCATTTAGTGCAAAAATGCATTCAAAAGTGTATCTGAAGCTTCAGCAGTCTGAGTTAGTCATATCAAGTGGGTATCTGCCACATTTACAGTCTTTTTAGCATTAAATTATTATGTCTAGGATATCTATATGATTTGACTCATTCGGACGGTTGAAGCTTCATATTAGCCTCAGATAACCTTATAAATATATTTTTGCACAGAAGGAGGACTGTGTCCACTTTTGTCCCCCATCATTTACAATGTAAGTGCATTATGAAGGGATCTTCTAATGGTCAGTATGAACAGGAGGAATGATTACAGCAAAAAAACAAAAACATTTCAATGTCATTTGGGCCCCTGACTGTTGTTTTAAATATTGTGAACCTGTCCTTTAAGCAAGTCCACTTGACTTTTGGAGCTGCCATTCACAATAATGCTAACACATAGTTTAACAGTAGCACAAGAAGAGAGGAAAACAAATTTAAGTCAGTGAATTGACTCATTATATCTGTTATACTGTAATATTTAACTAAAGTTGGCTAACATTAGCCAACAATAGCTAAGATAAGCTACAGTACTGGTCATACCACAGACCAAGGAAGGCTGTAGCAGCAAAGCCCTTGTGTAAGGAAATGAACAAGTGTGTGTTTTATTGTTTATGAATTTGTCTTCACATTTGTAAAAGACAGAACGTCTTTCAAAAGTAAATTTTTTTCACTTTCATTCTGTATTCATAATACTTTTCTCTGTTTCAATGACATCAGGAGCGTCTGAACCAATGTGAGCAAAACACAATGAGCTTCACCCAGAAGACCTATGACCTCTCCTCTGAAATGAGGGGTTATCTGTCCACTATCAGTGTCCTGAGGTAGGCCTGTCTGAAGTCTACCTTTGACCAGTTGTCCCAAATACTCAACAATAGCAAGAATGAATGAATGAACCAGTATGTGACTGAATAAAGAAACAATACTTAAAGATATGGTACATGAAATGAGAAGTGTTTTATTCCATAGATCGGAGGTGAAGAACCAGATGGACAGTGTGTCTGTGCGTGTAGAACGGGTGGAGAGGGAGTTGGAGTATCTAGAAAACAAGATCCCCACCCAGTCTGACATCGAGATGGAAGAGGCACTGCTTGAACAACAGATAAAGGCTGCAGAACTAGACCAGCTAAAGAAGAAAGCCAAGATCAAAATGGAGAATGGTAGGAAATATGCCTGCACAGTGTACAGTGTGAGTGTATGTGGGCAGCACTGATAATGGTTGCAGCGTTATCTGTCTGGTGGTCAAGGCTTTGGCAGAAGAGGAGGAGAAAAGTAAAAGAATATATATTAAAAGTGCAGAGACAAAAAATAAAAGCCAGATAAACAGAAAAGGAGACAAAAAATGCATTAACATTGTACAACAGTTGAATAAAAACCTATTCATTCATACTCTTCTCCTCAAACACCTCCAGACTGCAGCACAGCTCTGAGTCAAATCAAGTCTCTCAAGATTGTGAAGAGGGCAGGAGACACCTATGGTTCCTGGTTCAAGGACCCCTCTGGAGGATCAGCTAAGGTCTGCTTCTTTTTTTTTAGACTACATAATTACAATAATAGTGGACTGTTTGCAATAGAGAGACAGCTGTTTTCCTTTCTGAGCAGCCGGTGCTTATTTTAGTCTTAGCATGGGGTTGCTGAGGGAGGATCACTAAACATTCACAAAATTAATAGTATTTCATGAGGCTAATTCATCCAAGATCAGCACATCCATTCTTTATTTGTAAAGATGCACTGATCAATATTTTTATAATACAATGTGACATTGGGTAATGTGAGTTAGTTTAGTAGATAAGAGCCAGATCCTTCAGGAATTCTGGAGACCAAAACAGAACTAAAAGGAGAGTGAATATTGGGCTTACATTTGTTAGGTAGACAGAAATGCAACTCCAAATGAACAGCAACAGTTTGGTAACATGTTTGTCATATCAACTTCATACAATGATAATGTGCTAATGTTATGTTTACAGCTTGTTCTGCTGCCCTTAAGAGGCAGAAAAATCAATACTGCCAGCTATGTTGGGATATCAATGATTGGCAGCAGTGTGCTTTTGCCATGTTCAATGTATCATTTTACTGAAACAGATGCAAAACCACCCAGAAAACTCAAGTTAAAAATCGTACATTTTTAGGCCCATTTTCACAGATTAGAGAGGTATATTTCCTGATCCCGTTCCTGTGGATATCTCTAAAATCATACAAAACTTTGATGGTTGAATTGTAAGAAGATTTGATGGTTGTTTTTACTATTTAAAAAAGCAAGGGTTAAATGTCAGATTTTTGTGTAAATTACTCAGATTCAAAGAACAAGAAAGAAGAAAGAAAGAAATCTAATATAAAAGCAGCAGATATGATAATTGCATAAACACCACAGATTAACAATATCATTACATAAAAACCAAGAATGGAATGTAAAAATTGAGTTCCACAATATAATTTTCACTCACTTCTCAGCTTGTCAAACTTTTAAATCCTTCAGGTCTACCTGCTCAGTGGAATTCGTAACAACACTCTCCTGGAGTATGTTTCTCTGCGAAGCTTCTCAGAGAGGACCACCACACCACCAGCTAAGGTGGTGCAGCTACCTTTCCCCTGGCAGGGGACAGGTCACGTGGTCTACAATGGATTCCTCTTCTACCACAAGGCAGATACACCCAACCAGATACTTAAGGTGTGTGACTGAAGTAAAATAATGAAAGGCTTATACTGTATATGTGTGTTTCCCATTAAGGCTTTTCTGTGTTGACTTGCACTGTGTTTGTAAGGTGTAAAAGGGGGCTGTATGGATAGCACATAGTTTATTCAGTGGTCATGCTGAAAGTTCACATTGCTTGGCAACAGTCACTGAGTTACGTTACTGACCACTGATTGCATTTCTGAGATTTGGCACTCTGACTTCATAACTGACTTGCAGTGCAGCTTTTGGCTAGAAGCTGATCCTTTCAAAGGAGCTTAGTCAATAGGGAGTTGATTTCTGTCCTATTTCCTTTGCTTTGCTGTTTTAGCTGACGTCAACGAGTTAACAATGCCAAAAGACACAATTGTGTTCCAGTAAACTAACCTGTCTTTCCTCGATATATACTTTGAGTATTTTGGAGCAGATATTATTGCTAAAGACAGTTTTATAGGTTAAAATAGCATATGCTATTGACAATACACCCATATCCACATAGCCTAACCATAGTATTATATTGTATTTTTATCAGGATTATTTTTTTCCTAGTCTGGTTGCTATATATAGATGATTATTCACACATTTCCTATGCCTAGAAGACATATAACACAACTGAACAAAGAAATCAAAACAATAATGATGAGCATTTCTGAATTTCTCTATTTTTTTTTTTTTTGTTTCAATCTAATAAAGGTGGACCTGTTGAATGGGTCAGTGGTGGACAGCACACTTATCCCAGGAGCAGGTCGTATCCCAGTCTACAGCCTGAACCCCAACACCTACCTGGACCTGGCTGTGGATGAACTTGGCCTCTGGGTCATTCATGCTGACCCTGAATACGGAGGCAACCTGGTCATTGCCAAAATGGATAAAGGTAGAGAGCATTATACCCACATACACGTGCACAAACATAACCTAGCCTCATAAATAATTACCATACAGTATTTGTTTGTCTCTATCACAGGAACCTTGGCTGTAGAGTATACCTGGGATACGCAGTGTAAAAGCCGAGATGCTGAAGGAGCTTTCCTAATATGTGGGACCCTCTATGTGGTCTACAACACACGTTACGGAGGACGCTCCACCATACAGTGTCTCTATGACATCCATGACACCATCCACAGGTTGGATTATACACTGACACACAAGATAACCTACAGACACAGACACACACACACACGTGCAATCTTAGGATTAACCTGCTGGTAAACAAGATTTTAAATTATGATTTTAGTGCTGAACAGACACTTCCTACAGATTCACAAATACACTTTGCAACCACATGATCCCTTTCCCAACAAATTGAACATGTTATCTTTTGTTGTGCTATCCATCTGCAGTGATGAGAGTCCTGTGCTGTTCTTCCCAAAGCGCTACACAAGCCACAGCAGCATCTACTACCACCCCCGAGACAAACAGCTGTATGCCTGGGACGACGGCTACCAGACAATATACAAAGTGGAGACGAGCAAGAACAACAAAGTTACTGCTGAATGATGATGATATCTAAAGAGTTTTTTAAAACATGTGCTATCACTTCAAAAATAATCCCATATTATGCAATAGTTACACATAGCTTGTAAAAGCATACATTTAGTAAAGTTACGGTTGAGTATCTTATACTGCACTGTCAATCATGGTTCTTTGCTAGCGCTGCCTTTATCGCATTATCACTATAGACATAAAGATCATATCAAACCAACTTGACTTATGTAGGTCTTGTATATATATGTTGTATCACCACAATAAAGAGCATTAAAGTGTCATTTTAATTGTCATGAAATTGCCCACAACTGATTTTTGATATTTGAAACAGGCTAGATGATCCAGATTTAATTGATTTTTTTCTGAAAAGCTGGCAGATAAAATACTTGTAACATATTCCTGTGACAGCCCATGCTCTTTTTGCTTACTAAAACACTTCCTGGATAACTCACACAAGTCGAGCAGCACCTTAAATCACGCATTTATTCAAAATCATGCATGTTAGACATGTTTCATATATGGACACCTTTTCTGCAAATTAAACTCAGTTTCCCATAGTTCCATTTGAGTTCAGTCTAACATTATAATCTTTACGAAGTAATTTCAGTGTGTCCCTTTTACTATTTATCAATGTATGTCACCTAATATTCTTGCTCCTTAAAGAGTAAACATTAGAGCTATGTTGTGACTGATATCACTAGCTGGTGTGATAATCTCCTTCGATGCTATTGGCTGACATGTTTTCCTGTCACCACTCTTTGTTTAACCGTGACTCATCCCGCCCGTTTTCAATTGGTGGTGACGTCAGAAAGAGGCGGGCCTAGAGTGACCGTTGAGTTTGACAGCAGCAGCTAACCGGCTGGGTTGACTGCTGTGATTTTTTGAAACGGACTAAACAGTGTTCAAACAAAGTGTATGTTCATAACTATGAGGGGGAGAAACAATAGCAACGCCAGCAGAAGAAGCTCAACAATTAGAAGACGCAGTGAAAACTTGCGTTTTGATGAATTCGGCTTTGCTCTTACTAAAAGAAAGGACCAAAAACTTCATCACCGATGTCACGATTACAGGTGCGGGACAGGGCAACGTTACTGTGGCTCCTGAAAACATACTTTAGCTTAGTTAGTTAGCTTAGCTGTTGTCTTATTGTCTGTCCATTTAAAGGACTTGAGTACAGTTGAACAAACTAACGCTTCAATTCACGTTTTAGTCGGGTAATATTACACTGATAACACTGTTGTTTCATTCTATAACTTTGGTTGTTAATTAATGAGGTTAACAGATACAGAATACGCCTGTTAGAAAGTGGGAAACTTTAACTTGGTAAGTTGGACGCTAACTTTTAAGTTAAGCTGTAACCCAACTTGAGAGCTGAACATTTCTTTCAGACTTTTCTTGTTAAATTAGAGCTCAAAGCAACACAAATGAATTGTATGTGGATAAGTAACGTTAGCTTTTGCATGTCTAACTTTAGGTTTTATGTAACGTTACTGTCACCTGAAGCTGTTGGGCAAAGTCCCCCCCAAACCACTGGAATGATTTCCATGGTAGTAAAAAATATATACATGGATGCTTGATAGTATTGACTGACATCACTTGCATAAATATATCAACTCAGACTCACTGTGGTTATTGAGGATCATCCCTCTTCGTATCACGAGTTGTTTTTACAGAAAATGCAAGTTAAATCGGCCAGATTCCTATAAGTGATGAATCAGTCCAGGCTCACCATGATGTGTTGTCTCTGTCAGCTACCCCCAGCTGAGCTCAGTCAGAGTGAAAGAGTTGTGTGAGCTACTCAGCTACTGGAATGGATCCAGCTTTATCTGCAAGAGCCAGGTGAGACTTGTGTTAACTACAACAAAAAAGGTGATGTTAATGGGTTATGCTAATGTGTTTTTTATGCAGTAATTGAGAAATCAAACAGCTTGTTTTATTCAAACTTTTGCCACGTTTTCAGATTGAGCGGTTTATCAGGATGGGTGTTCCTCCGAGCCTGCGAGGTAGAGTGTGGAAGTGTCTTCTCACCATTGACAGCCTGAGAGAAACCAGTGACTTCAACTACCAGGTAAAATACATTAAGAAGTGTCAAAACTAAATATTTTTAAACTGTATGACCAGATGTTTTAGTATTTCTTTATTTTACTTTTGTTATGATTTTACTTCAGATTTTACTGAGGCAGTGATTTTCAGAATTAAATGAATGCATTCACAGTACTGTAGGTATTTTCAACAACCATCTCTGCATAATCTCAAAATAACTCTTCAACATCTCCAAAAATCTTAAAATCAACTACAACTGTAAATTGGCATACATTCTTTAATTCGTTTGTATCAGAACTGGTGAATTGCCAAATAATGCAGTAAAATGTCAAATGATGTGGCTCTTGAATTTGTTACAATTTGTAGTTTTGAGCTGAAATGATGAGTTGAATAACAGGTTAGTCAATTGAGAGACAAGTCAACATTTTCTGGTATGAGCTTCTTAAATGTCAGTAAATGTCTCTTCTTTTTGATATAATTGTATATTGAATATTGATCATATTGATAAGGAAAGTTATCGTTAGATGCAGCAACCCTAGTTTGAATTCACAAGCTCATAATCAAAGTAAACTAGTGAACCAAGAGAAACTTCCCATAACTAGTGATTTTGTGACCATCACAAATGAATCCTTATGTCATCTTAGTATACTAGAGGTGTAGCGCTGGTTTTGAATACAGGAAGTGCTTGTCAGTTTTCCAGTGCTTAAATGCAGAGCTGTAGAATGTATTTAAAAGTGGTCAATTTTGATAATTTAGGCCTTCCTTATTTAACAAAATATTGTATTCTGTCACTGATTTATCATCTGTTTGGGATTTTTTATCCATCCTTTCCCCCACCACTACCCATAACCATGTTTTTATAGTAATTTAACTAATCCAGGTTGGGTAATCCAACATGTTTATGAGTGACAATCCCTCTTTATTATTTATTCATAGTAGAAGTGTGTAAAAGTATTTATTGATTTCCAACAAGGGAATTTGTTGTGCTCTCTCCAACAGAAGTGCTTGTCAGAGGTGCGGGGACCTCTGGTGGACTTGGGTGTCAGTGAGTACGGCATCCTGTCGGCAATCGCCACGCTGAGCGAGACTCAGAACGATCTGGGTTTGAACCATCAGCAGCCCTCCAGCTGCCCCAAACCCCGCTACTCTGTAGACGACATCACACTCTTTCGACAGATCGCCCTCGACCTGCGTGAGTTCAAACAGGCCTAGTGTGTCATGTTGAATTACTTTTTAAAAGTGAGGCTATTTTGGCTACTTGTCAGGACTGAATTTCAAATGGACTCTGCTCAAAATGTTGTAAACATGGTTAAATGTTGACTTTTAGGATTACACATATTACATTCTTGAAGTGCATAATGTCTAAGATCAAGGTTGAAGTAACGTAATGAACACAATGGAGGTTTAGATGTCGATACAACAGGTACAAGCTAACTTTAGTTAGAAAAAATAGAAAGTACCTCATATGTCCTGTCCTATAGAGCGTTCCTTCCCTACCCACCGGTCTCTGATGGGAGAGAGCCCAGAAGCCATTGAGGGTCAAGCTAATCTCTTCAGGGTCCTCATTGCCTACGCCAAATACAACCCGCAGGTTGGATACAGCCAAGGTAATTTACTGAACCGTTGTACTGTTTTATTGGTTTTAACAAAATTCTGCCTTAAACATTATCCAATCACTACTTCTTTACATGGAGTCAGACAACCAAAAACATGCAAAGTACATCATGGACAGACTTCTGACAGGGAAGAAAAGACAAATGTGTGATGCACATAAAGCAAACATGTCAGTCAAATCCAGAAAAATGAAGAAGCTGATGCTGACAGTATAGCAGCAGAGCTTTGTGTCATTTGTGTTTAAAAACTCCCTCAAATTTAACCTGCAGTTTTCATTTGCACAACGAAAACTAACGAGAAGCATGTGTGAAAGGAAACATGCAGTTCATGTTTTTGATCTTGTTTATCATGTTATGTCATTGTACATCTCTTCTTTTGGTACTAGTTTCTGCAGAACTGTTACTGGTTGATGAAAATGCAGTCAATTTTAGCATCAGGGGGCTTCATGACAGATAGAGTTTGGGACCCACTTAGTTCTGTGCTGCAGATAACTGCACTACATAATATGACCACTTGATGGAAGCAGGGGACCACAAATATAATAAGTTACTTCTTCATGCAGAAAGCTCTGCTCTATGCACAGTTAATGAAATATATTTGTTTTTACATTATTAATTACAAGTTTTCATATACAACTTGTGAGCCCTATGTATTTTTAATATATATTTTAATGTTTTGTCATCTAGGAAATCTGATATTTGCCATTTATTATTGTTCAGTTTTTTGCAGGAACCCTGGATAATCAGCAGCTTTTATATCCCATTTTGTCTCTTAAATATTAGGTTAAGATCAGACATATTCTGAGAATACAGAAAATGTATGAAAATCATCTTAAACCTGATGAACCCTAAATAAGTTTGATACTTGGCAATGCTTTCCAAAGGATTGCAAACATTTGTATTTTGCATTTTTTACATTACTTTGTTTCTGGAAAAAAGTGTTGTTAATTTTTGCATCATGGCAGAACCAGTAGGTGTTAAAATCCAGTCAAATAAAACTTTTGTCTTTTATCAAATTCATGCTTTACAGTTTTCAACGATATCTCCCTGCATTACAGTATGTCTTTCCTGTATGTTGTTCCCAGAGGAAATTTCTCAAATTAAGGAAGTAAGATACCCTCATGCTATTTCTTTTGGCTTTTAACAGTAGTACTGATGATGAGGTACAGTATGCATGGTTAGCTATACAAAGCATATTGAGGTTACACTCTGACATCCTGCTCAGGGGTGTACCCTGCTGCTCCTTCTATTCAGCTATTTTCATAGTGTTGTATGAGTCTCAGTCTTGGGGTGTTTGTCTTAGATATTTTTGATGTCGTGTATCAAACACCATCACCTCATTCTGTTCTGTGTTTCCTTTAAAAAGAACGTGTGTGTGCATTTGTGTGTCTCACAGGGATGTCCTACATAGCTGCGGTGCTGCTGATGCAGTTGGGAGAGGAGGAGGCGTTTTGGGCTCTGACGGCTTTGTTGGATAAACCCAAATATCTGGCCGAACTGTTTGAGCTCACCCTCACCAAGTAAGAATTCACCTCATGTATCAAACAAAGAAAAACATGTAACAACTATAAACTGATTGTACAGTAGTTTTAAGAAATTCTACAAATTACTGGATATTGTGTACAACAAATGACAACATTCAGTGATATGTGCAAAATTAAGGAAAATCAAGGAAGTTTTGTTTTTTTGTGGTACAATTTGTCATAAAATCATTATCAAATCTGATCACCGTACAAAAACAGGACAGATGCAGAGAAATCAGCTGCTTTTCTTGAATTGTGCAGTGCAACAATAGATTACTTTTAGTCGTGAAACAGAAAGAGGATGTTGGAAAGGGCAAAGGCAACTGAAAAATCACTGCAGAAGTATTTATCCTAATTAGGGCTGCAGCTAACGATTATTTTCATGATGGATCAATCTACTGACTATTTTCTCCATCAATCATTTGGTCTACAGAATGTTAACAAATAGCAAAAAAACACCCATAAGAAATTCCCAGAGCCCCTGATGACATCTTAACATGTCTTGTTAAGTCCAACCAGCTGTTTAAAACTGGAAGATATCCAGTTTGCTATCATAGAAACATAAGAAAACCATAAAATATTCACTTTTGAAAATCTGGAACCAGTGAATTTTTGCCATTTTTACTTTGAAAATTATCTAAATGATGAATCCATTATCAACAAGTTGCAGATTGATTTTCTGTCGATCAATAGATAGTTGTTTAGTCCACTGTTTCAGCTCTAATCCTAATTAGTCAAGAATAACAGAATTACAACATGTAGCTGCGTAGCTTTTGCATCATAAGTGTGTGTTTCATCAGAAAGGTCTTAAATTTAATCCCTTGTAGTAATACAGATGGTTTTCATTGTCATATGACCATGGTTTATATTCCTGTTTATAATTCCACAAAAACTAACTTTCTTCAACTACATCTGTCCCTGAAACAAATAAAAACATTATTTCTGGTGTTTGTATGAACTGTTGCACTAAACTAAACATTTCTGTTTTTTCTTGTCCGTTCAGGATCCAGCATCAGGTGAAGGTATTTGACCAGTTCCTGAAACACAGGAAGCCAAAGCTCTATCAGCACTTGGTGAGTACTTTGAGTGCCTGAGGATGCTCTTTAATTCTCGGCAATAAGACACACAAAGAAACAGGAATCAATTTATACACGGTACTCATCATAAGTGGGAAACTGAAAACCATGAAGAAAGTTGTGTGCTTCAGTTTGTACTGGAATTACTAACATTGCCTCAGAGGGGAAAATGCTCCTGAAAACCACAATGACAAGAAAGGTCTTGAAAATGTGTGTGTGTATTTGTGTTTGAGGCCAGATATGGCCAAGTGATGAGTACTTCATCTGAGAGCGAGAGGCCACTGTAGTGTGTCCATCATCGTCTGGGCCTCTCCTGTCATTCACTCTGTGAGGCTCTAGGCTTGTCATGGTGGGCAGTATTACTGCTTTCACAGGGGGGCACAAACCTACAGCTGTGTAATTTTCTCCCTTCGTCTCTACTGTTATTTTAAGTATTTTCTGAAAACTCAAGTGCATTTAATGAGCCTCACCTCAGACATGCAACACCACAGCTGCAAACAAGGAGGGAAATGTAAAGGTGTCTCATGAAACGGGACATCTCATTAAAGGAGTTGCTTCAACTGAATATTCTGGCCCCGAGAAATCCAACTGTGCCAGTGCTTTGTCCTCAGTGTCAAGCCAGCTTCTCTGTTTAGGAAAGATATCTACTATATCTAAGCAATCTACTATATTTGATGAGGGTCAAAGCACCACTGAGTACAGCCTCACAGAGCAGCTTAGCATGGCTGTGAACTCATAGTCTTGTTAAAGTCTAATTTTCAAAATTATGATTTTGAAAATGGTGAACCTGAGCATTTGTCGCAATGTTGCAGTTGCACTTTTGTTCCCCTTTGTTCAAAATCTTCAGTCTAAGTGTGTGCGTACACGTTAATTAATGCAATGCTTCCATTTGTGCTGCTCAAGTGTCTTTGAAGGGCTTGTTATACTTCACATTGACTCAGCAGGTCTCGAAGGAAAGCTGCCCTTTTGGAGGCAATACACTCACACACACACACACACACACACACACACATACACACCTATTAGAGATCGGAGTCCAGCATTTCCTTTGTAACAGAGCTGTTCAGCAGAGTTAAGGCAAGCGAGCTGTAAAAAAACATTTTTGTACTTGTGCTGTACCCACCAGACCTGAACAAACAGAGGCTGAGTGCATCGTGGGTGCCAGGCTTAAACATGAGGGACCCATGATATCTTAATCTTATTTTTGCAAGACATATGTCCGCTCTTACAAGCTGTCAACATTATACACCAGGATTAGTAGAAATATTACTAACACATTGTTCATCAGATCCTGGGAAGCTGATGGTTGATTATTAGTATGTATCAGCAGCAGCCGAGCATGAAGCCCTGTCACATCTCTGAGGGAACCCATTGAGAAACCCATTCAACTACATTGTTGGGTTTTGTCAAGTCAACCCTCTTTGTATCTTCAACCCCCCCTGCAGGAGTCAGTGGGAGTATTATCAGTCCATTTTGTGATGCCATGGTTTCTCACTCTCTTCACTTCCCTGCCCTGCTGGGACTCTGTCCTGGCTGTTTGGGATCTCATCATACTACACGGTATGTACACACACACAAACACGCATACATGATGCTACACACTGACACCAGACTTGAAACATGTGTCACATTACTATTGTATTCACTCAGTGGGAGAGGGCGATGTGTTTTATAGCTTTAATAAATTATTTTTAGTGTCTTAGATGGTGGTTATATTTTCTCTGTGTTTTTATTCATATGGACATCAGTATAACAATCAGGGCCCAGTGTAATAGTCCGATACATGACAGAGCTAGTTTCATGTCTCTCGTCTCCTTCTATGTATGTAATAAAGCATTGATGTTACATGTATCATGGATATGTTCATGTCTCTCCTCAGGCCTGTCATCTGTGTTCCGTACTGCTCTGACTATCATTGAGCTTCTGGAGCCTCGACTGATGGACCTTAATGACGAGGGAGCAGTGTTACCCCTGCTGCTGCGAGTACCTGTTGACGTGTAAGTAAAATAAGGTTGTACATGGGACAGCATTATTAATCTATATTGACTGGTGTGTATGTGTGCACAGAAGTACAGATAGATACAGATACAGATCCTGTCCTGTAACAGTCATTTTACTGGTTTCCAGCAAGTTATTTCTAAATACTGAAAATGTCCATACATAAGATTCAGGACACTGTGGCAATGTTTTCTCTGCCCCAGTGCTGCACTCATCCTTGACAGTTTGTAAAGGAAAACTCGTCCATAAACTTTATGATTTCCGTCCTGGCATGTTTGTGTAACTGTCAATAATCCTCATTTTGTTTAACTCAAAATAAGCTTAGATATGCTGTCTGAGACAGGCATCCATGAATATTGTGCCAGACCACCCGCATGAATGTATTGAAAGCATTCGGTCCTACTGAAGAATGTGCAGCGCTGTTCTCAGAGCTTGAGAGCTCACTTTTTAGACTTGGCCCTCAATAAAAACCCCAGGCAGCTCATGAATATCAATCAGCTCATCAGGACTGGACATGTTTTGACACCAAGCATTCCAAGAAAAGTAAAGTGTCATTGTTTTGTGTGGTTGTTTTTGTACATGTTTGGATTAAACATCCTTTATGCTAAATTAGTTTCTTCAATGGCAGCCCATGCTGCTTTCAGCCGGACCCCTCTGTCTGTCTCTCACCATGTTGAATATAAACGTCACACGCTGGCGGACATGTTTTGTTGACATGGCGCTGTTGTTATGGCAACTCAGCGGGGTCACTGGGTTTGTGTATACAGCCAGTGTGTGTGACGGACTGGTGTGCGCTGATTATTAAAATCTAGTTTATCATATTTGTTTTAATAGATTAGCTCCCTTCAACTACTTACATTTCACACTCCTGTGCTTCTCATCGTAGAAAAGGTCCCACTGTTTGGACTTGAGTTTGTTTACCTTGGACAGAGATCTGTGCAGTAGACTCTGGATAAATGGAGGCCACACAGCCAAGTAGTTTCCATAAACGTAGTTGTGTCTCAGGCAGTGATAAAGCACTTTATCATGAGGTGTGCTAGGTACGTGGCAAATGACTTGTTGATTATGAAGGACAAATCTTTAGGATTATTGTTGGCAATAGCTAAACAACTGTTTAACTGACCATTTGATTTCTTTGCAACATGTTATAGCTGTCTTTAAATATAACTCAACAGCACAAACGTGTTATCACAGTAAGTCCTGTTTTCTGTGCTAGAAGAAAAGAAAAAGCACATTTTGGCCCATGTGTGAACCTCAGATACTGTTTGTATATGCATGCATCAAGGGCAGCGCTGACAGTCCCATTTTGTTCTAGCTCTGGTGTTCATTGGGCAGCCTGCCATCATGTCACATTGAGAAGTCCTTGTTGCCTGCTTGGCATCATTATGAAAGCCTGGTCAGAAGTCAACACTAAGTGGTCCGACTGTCTCCCAGGGCAGGATCCTCTTACACTGGGAAGATACTGTTGAAGAAAGAGGGACGGGAGCGAGTGGGGTACAAGAGAGAAAGAAAGATGAATAGAGGGGTTAGAGGGAGAGAGAGAGAAGCGCCTGGAGAGACGGTACACTAAGTGAGGAAGGGGGGTTGAAAGAGAGCAAGAAGAGATCTTCAGCCTCTCTTCATTCTCTTTAAGTTTCCCTGCTCTTTTTCTCTGTGTGAATGGTATAAAATGGAGTTGTCATGCACCCATATAGGCCATTCTGATTAATGATTGGTTGAGAAGGCTCATCCATCTCATGTGACTGTCTGTCTACACTGGGCTGTCAATCAGCTGTCACCTCAGTCATAGGTTGTAACAATAACTCCCAAAACAGCCTACGTCACCAGTCAAAGAGCTACACGCTCTTTCTCTCTGTCTGTCTGTTGTTCTGATGTTTGGCTGCTGTCTCTTTCACCTGCTGCTCATCGAAACTTTTGGTTTCTGTACAGCTGAACAGATTTTCAGCATCTTCTTATGACTACTTCTCATCCACCTGTCTCCTTCTCCTTCTTTTATTTAGTATTAATACCCCCACTGCCTCCCACAAGCTGTTTTTAGTGATGCTAGCACTGTGTCCAGATTTAAAGATTTCAGCAACTTTAGAGATGGATTGCCATGAAATTGAGGCATTCATGTTCCCCTCAGGATGAATTGTAATAACTGTGGTAATCCCCTGACTTTCCATCTAGCACCATCATTACAATTGTGCTCATAAGTTTATATATCCTGGTAGAATTCATGAAATATTGTCAATTTTTTTGAAAATATGACTGAAAACTTTTTGTTTTGACAGTGGTCAGGTGAAGCCATTTATTTTCACATAATTGTGTTTGCCCTTTTTAAATCATAATGATAACTGAAATCACCTAAATGGCCCTGATCAAAAGTTTACATACCCTTGAATGTTTGACTTGATAATATACACACAAGTTGACATACACAGCTTTAAATGGCTGTGAAGGGTAAGTTTCTACACCCGTGACTTTGTTAGATTGTAATTAGTGTCTGTGTATAAATAGTCAAGTACTGGAAGTACTTGACTATTTATACAGTCCAGTACTTTGTCCAGTACTTTGGTTTATGACCAAATAACTGCAAAACTAATTGCGATCTCATCAGCTTCGGCAGTACTTTGTGTTTAGTGCTAATTAACAAATATTAGCATTTTAACATGTTAAAGATCCTCTCCAGACATGTTTTGCCAGTTATATAAAGATTCTTAGGTTTGTCTTTTCCACACAAAAAAAGAATTACCTGATTAAAGTGACATATACTTCTCAATTAGAAATTCAGAATCTGTGAATATGGAAATATTTTTCATTTCAAAAGTTTAACTGCTGAATGCAAGATGTCTCCTGCTTGTGTAAGTTTCATACCGGACCACAATCTGCTCTAAACTAGTTGCTGGTGATGTCTTAAATTCAGATTTAAGGTAAGCACAAAGAAACCTTCCACTTGATAACAGCCTTCTAGTGTAAAGCTCTGCACATACATCATATCTGGATGCCTCCTACTTCTCTTGTCTCTCATTTCATCTCTGCCCCAAACCTCTTTGTGCACCCCTGAAGCCTAGTTTAATTTAACATTAGCTGCTAAATTATCATCCTCCCTTTTTCTACCCATAAACTCCCTTTATTTTATATCAGAAACGCAGGGAAAGAAGCAAAGTATTAATCTCTTAAAATAAAAAAAATCCTCTGCACTAGCTGTTACTGAATGACAAACAACAGTTTTTGCCACCAGTTGCTGTTTGTGCTGCAATTTAGCTTGAACACAATGTTTGTGTTGTTTTCATCATCGAATGCGGTGCATTTGATTTGTTTTGGCGGCTCATCCATTATCTAAGCAAGTCCCTAAAATAAAACCTACCCTCCCAACCTCCGCTAGCCCTCTGACTCATTTACCTCTTTCTTTCAGTGCCTACTTTTCATTGTCTCTCATTCAGTGTCTGTATCTCCTGTGCCCAGTCCCGTCTCTCTCTCTGTCTCCTGCTCTTTACCCCCTCCTACTCACTTCCCACACACATATATATTCCTTAATGCCCTCCACCAGTCCTATCTCTGCCTGTCTCTCTCTTTTGTTTACCCGCTCCTTCGCAATAGTCAATTCCCATAAACCTCCCTGGGCTGTCCCTCCTCCCCTGTGTTCTCATTTTCTTATCTGTGCCCCCCACCCCCCTCCCCCCTCCTCTATGCCTCCTTTCATTCATTCATTTATCCTCATTGACATATTGACACCCTCGTTCAGCCACAGGGGTTGACACATCATTTGTTTACTTCACACTGACAAGACTAGCTTCTATGAAGTCTCTGCTTCGTTTTTTCCTTCTCTTTCAACCATTTTAAATTTCCCGAATGCATTCAGACTGAGGATCTCTCAGCGGGTCTCTGTTGCTTGAGTTGATCATCCATTTGACATGATATGCATTTTAGAATTTTTTTTTTTTTTTTAACTTCCCATTCAGCTGTCTGAAATACAAGTCCATGTCTTTATTCACCGAGCCTTCCCCTGTGCAACTTGATACAGACAATTGGTTTGGGATAGTCAGAGTGGGTGCCTTATCTGTTTTAACATCTTGTTATGTAAACCTATATCTAAGCTGTACAAAGCACATATTAAAGCTTTGACAGATCAAGTCTAGAGATTTGCGGTGTTTTCCTGAGAAACACTTATGTGCATTATATATCACCTCATATCTTTCTGTACCCTCAGAGTTTTGAGGAGATGGCTGGATTTGGAACTGTTGAGATTTATGTTTGAAAAATCATTATTATGGTAAAAAAAAACATAGAAAACACTGTTAAAATGGTGAAGATACTCATACACATGAGTCTCATATTTGAACTCCACAGTCAACATCCATAGACCACTAACTGTGCGGTACCTTGTATCATGTGCTATTGTTGATGATGATAGCCTTTCCATTTAAGATATTTGGTTGGTTTCCCACCAGTATCACAACTATCCCCATTTATATCAACAATAGCAGGTTTGTTTTGCCACTAGGTGGTGACAAGTGTGCTGTCATTTAAAAAAGTGACATCAGGGATCACCCAAATGGGAGTAAATCAGAAAACAGGGAGGCTTTTTATTAAAGTAAAAATATACTTATAAAACAGTAGAAAGAGAATTAAAGTCCAGAATAAAGCCAGCATTGCTGCACTCTATCCCCTTATTGTTTCTATTTGTGCTGCATTGCATCTCACTTATCACCCAATTAGATCAGCCTACAAAACTATGATAGGACTCAGGAGGACTTATGAGTGAATCTATCTTCCTCCAAGTCTCCTATTAGGGAGCTACATGTGTCTTTCAGTGTGACCGACTACAACAACTTGTACGTAGAGGAGATTCAGGGCTTGAGGGCTCACATAAAGGGCGGGTGTATTTGCTGTCAAACTAGATCATTCAGATTAACGCTCTTTCAACAAATTGCTAACTTGAGTTGATCAAGCTAATGTGAGCTATATGCAGTATATAAGTAATATATCGATGTTTTTATCTTGCATCTACAAATTTAGGGCGTTTTCAAACCTGTGCTGTTTAGTCTGGTTGAATTGGACTTTACAGTACAGCAATCATACTCGGGTGTGGACCAAAACAACTATACTGAGAGACCTTTTGAGGATGTGGTCTCAGTCCGGTCCCAAACAAACACTGGAGTGGTTCATTTACAGTAGGAACGTGATACGACCTTGATCTGTAAGCTAAACTTCTCCCATAGGCTGGTGTGCTTTACATACTGGAATGCGGATGAGCGAAATCATCAGTTGCTAGCTGGAGAGTGAATCGAGGTCTGACCAGGAGAAGTGCCATAAATATATACTTGGCATCATCTGACTACATGGTGTGTCACAGCCCTTGGCTTGATTGAGCAAGACGCAGAGAGTCCCAAACTGATGCTTCACGGTTTGTTTATTTCTCATTACCAATCATCATCTCATGCACCGTGGAAAGCACCGTGGAGACTATAGAAAATATACAAAATACAAAAATTAAAATATTTGTCTACAGTCATTTATCAATATTATAGCACACAGGATGATAAATTGAATTAAACAACTATTAAAAGTAGTCACTAAATAAGGACTGACAGTAACTTATCTTACTAATACTACTGTCTAATGAACACTTACACAATGAGTGTAAACACTATCCAAACTAAATTCAAACCCTCATACAAAGCTGACTAAACTGCATTTAAATTTAATTCATACCACGAGCAGTGAATAAACAGACAAATCCTGAACATTATAGTACATAAAAACATTCCCCCATTCAATCAAACTCCAATTAACTTTTCCCTCAAATAAACAAACACATTTAAATTCACACAAAGAACGAAACCAATGGTGCTCTAATAATAATCTAATAAGACGACGCTGCATGCTAATAATGTAAACAAACGAAACAAAGAAACGTTTCAAACAGTTTGAATGAACAACTCAAACCCGCAGTACCTGCACTGAAGGTAATTGAGACTACTTCACATACCTCATTCCACTCACCAAGGGTGTTAACCAAGATTTCAGATAGTTTTCTCTCGTCTCGACCCTGGATACATCCCCTTGTCATCCCTGGATAGCATTAGCATCGCTCCAACTCTTCATGCATGTTTCTCTGCTGAGCACGCCAAGCTAATGACCGCTACACAGCAGGTGACTAGATCTAATATACACGGACTCACCTAGTCAGCTTAGCATGGGCAGTTAACCAACTCAGCAAGGGGATTGTCTGCCACCTTGAGGGAAATGCAGGTAACTACACAGAGATGAGCTGTCCAATTCAAAACATAAAACTATCAAATAACAACTACAAATAAGGAATATATAAACAACAAATGTAAATCAACTAGAAATAGGGGGCATCTTCAGACTTATACCGTTATGAATTAGCGGTCAGTTACATGGAATATATCTACCCAATATGTACACATGTAGAGTAGATATATATGGACTAGCGTAACAGAGTACGTTGCATATTTTTGGCAGATTGGACCTTCTTCAGGAACTTCTTCCTGTGTTTATGCTCTTGCTCTCACCCCAGACACATTTGACCAATGAGCAGAGAGACCATTCTCACATGGCTCGTAGTGACACATTTTGATTTGCTTGGATTTTTCTCTGTGTGAAAAGAAACTGAACCAAGAGGAAAATGCACCAAGTTTTACACTCATTCATATCAGAGCAAATGAACTCTAGGTTTAAAAACACCCTTAAAGAGTTGGAACCCTTTAATCACCCATTACATTTCATATCCAGATTGAAAATGTATGTGCTGTAAATACAGTATTGTGCAAAAAATGAAAGAGAAGCATAATGATGTCTAGAGTTGTCCAACTGTTGCCTTGCCACGACTAACCAATGGTTTACAGTGCACATCACCATCTGTGAAATGCATGCTGGGATCTTGCCTGAACCCATTACCCAAAATTGTACACATCATTCATCTTCCCTCATGATCGCTCTATTTTCATTCTCACACAAGCACTCATTCTATTGCCGACTGCAGCCATTTATCATTATGTACTGGGTCGGATAGCTCAACCATGAGATCTGTCCCAATCACATATCACTCTTATCTCAGCCTCTCTCACTCTCTCTAAGCCTCTCACGCTCTCTCTCTCTCTCTCTCTCTCTCTCGTGTCTATCTGCTCCACTCCCCAATCAGTTCGTCTGATCCTCCATCATTGTCAGTATACAGTAAATGAAAAGTTTAACATATTGTGAAATACTCTTAATGGCTCTCTGTGTTAAAGAGGCCATATTATACCCCTTTTCCACAAGTTAACACAGTTCCCTGGGGTTTTAATAACAGCCATGTTCAGAACGACTAGTTTGAGTCTAAATAAACTTAGATTTTTCTGTGATTTAATTGTAATAAATGGATCAAAAGGATGCCAATATAACTACATCATCAAGAACCAGCAGCAGCAATGCAGAACTCTTCAGCTCTGCTCCACGGCTGGCTCTGTCCTGCAGATCTCACTCGGGCTCAGCAGCTGTCTGTCAGCAAGCAGTGGCTCTGTCCCCCGATCCAGCCCCACGATACTGGCAAATTTTTTCCCCCTTAGCTTAGCTGAGCTTATCCTAGCTTCGCCCCATGTGATGTAAGAAGGGGCATCAAATATATATACAAAATATATGTACAAGCACTGAAAAAGTGAGTTTTTCCTAATATGACCCCTTTTAAGTGTGCCCTTCTTTAATTACATCACCTGTTCTCCTACCCTCTCCCTCCGTCTCCCCATCTGACTCCCATCCACAGCGCCCAGTATACTGTGTTGGTGCCTGCCCTGTGGAACACTGAGGTCCAAGACTGGGAGCTTAAATGTATGAACAGTCTGGTGCTTGACGAGACCCACCATGGACCCAAAGCAGGTAAACAATGCACGCACACACACACACACAAAGAAGTTGAAGCTAATAATGCAGAGGGACACTGGGGACCACTCACCACACAGCCGCTCTGGTAGCTCATTCAAGACTACAACACTTAACCTGCAGTGGCACTCAAGTCTATCCTGTTACACACGCACACACATGCTTTTGTTCTCTGGTCTTAATGTATGTGTATGGCAGTTGGACCTTGGGGAGGACATCTCCAGATTGTACCTGAGAATACTTTTACGAAAGGAGGAAACAGACAGTTGAACTCCCTCCCTTATTTTGTCCTGCTAACAACTCACTAGAAGTTAAACTGTTACAGGTCTTTTATTCTTTATTTTGAATCTTTCCATGTAAGCTTTTAATTTTAAGCTTAGTTTTTTGTCTTTAACAAAATAAGAGAGAGAGAAAACTTGAGCTTGTCAGTTGAAATTAAAGCCAACATTTCACTGTACACTGCAGAAGAAGAAGAAGTGGGACATCTCACTACCTAAACTTAGTGCTACATGTTGAGTTTAACAATAGATGGGCCTTAAAGAATCTGCCTTTGCTCGGCATGAGGCGTCTATTGACAGTGTCCAAAAGACTGATGACAAAGTTCATGTAACAGGCTGCGTATGTGTGTGTGTGCATGTGTGCCTACTATAACTCAACAGATCAAAGGATCTTTTGAAGGTTGTTCAGGTATCAGCTCGACGAGATCTGTAAACCCCTCACCACACCAGAGTCTCATCTTCACAAAAGACAGACAGATTGGAATGTGGTCCCGATGCGCATGTACGCGTGTGTGTGTTCATGGCTGCGCATACGCTTGTGTCTGTGCACGCATCCTGACAGACTCCGGCTATGAGGATGAGTCACAGGTCGGTGGCTGCAGGGCTATGTTTGTCAATGCGGCTGGGAAGGCGGAGGGAAGAGGGGCTAGAGAAAAAAAAGACTGTGTGTGTGTGATAGAATGAGTTTTGTAAGTGAGGGAGTATTTGCAAAAAGGGAAGAAGAATCTGAGAGAGCATGAGAGGTTTCCTTTCAGGGCAATTGGAAGCTACAAAAGCAGGTTTTACAGTAGGGATAATCCATCACGCTATTTATGTGTGTGTGTGTGTGTGTGTGTGTGTGCCCACCTGTGTTTCTGTGTGTGAGTCAGGATGAGTCATCCTTATTTGCTGGCCTGTCAGCCTGTCTAGCCCTCAAGGCAGCAGGTAGAAACGAGCTGATTAATTTGCTGCCGCTTCGACACAATCCAACATTCCTGTTTCTCTCACACACGTTCACTCACTCTCTCAGTCAGTTGGTTGCAATCTGCAACCTCACCGCTGGATACCACTAAATCTTACACACTGGTCCCCTAAACTAACTCTTACTCACTGGTCCTTTAAATGTGCAGCAGGGGTGAGTGATAGCAAGGATATTTTGGGTGAAATTCAAAAATGATCATATTCCAATTATGAATAAATATCCAACAGATCCAGGTATTTCATTACACTGAAACATAAATACTTCAGATATACAGTATATCATCCTGCTCATTGAGTTTCAACAAACCGAAAATGTCCAGTGTCCCTTTCACATATAAAAGAGACATGAAGAAAGCAGATCCAGCGATTTCAACACACGCAGTCATTCAGAAAGAGTAAAGCTTATCTGATCCCTGATCAGTTTTGACTATTGAATGATCTGTGTGGGTAAGGGAGCGACACGAGGGAGGACAGACGTCTCACTCAGCTGCTCTGTGTTGAGACTCTGCTGCTGCTGTGGACACTCATGGTGCAGACCCTTTCAGTTTATAATTGTAGAGTCCTTCGTCCCACTGAGAGTTTCTATTTTTAAAAAGCTAAATGACAGCGGAGTGGTGGGCAAGTAATGTAATCGGTGTATGCCCGAACACCCGAATGATATTGTTGTTGAGTGTTTCAGCTGTGACAGTAGGGTCTCTGGGGCCTGTCCAACTGCATGCTGACTCAGCGTTAAAGGACAAAGTTGAAGTGACTTCAGGTTATGCTGAGTCAGGCTGAGAAGCAGTGAGAACAGGTAGTTATGTCCCGTCCTTCTCCAGGCTACTTTCCTATTGCATTCCTCTCCCTCTCTCTCCTCTCTGTACATTTCCATACCTTTCACTTCCATCTGTCTCCTTTTCTCCTTTCCCCTACTACTTAATACCTTCATTTCCCCTCCCCAACCTTCCCCACAACTACATTATTCTCCTTTTTATTCAGCTCTCTTTTGCCTCCTCTCCTCTCCTCCTCCCCTCCCCTCCCCATTCCCCCCTCCTCTCCCCTCCCCTTCCCTTCCCTTCCCTCCCCTTCCCTCCCCACTCCTCTCTCCTCTCCTCTCCTCTCCCCTCCCCACTCCTCTCTCCTCTCCTCTCCTCTCCTCTCCTCTCCTCTCCTCTCCTCTCCTCTCCTCTCCTCTCCTCTCCTCTCCTCTCCTCTCCTCGCTGTTCTTTCCATTCTCTCTCCTGCCCCCTTTTGCATCTCTTTTTCTGTGACTTTTCTGGTATATTAGCAGATGCAAGAGTCCTGTTCTCCTCAGCAGGCTCCCATGATACCTTCACTGTTTTCTTCCTGTCCGCCTGCTGCTCAAGCCCTAGTGCAGTGACTCAGCATTCATTTTTTTTCAATGCCCCTAAACAACCTCCTGCAGTCAGTGCTGCTTGCATACTTAGATACACTTTTAATATTATGATGTATAATGTAGATTATATCATGTGTGCTTTTTAAAAGAAATTTTTAAGTCAGTCAAATCCAGTAAAAAAAAATTTAGCAGAAATAGTTTTTAGTTTATTGCTTGTCATATTGTGTAGGTGTGTGTCCTTACTCATCCAATCTGTGAACTCTGTGCTCATCTCTGTCTCTGTATTTTATCCCCTTGTTCATCCCATTTTCGACTTCAATGTCCATCTGTTATTTGGCTCCAACAGACTCACTGCAGTAGGTTACGTAGATTTGTGTGTGTGTGAAGGGGGGGGGGGGGGGGGGGGGGGGGTCAGGACTGCATCAGAATCTGTTCAATACTTTGTGAAAGGACCTGGAGTGACCACACACACAAACAAACAGATTACAAGAGAGCCGATGAAGGGTGTTTGAAGGGCCAGAATGTGGAGTTTATGACCTTCAGTAACACATTGTTAAGACAAGATGTTGGCACCCTAAGGGTCGGTCCTAGGGGTCACAAACACACAGGTCACAGGTGAATGAGACAAAAACAGAGTACCCAAAATAAGAGGCTCCTTTAAATTCAGCTTAGATTATACAGCTTTTGGTTTTTGCCAGGCTTGTCAGAGCTTCCTTAGAACCTCTTAATAGATTTCCTCGACATCAAAGTAAAGTGTATTTTGAAAGACAGAACACAGTGGACAGTGAAGTTAATGGCTTTCACATGAAATTCTGTGCAGGCAGAATCTTCACACTGTAGAGATGTTTAGACCTAACAATAGCTATGAGCTTTACAATGGTGCTCTGTTATTCTGAGATGTGATTCTAATATTAGATTCATTTAATAGTTTAGCCAACCTTGAATTGTTGCTGTAAATCTGAAGTATTAATCAGACAGTAGGTGCATTTCATTCCACCTGTTTTTATGTGCATTTTAAATTCACGCATTTAAAAAACTGAATGGAAACACCAGAACATCCAAAAAAGTCAAAATATCATATTCATGTTATTATGCTTGACTGAGGTGGAAAAGTTGGTGTATTGATTAAAGATCCCATGGAAACAGACTTGGTGAATAAATGATGACGTACATGAAGCATAAGACTTAAATTTCACTCAAGCTTCCACTGAAAGATGAAAACATCAGACGTGTGTGGAGCAATTAGGAGACTGTAAATTGTTCCTCAAATTACTGCTGTACATGAAACAAACAGAAATACCAGACTTCTATCACATTTTCCACATTTTTCCATAATTTGAGGTTTGACTGGAGCTCCTTTCATTATGTCATGTCATTGCACCGTCTTCTTCTGCAGTGGTTCATCTTGGTTAGCCCAATTCCCAATATTGACCTAATAGTAGTGGATGGAAATGAATGAGCATTTTCTTTTGCCAATTTTCTTTCAAACATGTTGTTCACGTCATGTAAGATGGGTCTATGTTTGAGTAACACCTTGTTTTTTTAATAAAAGTGTTTGTATCCACAGACTTTGCAATGATGAAATATTTTTGTGATTACAAAATAAAAGTTACAAATGGTAGTAAATTTTTTTTTTTTGGTATTCCATGACAGAAATGGAGGTTAGAGGTGGTAAATAAATATCTGGGTCATTTTTATTATGGTCTTGTGGTCTGAGGCCAGTGAGGGGGCTGGATTGCATCTATTAGTCCCACAAGAATGTCACCTTTCTAACCTGGATAAGGCTTCTTAGCCGTGGGCACTTAGCCTACCTATGACCCCTTAGTAGGGCCTGCTTTCGAGTAAGCTTTGCTCTTTGTAAGGGTTTGTTGTAATCCGCCCTCCCTCTCCATCCTCATTTGTTTCTGCTGCTTGAAGTGGAATGCCACCTGCTTGATCAGCCCTAGGCTAACCCACTCCCCTCATTAGACACCTCTCTTGTGAGCAGGACCTTTACCATCTAATTTGGCCATATACTTAAGCACAAGGAGGCCTTTAACAGATTCCATCTTTATCACATTTACAGGTCTCTATCTCACTCTGTATAAGCTGGAATGATGTGGTCAGGCAGCCAGCAGAAAGAGAGGGTCAGGGTGCTTGTTTGTGTAGGTCTATGTCGGTAAATACGCTTTTTCACTGACCTCTGTCTTTAGCTCTTATGGGACTGAGAGGTCATATTGCTTGTTTGTGCACTATCCACCAACAATGACCTAGATAGATCTTTTGTTCAACTCCAAGTTGACTAGCAGCTTGCAGGAAGTGGGCCAATGTCCTGGAGGCTTGTCTGCCTGCTCATGTTGACTGGGTAGTAGTAATAGTTGACATTAGTTGTGTCTCCAACTGACCTTTTCAATCAAATATTTCTAATGTTGTAAAATGTGAGGTAAAGTAATTGTATTTTTATGAGCTTTTTACCTGGCAATTATTCAATAAATTGAATTCATTGCCTAATATCTTTTCAGGCCTTACTCATAAAACTTTTGTAACATGATGGTTGGCTTTATGTTGCCATTATAACAGCGTTACTGTGTAGATTACGAGTTGTCAGGAACAGGTGAATTTCTTCAGTAAAAAAGAACAATGATTTGCATATCCTCACGTCCCCTCATTAAATTAGAACAACGCAGCTGGTTAGGGATTCTGTGCTTGTTTGCACATGGTCCTTAATTGGATAAAATTATGAGAAGAATTAATTATTCGTGATTTGTGTATGAATGTGTTAGATGATAGGATTAGAAGCCGCAGGTAGGAGAGGAGATTAGAGGGTAAGAAGAAGAGAAAAACTGAAATGAAATGAAAGGAAAGCAGTGTTGTCTCAGATCCTGCTGAGCCCCTGAACACTTCCTCCAGGGTTGGACCCTGAAGGTTTTCCTGCCCGCTCGCTTGCCGGTGAGTGTGTGTGTATGTTCACACATTCCAGCTCTTGCCTTGTAAGTTTTCCAGCACTACCCTCTCTTCCTCTTGCCCTATTCTGCTGTTACACCCCGTGAAGCCCCTGTGGCTATCCTGGAGTGTGTGCATGAGGCTATATAATAGTAGTAAAAGGAGAAATCGTGTGTGTGTGTGTGAGAGAGTGTGTGTGTGAGAGTGTGTGTGAGAATGTGAGTGTGTGAGCTGTAGAGAGAGCCAAACATACGTTGTTTTGTATTTGTGCATGTGAATAAAGCAGCTTTGTTTGTATTATGTGTGCGTTGTGAACTAGAACTCAGCTCTCAAGCAGGGGAGGTGCGATCTCAATAATTAACAGATTTTCTTAATTATGTTTACTTCCATTAAAATCTGGGGCATAATTTGTTAAAGAGGTTATGATGATTTGCATACCCTTAAATTTGGGTCGTCCTTTACTTGCCAAATGATACAAGAAGCGTTTTCTTTCCTGCACTTTTAACTAGATTACAGAAGAAATAAAAAGGCAAGCATGGATATGAAAGAGGATAGTTATTTGACTTATTATTATTCCTCTAATATTTAAAAAAAGAAGAAAGTGAGGAGTAGATAGGCACAATGCTTGAGGATACTTGTATTGCCTTTATTTTAAGTCAAAGAAATTAATTGAGGGCTGGCCCTCATTTACAATGACAAAGTATATTTTAAAATGACTTAAAAAATAGAAAAGAAAAGACAAAAGAAAACAATCAATTAAAACAAATATAAGCACAGTTAATAAAAGATACAAATACAAAAACAGATCAAGTAAAACAAGTATATAAGTACAGATAATAAAAGATGCAAGATATAAAAACAAATCATTTAAAAACCGGTACTAACAGACGTTGAGTGGTATGTGATCATAGATTAGATTAGATTATTAGATTTTACCACTTTCCCTAATTTTGCCTGGTTTGAATAAGAGCTATAGCCCAAGTTTATATAATAATCAGATTTAGCCTTTCTCACAAGGGATGGGCATTTATTTCTAATCTTTCTAAATGAGACCCAATGGGATGCCTCTGTGGTGCGTCTAGCGAGGGACCAAGCTTTGTTTCTTGCCATGAATAATACATGCAATAAGACAATGATTTCCTTCCTAATTCCTAAATGGAAAACACCACTTGCAATGCACTTTTGTCACTCCTGTTAAGTTAAATCAGTTAGAGTAGATCTTAAAGCGTTATTAGGCAGATTAGGCCAGATTATGGTAGGTAGGTAGAAGCAACAGTCAACCAATCAGCGGTAAAATGTCCCAGAACTATCATTTCCAAGGTGGTATACTGAGAGATTTACTCTGCCAGATAATCAATAGACCTAGCATAAGCTGAAGGAGGTCTTTAAATCCCAATTACAACAATGGAATTATTAGAGCCACTATTTATCTTTAGGGCGATGTATTTAAACATTTGGGAACAGTAATAGCATGTAGAATAGAAGCAGAAAAAGAAGATTTGACATAGGCGGCCACCATGCCATCCCTTCCAACTGTGTCTATTTTAAAAAGATTATAATCATCTAAGGCTACCTCAGAATCACTAATGCTATTTTTAAACCATGTTTCTGAAAGAGCCAGAATATCTGGATCTACTTGAGATTAATAATTTCAAGTGATCAGGTTTCTGATGCTGGAGTAGACTTCTGATATTCCAATGAATCAGTCCTAAGCCTTTTCTGGTCTTAAACTTATATGGAGTAGACTCGGTTAGGCATGTCTGAGAAGGAGCAGAATTACAGGGAATAACAACAGAATTGGAGCTCACAGAGGCAGCAGGCACAGGTTCAAGTATATAAGGTAATAGGAGACAAGACAACAATTTAATAGACTGTTTTCAGATGTTGTCAGGCCAGTGATGCTGTAGAATTAGGGTCTGAAGCTTTACCCCCAGTCCATTTGGATGAATGCCATCCTTTTTGTTCTGGTCCTTCCTGGGATAGAACGACTCAAAATTGCTTATGAATCCATATCCAGTGGCAATACAGAAGTTCTGTAATCAGTAATGCAGGCTAAAGAGGCGACTAAAGTGTTTCAAACCCTTTCCTAAGGATAGGATGGGGCCAGATAGAGTACAGTTTTTCCCAAGGCTCTCTATAGTTGTTGTCAGAGACTCAAAGTCAGACTTAATTTTGATCAATTGCCTAGACATTACATCATTAGCTCCAACATGCGCAATTACAGTGTGGACAGAGGGGTAAAGATCAAGGATAGCAGGAACTTGTTCAATGATTATCACATCACATCAGATACTTTAAATCCAGAGAAACAGTAGGTGATGCCACAAGGAATTTTAACAAACTTGATGACAGAATCACTGATCACAAGAATCTCAGGTTGACCATTAAGCCACTAAACCACCCATCATAGATGGTGAGCCTGCTGGGATGATTTACAAGAACTGTCACTGCATCAGCGGTGGTAGCACCCTCACCGCCTACAGGAGTGGGTAATAGAGCTGATGCAGGCCAAGAGGACAGAGGCGCAGGAGAGCGCTGCTGAGGTGTTGTGCAGGGCTTAGGGGCAGAGTGATCTACCCGTAGACGCTAGGTCTTAGACAGAGGGCTAGAGCGAGAGCCTGTCTCGCTGGATGAAGGAGTGGAGATAGAACGTCTCCTTGTTGATGATGTGAATAGGTCACTTGCGCTACTAGCTGCAAGCGGAGGAAATGAGCTATCTGCAAGCTCAGCCAAAGGAGGGAAATAGTCTCTCAGGGGGAGTTCATTCTCAGGGTCAAAAAGGGGATAGAGAGCCTTCTTTCCCTTTACCACTAAAGACCAGGTTGTAAGGCTGTGAAAAGATCCAGGACCATCATCCGGTCTCACTAGTTCTTCAGTTGAGTCAGTTTGGATGTCAGCTTATTTGGAGCACAGCTGAGCCTGACATTGCAGGAATTCATCAATCAAAGTTTCTATTGATTGCAACTCAACACTTTTGATATGGATGAGCTCAGTGGCCAACACCATTATGCTGACCGTCGTGTTTGTCTTCGGTGTTGCATAAACAAGAACTTGTGGGCTGGCCGTGATGCTGCTGCTGAGCCACAGGCTAGCTTATGACACAGGCCCAAAGACTGTGCCTGCTGTGACGGATCAGCCTCTGGAAAGCATGTTAAGAAGCCGTGGTGTCCTCCTGGTTGGTGCTGACAGACAGCTGAAATTCTCCCACACTGCTCACAGGTTTCACAGTTTAATTTGGGCAGGCGACGCTCAGCAGCCAGCCTCCCACAGTCAGGAGGTATCCTACTCTCCCAGACAGCCGGACCCCGTAATCAAAACCGGCAAAAATACTGAATAAAACAGTCTTACATTAAAAACTGGGGTTTCTGTGTGACTAAAATCCTTTATCCAGTTAAAAGATACAGTTAAAAATGACTGAAATTTAAAGAGTGTATTATAGAAATGTGGCTAAAAAGTCCATTTCTGACAGAGCTTCTGGTGGGTACACACATATACCAACGTTTAGTTCGAAATTTAAAGTGAAATAAAATTGAAAGCATGAGAGGAAAAGGAAGGAAGACTAGTCAGAGCGTGATGATGATTATTATTATTGACCTATAGAAACTCAGTTTAGATCATACTCCATTCTACTGTATCTTCTACAAGCTCTGGTAGGCAAAAGCACGCACTCAGGCTGCTGTAAATGCAAACATTTATCTCCAGAATCACACATGCATCACCGACAAAGAAATTGGAGGGCTGGTCTGACAGGTGATCACAAAGGCACTTCATTCAGCTGTGTTTAGCCATCACCATAAAATGACACAATAAAATATTAAGCTTGTGGAGTTTAAATTAGAGGCCCCAGACTCTGTTTAGATTGCTCATCATTCTAGTTTTGGCAGCTGTAATTACAGCTTTGAAAGTAGAGATCTGGCTATTTTGGGTCTTTCCACTCTCAATCTCTCCTCTCTCCTCTCCAACCCTCTATTCATCCCTTCTCCCCCCTCCCTTTGTCGTTTTTTTTCAACGCTCCACTACTTATTCTCCCACTCTTGCTGTCTTAAGGGTATTACCACTACAGATACACCAACATCCACCCTGTCCTGTCCTATGTCGTGTGTTACTTATTGCTCGGTGCCAAACGTGTCGTACCCAAGCCTCTGGAGTCCTTGTTGGACCTTTGCACTCTGGGAATGAACTTTGACCTTGCAGCAGGCCTTAAGGCGCATTAAGAGGCAGGCTGTGAATGACAGGGTGTGGTAGGGGTCAAAACTCACAGGTCACTGGAGATCAGCGGCAAACAGGCCCACTCCCTGCCATTATGCCCTTCTCCTCTGTGTCATCTCTCTTTCTTTCACATCCCTCTTTTCATCTCCATCCTATTTTCTCTCCTTGACTCTCCTCTATTGCACCAGGCAGCTCTTTTCACCTGCTACCCCTTTGTCTCGCTGATGTGTTTTTTTGTTTTCTTTGCTTGCATTTCACTCACCTCACTTTTTATGCCTGTATTAAAAAATGCACCAAAGTTTAAATTCCCAAGATTTCAGTGCTAGTTGATTTGGCAGCAGTGTTATTTAATACTACAGCTCCTTGAGCAATTGGTGTATCATCTTTAGCCAAAGCCAAAGAGACTCTCGTTGGTAATTAATTGGCCTCTTTCCATCATGCCATGAGCAACTACAATATGATTTCAAGCTGCACACAGCGGTAGTTTTCTACACGACAGCAGGGAACAGTTATCTTGCTGAGGAGTTGATGGTGTGTAGCCTGTCACCTGCAGCTCTTCATCTACATCTCACTCTTGCTGCCGCTTCTCATTTAATTATTTCCTGCAATGTTTAAAACTGGTCCGCCGTCAAAGATAAAAATGACCATTTTGCGAACACATTTTCAAATATCGTGGTCAACGCTGACCTCTGTGACAAATACATTGTGTTTCCTTTGACTGCTTCACAATAAAAGCCACCACATGTTTGGCCAGTTGAACATTTTTAAAGTGTAGTGGCCGTATGTTGAGTTTGCTTTATCAGTAACTTAATACAGCTCTGATGCAGCTGTAGGAGAGTGAACAGTAAACCGGGAGGCTGGTATCACCAAGATAAAATAACAAACTGCAATGCTGGATTGCATGCTGCATCGCTGTGCACAGGAATGTAGTTCTTATTCAGTGCAGGAATTGGAGACACCGCCACTAGCAATGGAAACTACTATTGTAATGACAGAATGTAAACACGTTGAATGGCTATGAAAAAATGCAGACTATAGTTAACATCAAAAACATCAAAAGGTAATCGTTTACATTTCTTGAAAATTTGAACTGATAGATGTGCAGCAAACATGAATAAAAGACTTTGAATGTAGTATTGTGCTTAACAGATGTCTGATGAATCTGCTTCCTGTTTCTTTCCACCTTTGTTCTAGAATTAATTTTCACTCACAATAACTTTTTTCTCCATACTTTATTTACACCATACATTTAAGCATTTAAGTGTGCTCATGGTCAAACAGTTGGAACTTGAAGAGGCCAGTTATGATCTGTTGCTTTCCTAATATATGCCCTTTGTCTGCCTGTTCTCCCTCTCCCCCTTCCTCATCTATAGCCGTGCCTCCGTCTTTTCTTTGTTGTTATTTTTTTTCCTTCTCTCTTCGCCTTCCCACACTCCCTCCCTGTTCCTTCTATTCTCCTACCCATGCTCCGTCGTGGCCTCCACACTCTTTAAGCCATTGATTTACCAACACACTGAAGGGACTTTTCTCTTCATTTTGCTTTGTGCATGTCAGTGACTGAATCTGTGCATGTGCAGTCCTTGTGTTTTTCACTGGTTGTCATCATCAGACGCATATTGACTGTTGTGTGTATTCCCAAATAACAATTAATACCACAAATCCTCAGGGTGCTTTTCCTATCTATCAGTTTCATACACACATTCAAACAGGAAAACACACAAAACCAAACAGCAGGGATAATTGCGCCACTGTCTGCTATCTGATTAATGAGGACATACCCTCTGTGAGATGAAGTATTGATCCCTTTGGGTACTAAAGTATTATAAGTGCGTATTATATGTGCGTGGGCTTTTGACCATAATTCTGTGTATGTGTATTTGTTCTGAAGGACTGCCTGAGGACATGGCTACTGTATATTTAAGAGGTTTAAACAAGATAGTTTTGAATCCTTTACTATAATAATGAGTGATGATTGACTGCGTTTGTGGTCTAAATGTTTGTGAGGCTGGATTAGGTATTGTAAACACCTGTTGGATTCAAGTGATTTAGGGATAAACTTGACGGGAGCTGAACAGGTTGAGGCCATGCTTGGACTTAATGGGCCTCATGCAAGAAGATTTTTGTATACTTATCCTAAATCTCTTAATTTTTTCTATGAGGTTTGCTCTAACAAGTATTCCCCAAACTCTCTTAACTGCACAAAATTGTCATAAATCAAACAGATGAAACAAATGTTACTAAATGGCCTAAAATGCCATATAAAGCGATCTGTTCTGCTCCATTTGTTTAATTCAAAAAATGTTACCAAAGAGTAAAAAGAAGCACTCCACAGAGCTTCAAGTCCTGCTTTCAGAAATCAGCAGACAGAAACATAATATATTCAGTTGTTCCAGTAGTTGTATTAGAGGACCTGAAAAAAAATTAGAAAATATTAATATAGTTGCCAACAATGTGAATGGTTGGACAAGTTGTATGACAAAAAAGTCTTGATAAAGCAAAATGTTCCATGACGACGGGAGGTGGTCAAGGTGACACTAATGGACAAAATAATATTCTACATTCACTTTACATTGTCAGGTGTTATAAAAATGTTTCCCTGTACAGTGAACTTTATATAGACAGCAGCTGTCAAAGTGATGGAAGTTGCCATGCCAAAATATACATATAATATTATATTTTTATATGTATATTAATAAATTGGCAAAGCATCATGATGATGATATGGTAATCAGTAGGGATGCACGATATTATCGGCACGTCATCGGTATCGGCCGATAAAAGCTCTAAAATGAAATATTGGCATCGGCCATTTCTGCCGATTATGAGAGACCGATTTGTTGCCTTCTCCTCCGCCGCCTGACTGCGCTTCCCTCCACAGACTTTTTCACCCAGACAGTCCCGGTTAAAGTGGAAAGAAGCAGCGTGTCTGACGGGCAGCTGAGTGAAGTGGAGCCTGCGGAGGAAGCACCGGGACCGTCGGGGTGAAACTGCTACGTTTTGCTGCACAGATAGGAAACACCTCGGCTGACAGGATGTACCATTCTGTCAAAAAAAAATCTTTATTTTGATTTATAACAACAGTTGACAACCAGCGTATTAGGTGCATTACTGCCACCTTCTCCTCCGGAGTGTGGACCAGAGATTAAATCCTACACATTAATCCTGTGTGTCTAATGAACTCAAAGAAAACTCTACTGCTCCACCCACTTGACTGGTTCATTAAAGTTTTAACACTGAGCTCTTGAACTCCAGTCCTCCTAAGTTCTTCCTTCATATATTGTCTTTCTTGATCATACTTCAGTGTTTCCCCTATAACAGTACAGTACCCCTGAAAAACACACCTAAGTTGCAGCTACTCCAAGTCAGAAACACAGCTGAAATACACTTTGGTTCATCGGGCATATTAGTCGCTTGCTTTGACATAACCCCTGCAGTTAGAAAGTAGAGCATGGATTAAAGTAGGAATGGTATTTTGCCAGTAGTAACATTATGAGTCTTATAAGTTAGTATGGCAAACTTACACAATTGGAATTGGAAGTATGGCAGGGTGGCGCTGTTCCTGCTCATGCTAATCATGCTCGACTCAGTCCGCATAGCCTTGAAACCCTGTCCAGCACTGCTGCACAGAGTGCTGTTTGCTTGTTTATTCAAACTTAATTAATACAGAACGTATTGTATTGTGTGTCCAAATTGCACCAAATTCGACACTGCATGTCCTTGGGTCCCCAGCAATACAGCCACCAAGTGTGAAGTAGATCAGTTGAATGGTTTTCAATACATGCGGAGGACATACACACATACAGAGAAACAAACAGAGAGTCCGTGCTTTATAGTTAGATGTATGAACTATTGTTCCCTATGAAGCAAAAGTCCGAACCTCAGTTGCCAGATAAACATAGAAAGTTGTTCTTTTTCATAGTAAGTTGTTTTGTTTTTTTTCCCTCACTCGGATCAAATGCTACATGCTGGTTCATTCACCATTGTAATGCCCCATATTTAACCTTTGTGAGTTTGGAGGAATCGGGGCGGCTTCTGAGGGCTTTGAACTATAAACATCTTTGATGTTAGCGATGAGCTAGAATGATAAAATGACTACATGTCAACACCTCCAGCCTACATCTGTTAGTACTTGGAAAATCCTTGTTAAGCCCAGCTGAAGAAACAATATGGAATTGTATTAGTTGCCTGCTGATTTCATACATAGAACAATTAGAAGTTAAGAAAAAATTTTAAAAAGAGGAATAAATCGACTAAAGCATGGAATAATGTAGCACATAATGCAGAGTAGTCCCATTAGTATTTGCACTGTGATGTGTTTTTATTGTTTTGGCTCTACTGCAAACTGGATTTTACATAAAACAGTGACTATGAGGTTTAAGAACTGACTGATCTCCAAGAGAGAGATCTCCAAGTCCAATAAATCTATTTATAAAAAAGAGGTAGAGTGACATTCATTGATCTTTTGTCTATATCACTTTTAGTTGACATTTATACAGAATTACTGATTTATAATACAAAGTTTGTAATACACTGCTGTTTTGGTGTGCACATATTTGTGCTTCCATTACAGTGAGAGTGCCTGTGTGCTAAAGTGTGTTGTTTAACGTTATTATCTAGCTGAGGGCAGTCCCGCTAATCTTTGTTTTCCTTTTGTCGAGTTATCGGCTTATCTCTAACTACACCAGACATCTGGGTATTATTGCACCATTTTTCTCTTTTCCTCTTTTCTCACTTACCTTTTTTTTCCCCGTCCCTCTAACCTCTTACTCTCTCATCTTCTACTTCTCGGTCTTTCATATAATTCTTTATTTTTTCCTTTGTCTCCCCTTTGCTCTTTATCTTTCTGCATACTGTTCCAGTAGTAAAAGGTTAAGCTTTCCTTTGTGTTGAGTGACCAAACAGTGTGCAGAGGAAGGATATGTGAGGACTGGATGTTCATCAGAGTCATGTCCAGTAGGCTAAAATAACAAATAACTTGACTAGTTCTCAATATTGTCCATTGTTGTGAGATATGGACCTGCCAAGACCAGAGATTTATGGCCTTTAGTTTGATAGCTGTAAACTGACGCACTTGGCTGATAATGCTTCAGCACCATGCAAAACGCAGCCCACGCATTTGTCTGGGACAGTTGAGTGCTGACGCACAGGCAAAAAAACTAGTGGGATGCGCAGCAAAAAAGCTGAAACTGGCTCAGCCTTTCCCACAACACAATGTGATGTTTGGTTGTTGTGATGTTATTCATCAAAATACGTGTAAGCACACACTGAATTGAATTGAATCAGTTTTATTATCATTGTTCAAGACAGCGAAATTGCAGTACAGCTCCCGACACATAGCATTGACAAAAAGTAAGCGCTGATAAAAACAAACCATCATAGTGGTTAAAAAAAACAACAATAATAATTAAAAAACAGCATTGCACAGTACAATAGATTACTCTGTAACATGAACAAAAGTATCTCTTCTGTTTACATGATAAATGGTTGGTTGATTGATGGCTGTAAAGCAACATTAAAATGACTTATAACTTTCCAGAACAGTGAAATCCTGTCTCTTTGTGGTAAACTGCTGTGCTGTGTTTGGGCGTCTGATAAGCCTTAAAACTCATGGATCTGTTACTGTACCTTCTGGATTGTATAACAGCGTTTCACCAGTACCTGAAACAACACATCCCCACCAACAAAGCCCCTTCTAGATTCTTAGCACAGTGCTGTTTTCACTTTGAACAACCAGTTGGACCTTTGTTTTCACTCAGGTTGTAACAGAATCTCCCGATAGTGCTGCACATTACAATGCAGGTCTTTCCATCGACTGTTGTTAACATCTTTGTTGCCTCCAAATATTGTTTTGTGGTGTTTGAAGACAGAAAAAAGGAGGAAAGAAACTCTCTCTATCTCACTTTTCATACAAGAAGTTGAAAACAAGACAAGATGATTTGTTTACAGTATTCATTTAAGGTGACTGTTATTCACCATTTACCTGGAAATCTGAAAGAAAACTATTACAAAACAAGTCTAAGAGTCTACAGCCATGCTCACAGCGTGCTCACAGTGACAATGTAATATTTACCTGGTTCAACATCTTAGTTAAGCCTGTTATCATGCTAACATTTGCTAATTAGCACTGAACATTAAGTATAGATGTGGCTGATGGGAATATTATTAGTTTTGAAGGTATTAGTAGTCATAAATCACATTATTGGGCAAATTGAAACATTGACCTGATGATGCACTAGATGAAAAGACAAGGGATCATGAAACTCATTAGTTTGTCCTCCAGGTACCTTAAAGTGCAACTGAAACCACATAATGTCAACATGTTTTCATAGTGTACTGCTAATAGTTTGTCATTATTAAAAGGAAAAAAATGGTCTACGGGGAAATATCAGAAATGCTCCTTTTCGTCTCATTTGGATGGAGATGCGTGTCGGTGTGTGATTGACAGCAGGCTGAGCTCTGGTGATAAGAGCCATTGCATGCTGCTTGTTCTGTAAACTCTAGGTTCAAATTTAAACATTTCCTCCTCCTTGTTAATGATTGGCTTGTTTGGTTGTTAATAAGATAGATAATTTATTAAGACTCGAAGAACAAAAACAAAAGTAGAAAACAGCACATGCTGTACAGTGGTGGCATACAGTCACTATAAAAGTTTTAACTAAGAACTATCACATTCTGCATTTCCTGCTTTCTTCTTCTACAGCAGCCTTCCTGTGTGCTTGCTGTGGTTTAGTAGACCACAGCCTACACAAGTATGTAAACACTAATGATGTATTCACATTACAGTGGAAAAACAATGGACTTTAAATATCTGTATTCTAATTTCAAGGTAATCCATCCAATAGTTGTCAAGATATTTCACTCAGAACCACAAAGGCCAACCTCATGGTGGTTCCACAGGAAAAATCAGGGAAAGAAAGTCAATAGTAATAATTCATCCTCAGGGTACAATGAATGTTGGTACGAAATTTCATGGCAATCAATATAATAGCCCTGAGTCCTGTACGATTTGAATCAAGTTGAATTGTTAGCTGACTCTCATTCACTCCAACTAGCATAATTGGTTCTTCATTTTGCCCGGCAGAGGTGTCCTCTGTGTTTGAGATTGCAAGATCAGGGAAGATTTCTCATAAGATGCTGATTGGTCCAAACCACTGGAGGTTCGGACACAAGTGCATAACTAGAAGCCTGACAAGTTGGATTTGCTTGTGATCTTGTGATGTCGTGATCTCTCGTGAATCCAGCTGCCTTGCAAGGTAATGTTACCTTAGCTGAGCACAATGAACTCTTCTCATCGGAAAATGCTTAATAGAGACATCAGTCCAAACTGTGGTTTGCCCTCAGGTCATTTTGTGATGCTAGGTTTTCCTGTCTTGAGAGCTGCTAGCTAACATGTTTCTCCTTGTGTCTTACATTCATTTCAGATTACATTTTGAATTTAGGAAAAGTAGGAGTCAGTTTATCTCCATCTCTTTTTTCCCCTTCTGTATTCCTCCCTTCAAGATATTTTCTGTGTCCATTAGTGTTTCTGTGTACTTTATTCCCCCCTCCGTCAATGATCAGCACTTCAGAGCTGCCATTGAGCAGTGTCAGTGAGCTCCCAGGCGAAAGGATCTGCTGAGCCCAGCCTTATATTAGAGCTTATTCAATCCCAGCTACAGGTGTGCTGCCCCGCCAACTCCCAGAGGACGGCAGACGCTTCAAATCACAAAAACCCAACCTTCAAAAGGCTGCGTGTCATCAGCATTAATTCCTGGACACTGAGGAATCAGCAGAGTTCTCTGTCATCTGAAACTGACTTTGAGAGAGAGAGAGAGACAGAAAGGGAGAGAGTGGGCAGTAAAACACACTGTCATTCATACCTTCTCATTATATCCCTGAGTCATAGAGAACCCCGGAGCTGAGCTCACTGACACTGACATTCTCATCTGTTTACGTATGTTAGTTGTGATTTTGACCCTATGATTTACTTTAAATGCTTTAAGCTACCACATCATGGTATTTGTGTTATGTCATTTTTTCATTATATTGTGTGTTTTTGTGTATATACATGAGTATGTATGCTGGTATCTACAATTGCAGCTTAGAGTGTCTGACACAAACTCGACCCTGACCCTCTCTACAATTAGCTAAACTGTACTGTGTGCGGTATGTGCATGTACTGTATGAGTGAGAGCACATGTTAGACCATGTGACCTGCATGCAGTAATGTAAAGTATCAAAATGTAAAATTTAATGTAATGATGCTCCATGATCGCTTATCCACTAGTCTCTCGTAAATCTGAATGCACCTTGAAGGTAAACTTGTCAGAGATTTAGAGGAAAATGATCTTCCTGCATCAATACGTCATCACCTGACTCTGCAGCTTGGCTCGGCTCTAAAGAGCTTTATAGTGAGTTTTAGCTCATTGTTTAGCTGTCCAACTGCAACTTTACTGTTTTAGTTCACTCTCACCTTTCTCACAGTGTTGTTTTCAGACACAGCAGGCAGCTGTTTAAACTACCTGCTCTGCACCGAACAGCAAACAATTAGCGAGTAGCTGGTGAACATAGTTGAGTATTCAGCGTGATAGAATAACCTTTACTATAACAAGCTATTGTTTGTTTAGAAACGTGAGTTGAAAGGTAGAAAGGCCAGACCGGTTGTGTTACAATGGCAGCAATTAAGGCTGAACAGGATCCAAGATAAATTCATTTGGAGTAATTCCTTTGATCCTGAGCCTATTTCTGTTGAATTATACTGAATTTTAACAACTTGTTTTGTTAAAGCTATATTAGACTTTTCAAAGTAAAGAAGACGACTTTGCCATGTTATTTAAAAACAATTTTTGGGTCATCACTATCTGCAATGCAGATGGAAATATGGCACTTGAATCTCTGAATGTGGGTCCAAATCCACAGGCTCCAGGGTGTACCAGTCTCCTGCTTAATGAGTTCTGGGATAGGCTTAAAGCCCCCTGTGACCCTGCAAAGGGATACAAAATTCATAGATGGATAGAATATTTATAGATTTAACAAAAAATTGCCAAGTTTTATCTGATACTGGACTTGTTTGGTGTGCTGTGCAGTGTTTCCCAGAGAGCATGTAAACTATGTGAGAATGAGACTTCTGTGTGGCAGCTCCAGGAGGGGAAGTTGAACCTCCACAGGGCTGCATTCCACCAATAAATCACACACTCACACTCATTCGGACCTTCTCATTATAACCCTGAGTCATACAGAAACCGTGCAGGTGAGCTCACCAGTGTTAATGTATCTGTAGTGTGTATGTGTGTGTCCATCAGTTGAACTACAGAGTACTGAAAGTAATATTATATGATAATCATATAGCCTTTTTATTCAGTCATTCAGGATAGGAGCAGGGTTGCTCAAAGAGGCTTGAACATGGACATGTGCAGAGTCAACATATGTCAGACATACAATACTTGACTAATTTCCTGACCTAATTTAATTTTAAAGAGTGGATGAGCTAATGCCATATGTTCTCATCTAGTTTGTCCTTGGGTGGCTAACAGGAGACGTGCTGCAACACGTCAGTGTTTTGAAGTTGGCATTCGGCTGTGGAAGGTAACCTCTCCTTAACAAATGTCTGACAGTGATTGAGATAGATCCGAGGGAGAGAAGGAAGGAGAGAGAGACATGAGGCAGAGGGACAGAGCCATGGGCTATAAGAGGTGGGGAGGGTGTGTGTGGGAAATGGAGTTGTTTTAACATCAAAGATAACTCTGCTCAGGACCTCGCATTAGGCCGGGAGACACTCCACTTTATCATTGGCTCTTCCTGTCTGGCAGAAGCCTTATCCTTTTAAACTTGTGTTAAAACACTGATAAACACTGTTACAAATTAGAAGTCAACATCACCTCTACCCTCCCACATGACACAAACACACACTAACTTCTATCTCAGCCTTACTTTGGCCAAGTGAAAGGATGAATGATAATTACTAACACTGAACTAAAACAAATCATTTATTTTTTAAAAAGCTCTGACTTGATCTGACTTGACAAACACAGATAGCAAAGGCTTAATAGTTTTACTGACTCAAGACATTACTTTCTGACTTACAATAACCTTTGTATGTGTAAACGTATATGTACTAAATGTAGAGGTTTTACACATCGTTCAAAGATAAAAAATTAGAATCAATCACAGCTCAGCCCTGCCAGCACCATTAATGTCTTTAATTATCTCACTAATTAGCTAATTAGCCGGACCCAGTAACCTCCTGGAGGTTTGTCATCATCATGAGGTTGCCAGGCAACCTGCCAAGACCCCAGAAAGTTAGTGTGCCCAGCCATGAAATAGTCTGGCACCGAACCCCTCTGTGAAAGTACAGTGTGTTGTTTACACTTGGGGCTGTACTAATAAACAAACAAGATATAACGTGTTAATTAGTGAGCTTTAGACATGCTGGTAAGCAGATTTTGATAGTTTTCAACAGATACAGGCTAGCTGTTTCCCCTGGTTTGTGTCTTTGTGTTAAGCTAAGCTAACTAGCTGCTGGTGGTAGCTTTATATTTACCATATGGACATGAGAGTGGCCTAAGTCTCTTTTCATCTAACTTTCAGCAAGAAAGTGAATAAGTTTCCCAAAATGCCAAACTTCCATTAAGTAAGCCAAAGAGATGTTTAGAGACCAAGGTGGCCACTTCTGCACACAGTTACAAAGTGTTTTGATCAACTGATCAAAGCTAAAGGGTTTTGAAAAGACCTTTTAACTTGTTTCTTGCAATAATGTTGAAAGTACATTATTTCAAGAAAGTCAAAAGTTCTGACACACCTTCCTATTCCCCTGAATGAGAAAGTATGTCCAAACTTTTGTCTGGTACTGTATATTTTTCCACATTCTGTGTGTATAAACCTGTATCACTGTCTATGTTACTGCAGTCACTGGCACCTTGTCAGTGGTAACATGTACTGTATGTTTGACATACCTATCTGCACATATGTTTGTTTAAAAATGTACCTGTGCTACTGTTTGCATGATTGGAGATAAAGAAACTAAGTCTTCAGTTCTTTGTAGCTTCAGTTCTTTGTAGCTGTGGAATGTTTTGACCTCTAGTAGCAGTTTTTTAAATAGTGGTTCCCTGTTTTTTTCTTTGTTTGTTTTGTTTTGTTTTGTTTTGTTTTTTGCAGATGTACATGTTGGTGCGATACACATTACTGCCAATGGTCTCTAATTATTTCACGGATCAAAAGGTAGCGGTAATGTGCCAAGATACACAGCAATGTGCCAGCAAACGCTATGTAGAAGAAGATGGCTAGCTTGTAAACAAGGATGTAAACAATGCCGGTTTCAAAATGTTCAAAAAATCTGCTTTGCAAAGTTTTATGAGGGAGGAAATGTATTCAATGTGTTTGTTAGACCTCAAGAATAAACACAGTATATTTTGGTTACTAACACTGAACAGAAACATAACTTTAGTTTGCTCACATGAAAATCAACAGGGTACCCTCAAGAGAATTGCTGAACAAAGTATTCTGTTCACGTGTTAACTTAGCTAGCACAGGTATGAAGTCACCAAGCTACTTCCTGGTAGATGTGGTGGGCTGTGGATGTACAGTGCAGCTGTCATTAAAACTGAGTCGCACAGACACAAAAGAACACAAACAGATCCCAGCTCTAATTGAGATATTGGTCCTACGCACCCAATAGTGTAAACCACAGTACTGTGTGTTGAATTAGGGTGTTCTCTTTCAGAACAGTGCGAAAAGCAGACAGTCGGAGTGCCCAGCCAAGTCAGCCAAGAAAGGAAGGAAAAAGACAATGTATCAGCACCATCAGAAGGAGAAAAGACAACTGAGAAAGGTGAGTGTCTGTTGTGTGCCTGTATGTGTGTGTATACAATTTCAACATCTATCTTTTTACTCTATGCAACAGGTCCAGACAATTCACATCTATATATCTTAGCCTGACTGGTGAATAGTCCCAACTAGTACAAGAAGAAAGACGCCAGTGGCACTAAATCACTATCAATTCAGCAGGTTCAACAGAGGTGAGAGTCCTAGGCAAAGGTTAACATTAATAAAAGCTGAACTCTCTTACAAGAACAGGCCTGCCTAATAATGCCATTAAATCGCAATTCTGTTACAAGAACAATCCTTGCTAACATTTTAACTGAGCTGCTTGTCATCAGATAATTTAAAGACTTAAGACCTTGAAAAATACATTTATCAGAGGCAAGTGCAGCCCCATTATACAACAAGTGCCATTACAGTCAATCAGCCCTCACTTAACATACTGTATACTTTGTGCAAAGGTGCCTTAAGTCAAAGAATTTTTTTGTCAGACCACAACTATTGCTCTCTTGCCAAATAAAGCTGTTGCGTTGAGAAATTGATTCCAGTAGCACTGTTTCCAATCAGAACATTCTTAAACCATGTAAGTCAGTTAAGTGAAAATCCCTCTTTGATCCGTAATTTTGTACATGTTTTTTCAGGCTGTGTTCTAAAAGGGAAGATTTCTAAACTCACAGCTCTCTTCTGTTACCTGCAGTGTCATTAGCAAACTAAGTTCCATGTGCTGACAGTTTTTGAAACACAGCACACACAAGGCATAATTATTCCAAAGAACTGGTTGTAAACAGTACCTTATCTTGTCCTGTTGGGAAATATGGGTCTGGGATTACATTTAGGTAAAAACAAAAACAAACAAATGAATCAAAAAAGTATTTAAAAAAGCCAAATACTACTGTATAATGTAGGGCTAACGATTACTTTCATCATCGACCAACTTTACAATTACTTTGTAATTATTTCTTTTACATTTGATCTATAAAACCTCACAATTTCCTAGAGCCCAATGTGATGTCTTCTCTGTCTGACCACCAGTCCAAAACCCCAAAATATACAATTTACTATAATGGAAGACAAGGAAAAGCAGCAAATTCTCAGCAAATTTGGTACTTTCCCGATTAATTGAGGAATTGTTGCAGTTCTAGTATAATGTAATATAATAAAGTTACTCTTATGACTCCAGGAGATGGCAGAGAATGTTACATCGCAAAATCAGTGTTGAAATAACTTTTTCATATGCAAATCAGCTTTTTTCTTTTCAGTACACAATGCATCATAAACAACAAACTGTGTGAATCTCTCCTTGTGTTATTAAACATAAGATACAGCTTCACTATCTGTGTCTGTGTAGTATGCATGCATGTGCTTGCACACAAACATGGACAGTACTCTGTATAAGTGGGTCTTTGTGTTCACAGCTTGCCTAAGCAGGCAGATTCTGCCCCCTGAGTAAATATGGTGAGCCACTGATAACATTCATTTGTGTAAGGACACATTCGCACACCAAAACACACATACATGCACAAAGGCAATCCAGTAGGGGTATGCCTGTAAAGGAATGATAACTTATTTTGTTACTCCAATATGCACCACATACAGTATCATCTCAGGGTTGTTCCCAGGATTTGTAATGGAGTGGTGCTCAGGTTCTGCATGTCTGCAGAATGGGAGCATGATTAGAACAAGGTGGAGTATTTGCATTTTCAGACCACCTTCAATGACATTTTCTACATTATAGGGCCTTGAAACACAAAAAGAAAACCATGAATGATTTCCGGTTGAGAATTATCACAGAATTAAATCTAAGGAGGATTTATTTATTATATTGTTCTTTCAACAGACTTACCAGTCACCGGGGCTAAAAGTGTACTGACACGGGTGTTGCATCTGGCCCAGCGGTACCTTTTGGACCCAATGGGTCGACAGAGGGTTGAAGTGAGGAGTTCACAAACACAAGCAAGGCCCAGACAGCGTAGTCCTGCACCTGGACGAGTTTTCAGGAGTCGGACGTCAGCTTCACTACCACAAGTTCAGGTAAAGCTTGATTTGGTAGTACAGTGACTAACAATAGTAACTATGACTAAGCAATAGTAACTATTGCTTGTGCTGTCTAACTAAGGAATGGAGCAAACTAAGTATCAGTGCAATGCTTTGGTCAGTACCTGAAGTCAAAAAGGATATAGACTTGTTTTTAATTTTTGGACCTACAGAATGAAATCATGGCAGTCCATTTGACAGGAAGTATTTAGCATATATATTGCTCTTCAATAGACATTTGCTTAATCTCTGCTCTTATTGATTTTCCTTACTCCCTTCAGGCAAACTTTGTTCTTCTATCACTATCCAACCTGGCTGGCAGAAGAGGCATTTCAGTTTCAGTTTTTGAAAATGCATTTTCAATTAGGATATGATGCCGTGCAGAAAAAATATGACTGTAATATCGTTGAGCTGATGCAATTTTATAAATAACTTAAACATCCAGACAATATTATCCTTCCTTTTGGAGGTGCTGGACTGGTCTCTTCTCTCTATTTGGTGAGTCTCATTTGTCATTGGCACAGCTGTTTGGTTACTGGCTGAGAGGATAATGATTAGTCATCACATCCTCTTAATAAAATTTCACCCAACCTAGCACTTATGCACATAGCACCACTGTCCATATAAGAACAAAAATAGCAGGTACGCTTGGAAACTCTTCTCAGCACTGGTTGTTGTGATTGTGCTGTTGAAACTAAGCTCTTAATGTTAACTCGTAGCTAAACAATGACAGTGTATATATAATGCAGTTACAGGTGGGTGTTCCCACAATCTCTGTGTGCTGCGGTTTTTCACCTCAACAACAATTCTCAGGAACATTCATCCCTATTGCCTGCCATTTGGAGACTGTCTCAAATGTTCTTGTCTAAACAGTATTGGGCATTCTTTAACATTCAACAGATCAGGATCCACAGAGAGCCAGCATTCTGAAAGCCTCTAACAAAGAACCGAGTGTCTGACGAGCCGAGTCTCAACAACTCCATTTAGATACCAAATCCTTCTGCTCAAACCAGACTGGGCAGCAAGGCTCAGTAAGTTGGCATCTGATGTAAAACACTTTTGAGACAACAGGGCTTATCTCTGTCCTTACTGTGTTGAGTTTTCATAATATTTTGGAAAAAGATTTTCCTGAATATTGAAGTGCTGTGTGTTGTGAAAGCCTGCAGGGTAGCAGAGGGCTGGCTTTAACAGAGGGAAGGCCTTCATAGTTTTAATATCATAGCCTATCATTGGGAATCACCAGCCTGGAGCGAAAAAGATAGAAAAAATGAAAAAATTGATTTACTTAGCTAATTCTGTTGGACCACTCTCAGGGGAGTTGATAAGTATTCTCTCACTCTGTCACTCAGGATTCCTGTAAGTTCAGGAAATATAGCTTAGGTTTTTTTGCAGTTTAGAAATACAGCAGACTATATTTATATATTTTGAAACCATCAAAATATTAATAGAAGATAATAGAAATAGTATCTGTCTCATATGTTGGTTCCTGTGATCACCTTGGCAATGTTGCTCTTTACAAAGGTCTCTCCTGTGTCCCAGAATACTTCTGTTTATGTCGTAGAGAAAATAGTTTACCCCACCTTTTCTTGGGGTAATAATACATATTGTAGCATTTTGTCTAAATGATGACAATGTTTGACAGCCCTCGAGGTCTGGTTTGGGAAAAGATGGTCCACATTTTAGTCCAAATATTTCCTGCTCTTTTGTCCTCATCTTCTTTGTCACACTGTTTTAACTCATTCCTCCATCCGTCATCTTATTCAGATTTGTCTCTTAATTATCTTGAACAAAAAGCCATAACTCTCTTCCTCTTTAGCTTCCTAATTTTTGTTGCGGCATGTCTGAATATTTGTTTTTTTAAACTTTATTTTCTTCTATATCGTATGTTAATACCAGTTAGATTTTTCTGAAACACCTTTTAGAGGCCAGGACTGGAATGTCCACACATAATGTAAAATAGATATGTCCTTTGTAAGGAAGGTGAGTTGGATTGGAAGAAAACCTCTTAACGTGTAGCCAGGACCACAACCTTCCATGCATGCATGCATGCATACACACACACACACACACACACACACACACACACACACACACACACACACTGGGCCAGTCCAACAGCTGATTAAAACATGACAGGGTTGGGGAATGTGGCTCAGTAGCCAAGACGAGACACACCACTTCACTATGATGGAGCAGCCAATCATCTGGTTTATGGTCAGACAGGTGTCTATTTTCACTCTTATTCAATTTCCTTCACTTCCTCCGTGTCCCCTCTTTTAGATCAGATCCAGGAGGCGCAGCCAGCAGAGAGGCGGAGCACACCAGCCAGTAGTACAGGGGAGCGGTGGTGATGTCACCATGGATCCCGCCACTGTGACATCTGGTTGTTCCAAAAGTGACAGGTGAGGATAAAGTTTAAAAATCACCTCACAAACAAACCATGACATGCCTGCACTCATGCACGTCAGCCCTTTTCCTGAAGTGTTTGTTTTTGACATTTGACTGTGTGTAAGCACACTGCCTGCACACACATGTCCTCTGTATGTTCGGAGGGTGAAAGAAATGACATGAACAACTTTACAATATATGTTGGAAACTGCATATAGTGATCACAGTTATAGTGATCAATCGCTTATATGGATCAAAAAGTTTGGGGGGAAAAAAGTAGTGAAGTAGTCTACTTACAGTGTTCATTTTGGGTCTTTTCAAACATAACATATGGAAAAAAAATTAAAACTATGGTTAAAAAAAAAAAAATTCTTTTACTTCCATGATACAAGTATGATCTGTTCTTAGCGGCTGTGGCACCATTATTGCTTTGCAGTAACCCGTCTGCTTCCAGCTGGTTACCTGAGGCTGGTGCTGCACATGGAAATCATGACAGGAAAAAGAAATTTTCTCTCAATGAAAATCATACTCTCCTCGAACTGCCAAAAACGAGCAAACAAGATGCAGCAGTGAAACAACAAGCGTAGGAAGCAGCTGTCCGTTTCATTACTTTATCGTTTCATTACTTTATAATCACGTATTTAATATCCAAATGTCAATTAGATGGTAATCTGCATGAAAAAAAGATTCAGTTATAATAATCATCTGCTTATAGTGATCAATTTGACCCGGACAGACGTGATCACTATAAGCAGTTTCAACTTATTGCAAACAAATACAGAAGCCCTGACATCTTTACGGTAACATCATACATATCTCAGTATACATTCTTTTTCACTACATTTGATGCTTCCTTTCTTTCTGTAACATCGCCCATGTTTCTCAGCCACTTGTTTCATCATCACCTTTTCCTTTGTGCTTGCTCAAGTGAAACACACTAAACCGTTTGATGGGATCTTTGATCCTCACAATCAGTTAATCCCTTAATATTTCCCCTGCAGCGATAGTCTTTGAGTTTATCCTTTGTGTGTGCGTGATTCAATAACAAATTGGAAAGTGAGACGATCATTTTGTCATGAAGGGTTTTTGTCAATCAGCAGGATACTGATCATCAGTCTCTGTGTCAGAGTGGGGCATATTTATAGCTAGACACATGATATACATAAAACAACACTTGTCCAACATTTGTCCAAAAGTTCCTGTATGTGCTTGTTTATTTTGAGGTAAGTGTGTATAGAAGCATTAGAAGAGATAAGCTGTTTCACTGTTGCCCTCTGCCTCACATACTGTTTGTCCACCCTGTTGTTCACCTCGCATTTACAAGCAAGTAGTTACAAACTGCACGAGCTGTGTTTTGCATCTGTTGCAGAAGTCTTTTACCAATTGAAAGTTCTACTTTGCCAAAATGTCCTCAGGTATTGTTTCTGTGTAATAAAACCAGCTGGTTTTCCAGCAGCACTTAGAATTTCACAATAGTCTTCTAATCCTCTCATCATAATGTTGTTTTTTCCTCTGACAGGCACACTGCTCATAACAAAAGGCTGTCACCGTCCTGTTAGTGGTTTGTGTGTGTGCACTTTCCTCCATGTGTATGCGCGCATGTTTCAAACATACTTGTCATTCCTCACAGCTTTAATCTTCATGTCAAGTGGTTTAGGTTATTTTAACCAGTACTGTGGGTCACCAAAGGTCATCAGGGGTCACCAAAAGGATTATTGTAATTGGGTGGCAAATTACTGGTAAAGGACAGAAGTGGACAATGCTTTCTGTCAGGTGCTGAAAACACACGTCATCCTAAGAAGAGTAAAGCCAAACAAGAGCGGCATCAAGATGAGCAGAGTGAGAGTCAATCACCATACAGAGGGAGGCAGAGTAAGGTTAACTTGATTGATCCTCAGTATATATATATTACATACATTTTGAATGATATAGCTTTATGCTTACTGCAGTCTTAGTTATAGGTGATTTCAGGTCAGCAGGTCAGTGCAGTGAACTTGAAGCTGTTTCACACCATCACAATGTGAAATTGATCTTTTCCTGAAACAAAGACAGTGAGGAAGAATCCCTGCAGATCACTTTCACTGCAGGATATAGCATCAATTAAGCCTGATTCAGATTTTTTTGCACTAGTATTCAATGCTGTTGTGCGGTTATGGAAAATGTCGAGTCATTTTTTACATGATGTTGTCTTTTAAGGTTTTTCTATAGTCCTGTCCTTATTGTGAACAGGGTTACAGTCACTGAGGTGATGAGCACTACTGTACACTTTTCTACTCAAGGCAAACAAACAGGCACAGTGAGGATTAGTGTTTGTTTCACATAGAGTATGATATACACCAACATACAGCAGCTAACAGCAGGTATAGAGTGTAGTTCCCATGGTTGTACAAGTCATTTGGCATTTGGCTTTACTCATCTTGGGAATATCCTGTCTGGGCATTTAAAGATTTAAACCTTGGTCTTGTCTCACATTACTAATTTACACATGGCTTTTCTGGTGGACAGACAGGATTATGCTGACCTAGAAGGTAGAACTCATATTCATTTGAGTCAACTAAATAAGACTTAAATAAATAATTTAAATATTTTTGTCATTGTCATATCAATTGTGGCTATTAAGTGCTAAGTACTTGCTTTTCATATCATTGCACTGCCTAGCATGTATAATTTGGGGCAGGACTTGAGAGCTAACATGGCTACCTCTGCAGACATCAAAGAGAAAAATCATCTGCTGAGGAGTCAGATCATATCAGACTTGACTAAGTGGGTCCTACTTTAGAGAGGTCAAAGTTCATGAGTTGGTGGCCTTACTTAGCCTTAAGGGTCACACTACTTGAATACCACGGTTACTTGACATTATACCATGACCATGCGACATCTCTCTGGCTGTACAGTATTGTCTAAGCACCCTGACTATCTCCATTTTTTTCATCTCTGAGGAATTCTGTCAGAATTACTGTCAGACATGTTGAATTTGTTAAGAAACCGGTAGACAAAACAAGGAGCGAGCTAGAGGAGGGGAGCATTCAGTCAATAGTAGGAATGTCCCACGTTCTTTTGTTGCATTTGTCTCTTTCAGAATTCCCCGAGCTTGCCTACCTGCCTGAGCAGGTTTTTATTCACTGTACACACTTGAGTTGATACTCAAGTCAGAACCCAAATCTGTTGTGACTTTATGGCATGCCTTTGTCCCAGCATCAGCATCATTTCAGCATGAAGAACTACATTCTCTTTCATGTTTTAGAACCAGATATTAGGTTACAAACTCAGCCATTATATTACACTGTACCTGTATATTACATTACTTACATGTTCGTCATGTGATGCTTCCACTCCTAACCTTTGAGTCCCCTTTTCCCACCTTTCTATACATCTCTTGACCCCAGTCCCACAACCCTGACCCCAGGCCAGCTGTCCTTTACTGCATATAAAGTGTAGTAACATAGCCTTCTGCAGTACGTGACCATTTGAAATTGCATTGACATAAAAATAGATTTACACACAAGAAAAGTGTACATTTGCATCAAAATTTACTTGTATGCTTTTGCATTTACCAAATAGCCTTCTAGCTTTCACAGAGTTTTCCCGCTGTGTTTTACAGGGCAGACCCCACTTCATCGGAAATAAAGAACGGCTCTGCCAACATCAGAAGAAATTATTGCATTTTCATGAAAGATAATATTAGGCTTATGAAGCTTCAGATAAATTGAGCAGTGGCACTACAGTGTATCACACAGCAACAGCCACATATTTAACGGGTGAGGCGGCAGCTGTCATCTAGTAACTACATCGATAACGAGAGGAGATGCATCAGAATGTGCCTGATTCAACTCAACATCATAAGTTCACTTCAAAATAATAAATCAGAGCAGCAAGTTACGATTTCAGGGGAAAAAAGACAGAAAATGTACAAGTTGGAAAAAGCAGAGAGATAAACAACCTAATCAGTCACACTCATGTGTTGACGTGAGGGCAGAACTCACCACTGCAGGTCAGACACCAGGCGGAAGTTAATGTCCTGGGGCAAACCTTATGTCAGTATTTTCTTACTATCTCTTGTTGGACATTTTCATTTAAATCCTAAATGATTCCTCTTTGTTGTTGAATATGTAAAAAGCTTCTTAGCCTGCCTGCCAGATTTTTAATTTATGGGAGTTTACAGTAGTTTGAACTTTTGTTACATTTTGTAACGCACAGGCAAATGTTTTGTGACTTAATTGAATCTGAAGTATTGTAGTTTAGCATAGTAAGTATTTTTAATTCAGACTTGTCATGAATAGTGTGTGTGTATACAGTATACAGGCGGGTGACAAATTAAAGGAAAAACCAACATAAAGTGTCTTAGTAAGGTGTTTGGCCACCATGTGCTGCTAGAACAGCTTCGATGCACCTTGGCAATGATTCTACAGTCTCTGAACTCTTCCGGAGGGATGAACACCATTCTTCCAAAAGATATTCACTCATTTGGTGTTTTGATGATAGTGGTGGAGAGCGCTGTCTAACACGTCAGTCCGAAATCTGCCATAGGTGTAGAGTTGAGTTGAGATCTGGTGACTGTGAAGGTCATAACATATGATTTAAGCATTTTCATGCTTAAACCATTCAGTGACCCCTCACGCTTTGTGAATTGGGGCATTGTCATCCTGGAAGAGACCACTCCCATCAGGATAGAAATGTTCCATCATTGGATGAAGGTATTGAATTGCAGTGACCCTTCCCTTGGAAACATGGGAAGGGTCTTGAGTGACATGGTGGGTGACGTACTTGGTACTCGGTTTTTGCTCTGCCATTATCAACATAGCAGCCGCATTACAAATTATCTCATTTTACAGCTAAACAGTACACTAAAGTATGTTTCTGAAAACCTTTGAGGCGAGAAATAGGCAATGCAGTAAAGAATCTTGATTCATATTTGATCAGCACTGCCTAGTTTGACAGTTTGATCTGAGTTTCATGAGCCGACCATGTTGCGCGGGACAGACCTCATTTGCATTAAGTTGAGTCGTGACTATGCAAATTCAGATGCGGCGGTTTCCGTCAACTTGCTGTGCTGTATCCATCATGCACCACGCGGCCGGATCTCCTGTTCTCCATAGAAAATGAATGGGACGCTTCGACTTGACATCTGTCAACAGATTCGGAGTGTCTGCACCATGAGGGGACAAGTGGACCCAAACCATGCCAGCAAAATGCCCCCCACAGCATAACAGAGCCACCAGATCCCCTCACTGTAGGGGCCAAACATTCAGACCTGTACCGGTTTTTCCTTTCATTTGTCACCTGTCTGTATGTTCCGTCATTTACAATTAACAGTATATATCTGGAAGTCTGTAAACTTGACAGGGGTACAACCTTGTTCATGCATACATATATGAATATATTTATGATTAATTTATTCATATATTGTTGGGGTAGTCACAAAACCCTTTACACTGTAATGTATCCATTGATAATATGAATATGTAAGTTGATTTATTGCTGTGTTCAAACTTTTGTTAATTGCTAATTTAAGGAATTACTTTACAACCATTTGGAAAGTCATTTGGACCTTCTATAACTTTATGTTTTTTGTTTCCAGATCAGAACAAACCTTCAAGAGGGCAGGCACAGGACCTGTTGGGAAGGTGGCCAGTCGTCGTAGCAACCACTGCCTCATCCCACCTATCAGAGTCAAGTCCCTCCGCCTTCTACGAAACTGCAAGAAACCACTGAACCAGACGCCCCCTCCCTCCTCTATCCTCCCCTCATCCCTCCGCTCTTCCACCCTTCCTCCATCCTCCTCCGTCCCATCCTCCAGTCTTCCAACATCCAGTGCTCCTCAAGGCGGGGAGCAACACACGCAGCAAGACACGGCCAGGACCGCTCTCATCATGTAAGAACCACAAATTAACTTCATCCAACACTGTCAAATAGTTACACTTACAGCATTTTAACAGGGAGTGATATCACATGCAGCCACTCTATCACAGACAGGCATTCATCAAACCTGTGACCTGTACCCATCCCACCTCATGACCTTGCTCATATCTCACTGATACTGAAGGAACACCTGCTGATTTTTTCCCTCTGTAATTTGACATCACAGTTTTGCAAGAATAGGAGGTTTCTCGGAAGTGGTGGCAGCAGTGGGTGTTCAATACTGCACCGACACAGCCCAGGGGCATAAAATTAACAAATTAATTCAAACACTAATTTGATATTTTCATTTAAATCTCCACCCGCTGGCATTGAATTAATTCATCCTACATTATATTTTCAAACACATTAGGTGATTTTTGACTTGATACATCACTTAACCTGAAATAATTGTGCTGCATCCTAATGTGTACACTTAATGTTCTGATCGAGTGAAGACTGCAGAGTTATTAAAAACTTAAAATGTTGTATGCAACAGTATTAATCAATCAAAACCATCAGGGACTCTTATGCATTCAGTATAAAAGCACGTCAAACAGATGTATGTCAGCCCATATCTAAGTGACTGTAATTTGACCCCATCTGTGTTTGCTTTTACCTTTACACTGTCTGATGGCTTAACCTAACTGTGTTATTGTCATCTTGATGAATGGAGGGATTTGAGTTGAACAATCTCAACAATGAAAGTTGACTTGGGGAAGGAAGTTTATGATTGCTAGGAGAAAACATTCTTCAAATAGCTTATTTATTCTGGCAGTGCAGAAAAACAAGTTAAACCGAATCACATTTCCATCTGTTTTTCAATGTATAAAATCTATTGTCATTTCTAAAAGAGAGGTGTTTTATAGTTTGACAACTTCAACTAAAATCTACATTGCCACAGCAGGTACTGCAGTGAGTTGAAAGAACCTTACTGCTATTTAGCGAGATCAAACATGCCTCATAAGCTCTTTTATTGAGAGATGACGGATATAGAAGAAAGCTGTGGTCAAGCTCAAAGAACATGGTAAACAAAGTAAACCACATCACATAGCATAGCAGGTTTCCGTACTGTCAAACGAGCAATTTGTGAGTGAGTGAATATGGTTTGAGGCTCTAGTTGTAGGAAACGTGCTTATTTTACCAACAGTAACAGCCCACATCAAATATCTGCCCACTGATCAATCCAAGAGCTGCAGGAACTTTTTCCTTTTTCTGCTTTTATGAAACAATGAAGCACCAAGTAAGTTGATTAGGACCTGTGTGTCAAAGGAATAAGGATATATTAGGATGTACTAGCATGTAACGGCCAATTCACATAGAAGGCATTTTTAGAAGCATTTTTGACGTCCATCATTCAGTGTCTCACAGAACAGACATACACTTCCATTTTATTAAATGTATCAATGTGTCATCGTAGGCTTTGGTCTTCGTTCACGACCAGTTCGTTCGGTCCAGTCCAGCTCTTTCTTTTTCCAGCAATGTTTCAATTGGTTCTCCACAGGCCACCTTCTCTCACGGACATAACAGGATTAAAGAAGTGCACAAAACATTATAGATGATGCTCAGCTAAGTAAGACAGTTGGCCAGCGGTTTCAGAGAGACTTTCAGCTGGTCTTTACAGATTTAATGGACTGTGGATGAGGGTTGATATACTATATTTTCAGAGCTTCTGAGTGAGTGTCCTAATGGGGAGAATTAACTATAACCTGCTCTGTTAGGGCAAGAATGACCACAACAGCCTTATTGTTTTACACAATGTTGTCAAAATTAACAATTCCAAGCAAATTGTAATTAAAATTAAAATTTTAAATAACAATGCTTTCTAAGAGTTTTGGCAGTGCAACATGGCGGGCTCCTTAGAAGAAGACTGCTCCCTATGTAGATATAATGGTGGACAATTCTTATTTTCAGGTCATTATACACTAATTAAAACATACTTATGAATATTATATTCTATTTCTGCCAAGTCCGTTCCACTAGATGTCTCTAGATCTTACACACTGGTCCTTTTAAAAGCATTACATTTGATTTCAAAATGTAAACATGTAATGTAATGTAAACACCAGTGGGAATGAATCACACTGATGTGTTTATGGTCTTTCTAATGGTTTTATGAGATGAGTTTGTGTGAGTGACTGAGAGACAGAAAGAGATAACCCATCCTGCTGTTTTTTCCATCGCATTTCACAGCAGGGCAGGGTGGAGACACGCCAGCCCTGAAATAGACCTGTAGTTTCCTGTTTAGTAGGTTACACACCTTCAGTACAACATGTTCCTCCCAAGAATCTCATGGGAGTGAGGTACATCTCCACTATTGTATAGAACTGCTTTGTGTCCTGCATGCGTGTGCATATGTATACGTCACTGTTGCTTATAGGGGATAATTTATATTAATTAGTAGTTTGTGACTGAATAAGTGGTTTGCAGTTGTTCATTGTGTGTGTGTGGGAAACAAGGAAATACAACTGACATGCACAGGAAGATGAGCTAAGCTGTCCCATCTTCACTACCTCACTGTATCTGTCTGCCGGAGGCCCCGGCACACCCAGCCTAAAATTACTTTTCCACTTTCTGTTCCTTCATGCAGAAGGTCAGATCAGGGGACTGATTTTTTTTTTTTTTTTTTTTTTTTTTTTTTTTCCAAATTCATTCAAAGCGCAGAGAGCAAAAGAAGAGGTGATAGAGAGAGATATTGGAAAATAATGGAAGTATTTTTGCCACAGATCCAGTTTTGTATTTGCAACTGTCAAGGACAGTTCCTCATTTTTAAAGGAAAACAAAAAGAGCACGCAGATTCAAGATAGATGCTATTAATCTTTTCAACCATTCTATTTTGATTACACAACACTGTAGATGTGAATGCCAAAGTAAATATTTTAATGAGCCTTTATTTATATATAAATATTTTCTGAGCCTTTACAAAATATTATAGGTGTTATATTTGTGGGAATTTTGTCTTTCTGTCAGTCCTCTATCTCTGCCATAGACAGAGAGAGGTGCATGTTGACTGCTTAGCAGGCAGGAAAACATGTTTTCCAGGTGAGAATCACTGTGCTAATTGTGACTGACAAGCTGCCAAGTAACTAGCTCAACCAGTATTCTGCTAGACATCATCTATATAAAGACACACACACTCTTGAACACACATTTGCATTTTCATTATATAAAAAATATCCTATAAATGCATGCAGCGGTCCATGCTGCATATATTCTATGTTGCATTTTTGCATTGCAAGTATTTGTACTTGAACTTCTTTTCTTGTGCGGACACTGACATACAGAAACACAAACACACACCATCTCTCTGTGCCATACGTCTCTTCACAAAAAACGTGAGTGTAAGGTTCCTTAATTAAATCTAACCATGACCTGAGTCACTGACTTCAGAGTATGTCAAAGGATTTCTTTTCAATCTCTTTTGTGTGCCATGACGATAAGACAGCTTTATTCATTTATTTAATAGCTTCTAACTGAGATTTCTGCTTTTGGAAATGCTGGCTCAAAATCCAGACTTTGTTATTGTTTTGGTACAAACCTTGTGTGTGTGTGTGTAAGACAAGCTCCATTACAGTGTTGTTCTGCAGGCTTGGAGGACAAAAGACAAGAAGTTTGTCCAGTGTGTTACCATTTGGGATGTGTGTGTGAGAGGGAGGTAGAAATAGACGAAAAAGGGATTCAAGTCTGTGCATACTGCATGAGCCTGTGCGTGCGTGTGTGCGTGCGTGTGTGTGTGCGTGCATGCGTGCGCGTGTGTGCGTGTCGGCTGAAGCTTGTCATCTGATCCGCTGGTGTTGTTGGCTGTATGTTCAGCAGTGTGGGAGCCACTCTCCTGTCCTGTACTCACCTCTAATCTCCTGTCCCCGGGGAAGTGTGTGTGTGTACATATGTGTGCACATCCATCATATGATATGATATGTTATAATGTGTTTTTGTAACCTGGTCATTGATGTGTGTGTTGATGTGCCTTTCAGTTGTGCATGCTTCATGTGATGGAACACTGTGCAAAATAATCATAGGCATGTCAATATGCATAGAAATTTGGAAAGCAATCAGGCAAACAGAAGCACACGCATTGATGTACTAGATACACACACACTCACCTTACCTCAGCCATTGTTGTGGGAATTGTTCAAATGCAGGTGTAGTGGTGTTATGTAACAGGGTAGTGAGGATACAGGACGGATGAGTGATCAAACACACACACACACACACACACACACACACACACACACACACACACACACACGGTTGATCCCATTTAAAGAAACAAAGGGACAGTGGATGCTTTACTGCAGTGTTTGGTACCTTGACCAGCCAAGTGACGCCTTCATTCTCCTGACTACCACAAACAAATCAGTCAGTGAGATACATTTGCTGCCATCACTGTGTTAATGTAGTTGAACATTAAAGTAATAAAAACAATAATCATCAGTATTTTGTCTTGCAATTACCTTTAATCTAAGTCCATTTCTCACTGCATATGAATGATGAAAACAGTATGTCTCACATATGCGATACAAACAATGATAGATGGAGAAAAAAAACACTTAATTTTGTAATATCCAATATATTCCCTAAACTTCAAAGCTTTGAAAATAACTCACTTTATATCTAAAATGAACTGTGTCCCAGTGCACATATTACTATGAAGAGTTACAAAGTTTCCTTTAAAGTTTACACAAAAGTCACAGAAACCCAAATTACCCAACAGTCAAGTGCACAGTAACAGAGCAGCTGCCAGACTAGACAAACTCATCCACTTCTGCCACTAAACTCCAGTTTGAGCTTTCTGTCTGTGTTCTCTCAGAATTCGAAATCAATTTTATTTGAACAGATGCTAATGATATTTGGTGTTTTAAATCTGCTGTTTGTCTATAATGCTGGAAAAATAACATAGAACAATTTCTCATTTCTCACCACATCAGGCTGTTTTGTTTGTTTGGTTTTTTTTTTTTAAAGAAAATCTAACGACTAAAATTCATGTTTGACACAGTAGAATCTGAGATTAGATTTAAGATTATATTAGATTAGAGCTGACTGATGAAGGCCTTTTGGATATACTCATCAGATGATGTGGGATGTTGATGTGCTCTGAGTGGAAAGGTTGACTTTGTCCACAGAGAATAACTACTGCTTTAACTTTTTAATTAACTACTTTTTCTTTATTGGCCGTAGTATGTGTTTGTGTTTTCAGGAAGAGAATGTGTACTTCTTTCTATTTCAATAGCAATTTAATTATATTCATGTACTGTGATTATTTGTACATCCTGTTCTTCAATACCTGTTACATAATATGACGGTTGCAACTTCTTCACCTTCTCAAAAAAAAGTCTGGTCTGAACTTGCTTGTTGTCTCTGTGACAATAAACCAGTAAGCACTAATTATGTCATGCTCAGCTGTTGTGAAATGTAACTGGTTTCATTTATAGCAGCCTATATCATCACTGACCTGTTTTTCCATTTTCTTTTTCTTTTTTTTACACTTTTTCAGTGTTCATTTAAAAATCTTTCCAGACTTCTCATTTGGCATTGAGGTTTAGTATTACAAGATCATTTATGAGTTATCCAGCAATCCTTCCACCTGTTTTTGTTTGCATTTTCAAATTGCACATAAAAAACTTGTGGAACTGCAGAAAACTGGAAAGAGTTTTTTATGCTTGGCTGAGGTGGAACAGTTTGTAGACTGATAAAAGCAAACGCCGGATGTACGTGTACGCAGCGGAAGGCATCTCTTGGTATTTTCAGTAACATGGCGGGCGAGGGGCTATTTTTGCCCTCTGCCAATATTGTTTGCAAACAAAAGAACTTATATTGCTTGTTAATTATGAAATTACCTGTGAAAGCATCGGCAAGGCAACTGTAAACAAGTCGCGGATTCAAATACGTCATCAGCGGAGTCTTGTGATTGGTTAGCTCGCTACATGTGAAAACATCTTTCATCAGACAGACCTAACTCTTTACATGCTTGTCCCTGCAGTGTTACTGCTTTCATTCACAACACAGCTGTACCAGCATTTTCCCTGAAATGTTACAAGGTCTTGAGGTGGGAAATTGGCGGTACAGATTTCCCTGAATATTGATCCCTGCTCCCATTCCCAGTGAAAAACTACTGTAGATCTGGATGTGTGTGGCCGCCACTTGATGTTTAGCACTGTTCCCTTGACACACTACACCACTCTTATCTTAATCATTCATGACATCACTCCAGATTTCCCAGCGATGCCCGGCTGTTGTTTGGTGTGTGTGTGTGTGTTTAAGCTGACGGGCACTGCAGCAGGATTTACCCATGTGAATGATAACATTCTTCAGGTCACACGTGAGTGAAAAAAAACAAGGTTCACACCGATATCCCACATGGTCGTGTTTTTTTGATTGTTTGAGTCAGCCTCAAGCCTCACAGAAACACACACTTTACTTTGAAGGAAGTGTCCGCCCTAAGCTTTAAAGGTTTGAAAGAGCGGAGGTGAGTTAATAGTTTAAACCCTGGCTGAACTTAATTTCCCCTTTGATTTCCACGTACACATCAGCTACTGTTTGAAGTCTAAATATCATGAAATTTCTGTTTCCAGTGTTTCATTTTATGTTTTGATTTATCTGTCCAAAACCTAGGTAACCTCTTTATACTGTAGCTCTACAAATAAGTCATCATTACTGTATATAGTCATTATATGCCCTATTGCAATGTTGTAAGCCCTTTATTACAGTTTAAACCTGAGAATCTCTACTTTAATTTAAGTCTGACCACTTTGGGTAAACCTTTATCATGCTTATCACATAATTATAGTAAAACCTTTACATGTAGAAACACAGTTTCATGGGTTAAGTTTTACATTGAGAGGGGTCAGCCTCAAGGCAGGGGTACAGCAAAAGTGACTGGCAGCTCTGGCCAACGCCTTGCTGTTTATCTAGGAGGGAGAACAAAAGCTAACAGGTATAAATGTAAAAGTGAATGGACCATGAATGGACCACACCTTGATGTTTTTCTAAGAGCTGAATGGAAAGGCCTCCCTCCCCATGCCTGCAGTGAAGGGAAGTGATAAATAGAGTAGATTGAAAATAAATTATGCTGTGAGGGTACACTCATTGTTTTTCGTGCAGTGTAACAAAGGGAACTGTCATTCCTCATAGAAAAATAGAAGAGGTATAGGTGTTGGGATTTCAGCAAGAAACATGTCTTAAGTTGTTGCTTATCTACAATCTTAATGAAAGGTTGTTTGATTTGACTGCTAGTCATTGCAGTGAATGGAAAAGGTCAAAGTTAATGACTGTCAGAGAAAAGGCCTGCAAGGGTAAAAGTATAAAAGTGAGCAAAGCGAGGATAAAAGGACAATGCAGGTTCTAAGTCCTCTGATGCACAAGGAATGGGGATGTTTTGTGCATAGAGATTAGTTCTTGACCTTGGGAACAGGTACAGTATCTGTAATGACGATATTTAAAAAAGGTTCACTTACAGACTTGCTCAGGTGTCATTACACAACCTACAGTAGGTGCGAAACTTCCATTTGTTAAAGATGGTCAGGGATATGGTCCAATGCTCTGCAAAAAGCTACTAAGTGAATCTTGAGTTTAGACTATTTTTAGCCAGACTAGCAGTGTGGCTCAGGGGATGGAAATGTTAGTCCGTTGGTTGGTCCACCACTTTGGTGTAGACTGAAGTATCTCAACGATTGGATGGATTGCCATGAAATTCTGTACAATCATGGTCCCCAGAGATTGAATCGCAGTGACTTTGGTGATCCCCTTACCTTTCCTCTAGTGCCACCACAAAGTCAAACTTTTCCTTTATCTTGTGTTAGCTGTACTTCATGTTTAGTGCTAATTAGTAAATGTCACTATGAGCATGTTGGCATGGTGACAATAGCATTTATCTCAAAGCACCGATGTGCCTCACAGCCTCACAGAGCTGCTAGCATTGCTGTAGACATGTAGTCTCGTTTCTGAAATGATGTTTTGTGTTTGTGGCAGTACTAACATCAAGGTTGGTTGGATGGAATAGAATAAGACAAAAGAGCAGCAGCTGCGGACTCAAAACATTATCACTTAAAAATCCACTGAATAGATATGAGATTTGTATGTGACAAGGACAAATTTAACAATACAAGAATTCCCCTCAGACTGCTAGAGCTCATGCAGGAGAGGAAGTGGGAAAAGACTATTTCTGGTGGCTCTGAGTGTTGCAGCAGTGGGAATTGCAAAAGTAAACTTTCTAGTGATGTCTGTATCTTACTGCCAATATTGTCAGTAAGGTTCCCTCTATAGGCCAGGAAATAAAAGTGAAATAAAACTACCATCATAGATACATCTTGTCAAGGGAACAGCGGAAGCAGTTACAGATACACAATCACTGTTCGTCTACCCTGTTCTACATTTCACTTGCTGTAAATGGACTGTCATGTCAGAGGTCTTTAGTAACTTGCCAGTACTTCCTATAACCCGTATGTTAGATTCTATCTGGTATCTCCTGTGTCTTACTGTGAACACCTGCTGAGGACAGGATGAGGGACAGGGGCTGTAAAAGTTGGTGGTGAATGACTGAGTCTTTTGTCTCGAGTTGTGAAAGGCAGAGCTCGTCACTGAGTTGTCAAATGAACATATCCAGGTTAAATAAGATGACCACAAGGCAGGTAGGAAGAATTTGACAGAACATCAAAAACACACATCCTCAGTGAGTTCTCTTTGTTATTTATTGTACCATCAAAGAAGAGTTAGATATACTGTATGTTAACCTCCCCCGTACAGCTCTCCCTCTCTTCCCCAACCCAATAGTTTACCTTTCCAGCCCCCCACCCCCACCCCCCACAGAGGATGTTTTGAGTTCAGCCCTCACCTTGATTTGTTTTCTCTTCAGTCATTTGTTGTGACACTTGTCTGACAGCAGTAGAGGTAAAGTTAGCTTCTAATTTCATCTTCAGAATTGATGTAGTCATCTGCGTATAGAGTGTTACATGATCTAAAAAATAAGATCTCTGAAAGATGATTTCATAGGTAAAAAACATTCTTATGTTTTGTGCTTTTGAATTCAAGCATCTAGATAATATTGCTAACCAGAGTCTTTAGACCATACATACACTAGACCTCTAGGGAAAAAAAATGTCTTGACTCCTATAAATCACCTATAAATCAATAAGTTGTTCTGATTAGTCGATTAATCAAATAGCTGACTGACAGAAAATTAACACTTTTGATAATTTATTCATCGCTCAAGCCATTTATTAAGCAAAAAATGTCCAATGTATGGTTCCAGTCATGACAAATGTGAGGCGTCAGTCCATCTTTGGTCTAGACTGAAATATCTAAATACTTTATGGATTGGCTCCAAATTTAATACAAACATTCATGATTCCCTGTGGACAAACTCTAATAACTTTGGTGATCCTCTTGCACCGCCATGAGTTTGACATTTGTTGTGTTGGGTTAACCATTGACAACCTTTGGACTGATTGTGATGACGTTTAATACAGACATCCATTCTCTCCTCAGGATCAATTGTAAAAACTTTGATGATCCTTTACCTTTTTATCTAGCATCAAAAAAAAACTAATTTGTCCAAAACTTTGGTTTATGACCAAATACCTGCAAAACATTTACATCAGCCTCAACTGTACTTGGTGTTCAGTGCTAATCAGCAAACGTTAGTATGCCAACACACTTAACTTCAATAGTGAACAGGGTAAAACATTATTATTACACTATGTAAGCATGCCAACTTTAGTATCACTGTGCCAAAGTGCAGCCTCACAGAGCTCTTAGCATAACTGTAGACTTCAGACTGAACAATTAATCAATTAATCAAATTAAAAGGTCAGCTCATTAATCAATGATGAAAATAATGGTTAGTTGCAGCCCTACCAGTGTGGCCTGGCCAGGCTTACAGTGGATAGTGCCATACTGCAGCTACACATTGATCCTCTGAGGTGTCAGGTTTCACTGATGCATCTCTGTGCTAAGAAGTAAGTTAAAGCAGAAAGAGCTGAGCAACTCAGCCCAGTTGGTGTGACTTGCTGAGTCACTGCAAAGGAAATGGTTTTACTGGTGCAGCACATCATGGCTGCCTGTGTGTCTCTCCAGTTTCCTTCTTCTCCTTACAGTGTAATTGAATTTGAATAATGAATGATGTGTGTCTGCTGGAGCAGAGAGGTAATAATCACTTTGTCCAAGCTTGTTTGTGTATGTGTGTAAGTTCTGCCTACACCCATTTATGTGTGTATACATATACTGTGCAAATATACATGTATTTGTATATAATGTACATGCTACACATCATTTTTGTTGTTTTTACTTTTATATTTTTACTGTGTGTGTGTGCACACTCTCACACAGTCTCTAAGAAACTGAAGCAACCTGAGCTCAGTTCACCTGACTGATGTTACCTGGCCAAAACTTCCCCATTACTGTACCAGACACACAATAGACTTTAGTGTGCATGTGTGTGACAGAACTGTGTTCACCTGACTATGCCACTCAGCCACCTTTAGTTTAAATTGTTCCTACCCCACTGTAGTGTGGTCCCAACTTGACACCCAGTCTAAATGTTTTAACAGTTCCATTGTGGCTCCTTATGAATGGAAACTATACTAACTGCAATTGTGTATGACAGGGTAGTAAACTCTAATGATCTCTACATCAGTGACAAATTTGGGGCTTGTTGGGGTCGTACAACAAGTCTGTCAGGCCTCAACATGTCAAAAGAGCTCATTGTGTTCATTTTGCTTCCAGAGCTGAAATAGACATGAATGATATCGTCTTCGGTGTGTTTTTCCCCCCAAAGGTCTGAAGTTTGGGGATGTTTTTGACAGATGCATAGCAGATAAGAACTGTGGCTCTGACCTCAGTAGGCCTGAAGTCGAACCGTATCTTTGGTTCATGTTCGTTATCAAGCTCTGTCACAGCCCAAAAACTAATCTGTGGACGATATCTTCAAGCTATAATTAGTATGAATGCTGTCCTGTAAACAAGAGGATCAGACTTCCACAAGAGTTCTTCTTGTTAACTGTTCCATGCTGTATTTGCAGACATGCAGTTGAAATAAAGCAGCGCAACAACTTCCGCTGAAGCTGAACTGTTATGTTCATTTACCTTTAGTGTATAATGGATGGGGGAATAGACAACAAAGGAAGTGCGTATAATTTGAATAAAGCCATAAGTTACTAATTTCTCTTTCACAAGCTAAGCTAAGGAGAACCATCTCTAGCTTCATTCTATTCCCTGACACCTCTCATCCTAAAAAAAACAATCCTGTTTGACAAAAAATGTAAAATGAAAACTTTTTCTAAAACAATCCCTGCAAGCGCTTCTCTTCTTTAACCCATGTTCAGCTGAGTGAATTGAACCACTACATACAACACCATCAGATTACAACCAGTATTGTTTTTCAGTTAAGTGCCCTTTTCATGTATTTGTAGGGGGTAAGGCGAGTGTGACAGCAGGAATGAAAGGACTGAATAGAGATAGATGGTAGATGGTTGTGGGGAGGGAGGGATGTTGCTTTTACACATGTAGGTTTCCACTGGAGGAAACTGTTCCTGCATCATGCACCAGTATGTGCGCACATGTTCACAGGTCATTACCCATGCAGGTCCAGATCCAGTGATTGTGCACGAATACTTCTATGTGGTGGTGACAAAGGTGTCTTTTATTTGCTCTTGTTTAGTAGCGTTTGTGTGTGGGTGGCAGGGGGTGTATTATTCTCCAACTGCTTGTTTTTTGTTGGAGCCATATGCTGACATTTTTTGTGTTGTTCTGCTTCCTTGGAGGTTACCCATAATGTTCATTGCCCCGTAGCTTTCTCATGGACTTTGGTTTGGGATAAATGTGATTATTGGAGTTCATTTAAAGGCTCTGGACTGAAAAGCGTGAGGCCCACCTCACTGGCTTCTCCATGGGCTTGTGCTGCTTAGTGGCACACAGCATACATTGGCCATATGCTTGTATAGTGTGGGGCCGGTGTCAAGGAGCACCATTACCATAGTGTCAATTCTTCCATTGAATTACCTCTATAGACGTATTTTGTAGAAAGGCCAGACTGAGGGCTGGCTGCTGTGAATGGCTGTTTACCATCAGGTTGGGTCTGTCTCCAGCCACATGCAGCTAAAGCCACCGTAGCTAACCTGCTCAGGGTAATCTCTGCTCACAAACAGACAGACTGACTCAATCAAACACACTCAGGAAGAACCATACCCCCATAGACACACTCCTATCTCTCTTTCAGGCACATGTGCTCCCTCGCATCACATTATAGTCTAAGTCAGACATTTTAATCCAAAGAACAGAGGTGGTGTTTATGTCATGTGGAGTAAAGGCAGTGCCGGGCTATAAGTGGTTGACAGAGCAGAGTAAAACAGTTCTGACAGTAAAGATGGAGTCATACATGTGTGATGTTATGGAGAGTTTTTGCTCCATGGTGACAGGACTCCCTTGGTCATAATCAGGGATCTGTGAGCACACACACCCACACACTTGTTTAATGAATTTTTAGATAAAAATCTGGCATTTGTCCCACATCAGCCAAAGAAGGAATTGTGGCTGTTGTCTAAGAGGCATCAGAGTGTTTTTATGTGAAAAATTTCAAATTCTAGCCAGAAACAAGGAGGGAAGGACAGGAGGTTTCATTCGTTTTGACCCAGTATGAATCCACATTGCAGTTTTCCTACATATAGAATTGGTTGGATAGCTTTAGGGTGTGTTCACAAATGTTTGTGGTTTACTGGGACAGGAGATCGTTTTTACTACGTCGGTTGGTTTTGACAGATTAGCAAAATGTCATTTGAGCTCGTGAGAATGTGAATCTCTGGCAAGTTTTGGAGGAAGTGTGGTGTGGTTAGGATGAGAATATTATCTAAAACAAATACAGGAAACCATTACAAATACCAAAATGAACCAAAGGAAAATTTACTGCTATTTTGTTATGTGGTTTTAACTGAAAACCAGGGAAAGGAAATTACAAAAAGGGAAATTACTTCTCTTAACATGCCTTAATTCACCAAATACAAAAATCCAACAAAGTCAAAGCAGCTCTGATAATCTGCTACAGCTGTATGGAGCTTCTAACGCACACATCTATGCACATGTATAGTTTTTACAATGTGGTTAACTGAATCAGTCACTCAACAGTGTGGTTAAGCTTTGTAAAAGAGAATCAGGATAAATATCCTGCTAAAATAATTGAATGCAGTGCAGAAACACTAATATGATGAAGCACTCCAGCAGCATTGTATAAATATTTTTTGATGTGTTCTACAATTAGCTGATGCAAGTGTGTCCAACTCAATTAAAAATGAGTGTAAAACTATGAACATTCATCTTGTGCTTTACGATATGGGGAATATTTATTCTTTTAGTGATGCTAGTGTTGTGGCTCTAGGGATGGAGGTCCAGGCTGAAATACCTCAACAAATATTGACTGACTCGGCACAAAACTTTTTACAAACAATCAAAATCCACAGAGGACAAAACATAATGACTTTGGTCAAAAAGTCACTTTCAAAAGTTTGGACACACCTACTCATTCAAGGTTTTTTCTTTATTTTTACCACTTTCTACATTGTAGAATGATACTGGAAATAACAATGTAATAAAAAAGTGTTAAACAAGCCGAAATACATTTCATATTCTAGATTCCTCAAAGTAGCCACTGCTTGCCTTGATGACACTTTGCACACTACTGGCAATATCTTAACCAGCTTCATGAGGTCGTCACCCAGAATGTCAATCAACATGCTGATGTTCAGCATTGAGCTCAAAGCATCGCTGCACCAAACTGCAGCCTTACAGATCCACTAGCATGCCTGCAGACTGGACTTTGTCTTGTTTGTTGTTGTTTTATTTTACCTTTTAACCACAAGGAGTCATTCATGACAAATAGCTGTTTGTGGTTGCCAGATTCTCTTGAAAATAAAGGCTGTTTTTCCTTATTTTGGTTTATTTTCATATTCAGATAATATGAACTGTGACCAGGGTTCCATACAAATCAGAATCAGAACCAGAACTGATCAGATCTGTATGACACCAGCACTAGTCTGTGCTCTCTGGAAGCTTTTCATTGATCTGTCTTCTTCTGTCTTTCTCTTTCAGTGAGTTGTCATCCAGACATCAGACCAGCGTCCCATTCAGGAACGCCAGAGAGTCGAAGCTCATCTAATACTGAGGAGGGGAGGAGGACACGATGAAACAAGTGAAGGGCTAAAATGCACTAAATGTTTGCATTATGTACAAAACCACACTAGTTACTTCATCAGGAGATCTTAACCTTGTTTCGTAGAAGCCAGGCGAGTAACCAGATTTAAGTATGAAACCTGGTGAACAGAGAATGTCTTAATACTGATTATGTTTTGAGTATTATTAGTGTGTGTGTGCATGTGCGCTCATGCACATGTGCACCTGCATGTAGCACAAACCTATTTTGATACAACTGTTTTTCTGGTGCTGTTTTTTTTTCCAGTTGACCTATAAATGCTTAACGATGGCTCTGTTTTTATTGTCTTACATAGTTGGCACTAATAAAATATTGATATTCTTTTCAATGTGACTTGTGATTTATTCAGGAGCGTGTCTGTCCTAAGCTGCTGTGCTTAAATTAGGAGTGTTATGACATTCCTGTCCATGTGTGAGTGTGTTTGTGCATTAATGAGTTCGTTTTTCATCAGGCTTCCAAAACCACACGCATCATATCATGTAATTATCTCAAGTCAGCGTTGAAACTTCTAACATCAAATCAATCACAGTAAGAAAGTGTTGACGTGACATTTCTCACAGTCGATGTTTGTTTTTTGTTTTTCTGATTAAGTTTTAATTGAGTGAAAATGTTTTGTGCTATTGAAATACAAATTGTGTTTCTGTCAGACCAGTTTTACATTTCTGACAGAGCTGTAGTTTGATGAATTTTATTTCATAGACATACTGTATATCTCAGTGTTCAAACAAAGTTTCATTCAGAGTAAGGTTGTAACAATTGCATATTCCTTTCAGACTGTCCTCAACATAACAGAAGCATTGGTTAATTGTTCACTAAATTCACCTAAATTGATCTATGTTTACCTTTTCCTCATAAGTGACCTCTCAGCATTGTGTGAATTGTGACTATACTCCATCTGCAGCAAAGGTGGAAATGACAAGATCTAATCAACTAATTTAGTTGCCTAAATATTACCAGACCTTACCCATTGTGTGGTGGTTCAAAAATCCTTTTTGTAACAAGAGTCTTGTTATATTAGAAGGCATAAACGACTTAATTTGTTGCTTAGCTATGAGCAGGGGCACTTCCAAGGGGAGTTCACAATCTGATTAGTCAGCCTTGGTGCCCACCAACAGACAGGTTCTCCCTCACCATTGTTACTGCAGGAGGAGCATGCTGTCCAATGATAAAAGTGTCAAAGGATTAAAGTGTGTTCTAATGTAAGCGACCAATGTTTGCCAACTAGCTTACATTACGCTGCGCTGGAACTGACGGACATAAAGACTATCTACAACCAAAAGGGGTGGGGCTTAATGAAGGGTCAATTAAAGTGGAAGCAACATTGCATTTTCCAGTAACAAGCTAAACACTTTGGGTAACACCACTCTTCTGATGCTTGGCATGTGATTCTTAGAGTTATTATTTAACAAGCCTTTATAAATCTGTATATCTCTGCGTATGTAGCTTAATGAATATAGTTTTATATAGCATTTAATATGTAATCCTGTATCCCCGTTTATCTGTCACCGAGATGATATGTTAGTATTGAAGCTGAAGTGTGCATAAGACATATTATCACTGGGGGCGAAACTGTTACATCCTTATTCAGAATCTTCCCTCTTTTTCTTTATTGCCTTAGAAGTGTCTCCCTGTTCATTAACACTCAGTCACAGTGTCATGACAGGAGAGTTTGATTTACTGTCTCTATTCATCTGTCGCGCCAAGAGACAAAACGCAGGTAACCAGATTTGCTTAGTGGATGGATGCAGGGTATGGGTTGAAACATGCACACCCTGATACTTGGCTCAATGATACCAGAGGTTGCTATACAAATTGAGCAGGTGAACTCGAAAGAGGGAGCAAATGATGGGAACAGAACTCATTAGCAGCAGATTTACTCACTGTCTCTTTCTCCCTATGCCTACAACTTTTTTTCTTTCTGCAATTAATAATTTTGTTCATCCCATGTCTCTCTCTTTTTTTTTTTTTTTTTTTTTAGAGTGAAGTACTCCGGTAGTGACCTATTAAGAGCGGTGGAATGTACAGCGCGGACCCTCTGACCTTGTAATGGTTTGACCCGGTAGTTCAGGATCAAAGACAAACTGCACAACCTGACCAGAAACGTGGGGGTGGACAGAAGGGTCACATACCTCTGTTCACTTAGCTTGCACAGTTTCTGTGCTTCAGATTATGAAATCAGCAACCAGAGAAACATTAAGCTTTAACCTGCTGCTTAGAGATTTAAATTGGCTACAGTGTGTGGCAAAGTGTATGTTTTGTAACAGGAATTACAGGAAACTAAATTATTTTAAGGTGAGGTTTACTGTGAAACAAAACAGAAAGAACCCGTTCCAGTCAAATATTAACATTCAGATGATTTGCTCACATTTTCCTGAAGTCCCTAAAATATTATTATCCTGCTTTAAAGGATTTGTATTTATTTTCTGGAGGTCTTAACACTACAAAAGCAAGGTGTAATGATAAAATAGTATATTTTCAGTGCTCTACATAATATTTCTTTTCCAGGAGGATTTGTCCTACTCTGACAAATGTTTTGCCTTTGTGATGTTTTCACATGAAGAATCCAGAAAATTGCTGTTTGGCACTTTCTGGGAGCTGAAGGATTTATGGCATGTAGCGTATCATTACCTCTGCCATGGAGGTTACATTTTACTTTCCTGTTTCTGTCTGTCCCGAGGTCTTAACAAAGTACAGAATTCAGCGGTTAGGCCACAGAGGAAGGACTGGTTGGTTTTTGGTATGGAGATATCCTGAACTGTCACTCATAGAAGCAAAATTATTTTGTCATTGACATGTAATTATTCATACTGGGTACCCCCATTTCTGTTTATTTTGCAAAACAGAGACAATCTTGGCACATACGTCCATAGTTAATATATGACAAAGCACCAATCTAGTCAAAGTGATCCTGCAAAACTTGATAGTCTTTCAACAGTAGCATGTTAAATTTAAATAGAAGTAACCCAGTGGTCATGAATCCTTGTTGAGAACACTTGTTGACAGGATTTAGGTGTTCTCCAAATATCATAACAGCCTATCACTGTATTTTTATGAAGCTTCAGATTCAATATAAACATTTCTGAACATTTTATATCATTAAAACAAATTTTAGAGGAGTGGTGTTGGGATGCAGTTTCTTAGTTGATGGAAGCAAAAGAATGACGTGCAGATTTCAAACTTACAAGCAACTGAATGACTAATTGTGAAATTAAATCACTACTAAACTCTTAATGTTGGAATTTAAATAATTTAAAAAATTGAAATATTTTATTAACCATTTATCTGAATTCATGAATTTCCTAAGTAGGTGATGTTAAGTTGCGCAGTTTATAGAAAATTCAATTATCTTTTTTTTTTTTTTTTTTTACTGTAAATAAGTTGTTAGAATTCAATTGGTGATTTTCAGATTTAAAAATTCAAGTCAAGTCAAAACATCAGGTTACTGAAATAAGATTTGTGACATTAAGATGACAAAATTCGAAATGAAAAGTTAAAGTTTGAACATGCAGACCACCAAAGATGCATTCAATCCTGAATGAAACTGATCAGACCTCATCTGTCAGTCACATGATCCAAAGCAGACAAGTTCAGATTGGACAACCGGAGATTCTTGTGAAAAGGTTTTGAAATTCCAAATCTTGAAATGACATGAAATTTTAAAAAGGGAAACATAAGACTCAGATAAAAAGAATTCAAACAGTGGAATTGAAATTTTAACACCAAGTATTCAGTAGTGGTTACATTTATTATTTATTTATTATATTATTTGCTTAAGAAAGTTTGGATTTTCCCATGAGACATGGGGAAAATTTAAATAAGGGTAATTCAGAAAGAGAGTGAAATCTGTAGCTGGATAACAACCGGAGGTTAATGATTTCCTAACATCCTCCCTGTTGAGCTAATCTACAATCACATTCTTTCATTCCAGGGGAAAGTGGAGGAGAGTCTCTGAGCCTGATATCCCTGCACCACAGGTCGGTGGATGAGCAGCATGGAGCACTAACCCTGGGAGTGTCTCAGTTTCCGGTCTGGCTTCATATCTAATGATGACAGTATAAATAATCACTTCAAAGGTTTATACAAATTGGCTCAAGTGCTGGCATGACAAGACACAGAAATAAAGTTACACAAGTTACTCAACAAGCATGAAAAGATAAACATACAATTATGAGTAAAAACTGAAGTGAAGAAATTCATCTGAAGTGGTTTAAATGACGACTCTGACTAATGTGTAAGTAATTCTCTAGTTACTCAAGTCACTTTGTTCTGTGTGGATGCAGAGTTAATCTCTTTTTGTGAAAAGCAAGCTTCTTAAAATGCAGCGGTTGCACTGCGTTCTGGTCTATTGAGGCTATTGAAAAGCAGATCAGCAAAAATAATAAGTGATGTCATTAGTATTAAGGAAATAGTCTCATCACACACACATTTGACTGAGCTGATGAGAACCAAGAGCAGAAAATGGAAACCGGAAAGTAGGGTCTTTCTTTCTGTCACACATACCGTACGTTAACATTTCCAGCTGACGAGAGCAGAGGAGGAAAGTGAAAACGTGTTACACACTCACACACTGTAGTGAAGTAATAGGAAGTGGCACACAGGAAAGCGAAAGGCAGCATCTGTTTCCCTCTATTCATGTGTTGGTGAAGATGATGATGATGACGCTGGAGTCACAGTGAACACGTCGCTCGCCCTATCACTGTCTCTTTCATTCACACATACACACACACACACACAGCAGTCCACTCCAGCTGTGCAGCCACTGCTATATTTGACATTGTCTGTTAAATCACTCATGGTGCCATGTGTCATTTCCCCACAGACAACCACCATGTAATAATACTGGACATCTGTTAGGTTCACTGGAAACAAGCGCATAACTGAAAACACTGTATTTCAACCAGACGTGCATCAGTTGGTTTTGTTTGGACCACGTCAGGGCAGAAAAGTTTGATTTGTCGACCTTTTACTGGTTTAGTTTGACAGAGTCTGAACTACATATGATGCAGAGCTTGTAAACACTTGTAAGGCTTGTGGACTGGCAGGCAGCCTGTTTATTTAAGTGAGCTGTCATGTGAAAAGAGGACTGGGAGACTTCTTTCCTGTCACTCTTAATTAAATACTGTCTATCAAGTCCAATGAACTCACATGACAACACTTCCTCTGGACAGATGCTGCAGTTCTCTGCAGTCATTTCTTGCAGGTACAGAACTAAGTAGCAATGAGCTGCTAATTCTGTGTTATAAGCACTGTTAGCATGAATGCAAAGACTTGGGCTGCATTTCCAGACTCCAACCTTCCCTCTCTCAACACAGCACTCAAGTTCTTATTCATGCTGTGGTAACATCTCACATTGATCTCTGCAACGCCGTCCTTTCTGGTGTTCCCAATAAAAGTTTCCATCAGCTCCAAATCACTCAAAACTATGCTATAAGAATCATCACCCGCACCAAGTCCCCTGACTGTATCACACCCTTCCTCATTCAGCCCCACTGGCTCCCTGCTCATCAGTGGACTCGTTACAAGACTCTACTGCTTACCTTGAAAGCCCACCATAATCTGCCCTCCAACCCGCCTCCCCATACCTTACAGACCCTCTCCATTCTTAACAATCCTTCTCAACTGCTCTGTTGTCTGTCCCTGCTTTTAGACTCAGAGCCTTCAGAACCTGCAGCTGCTTTGCACCAAGACTCTGGAACTCACTACCGTTACACATACGCCAGCTGGACTCTAGTGTACACAGGGATGGGTATCGTTAGGATTTTATCAATACTACTACTCTTATCCATACTCCTTATTGGTTTGGTTCTTTATTGATACTCTTATCAGTTCTTTTAACTAAAGAATTGCTTCTTTTTTTGATATTAATTTAAAAATAATAAATTCAGAACAGGATTAGAATTAATATTTTTTAACAACTAGCTAAATATTGTTTCTAGAGCAGCAACAGTAACATTTACCTCAGAAAGTTTATATCCCACAGATTGACATTGCAGTCCCTTGAGCCACCAGTACAGTCCACCTACAGTCCAATCTTAAGTGAAGTCTTGTTCTGCCTCATTTCATGATACTTATGAATATCTGAACTCACTTGATTATTTTATGTATTTATTTATTTATTCTTGACTTTAAGAGTATTTTCTACAGTCTGAGCAAGCTTGTGTCCCAGTCGGAGCTTGCAAGTAAGTACGTACGTAAAATTTATTTATATAGCGCTTTTCACAGACAATTGTCACAAGGTGCTTTAGATGAGCATGATGCCACATAGAAATACAGAGAAATCAACAGTTTCTAATAAAACTATAATAATAAAAAATACACAGTAAAAAACATAAAAGGTGCACAGAAAAATACACAATAAAACATGGAGATATAAAATGTAAACTACTTACAGAAAATACTCAAATTCCTGTCTTAAAAGGTGTGTTTAAGCTGCTTTTTAAATGAATATGCAGAGTTAGCAGACCTTAAGGGTGCAGGCAGAGCATTCCACAGCTTAGGTGCCACGGCCTCAAAAGCTCGATCACCACGAGTCTTAAAGCGGGTGCGTGTGCCACTAATGTGGTTGTAAACCTCCAACAACAGCCTGTTCTTTGTGTGTCTATATAATAAATGTTGTCATTATGTAAGTAATGTAACTAGCTGTCAAGTGGCTTTGAAAAATTGCGAGCTATATAACCCCACCCAACCCTGACCCCTCTGTTTTCCATCGTTCCCAGTTCAATAGTAAAAGGTGTTGTTGTTGTTTTTTCAGATGAATGATTATGGAAATATGACATTGCACAATTGTGTATGTGTGTGTGTGTGTGTGTGTGTGTGTGTGTGTGTGTGTGTGTGTGTGTGTGTGTGTGTGTATTTCAGAAAGCGTATCATTACCTGTCTCTAATTCTCGTGCAAGATGATTGATAAATTGTTGGCACTCAGCTCTGATACCACCCACCTGTGGTAACTCGTTTTAGCGTTCACACACAAACACTCACACACTAACACACACACACACAATGCTGTAGCCTGTTAGCTCTCTTTATTCTGGGTCCATTGAGTAAAAGACATTACACTATCTCCTCAGTGGTAGACACTGTTTTCCAAAGAATGCCACACACACACACAGATCCGGTAACTGTCATATCCTTTACTATGTGTAAAACCCTGACACTGGCAAGTCTGTTTGTGTTTGACAGCAGTGAGGAACGTGAGGTCAAGGCAGCTCCAGGCAGTGTGTGTTGACTCCTGGTTGATGTTTAATCCAGAGTTTACATTGCTGCACTGGGTGGAGTGCAGTCCCCAAACCTGTCGTCACAACTCTGACCGCTGCAGAAACAGCTTCAACGAACTGATTCACATCTCTGTGCATAGACGATGGAGTTAGCTTGATTTTAGTGTTCACAAACCTGAATTATTCAGTTCTTCAAAGCTGGCTTGAAATTCATCCGGAGCTGTTCCCAGATCTGCAAAAGTGCAGGTTTATGAACACACCTTTTAGGCTTGTTAAACCTATGGGGTTCCATGGGGTCAGATTTAAAGGATCACCTTATATTAAGTTGTACAAGAAGCCCCAAGATGAATAGTGTCATATATCTATACTAAACTTAATCCCCATGAAGATATTCCAACACCAGGGGCCAGATGCAGAAACAATGCGTACACACAAAAAACATGCACACAAACACAGAATGTGAACACCTCACGCATTCTTCAGACCAGGCTTACACATGTTTTTCTGAAGTGGTCTGAAGGTGATGTGATGAGGTGGAGAAGGTGAGACGGTGTGATTTTGAAATTGTGTGATTTTTTTCGTTTACACAAAGATTTGTAAAATGCAAATCAAAGATGCATTTACAAACATAATATTGATCAATCATTTTTGTGTGATTCACAACTAACTGGAGCACAGATTCCCATTGAACCAGCTTTACTTTCCAAACAGCCTTACACTTTGTCATGTTTCCAAGAAAATATTTGTGTTTTTTTAATTTACCTGTTGAATTCTTAGTTTTTTAATAAAAAAGGATGATAAAAAAAAGAACCAAACCTGATTTAATTTGTCATACTATAAGCAAAAAGACATAAACTCATTTACATTTTCTGACAGTTAAAAGACCAAAAGAACCAGAAAACATTTTATTATGATGGGGATTTGTCATTTGAACACTAAGAATTATTTAAAGTCCTTATCACAGGTGCAGACTTTCTGTACTTAACAATAAATGATTGATAAGATGGAGTTAGCATGTCAACTACAGTAAAATTATATTATTTAGATACTAAACACACTTGGTATTAAACTACCCATGGGAACTCTGTCTTAATGCCTTTATTTTATATAATGGTGTTATTCAAGATAACTTGAGTTAAAGATGAATAAATCAATCCTTTAAATATGTTTGAAGAACCAAATTAGCTGGATAAGAATTAACAGGATCTTTTTAGCGTGATAACAACATTTTAGCCTGAATCAGTGAAGCCACAAACGTCAGTGCATGAAACAGAAACTATCTACATAATACCTGTAGAAGTAAGTAAGGAAATAAATATACTGTTTATGATTTGGGTGAAGATGCATAGGTGATTTATGCAAGTGGAAACTTTATGTAATAAAACATACAGGATTTGATTTCCTGCATCAGTAAATCTGTTCCTTTCTGTTTGGCTGATAATCACACACATGCACTGTTCCACTCCACTTGACCCGGCCCTGCCCATCTGGAAAACTAATGGCTAAAATAGATGAGTTCATGTCCTTCCTGTGATCCACTAGTAACGGCAGGATCACGCCAAATGAACTGTTCTCATGTTTGATGCCAGTTTTCCAATATGTTTCTTTCTTTTTCATCTCTTGTTTTTCCAACAGATGATGCACCAATGCTTCATCCGATTGACTGTCCTCTGCCTCAACACACACACACCCACCCAGACTGTCTTCAATCAGTGAGTCCTCAATTGACACAGTTTGTGAACCGCACTTCCATTTGTCTCTGTTTTTGTGTGGTACCCAGATTGAAGAATAGGAATTTTACAAGCTAGTGATTTATGCTGGAAGGAAAAAGTCATTTTCACAGCTGAAGGATAAGGCTGGCAATATTCCGTCTTACCATCAACAAATCCCATGAAAAGACCAAAACCAACAATGAATTGATCTTACAAACAAGTGCTGTGTGTTTATCCAAAGCCTGGTATATCTTATGCCTCTGTGCAGTAGAGCTCCATTGTTGCTAAAAAACTTTTAAATCACATCAGTGAGCCCCACTGTTGCCCTGGGTGACATGTTCTTTCATTACCACGAACACACACCCACATATGTTTTCCTGCTGCCGGAAATACTCACTTGAGCACCAAATGTGTATTAATCCTCCGCTGAAAATAATCCCCAACAAATGCTCTATTTCCTGCTCTTTGAGTAACATTTGCTATAAGCTACAGTGCCCAGCTGTTTTAGGAAACAACTCAGCCTTTTTTAAAATTGAAACTATATATTAAAGTTGAACTGAAGTTCTCTGCAATTTCATGTCAGGAGATATCAACCACAGTATAATGATAATAAAGCTATTGTGCATATTTGACTGGAAAACATATCGTGTAGCCTTGGATGCAAGTTGATACAGAACACTTTTCCACATAGTGTTAGCTACATCCACATCCAAAGACATAAACTCAGTGTGCTGTTGTGTTTGTATTCAACTCGCAAAGTTGAAGCTAGTTAGCTTAGCATGCTAACGTTAGCACTGCTTCCCACTGCTTACTTTTCATACATGTTATACTGTATTATCATAGCTCAAACTGCCTGCGCGGCTGTTGGCATTAAAGTTATGTAATGAGTTATTTTTAGTGCCAACCCACACAGACATCGCCCAAATCAAACAGTCCGTTCCAAAATCTCCATGCTCACTGAAGAACACAAATATCATTGCAGAAAAATAAATACAAATATATATTTATTGTTTTTGGTAATTACAATTTAAAAAGTCCAAGCTTGTATACTGTATATATATTGATTTCTTTGCAAAAGAGGGTATGGGAAGTTTAAAAATTATAAAACGGACTAACAAATTGTTAGTTTAGGTCTTTTTATAGGATTTGTGGACAGCAAGAGTAATATATAGTAATGCCTCATCCTTTAATACTGTTAGTTCACTTCAGTCATTAAAAGTGAAGAAATTATTAAAATAAATAAAAGAAAAGATCGTCATCAAAGCAGGGAAGTTCTTTATCACTTTTAAAGTAAAATCAATATAATTTTGTGTAGATTTTATAATCATCCTATTAATGTCATTTTACCACAGGGCGCATATTAATGAGCCAAAGTATAGAGATGTCTCCAGCGGTGTACAGCAACTAAATACATTTACTCAAGTATTGTTCGTAAGCACAATGTTTAGATACTCGTACTTTACTTGAGTATTTAAATTTTCTCCTACTTTATAGTTCTACGCCACTACAATTCAGAAGGAAATATTGCACTTTCTACTCCACTACATTTATCTGACATTATTATTTTACATGAAATAAGACAAGCTTCTAAATTACACTGCATTTTTCAATATTAAATCAGTGGTTCATAAACCTCACATAAAGTGTGTAGTTGTGTCTCCTCATCATGTTTCAGATATCTGTTGTTCACTCCTCTAAACTTTGTTATACATTAATACATGTCAATACATAAAACCCAAAGAATATTTCACAAAAACGCAAAGATGAGAGCAAAGTTCTGGAAAATTAATCCAACTGAATTGTATGTATGTATCAGAACTTTGTTTTTTATTCTTTCCTACACAAATTATCATCTCACAGTCCCTCATATTCATATTGTGACTCTTATAAAGTCCTGATGATCAAATAATAACAATAAAATGCTGCTTATGCAGTTATTCATCAGTATTAATAATGTACTTTATTAAATGTATTTAATATAGTCATAGCCCGATTTTCTGCGAGACAAGTACTTTTACTTTTAATACTTTATGTACATTTACCTGGTAGTACTTTTACTTAAAAAGCATTTTAAATGCAGTAATAGTAGTGTCATGGAGTATTTTTACATTGTGGTATTTCTACTTTAACATAAGTAAAGGATCTGAGTACTTCTTCCACCACTGGATGTCTCATATCAATGAAGTGTTTATGGCACTTTTATGAATGCAGGTATGACTGTACTCACTAAACAAAGATCTACACATTGAACCTGAAGCGGAAGGAAATAAAATTACTAAAACTAAGAGTTGAAGTGCAGATTTTTTAAGTTTACACACAAAAACAGCGGGCAAGTCACAACTACTGACATGACAACTTTGATACAACTCCTCAGATTTCAAATGACCTCAAGTGACCAGCAGCCCAAGTCTAATGAATCTCCTGTAACCACTAATTTTCAGACAGTTTGCTTTGATTCACACAGATTGATAAAACTCTGATGTAAAACAGATGCTTTTTGTTTAGTTATGGAGCATTTTAATCTGTATCTGTGCGTGTGTTTTGTTTTTGTTTTTTTTTCCTGTCTGTCACTGACTAATTGGCTGAGTGATGAAGTTACACCATTGGTCGGCCAAAGGCAGCTGAAGTTAAGTATCCCAGAATGCATTTCACACCAACCGGCAGTGATGGCGGAGATGACACTGTTGTAATTTTCGCTGTAGTTCTGTTAATATGTCACTTTATTAAGTTTTAATATTTTTTCAGGGAAGAAACAAACCATTTAGATTCTCAATATGTGGTCAGTTTATCCAAATAACGCCTGTTTGTAAATCTGCTCAGACATTTTCAAACATGTGACGAGCTGCTGACCGGGTGAGACCAGCTGGTCATCTCAGCTGCTAGTAGCCCGACTCCTGAGATGATCAGCCAGTCAATGTCTGTCGTCATCCCAGGAGAACATGATCAGATGAACTTATCTGTGCAGCTTTTAGGTGATTACTGTTGGCTCTAATGTCTCCACAGCATTTTGATATATGATATGATTTGGAAGATAAATGTTGGTCTCACAGATGAAATTAAACAACTGTAGCTGCCACATTAGTTTGTCTGAATGTAAAGTGAAGCTTCATGTTTTTACTGGACAGAACAACAGCACTGCCTCTGGGGCTCTATATGTACAGATATAACCACATTTTAATAAAATGTATTAAAATGAACAGATCACTTATCACTAAATTTTGTTTTATTTCATTAAGCCACATAACAGTTTGTATTTGTATTATAGCTACATTACAGACTGAATAACATAATTTACTGCATCTCTCTGTCAATGAGGTTATTTTTTGTGAGAAAAAAAGTGTTAGTGGAGCTTTGAGTTGTGATTATTTTGTCACAGTACAGTCAGGTAATTGTGTTGAAGCCGAGTTTCTGCTGTCAGCAGGCAGAATGATTGTACTGTGTCCTCCCATCCTCAGAAGTTTGTACTCCCAAGTCCGACTTGCCAAGTCCGAACTAGCAAGTACACTAGTCCGAACTTGGTGTGCTTGGTATTGAGAAAGGCCCTATGTCAAATTGGCTTTAGTCAAAACCCACTTCCTGGGGGCTTGGTCGCCACATGTCACCACTTCCTGTATCTGTTGTTTCAAATTAAAAGCCCTCTAGCGTTATACAAGGTGCAGCCCATGGATGTATTATAAGAGCTGGATACCAGACTAAAAATGGCACCCATTCAGTCATATAGGAATTGCTCGGCTGGCGCACGCGCCAAAAAAAGTTTCTAGCTTTCGGGTTTGCTTCCGTGTTGTGCGGCCCACTGAATATGCGCAGTAGTGTTTCCCTCGTTGGCCCCGCCTCCGAGTTCCCGCTCAGCGTCACGGATTTTTAAATCACTTTTCTCGGCTCGAGGAAAGTTTTTTGTCTCTGATGTCACCGCTGCCACTCTCTGTCTGTCTGGTTGGGCTGCTTTTGTAAAATATTGATCATCTCTCCACCCTCTCTGCTGGCGTTTACCTTAATTGACTGGCAGACAAGTGCAGAAACTATGATTGAAGTGACCGAATAAACAGAGAGGAGAACAGAACCAGCTCATCAAGTTCATAAACGTCAAGGCCTGACTCCCTCCCCCTTCCTCTATAAATTACAGTGTCTCATTCCTCTCCTTTATTGTCTGCTCTCACACTCCTCTCTCTCTTGTTTTGTTTTCACTCCATCCATCTCTGCTTTCTGGGTAATGAGAGACTAAATCTGACAGGGCATTTTGAGGGCAACACACTGGAACAATCCAATACAAAGACAATTGTGAATTATACAGTATGATATGGATGGATGTATATATTTAAAGCTGCACTAGACAAATTGTTTATGTTAAAGTTACACAGATTTTACCAGCCTGAATTACAGTGTGGCACTGCAGTAAAAGTGTCTTATCCCCACTGTTTACAAGTGGGTTTTATTGTCCAATCAAGAAGTGTCAAATCAAAACTTAAAGGAATAGTTCAACATTCTGGATAATACTCTTATTTGCTTTCTTTCTGAGAGTAACTGCTGTTCACCCGAGAAATGGTCGGAAATCCCCCCAAAACCATGCATTGTTTTTATGTTTCTTTTTGTTTACGGGTTGAACAAAAAAGATTCATTTGTTAATTGGTATGTTTTAGAGGTGTTGCCAGGTGTATTTTTATCTTAACAGACTGCTACAACTTGACCAAAGCCGAAGGCATCAGTGGGCTGGTTTTTGGTAGCGTTGCTGGCTTGTGTATTTGTCCTGTAATCAGAAGAGCAGGACACAACTGTTCTTGAAAAATTTAGAAAAATGTGTAAAAATCCATTTTTGTTAATAAACCTGTTATTTTTTCTTTCATCTCTACTGAGTTTTGACAAATTGTGATTCAAACAATTGAGAAATGTTCAAATGTTCATTGCCAACTGTTTTGATTGGGAAAAGTTATTAGAGTTGCAACAAGTTCACAACTGTTCTCTTGGTCCTGTTAAAAAGAATTATGTGAAATATAGGAAACCATAAAACAAGAGATCAATCACAAAGCATGGTTTTGTATGGGGCTACTACGGCTAGCTCTTTACAGGCTAACAGCTCTGCCATCTATTCTGACAACCACTGTTGCTGCTGCAAAAAGTATAATCCCATCTTGTGCTACAAAGCTTCCAATCATCAAGAACATAAATGTGAAAGGTTTCACTTGTTTATATAAAATACTGTTAATTTGTACATTAAAGGACATCCTGAGCTCAGCAGCATTGAGTGTAGACAACAAGAACATGCTTAGCTAATGAAATGTATGGGTGTCTTTCAAATAACGTTCACGTGATTGTTTTGTTTTGTTTTGTTGGATTTTGGATACAACATTAATGTGTCCTGTTTAGTTCCAGTGTTTGTTTGGAACCCACCTCCCGACAGGAAGTTGTATCACACAATGAGCTAGATGCACAGAACCTCACAACACATTGATATTTGGAGGGTTAGCACATCGGCTCCTCTGCGACCTACAGTTATCCAGAACAGCCTTCTGCAGAAGATATTTAGGCGTATCTTCACAGAAAGATTATTTCTGCATGATGTGCTAAGCACACAACATTTTTACTACCAGTCTATTTTATATCCTATGTTATCCTCTTTCTCCTTTCGTGTCACTTTTTAAAGCATACTACTGTACCAGAGGCAGTGATGGTAACTGAGCAGCAGCCCCGCAGCTGCAAAGGATTCATTATCTTTCTCAGAGATGAGTCAGCAGGAAGGTGGCTTGCTTTTTATGAGGTTTGAACCCACACCTTCATCTTTTAGTTCCCCCACCACTCTGATCAAATTACTTGTGCCGTTCAAAAGTATTTAATGCTCCCCTGTTTTATTTTCTTTTTGTCTGCTTGTCACTTCAGGCAAACAAATGCCCCTAATGCACTTTGACTTGCTTATAACTGTTGTCACCACAGTGTGATTTCTTAAGTAAAATGTATGATTATATTCCATCCTCACTGGCTTCATCAGTTCCTGTCTTAATGCAGGTTGACATGGCAGACAGCAGCTCTGGCACTACAAGCTGTTCCTGCTTCATTATTTATGATCTGAGTCTCTTACTCAGTTGTCAGTGTTGGTAGATTTTATAGGGGATGTGGATTTAGACACATTGTGCCTTGGGGTAAAAACCTACCTAAATAAATAATATCACTGACAGGCTCTATAAATCATGAGCTAAGTGACTTGTTACACAGGGGTCAGTGCTCTACGTAAGCTATGATAAAAGGTTAATGTTGGAGGGCGGATCTAATACGCTTTGGTCACTGCACAATGCTGCCAAAGCATGTGACAGGTGTCCTGCAGAAACCTTTTGTTTGGAAGCCGATTTTTTTTATCCACTTAAGCAGCGTGGCTCTACGAATGGCAAAGTTGATTGAATAGTCAGTTCATCACTTTGGTTCAGAGTAAAATATCTGGACATCTGTTGGATGGAAGGCCATGAAATTTGTTACAGATATTCAAGGTCCACAGAGGATGAATCCATATAACATTGGTGATCCCCTTGACTTTTCAGTTAGCACCACCAGTTTTGCCTCAAACTAAAATGTCTTGACAACTATCGGATGGATTTCCAATAAATCTGGTTCACACATTCATGTTCCTCACAGGATGAACTGTAATAACTTTAGTGATCCCTTAACATTTCATCCAGCACAATCATCTGGTTCGTCCAACACTTTGGTTTATGACCAAATACTATAGATACTATAGATTTATCAAGAAAGCTGCATACGTGCAGCCAGTATTGCTGCCAGTTTGCCTCTGTGGCCAGTCATGGTACTGCAACAAAATATCTTGCCGCCCAAATAGCCCTTTCTCTATAGACCACCATTACAAAGAGTTGCCTGCAAAACTTTTGACAGGACACCTCAAACAAACAAGGTTAGTCATTACTCAAAATGTTTAAATAATTTAATATTCATGTATCACCTCAATATTACTACAAATGCTAACTTTGGGCTGCAGCTTGTTTATCTAACTCACACTTTGGTTTCCTGTACAATGAGCATTACAGCCTCACAAAGCTAGCATCACTAGTGCAACTGTAGACTCCTTAGTCTTTATATTAAAACTTGTTTTCTTTTCTTTTCTCTTAGGAGCAGTGGAACAAGCTGAAAATACAACATTGATGTTATTTTCTTACAAAGTTGTTATAGTGAATGTGTTTGGAATTATTACCTATTTATACATCCAGGAGACACAGAGAAACATTAGCATTCATTCATTTTTAGCCGCTTTTCAGCTTATAAATATTCCACTATGTTCATCAGCAAGTCGCTAACTTTGTCTGTGCGCTGCAGCCTTATAATACAGACATCTGAAATGCTTTGTTTGTTTAAATTAATCCTGCCATAATTTATATAAAAATGGAAACTTCTATATTCATTTAATGTGCGCTAAAATCAGGACATAATTAAATTCCTCTGTGAAGACTCCAGTTTGAGTTTTAATTTTCCAGTTATTCAATTCATTTATTATTATAATCACAGTAGTGTCAGTACTTTTCTTATAGTTGAGATTTTTTTTTAATTTTGGCAGTAATGATGCTTTTTCAAATGAAAACTGGATATTTTTCATTCATTTATAACTTGATTTTTTAATTTAATTGAATGGTTTCAGTTTAATTTAGTCAGTCCAGAGTTTCCACAGAAAATAGTAGAATCTGCAAAGCATATTCATATCAAGTAATCTATTCAGAACACATGGATGATTCTATGTCTGTGTTTTTATCACTTTATAGGTATCTGAACTATAAAGTGATCCTGGAAAGTATCGTGGGTGTACTTCTTTAAGATGAGAGAGGCCGTTTAAGGACACAGCAGAAAGATGAGATGTGGGTTTCACTCCTATCACAGTAGCTGATCACTGCCAAGCAAAAGCTGCTGAAACACATAACACATCATGTCAATCACACAACAGACAATAAACAGAGCATCCTCTTTCTGATATTTTCATTTAAAATAACATGTCAAAGTCTTTCATTTAATGTCTGCTGATGAGGTGTTTTAAATACCCAACAACAGAAATTAAGCTGCATCTGTCACCAACTGTGTGACCGACTGGTGTCCCTATGTGTTAGCCAGACACACACACACACACACACACACACACACACACTGCTTAAAAGGGCAAATGAAAGCTCAGCTATATCAAATTGCATCCATTTTCCTATTAGCTTCTTGTTTTACCTGTTTGCTTTAAACTAAACATGTTTGCTTTAAACCTCAAATTTTTTGATGATGATGAACTGTCTGAAGTCTGAGTTCACAACATTAGACAACATCAGACGTCCCTCCACCCACGTATCTCCTCAGATCTGTTGTGACATGAACAGAGAGTTCACTATGTAACACAGAGGAGTAGAGACGGAGCACTAAGAGGCCGAGCCACCAGAATGTCACCTGTCTATTTCGAGTTTTTAATCCAGTCGATGATGAAATGCTTGTATTGTTTTTAAAATAATGCCAATGACGCCAGCTGTGTGTGTGATTTGAAGGACACACAAACCTTGGTGCGACCGTCTCACTCCGGATCACGTACACACACACACACACACACACACACACTTACCCAGTCCTGTCTGTCTGTCGGCCAGCTCTCTCCAGGGATTAACTCAACACACAACTGCACGTGCACACACATATTCACACACTATCCTCTTTTGTCCAAGCTGGACAGCTTGAAGCACTCAGGGAAACTCATTTATTGGTTTTGCTGTGTGGTTGTAAGCTTTTGTTTGCTGTGTTGTTCTTTGCTTCTTTGCAGTTCTTTCATTATTTGATTCTGTGTAACAATGTTCCATCGTTCTATATGCTTCCATGCACCTGTAATCACCCAGACTAACATATACAAATACTGGTGTTTCTACACACACACACACACACAAAACACTGACACGTGTGCATATGAGCAGTCAGACTTATTTTGTCGTTGTAATATACAGCAAAAAAGTGCATTTGTATTAGTGCTAAGATAATAAGTAGAACAATTTTGATACTTGATTAAATGGTGACCTCATTTATCAATCAAAAATGGAAAACCTTCACTGATTCCAGCTTCTCCAGTGTGAGGATTTGCTGCTTTTCTCTATTGTATATAATTGTAAACTGAATATCTTTGAATTTTGGACAGTTAGTCACACAAAAGAGCAGAAGATGTCATACATGACTACTTTTGAAATTTTATGGACAATTAATCAATTAATCAAATGTATAATTGACAAATTAATCAACAATGAACATAATCATTAGTTGCAACTTTGATTTGCATCATTTGCACTAACAATGACAGCACACTCACTAACTGTGCTCCATAAGTTTTGCCAGCTTTACAAACCTTTAGGGTTTAATGGGAATATTTAAAACCATGGTTCGACATTTTAGGAAACATGTTTTCTTGCTTGACAGTCAGATGTCTCATGTCTGTCCATTAAATATGAAGCTACAGCCAGCAGCTGGTTAGCTTAGCATAAAGACTAGAAACAGGGGGAAACAGCTAGCCAGGCACTGTCCAAGTAGTGTAGTGTGCTTTAGAGATGCTGGTAGGAGCTAGGCTAGCTGTTTCCTCCTGTTTCCTCGTGAAGTTAAGCTAAGCTAACTGTCTAATGTGTAGCCTCATATTTTTGGGAAACCCATCAGCATGATATCAATCTTCTCATCAAACTCTGAGAAAGAAGGAGAGCTGGTTTACTTACCAAAATATCAAACTATTCCTTTAAATCATCCACATGTCCCTGGTAGATCTTGTGCTTCCTGCATGCAAACATCTTGGAGAAAAAATCAAAATCAAAGCATTGTCTAAACCTCCTGTAATCCCCATACAGGCCACATCTTATTAAACATTTGTTGATTTTTTTTTTAATTGAAGAGGTCACTTCCTTTGTATCATTCATTTTAGTTGACGTGCTCTGATGTGTTTCTGATGATGTCACTACAGACATGACCACATGTTGCCTGCAAGGATTTGATGTAATCCAAAACCCTTCAACTTAAGATATACAGCTGGCAGTTATTCAGTGTGAAACACTGAAATGCATAGAGAATACATGTATGTGAGTGATGGGAGATGTGTTCAATAAGCAGTACTGTGGATGTATTTTTTCACCAGAAATAATTATAACCCTTTAATACCTTTTGAAGTGTTCCACTAAATTAAAACAGATGGACTATTTTTGACCGTTAGGTCCTTAAAATGAATTTGGACATTAAGTTTGTCAAGGATTCATTACATTTTTTGACTTACTGATTTGAAAGTAGGGAGACACCATATTTCAATGTTTGACGACATTCACAAGCTTCAAATTAAAACCCTTTCTTGTAACTCAAAACATAAAAATGCACACATTATTGTGAAGTGCACTCAGCCGTAAGCGCTTGCACATTAATGCACTCACACATACACAAAATATGCGTATACAGGACATAAGCTGCTAAGTTATATTACCACTCAACCGATGTGTACACAGACACACACACTCACACACACATACACTATGTTTCCCACGCAGCGTGTGTTTCCAGGTCTGATTATATAAACTGCAGTGTTTTTGGTAGAAAGATGTGAGCAGCTGCTGCTAACTGGCCTCATACTGCTCCACAGTGTTTCTGCCAAACACAGCACCAGGGGGTCTATCTCACACACACGCGCGCTTACAAAAAATACTCTAACAAGGTTGCATAACCTGAACATATTGCTCTCTCATCCTGTCTCTTTATCTCTGTTTGTCTCTATTTATCTCTCACACACATACACAGACACACACACACACAAAGCATCCCCTGCAGCCTAATGTCAAGTTACATAAATTCCAGTGTTGAGTAGAAAGAAATGGTCTCACACTGCCTATGCCAAGCATGGCACCATGAGGTCAAACACACATGCACACACACATAAATCTATGTAGTTAGTAGCCATCACAGAATACTTCTATTTCTTCACAACAGCAGCTGTGGTCAACTTGGAAACATGTCAATAACAGTGGATTCTGATGGTGATCAGTTTACACAGTGGGGGAAAAATTTATGTGCATGCAAATGGAAACAGAAGCTGTGTGTTTAGCCATATTTCGGTGGTAATAAGAGTTGTTGGAACACACTGAGCGTACCTCTTTTTACAGCAGAGAAGATGCAGGAATCATGATTTGAGAAGCTTCTGTGGACATTTTAATACTTTGTCTCTCTATTCTCTGTGGAAACTGACAACTATTTGACTCCATTGTTACTGGCATGAATCTAAGCTGACTAAAGACTCTGTTCACTGTGAAGGATGAAACTACAAACGTTTTACATCTGCCTTTCAAGGTGTTTGAAAGTCTATTTTCAAGTCTATTTTATTTTTACTTTCTATGCCTTTTAAAGTGCTTTGAGTTTGACCTTTGCAGCAGCAATCTAAGTGCAGTGTGGCACCATATGAAAAACAGTATGAGATCCAAGACTTGACTAGAAAAACAATGTACTGCATGAATTAAAGGAACAGTTCAACATCTTGAGAGTGAGATAAGAGGATCGATACCACTCTCAAGTTTGTGAATGAAAGGATAGGTTCACATTTTTTCAGGTCTGTCTCAAAGCAATACTGACATGTCTATTTATACATTGAAACTGTTTTTGGTATAAATGTCCCTTCCTTCCAAACTGAATGTGATGCAATTTCAGTGCAGGTCATGGGGAACATAATATACTAGTTACTATCCCTCATACTGACAAGGGAGACACAGTCATTTTGTTCCAAAAAGGGTTGTAACTTTGGAAGATGCACACTTCATTTGACTAATTCTGACTGCTTAAGCCTCATATTAGCTTCAGCTGAATTTAAGAATTAATTTTGCACAGATTACATTGAAATTGCATTTAGAAGGAATTTTCTCATAGCTGATATGGAGACAGACTTCAAAAATTGTGAACTTATCCTTTGAATTAGCTTAGCATAGAGACGTAACCCAGGGGGAAGCAGTTAGTACTATACAAAGAGAAAAATAAGCCCACCAACTTTCCAAATGTTGAACTATTCCTTTAAAGCATACATCTGTGTACAAACATTAACTCGTATTAACATTACTTGAGTTTGTCTTCATTCTCTTTGCACTGATCATGACTTTAGAGTACCTGTCACCTGAGGAGGCTGATAAGAGCAAAAGAGCAGTGAGGAAAGCAGACAGAGCGAGAAAGCGAAGAGGAGAAGGATGAGACGATTGATATCAAATGAACTTTATTGTAACTGGATCGCAATCTGCCACTGAAGACACAGGAGAAAGTGAGTATCAACTGCCAGCGTGCATCACTCAAACATCTACATGTTTACGTCAGTCCAAAACGGATGAACTCAAGTGCTACTGATGAATTTAACAACTAGTGAATGAGATCCTAGATCCTTTAACAAGCAGTCAGTGTAGGAATGAAACAGGTGGTTTCAGATGACAGCAGGTATATTGAGTGACACTTTTACATGCGCCAGAGATCAGCAGGCTGACTGAGCTGTCAGACGTTCCCTCGGGTACAACATGCTACTGACGATGTGAAAGTTTGCGATAGCTTTTGCTGGATGTAGACTCTCAGGGATTCACTGTGTTGCTGCTGCAGCCACGTGAAACACATCATCAACACAACAACTTCTAGTCGTTCATACACATTTTACTTGAAGTTGCTCAAATGTGGTCTTCCCTCATTCTTATTGTATCTTCCAGGGGCCACATGCATAAAATTCTGTGTAGATTCATGACTAAAACTGTGTGTACACACAAAGCCAGAAATATGCAGACGCATTCTTTTCGTCAGATTTATAAAGCTGTGCGTACTCATGCTTCTGTTTTATAAATCTCAGACATTGAGTAACTGGGCGCACGTGCACAAGCCTCATTTCCACTCCCACAATTATCCATAAATGGATGAAGACACACCCTGAACCAGCCGGTTTCATATCAATTTGCCACCTGCTCCACCAGTCTGGACACCTGTCAATGGAACAAACAGGAAAGAAGAAGTGTAGTTTGACAGATTGTTTTGCACCGGCAGGTTCTCCAACAGCAGAACAGCTGTCATTATACACGACCATTACACACGGCTGTGCAGCTCTTTATACCGTTCATGTCATTAATTCATTACATGGACTGTAAACCATCATCAGCAGTGATCTAAAAAATTTAATCAATGATTAGTTGTAGTTCTCAAATCAAACAGACTTTACAAGCTGTGTCACAACTAAAATAAAAAAGAATATTATCAGCAAATTACAATGTTGATTCTGATGTAAATTAAAAGAATGATACAATGAATCACACAAAAATGATTGTTACGTGTGTAAATGTGCCTTTGATTGGCATTTTACAAATTTCTGTGTAAACACAAAAAAAATCACACAATCAGCTGGTTATCAACCTAAACAAACAATGTTTTACTAAAAGATTCCATCTCTTACTTTTTGTTTCATCTCCAGCTCATCACATCACCCTCAGATCACTTTAGAAAAACATGTGTACGTCTGGTCTGAAGAATGCGTGAAGTGCGCATATTCTAACTGCACATTCTGCTTTTATAAATACCAGTTTATGTGCAGGGATGGCATATGCATGTTTTTGTGTGTATGCATCATTTCTGCATCTGGCCCCAGGAGTGTACTCATCCTCCTATTTTCTCCTTACACACTCACACTTTGCAGGAATTCCCCCACTGATGCTCATAATGCTCAGGGCCTGTTGGGTAAACATTTACTGTATTTGAGTTTTACTCTCTGCACTTATAAGAGCTTTTCCCCAGTGGCAGGCTTACTCTGTAAACACAGGCTACGTAATAACGCTATATATGCCAGACATGGTTCAGAACAACAGGGTGAGGCGTTATCATCTGAGAGATGCACTGCTGAACAAGGAAAACATGCACAAAATCACAACCTTTGTTAGTAGAAATATCTGGAGCTGTCAGACTGAAGAGCCAATAGCTTAAGTACATTTGACTTGTCAGTGATGCTGTCAGTTAGAGAAATGATTTATCACCTGAGAGGATTGTGCGTCCCTTCACGTCATGAAAGAGGAGTGTGCATCTAAACTGAGCAGTTAACAAAAGTGTGTAGGGCCTACTATGAAATATACAGACAGCTAGAGAGGATCTGAGTTATGTGCTATCAGCACTGCTGCCATTTCAAATGAATAATATGCTGTAATAAGACTAATTATGAAAAAAAACTGTTAATGTTTCACACTGATCATGAGGTTGGAGAACCTATGTCATATGGCTAGATACACTTACCTGTAGTGATAGTTTTGGTTTTCAGATCTGAGCAGGGCCCAAGATTTTCAAAATACTGAGGTAACATGTCCAAGTCTCCAAAATGCCACCACACCATCCACTCCCTTATTATTTGAAATTTTCATCGATTTCAATACATTTTTCTTAAAGTATGATTTCCACAGCATCTGGTAGCTGAATGGTTACTGCACATGCCACACATATCCCCAACATCCCTGGTTTGAGTCTGGCAGGTGATCCTCATTGCATGTCATACCCATCTCTCTCTCCTCTTGCTTGATTCTTTGGTTAATCTGTTTATTCTTTGATCAGATATTAAATCAATAATATTTTTTAATTCAAACTACATATTTACATATTTGCTAAATGAAACAACAATACTATAAATACAGTATAAGCTATCATATAGCCAATATCAATATCCAGTCTCAGTTCTTTATTCATTTACTTTTTGCTGGTCTAAATACACTGCAGTCAGTCTGTAGATAACCATACGTTTATGGAGGTGGAGGATGGGGCATCACTTTTAATCTGGATTATCCACAGACCTCCCTGTCTCTTCAGTAGAAAGTAGTTAACCGAAAACTGTCCACAGCATTGTCATTGTCATTTATCATTGCTCTTAGCACCATCAATTAGATTCCATTTACCTCCATTAATTTGGGTGGATGCAGAAAACTCAGAGACAGATATCTCACCTGGACAAATAAACCCAAACTACCTGCATAGTTAGACACTAGCAGGGCTAAGTGAGAAAATATGTTCTTTGTAACTCGGGTGAACTGACGCCACCCTAGGGACGTGTGACGGTATGTGTTACTAGATGGTAACTTGAGCTGTGGAGCTTTGCTCTGTACATCCTGTCCATCTCTCTTTCATCCTGTCATAATTAATGCAGAAGTTCATGCAAGAGCGATCAGGAAGCAGCAATTAAACACAACTATGCATGACGAATATGACAGAGGAGGCAATATGCACACATGCAAAAACACACTCATGTTCACACACACAGTTTTCACTGTCAAGCACTGCAACCCACAGGTATGCAAACTATCTTTCCATCCAGAAGCCGTACATGAAACCTCAAACCTGTGTGAGGAGAAGATGTTTAGCCGTGGGGGGATGCCGACTCTTAACCGAGGTGTGAAAACAATGAGCTGCGCACACATAACAATGTTCTCAGTCAATCACACTGAATAAAGTCACACTACAAGCCAAATAGGTTTTGCTGTTTATTTCAACACTAACAGTCGTGTAATAATGTGCAGACTGGCGTTACGATGCAGCCACAGTGCATCTGAGTGTACATTAAGCCTCAGAGTTGCTGATCTAGAGCCATCTATCCAGAGAATGCTTGCTAAATGTCGTGGACCGAGACGTCCAAACTGTCCCTGATCAAGTGACATAAATTAGCTACACACAGGTAATTTTGGTATTTGGTTACAGTTAACAGCTAACTCCACAGAAACAGTATCATCAGTCTCTTCTAGGTGTTACAGAGTTATTACTTCTCACCATTTTAGTTGGACAAAGTCAAACATGTATGATTTGACATCACAACAGCCTGACAAAAATACAGAATGAGTGATTTAGTTAAAGGATGATCTGGAAATAATGTATTCTACTAGCTCCTGTTTTATTTTCTGTTGTCTATGCAGTTGCTGGGCAAGTGTGCAGAGAGCACAGCTAATAGTGCTTTGCAGCAACTATTTCTAGGATGTGAAAAGTGAACAGAGGCTTAAAATACTTCCCCTTAATGTCACAGTGTACAGCAGGGACTGTGGGATTACTGAATGGGGCCGTTTCTCTCAAAAGCATCTTCGAATCTAATGTTACAGGTGTTTGTACTCACAGATGGACTCAAGAGTAAAGAACTGGCAACATTTTAAAGACCTAGATAGAAGGACATACCTCTAAATAAGTGAAACAAATTTCTTCAACACTGGAAATGAGAGTCACTGTATTATCAAGTCAGTTACGTATGGAAAGCCAAGGACGCCAAAAACACGACTTCTAATGTAAATTTCAGGTTTGATCTTTCCATAGGATGTTAGTATACATGTGTTGATTAGACAATAAACATACAGTATATCCTGAACTATTGACTTCTACTCAGTAGATATCTAATGTGTGGTCTCTTGTTTGTTTACTCATTATTACTTGTGCCATCCGAGATATGAGGAAATAATTCCTTAGCTTGAGCTATGATATAAACATGAGACTTTTCTTGTCTGTCCACATTGATTTTGGCTGAGTAAGATGCTTCTCAGAGAAACAAGCCAACAGCCACAACAATTATCAAATCCCAGATTTAAGAGTCACTGAACAACAATTCTTCAAATGAAGTTCAGTTTATTCTTCATGAGAAATACTAATCAGCTTGTGAAAACAGTTGTATTATGTCTTCTGGAGGGAGCACACCAAAAATAACCCTGATGATGTCATCAGGGTAATGTTTATCTAAAGCTCTGGCTTTGATATTTTCAAGAGAAAGCTAGTGTTACAAACTGAAGGTGTGGGGTTTGAAAGAGGTGGGCATTTAAGAGGCAGGGGAGTCAAATTCTATCCAGTTGCATTATGGGAAATGTAGGCTGTAGTGTTTTTGGAGTTTGATCCATACTAGGGACTGAAAGTTGAGTTTCAACTATTCTATTTTTAATTCTCTTTTTAGTCTCTTGATTCCCCCAACTTTATGAATGTGCAATACTAAATCAGTGGAGTACCCCTTTAAATAAGAGCCAAAAATTCTGTTGTTTTGGCTCTGACCTGATTTTTCTACAGCTGTTTCATCATGAAGATACTACCATGAATCAACTCTTTCCCTGTTTTAAACAATATAGGGTTGTTGTTATTTTGCTGTTCTATAAAAAAATCTATCTTTGATTCTTTTTTTTTCATCAAATACTGGATAGTTTTAAGTACTCAAATCAAACAATCAGAGCAGAAGAAAATCACTCTTTGCTTCCTTGTAATGCTCACAGCTCATAGAAATATGTAACCTTTGATGAGTTTGATGGGTTGTGAGTTAACTTTGTCTTATTTTAAAGGGTCATGAGCCAAAAATGTTGGGAACCATTGCTTTAAACAGCCATGAAACTGTCACAAAAGAGCTGCGATGACAAAGAGAACCAGGAACCATGTTTCATGTTCAAATCCAACCTGTGTTGACCAAGTACAGGACAAAGTACAGTAGCTGATCTTCCATCCAGCTCTAAAACTGGATTAAATAAATATGAATTTTTTTGTGCTTAAGAGACAGACATTACATTTATACTGAGGACAATATCAACTCTGCTTAGCAGGCAGGACAGGGATCAGTGTTTCTATTCCAGTTCACAAAGTCTCCAGTTTTCTGTTTTTAAACAATTGATTAAATTCAGAACTCTGAGCAGTGCTGAATTCCAGTTTTATTTTGTACAAAAATCCAATCTTACTTTGAAGTGGCTTAAGTAAATTGATCAAACCTTTATTATGTATTTGTTTGAGCTTTATTAGCATGTTTGTAGCTGACCTGTCTTTCTGTGTAGCGATGGATAGCAGACTTGATGTTGACCTTTTAAAGGAAACCTGTCTGTTTACGGCCATTAGGCCTACTTTCAGAGTGCCTTTGAAACAACACTCAGCCTTGCCTTGCAATCACTTCAGCAAAAAATCTGACTGTCTCCTGACAAAAGCAAGCTGTTATTAACTCTTTGTAAACCTGCGGACAAGTATACCTTAAAGTTAGTTTCTCATTGAAGACTACAGATAATAAGTGGCTTATTTTAATACTCTTCTAGGCTTTTTCTCCTACTAAATGGTACTTTGTTGACTCACCTCGTGGAGGTCAAAAGTCTGGGTCAGCTATGGAGCAGCATGGCCTATCAAACCTCTAAGCATGCCGTCCCTTCTAGCTTATTGTGCAACGACTACATACAGGAATTATTGCTATAGAATTACAGTTTCCGTACTGAGGTGCATTTGGGTAGGGAGGAACATCTCCCAGTATTGCCAACACTGATTTCTCTGCCCCTGAGTTTGTGGCTTTGAATTGCATAAAAGTCCAACATGCTTCCATCCACAGTGAGTCAGTCTATACTAGAGACTCACACACAGGCGGGTTGTCAGAGTCTTGGCTGTGCATGGAGCTCAGGCCCGTGTCTGAGTCCTCGTCATTTGTGCTGCAGGCCTTTGACAGACCTCTGGCCTTCTCCACCCAGACGCTGCTCTTCTCTGCTGACGCTGACGCAGGCTCAGTCTCAGCACTCACTGCACCCAGCTCTCCCTTCCCATCATCAGTCAGTTTGTTGTTCTCCTGCTCTATCTCCATGGTTTCCACTTTTGCCAGTAGATCCAGCAGTTCACTCTCCTTGGTCTCCCAGAGTGCCAGACTCAGGTCCAAGTCCCCCCTGATGGCGTCCAGGTCTGTCTTCAGCCGCAGGCCGATGTACAGACTGGTATCCAGCTGCGTTTTGATCCTCTCCTCCTCCAGCACGAGCTCGTTGTCGGACAGACTCTCAACATCTGGCTCCACTTCTGGAGCGGCAGACGCGGCCAGACACACCTCCTCCGTTACGCTGTCTGCGTCCTTCGCCGCTTCCGCTCCTCTCTCTTCGCGCCGCCGCTTCATCCACCGCCGGTTGAGCTCCTCCTGGATCTCCCCGGTGATGCTCTCCACGAGCGCCTCGCGCTCCGTCAGCTCCTCCTGCAGCCGTACCACTTCCTCGCACCGGCGCGCGTACTCCTCGAACTGCGCGAGCGCCTCCGCCGTGCACCGCGCGTCCTGCCGCTCCGCTTTGCGCTTACAGTCCGAAGGAGCGGAAGCGTCCGAGGAGTCCACCATGTATGTGTCCTGCACATAGTTCACCCCGTGTCTCTTGATGCGGTCGAAGTGCACTTTGGCCTCGTACCGCTCGATCTCCCGGTCCAGCTCCTTGATCCTCTGGATCTGCTGGCGGATCGTGTGGTCCTGGGAAATGACCAGGTGAACCAGCGTCTCCATCTTCTCCACAGAACTCTTATCTTTAGAAACAGCCTGCTCTTTCTTTTTGTTCATCTTATCCAACTTCCTGAATGCCTTCCTGACTATGCGCCTCTGTTTCTCCTGGGACAGGTTGGCGGCAGCGGCCGCGGCGGTCCAGCAGGTCTTGGCGGTGCCCTTGAGCACCCCGCCCGGACCTCCGCTGTCCCGGCTCTGGACCACTCGGGCCTCGGCGCTACGTGGACCATTGTTGGGCAGCGAAGCCTCGTTCTTCACCAGGACGAAGCGGACGTTCTCCTGCTCGTCTCCCCAGGCGCTCCAGAGCCGGAGGATTTTGGTCTTGTTGGGTAAAATCCTCTCGAAGCCCCTCCATTTCTCCACCACGCAGTAGGACTGAGGGGAGCCGGACAGCATCGCGGCAGAGGCGCCCTGCCGCAGGTTCTGGTCCTCCAGCAGGACTTTGACCACGTCGGCGCAGGTGGTGCGCTTCGTCAGCCCGGAGACTAGTTTCTCCTCCCGACAGACCCACACCGAGATCTTTCCTTCCTCCGGCTCCATCTCCGGTTCAAGTCTGAAAAAGTTGCTTCAGCGACTCCTCTCAGTGTTTGTCTGAGGCGACTCAGCAGGTAAAAGAGACGAAATTAATCTTTAGATGTCTGATTCCATTTGTAGTGAAAGATGTAAAGATTTGAAATCAGTTGAAGAAAAACAAACAAATCCAAAACATAACGTTAACGTCTACACTCCCGTCGCTGCTTATCAGCTCCCACTTTAACTGCGTTCAGAAGTCCCAACATGTAACCTTGTCGACCGCTGAAGGACTGACACAGTTGTCTTTAAACAAATTACATCCATTCATATTTTTCCAGTGTTCGCTTTCCGGGCTGACTGCCGTCTTCTCTGGACGGGACCTCATCCCTCTCTCCCCGGCAGATTGATCTCAGCACGGCTCCGGAGAGGAGAGGAGGAGGAGAGGAGGAGGAGGAGAGGAGGAGAGGTGCGTCCTTGTGTCAGGACAGACTGCTCTGCTGCGTGCGGGACAAAACAGGAGGGTGCTGTAACGGCTGGGACACGCCTCCCCTCCTCTCTCTCTCTCTCTCTCTCTCTCTCTCTCTCTCTTTCTCTCTGTAACACACACTTTTTTCACTTCTCACACACTGAAAACTGCACCAACAAACATACATTAGCCTTTGGTGAGTTTGAGGTGGATGTGAGGACCAGGTCAAGTCCCACTAATTGCTTCATTTTACAAAGAGATTGATTATTTGCAAACTTCAAGATCCCAAATCTGCCAGATTCCGCTTTTAACCTTTGTCATTTGCACACTTATCACATTTTTTTCTGTCAAGGTTGAGTGTTTAGGTGTCAAGATGAATAAAACCCATACATATATAATACAAAATGAAATTTCAACGTGAAAGTATGTCATTTAAATACATGTTTTGAGGTACTTGTAGGCTACTTGTGTTTGCTTGTATGCTTCTTCATACGTCACTACTTGTCATGGCTATTAGTTAAATTAATCTGGGTATTAAGATTTTTCATCCAGATATTAGGATGAATTTATAAAATATGATGCATTTTTATAGATATAATCTAACCAACAGTATATGAAGAAATAAGGAGCCAGTTTTAACGACAGTGTCACCAGATAAACCTGAAGGGTCGTAAGATGATTAATTACAAAGTTCTGATACACAAATTTAAATTAATTTTTCAGACTGTTCTCTGATCTTTGATGTGTTTTGTGAAATACTGGAGTTTTACCTCTTTAGGCCCTGAACAGTTATTTAAATGGAACCATGTGAGAACCGATATGACAAGGAGACACAACTTGTAAAAGGACACAACCTAAAACGTTTGCAAACCACTGCTTTAATATTTAAACTTATAATGTGTTTTTTCATGTAAAATTGTAATCTGAAAAGTAACTAGTAACTAAAGCTGTGTACAATATTTCCCTCTATAGTGTAGTGGAGTAGAAGTACCAATCAGCATAAAATGGAAATATTCAAGTGAAGTACAAGACCCTCAAAATTGTACTTAAGTACAGTACTTGAGTAAATGTACTTAGTCTCATTCCACTACTGCAGTTAAGTCAGCTGACCTTTGTCTTGTTTGGGGGATGCGGGGCAGTAAGTTGCCACATGGAAAGTGTCAAACTAACAACTCATGGAAAGCCTTTTCAGCACTTAGAGCATGTTTAATTGTCTATAAACCTTCATAAAGCCACCACACATTAGTTATATTTTTAGAGAGTGAATCACATTCATGGCTACAGCTCTGCATTCTGTACTTGTATTTACAGTATAAGTGTTTTTTCCTGATGTCCCACACAAACCAGAACTAATGAGTCCAACTTACGAGCCAAGAAGAACCACAGACTAAAGCTAAAACACAGATGAACCTCTTACTCAGCAGTGTTACACTGCGGCATACATTGTTATACAGTTTCATCTTCATAATCCCCACACAGCGAAATCCTTTCAGGATGATAAAGCTCAGCTGGATTGACCATAAAGCAGAAAGAAATCCATCTATTACACCCTGCAGAGTTCTCATAGAGAGTCTGAACCCATCATCTGCTCTTTGAACTATTTCAGCCTAGAATATGGTTGGTGAAACTCATAAAAGGATTTATCTGCATTAAGAGTGTTTTGGTGTGTGTGAGTGTTACATTAATGGCAACTGTTCATCCTCCACTAGCCGCCATTAGTCTGTTTGTGTACTGTAACCTCAGCTCAGACTGATGCATCAGGCCACGTTTGTTGGTAAAATAACTACTTAGAAACCATCTGGAAATGCTAACATGGACACTACACTTGATGCATCAATGTGCACATACACACACACACACACACACTAGATTTGAATAAAGAGGATTGTCAGTACAACAGGTACGTCTGGGATGTGAGATAACGCAGAATGTTTTTCTTATCTTTGATTTAATTTCCTGTGAGGTCATCACGTCTGTCTGACCTGGAGATTCATTACTGGTTGTCAAAGGGTTTGGTGTTTTCGGTGTTGTGCCAGTGAGATGTGACCACAAACCAAGCCTCTGCCCCTCCACCAACCCAAACATATGCTGTCAGCATCAGCCAAGACTTGGTCTCCCAAAAATCACATGGTAGTCACTGGTTGATAGTAAATGTAAGTGTCAGCTGAGCCTAATTATAAGTAATGTCTTTGTGACCAATAGCCAAAACACTAATAAGTAAGGAAATCAGAAGTCTTCAGCACAGCAGCATAATTGATTCAGGTGCTTGTCAAGCGCAGGCAATGTAGGGAGAATTTTAAAAATGAGGAAGGAGCTCATCACAAATCAAAAAAATCAGTTCCAGAATTTTCAAACTTATCATATATTTTGGGTGTGTGGTGTTTCAAAACACCAGTCAGTGTAAAGCATCAAATTTACTGAGATGGTAACGATTCCAGTATCTCAATAATAGATTAATATGAATGACTGCAGCTATTTATACAAATGTATGCATGAAAGTGGTGTTTTAAGTTTTTATGCCATGAATAAAAATATAGAGCTGTGAGCTTTGAGTTGAATTCTTTGATTGCGGCTCCCTCTGGTGTACATAAAGGAAACTACATCACATTGACCTGCTGAAGCTCTATTTGAGGCTTGTTTGCACAGAACCCTGCCTAAGGTCCTCGTGCTGGCTGTGTTTGAGTGCTTTCAATTACAGTTAGAGCAGTAAAATGGCTAGGCTAATTGATCAGATATTACTTTATCACCAATACTGTATGTAAGCCGATAAAGAACAACAAATTGTGACAAATTTATGACAGCAAAATCTCCTAATCAATACATGTCTTTGTTGCAATATAATTAACAAATTCATGGGATTTTTGTCAAAAGTGTTTGTTTATGATGTATTTTGGGGAACAAATGACTATTGGTGGAGATACAATTATCAGAGTTTTTAAACACTAAAATATTAATATCACAATTGGCTTCAAAATTCCAGTATCTGTCAGACTATTCTGTCAACTGCGTCTCATGGTCTTCATCAATAAATGGAGCTGTCAGATGACCTGGAGATGGCTCTGTAATAAGCTAGTGATGTGATAAAGGGATGTACAATATATGTGATTTAGTCTAATAAGTTATTTTTTATAGTGGATTCAGAGTTCAGACTCTGGACTATTTTTCAATATGGACTGAAGAGTAAAGACACAACCCAAGAGCACAATTTGGAACTGACCATTTATTTAAACTGAATAGCATATGCGTACAAAGTCTCTACAAAGCTAGAAAATATCTAACATATGTTTTAGCCATGAGGGGAAAAAAGTTACAAAGCAAAGATCAGACCCTGTGCAGTACCAATAGACACACATTACTAGCTTTTGGATTTTTCCTAAATGTACTCTCTTCTTCGCAAAATAGGATAAACATTAGAATATCAAAGATATACACAACATCTGTAATAAACGTTATTGTCACCTTTATACAAAGCACCTTATCAAAAAAAACCTCGGTGCACACACAGACATTGTGCACGTGCACCAGGGCAAAAATATTCAAGGCCATTTTGGAATTGATTACAGACAGGATTTCTGTGCCACATGTGGTTCGGAAAAGAAGATAAATATCCAACTTGCACATACGAGACGACATTAACAACACAGACAATGGTGATTCGGAAACTCAGCAACCTTCTGAACAACTTTTAGGCATTATGTATACATGGCTTTATGAGTGACTTTGCAAACGAACTTCTTTATTTGTGTGAGAAAATTCTCTAGTTGATTATAACGAATGGATATTCAACAGTAACACCCTGCAGCGATGTCTTTATAATGTTTGACACACATTTAGGGCCTTTTCAGAAATCAGTAAATCACACAGGGCTTCTGCAGTCTGCCAACCGAGATGATAAGAGGTGTCCATATTTGAGGTCAATGACGTACATTTTGATTGATAATCAACTTAAATATTTTTAAAAACAGAACAAAAGCCAAGAGTTTCTCAAAAACTTAATTTCCAATATTCTTTTATCTATACAGTTTTACAGTGTAGCTCACAAACTACAGATGTTTCTACTCCTTCTCATTGGAACTCTTTTTTGGCAGAAGCAGATAAGATGATCTTGCTTGTAATAAATCACTTTTCCTCCGTATTTTGTGTCACATGATGACTGTCTTTGGTAAGCAGGTGGTAGATAATGTCTAGACAGAGTGCTGTTATTGCAAAATCTGCCCCTCCGAAGCTGTGTGTCAGGTTATCACTTACATGTTACATGTTGGTACTCTGGTGTGAAGGCCGTGTAGTCTTTCTGTGAACAACAACACTACTGTGATGTCAGACAAATCTCTGGGAAAGTGGAGGCAGGGGGATTTTGGACAGGGTTTTCCTGCTCTGGAGTTTGAGTCAGACTGACCTGAAATGATTGAGTGTTATTTGACAGGTGGGTGTAACCCCCATGACTCAACCCTCTCAGGGGTCTGAAAGCAAATACAGTCAAAATACAGTCGTTTTGGAACAACTATTTAACAACTATCAGCCCAAAGGTAGAAAGACAGTCCTCGCCAGTTCGATATGAGTCAGATCTGAGTCGGTACTTGATAGACTCAATATTTAACAATAAGAGCAGTAATGACTGAAGAAGACTCTTTTTAGGGCTGATAAAATGGTAAAAGTCGCTACAAGTTAGATTGTTGTTTTTCCTGCAAATTACTGGATCTTCTGGACACCACATAGCATCCCAGCTGGTCACACTGGATTATTAACCCTGTCAGTCTTCACACTTTGTCAATCAACGTCCAGTATTCTATAGTAATATATTTAAAAACATGAGGGCTTCAATCATTGCAATTTATTTTGATCTCTGTGAGTTTACGTTATGAGAGTGATCTGTTCAAGAAGCAGATATATTAACTTTGTCTAACTTAAATTATCCAGATAACTCAGTAAACCTACTTGTTGGAATAGAACCCAAGTTTTTTCCTTGGACCTGGTGTTGATGGTGTTTGGGTTTTTTTTTGTCAATGTAGGATGCTAATTGTAAGATACTGTAAAATTTGAACAGCAGCTGGAATCATTTTTAACACAGTTTAAATAGAATAATTAAACATTTTGGGAAATGCGCTTGTTTGCTTTCTTGCTGAGAGTTAGACGAGTTAGAACTCTTAATACAGCTAGCAGTAGGTTAGCTTAGCTTAGCATAAAAACTGTCAGCAAAAAGCTAGCCTGGCTCTGTCCAAAAGTTAAAAAGTCTGCCTGCAAACACTTCTAAAGCTTGCTAATTAACAGGTCATATCTAGTTTGTTTAATCCGTACAAAAACTGAAGAGTAAAAGGGACATGTTGTGGTTTTATAGAAGGTTATTGGCCGGACTATTTCTTGAGTGGACACAGTGACAGGCAACCTCATGGTGACAACAACACTCCCAGAAGTGACAGAGCCAGGCTAGCTGTTCCCCCTGCTTTCAGTCTTTGAAGATACTTAAGTTAGAAATGGTCTTACAGTAGCAACAAGCCCAAGCAGTTGCATTGTTGTGAATGAGGCACCAGACAACATTCAGTGTGCAAGCTGTTTCAACATGAATCCGTCATACATACATGTAATACACAAATGCAGCTACATGTAAATGCTGCATTACTGCAGATACCAAGTGGATAAAAATGTGTTTCATTTACATTGTGCGCAACATAACAACAATTAATCCAGATGGTCCAGTGCTGACTTTCTTCATTTACAACAGGAATAGCCTTTAAATATGGAGCCCTCAGACACTGACTACTGGGGCATGTGACACCTAATTAGGAGTTCTTCATCTTCTCTAAAATGCCTTTATATTTACTTTTCATAAACACAGTATCATCAATTCAAATGATCAGGACTTCAGTGAAACAGAACAGAAATGTCCAGTTCTGTTTCCAACCAAAGGCACTTCATGCTGCTGAGCATGACACGGACGAACAACCGATCGACACCTGCTACAGTACACTTCATCAACAGTTTTTGGTTTCTGTTTCATAAATGACTTTTTTATTCAGACATACAGTATACTGTATTATCTAACTAGAAAAAAGATAAAGGGAACTGTGTTTTCAACCATTTAAATGTCATCTAGAGTCAGAATGAGCACTCAACGACCTTTCCTGACTTCGAGCACGCTCAAACTGAATAACAGGTGCCAGGGCTTCTCATACAGTAACGATCAGGGCCATCTTCATTTTAAATACAGTATTAATGTAATGGAGTTTCAGGTTCGAACACATCAGTGAATACAGACATATTAAAGCTCAAGTTAGCTGGTATAAGAATACTGAACTAAGCTATGCTTAATTTGGAGGAGTATTGTAGGTTTATTTTAACAGTTTCTTTCCCTTGTACACCATGAATGACTTTGTTGTATAGTTTGTAAAATTCACAGTGCTTTCCAATGGACCGATCATACAAAGCAAATTAAAGTTACAATCCTTAAAGGCCCATGAAATTAAAAATACATTTTCCCAGTTTTAATCCCATGTCCCTGTGTTAATTGTTCATTTCTCTCTTGTTATATGCCAAATATACGTTAAAAAAAAAAAAAAAAAAAAAATCTGTATCAAGAGTATTTTTACACCAAAATCCCATCAATGTCTTTTCTCTTCCTGTAAAACAGTTTCAAATGTTTGATGACTCATCCTGCACTCAGCGGCGTTTACAAGAGTTCATCCAATCAAATGTGACTTTGGGCGAGTGGCTAGCCACACCGGTAATATATAAACCACACTTCACTATTTGTGGGTCGTAGTAGCTAACAGAGCAATATGGAGAGAGACAGGAAAAGACTGAGGACTAATCCATTCATCTCTCCCTCGTCCTCCTCTTGATCTAACAACAGGTGAGGGAGGTGTGTGTGGAGCCAAAAGTCCTCTGTAGCTCCGTTTCTCTCTGCAGTTCCATATCGTGCTAAACTCTAAGCCCCGCCCACTTTTAGGAGTCCAATCAAATGCGAAGGATTTGATTTAAATCCCTCTTGTAACACCGCTCAAATATTCTGTTTCACTGGGAAATACATCACAGTACAGAAGCTAAAGACACTCTTAACTTCTGTTTCACTGGAGCTTGATTTACATGAAATCAAACGCTGTTTTTGATACTATTCATGGTCTGCATTTTTTCTGCAATTGCCATTTAATGTTTTTACATTCAGTAATTACCTCTCTAAATACCATACTTTCATTGTTACTGGTGAAGTCCACCATTCACGCATTGGATTCAAATGCACGAGATTCACAGGAAACAATGCAGCGTGCAATCCAGCGCTACAGTTTGTAATTGTATTTACTAAAAAGTGATTGCTTGCGGCCCCTAGAATTCTAGGACTTGTAGATTAAACTGTACTTGCTGTTAACACCTGTAACCACCAGTGTTGCCAAATCAACCAGGGCAGAAATCTTAAGGATTATAACTTTAACACGGTCTTGACTTATTTATTTTTATCTAAATGAAGAGTCACTTGTTGCACAAAAAGGTACCTGAATTGTTTAATTTATAGTTCCTTATTAACATACATTTCAGATAGTGTTCCTGGAATTAAAATATAGTCTATATGCTACTATCAATAATCATTTTCCCAAAGTTTATAAGCTATTCTTTTTTTCTTTTTTTTTTAAAGAAAACATACAAAAAGGTAAAAATTTGATTTCTTTTCTTTGGGACAAACCTTTTTTTATGTGCAAGAATGCAGCTCACACAATTTGCGGTCGCTATCTGTACAAAACCACCTCTATACGGAACTATGTTATAATGCAGTAGTGTTATTTCCTTCTCTGGTTATTGATGATACACAGGGTCTGACCTTCAGTGTCTGTCAGTATCTTGGCAGATAACAAACACACTTTTTGTCACAGGGGGGTGAATATTGTTTGATTTAGGGTTTTTTTTTTCTCCTGGGTTGAGTTTCCCAAAAGCAAATGACACAAATACCACTTTCATTTCCATCATCAGAACTGAAAAATACAGAATTACCAGGAGAAAGAGGGGAAGAAACCAATTAGCAGGAGACATGACATCTTCTGGTGATATCAGAGTCAGGATGCTCTTGGGAAAACCACCCAGGTTGATTCTGATGAGTAGTGTTTGTACGGCTGCACTGCCACTGCGCTGGTTACAGCTAATGAGCATCTGATCTTCAGGTTGGAGTTCATGTTTTGTGTTGAAATGCTCCTGTTGGGGAGGATTGTGCGGCATACTGTGTCATATCTGGTGTTAATTAAAAATTACCCCACTATTGTGATGTTTTCGTGAGCAGCAGTGAAAATGCAGCCATTTTTCTCTCTTCACTAAGTCGAGCTGTTTGGCTGAAAGACACTTTTGTAGAATTCAGTTTTTAGACATTTCACCTCCAATGTCACCATTAATCACCAAGCAAAGGCCATGTGTGTGTGTATGTGTGTGTGTGTGTGTGTGTGTGTGTCTGTGTGTGTGTGTATGTGTGTTATTCCTTGATGAGTCGATAGATGTGGTGCTGTGCTCCGTGCTCGTTGTTGGACACCTCAAACACACAAGCCATGCACAGCAAGGTCTCCTGAGTGTCTCTGTTGCTCACCACCTACACACACACACACACACACACACACACACAAGTAGAGGAGGAAAAGTCAAGAGTGAAATACGTATCTCCGAACAAATAATGCAAGTGCCTATCTGCAGATTTACATACCAAAATATAAGAAATTTGTTCATTTATTCACACATAAACACACACACTGACTGACTGACTGCAGTCCTTACCAGCAGAATAGTGAAGTTCTCCAGCACACTGTTCATCATGTATTTCTCCGGCAGGTGTTTGAGCTTGTGGATGAAGTTGATCATGTATTCACACATCGGAGAACGACTGATTCTGTAGACGAAACGTCCGTTTTCAAACCTCGCGTATTCCGTCTGGCAGAGACAGAGAGGAGAACGTTATATTTACCACATGAAATAACTGAGCATCAAAGGGAAACTCCACCAATTTTACACATAAAGATCAGTTTATTAGTCATGAGCTCAGCCTGTGAAAACAGTCTTCTCCTGTGTCTCTGAGGGAGCTTTGTCAAGTCTGAGAAAATAACCCTGGTGATGTCATCGGGGTTTATACCTATACCATTTTTATGACAGAGAGCCTTTGGTACAAAACAGGAGAAAGGAGTTGGAAAGAGAGACAAGGGAGGGACTGTCTCATGAAGAAAAATCAATCAAGTTGCATTATGGGAAGTATAGGCTCCAGTGTTTTTGGGGCTTCACCCAATTAGAGACTTTAAGTCAGAATATCTCCACCTCTGCTGCTTCTTTTTTTATGTCTCTTGCAAGTCTCCCAACTTTACAGAAGTGCAATACTAAATCACTAGAGTGCTCTTTTAAAACTGTACTTTATAACTGTTTAGTGCAGTGTTTCAAGAACCTCTGTCCTTGCAGATCTGAAGGCCGAATCACCAGATGACATTAAGTGTTGTGGGAAATCAAATAAATTGGAAATAATATCTGACAGCCGTTTCATTTCTATTTTATTACCTTTACCATCATTGCAGTTCATTTTAACAACTATAGGTGTATGAGTGAATCACGTTGCTGCTCCACTTTAAGTGCATGTTTTAGTCTCTGTTTTCTTTGTTTAACCACAGTGGCTAACAGAATTTAACTTTAAAAATTTGGATAAATGACAAAAAACTTTCTAAATGACACTGGCTGTAAAGGAGAACAACTGTTAAAACTGTCATGAATGGGCTGGAGGTTTAATCCTCTTATGTCACTGAGAAAAAGAAGCAAACCAGACATTTAATTCCATGAAAATGACTCCTGTCAACCAAACTGCATCATCAGCATTAGAGAACATCCTCACCTCCACCTTCTCGACAACCTGCTTGCCGAAGGAGCAGACCTTGGTGGAGCAGGTGATGGTCATGTTCTCTGAGCTCTCGTACTGGCTGGTGACACCGTAAAAGGCCGCAGGGTCGTCCTGCATGTTATGATTCAGGTCCGCCTGCCAATCAGAGAGCAACAACAGTATTATTTACATCATCAACACTATAAATGTCACGGATAACTGGAGATTTAACAATAAAATACATTAACACTCTCTGAAACACAAGAACCAATATGAGAAGGAGCACCGTCTGCTTTCTGCCACTAGAATTAGCCAACAGTGCCCTCTGCTGGTAGTTTAGTCACTGAGACATTACAGGTGTACAAACTCCACAGTCTGCAACACCAGGTGGAATGGATCCCCTTATGACATTACTAAAAATATATCCAAAGGTCATGTTCAAGGTTTGACTGTGGATGTCTAAAGTGCAGAATGGTGTGATGGTCAAAACAAACAGGCAAACATAAAAAGTATGTTTGATATACTGAAACCTCATATCTGAAACTTGAAAAACCAGTGATCACAAGTGTGTAATTCTGCTGTCACATTCCACCTACTGTACATCATTGCTGTATTACAGAGTAGTGGGGGCACAGATTCTTAAAAGAGATGTTGATTTTGAACTTTTTAACAGAAAATATCCCATTCCCCTAAACTGTATTCGAGAGGAGGCAGAAATCTCAGAGATACATGTACAGACAGGTGACAAATTAAAGGAAAAACTGGTCTGAATGCTTGACCCCTACAGTGAGGGGATCTGGTGGCTCTGTTATGCTTTGGGGGCCTGTACCGCTTTTTCCTTTAATTTGTCACCCGTCTGTATCTCATACCTGGGTAAATGAATTTATCTGAATCAGAGCTGCAAATGGCAATTATTTTTATTATTGATACATTTGTTCTTTTAATAAATTGGTTAATTGTTTGGTATATAAGTCTCAGACAATTGTAATAAAAAAAATAAAAAATAAAAATAAAAAAATAAAATCCATGTTCACATACTCAAGTTGCTTGTTGTATATGACCAGAAGTCAAAACCCCAAAGATGTTCAGTTTATTATCAGAGAAGACTAAAAAAAACAGCACATAATCACATCTGAGAAGCCATGACCAGTCAATTTCTGGCATTTTTGCTTGAAAACAACCTACACAATTGATTGATTATCAAAATATTTGCTGATAAAGCTTCTGTAGATCAAGTTATTGATTACTGCACTAATAATTTCAGCTCAAATGGCTGGATACAACTAGATGTAGAGAGAAAATGTTTTGTTGTATTTTGGGTAAATTGACCCTTTAAAATAGCAGAAAACCGAGGCAAACTTTTCATAACACATTTTTTTCATGCTTAATGTAATTTAAAAAAAAAAAAACAAACTACTATAGAGATACATCAGGAGAAAAAAACAATATACTTATGTCATTGAAGCTGGAAAATATTTCATCAGAACATTGAGAACAGTGAGAACAGTGAGAACAGTGGATTACAGGCTGAGCAAAGTGGAAGTGTAGAGGTTTGTATTACTTGTGATGAGTTCTCCAATAAGGATTGTGTGTCTCAAGGTCAAAAACAAACACACACACACACACTCGTGTTTCCATCACTTCAAAGGACATTACAGTGACTTATATTCATTTCCTGGAGACTTATCCTAACCTTTACTACAACCACGATATATATATATATAGATATATAGATATATCCTTTATTTAACCAGGTAAAAGTCACATTGAGACTTAAAATCTCTTTTTTCAAGAATGACCTGGCCAAGAGAACAGCATAAACATTGTAAACATTGTGTACATTTATTCATGCACACAAACACTCACACACACACACACATCCAAACATCAAACTGTGCTCCATTAAAGGAGCAGATTATCTATTGTGGTAGATCAGAGAGCTTTTTAATTTGATTCAGAGGGGCTCTCGACATAGCACACACACACACACACACACACACCTTGTCTTTGTTTGTTGTCATGCTACGAGCACACATCATCACTTCTACATTAACTTTGTACTGAACCCACTTCACAGACCTGCAGGCTTTAGTCCCCTTTTGCATACTGTCTGACAACCTCACAGCTACATTCAAATTCAACCTGTTCAGCACTTTGATCATTAACCACTCGCTTAATTCAAATCAAATCGAATTCAAGGAATGGATGAAACTTTGTGTTTTTTCACTACATAAACTACTAACTACTTTACTAGCTTTCAGAGCTGCCAAATCTCACGCTTTGACCATGAGACTTGTGATTTTTCAACGAAGGAACAGCAGTTGCTGCGCTTCAGCGATGCTAGCCAAACTTGCTTTAGATAGCAATATGTTGCCAAACTCCTCTATTATTCCTCATCCTCACATTCTTTTCTCTTGAAATAGTGAGGCATTTTTTTGAAAAAAAGTGTATAAAATGTAATAATAAATTCAATAATATAATAAAATGTATTTTTATTTATATTTATCACATACTGTATTAGGATTAATTATCTCTACTCTGCAATACAGAAGCAGTGCTAAGTCTTTATTTCCATGTCGTACACATGGACATGCAGCTTTAGCCTCAGTCTTTTACCATTATATCTTGTGTAGCCATAATGTCCATAAAAGCCCCTTAACATCGGTAAGCACAACACTGTTTCAGTTTTAAAACAAATAAGCTGCAAACATTCAAAAGTTAGCAAACGTATTTTTAACCAACTCACAGGGTTTTACTATTAGCTTACGCTAGTTAGCTACAGCTGATAAAATCTGCTAGCGACAGTCATCATTTCAGCTGACAAACCCCGGTCACCTGCTAGAAATGAGAAGCTGCTTGTGTTTACTCCTGTATGAAATCAGAGACCCATTGTTTCAGAAAATTACCACAAGTGTCCAAAGTTAAGTCTGCCACCGTTATCATTGTAACAAAATAATGTTAGCCAGGACTAACGTCCCCGACCAATTTTGATTGATCCTGGGACTCTTGATGAAAATGAGACTAGTTTGAGTTAACCACTTGAAAAATATGTCATCCTCTGTGATTACTGTCCTGCTAGATCACACAGTGTTTGCATTACTCTGAAAAGAAATTACTAAATGTGTGACACTCTTCATGTTTGCCAGGATTTTTGTAAGTTCTTTAGTGTACTGCTGCACTTAGAAAGAACAGTAAAGAGACTGAGACACACACACCCACACACACACACACACACACACACACACACACACACACAAACGTGGAGACAGAGCAACCTGTGAGTCAGGAGGTGAGCAGGTGTTCAAACAAAGCGCCTGTGCTTTCATCAACCCACCACCTCCATATCCCAGGTGAAAAGACAGAACACACACACACACACACACACCTGTAAGTACAGACAAAGACATGGCACTGGGTGGAAAAATACAGGGAAAGGTAAGTAGCAGGGTACGTTCTAACCCTGCTCATTGATGACCATGAGAATTTCAAAAAACATATTAAAGAAAATTAAGTTGGTGAAAGTATGAGAGAAAGTGTTTTGGACATTTTCAGACATCATCTGAGGCTTTCATTATTTTGGATGACGTCTGTGTTTTTTTAATTTAACTCCTTCTTGATACCAGCTTCACAAACTCATGTTAACAGGATGTAGCAAAGTGTTTGATCTGCTCACCCAGAACTTGATCAGGTAGAAAGCGTTATGCGGGCCCTTGCCAAACAGCTCCTTGAGGCCCCCCTTCTTCTCAGGGAACTTGTCATAGATCTGCCTGATGTCCACACACTCCAGCAGGGGGTCGCTGTAGCTCGGGCTGCTCTGGCTGATGTGCACAAACAGGTGCTTGTTGTACTGGGGGGGAAGGAAGAAGGTGAATCACACAGGGACCGAGGTGGGAAGAGACAGCAAAGGCGATTTCACACCTGTAGTTCAGTTTGTTTGGTCCAAACCAAGAGAAAAATGATACATTGTCACTTTTTAGTTCTGGTCCACTTCCTGTTCACACTGGCTTCTTACAAACCAACCAAGAGGAACATACATGTAGTTATACAGACTGACAAGTAACTTGGTGTTTCTTTTGATGTAAGGAGCTCAGAGCACCTTCTTCAAGGATCATTTTCTGTATTCTATTTAGAGTATGGATCTTTTTCAGAGATGAGGTCGTAACATATTTAAAAATTCATTTTTTTAAAGCCTGGGACTACGTTAGTTTTGGCCATCTTGATTGGTTACAATGATATTATACTCCCAAATCATTGCTGTGTTGTACAGACATGGAGAGACATTGTTAGTGCCGAGTCTAACGAGGCAAGAAACATCAGCAGACAGATTGTACAGATGTCAGTGTGTCACCAGATCTCAGCATTTAAAGCTGCCCTGTTTATTTTTTGACCACTGGTGGCACTGTGGAGCAATATATCTTGTGCTCGACAAGCACACACACAAGCACACGTGTACAATCAGCGCTGTTCCGAAACATGAGTCAACCTCATTGCCTTAGAAAGTCTTGGTAGCGTAGCTCATTTAAGGAATAGGGTAGTGCGTGTGTGCGTAGCAAGTGAGCAAGCAGCAGAAAAGTGACTGTGAATGCGAGCGAAGCAGAGGAAAAGGTTAGCAGTAAATTGTCAGTCTGGTATAAATGTACAGTACAGACTATAATGTGTCAGTTAATAAATGCTGCAGCTTATCAAGACCAAGAAAAGTCACGTCTGTTGTTTCCCCTACTGCTGAAAAAAGTGAAGGGGGTTAGCTCCAAAGTTAGCAACAATGGGTTAGCCTAGCCTGACGATGCTAAATAAAGAAACAAAGTAACAGAACAGAGAAATGCATGGCCGCTTAGTCTCCCAATTTTTGATGGATGGATTGATGGTTTTAAAAAATTAGGAACCAGCAACAACATGCAACTGCTACATTTTACCTTGATTATATTTTTTTAATTGTTACCTTTGTTTTTGAAATGAGGTTTGTGAATTCATTATGTTTAATACTATGTTGACCCTCAATACAGGCCTGGACTTTCTGAAGAAATAATCACAATTTACTGTAACTCACAATAACAATTTTCCAGAGATGGCATAGGTGCAATTGCAGCTGACTTTGTCTTTGTCTACCAATCAAACAAAATGGTTAATCTGTATTGCAATGACATGTTTCTACCATCAGGGGCATTTCCAGCCCCTCCTCATTTACAGTAATATAAATTATGCAGGAAACTGTGGCACCTTTTGACAACCAACTCTGTTTCAAAGTCAACATGGACGTGTTTCGAGGTTTTTAACTGTCTAAACAGAAATCAACAAGATGAATGCCAGCTGTCTGTGAGCCCAAGGTAGAAAAATGACAGTGAAGCCGAAGTGTGGCAGGATGACAGATAGACTGAGCAGACAGAGAGATAGAGCTTTACAAAGGTTATTCATACTGGGAGACACAAAGGGGTTTAACGCTGTTCTTTGCTTTGGGGTTATCTATCATCTCTGTTTATGGGACAATAGGGAGTGCTTATTGTGGACTTGGGCTCTATGTGTGTGTGTGTGTGTGTGTGTGTGTGTGTGTGTGTGGTACTCACTGCCTCCTGGTCTCTCTGTGTCTCCAGAAAAGATGAGAACTCCACCAGTCGTAGTTTAGTGGTGCCGATAGAGCGACCATGCCATGCCGGCTCTCTGTGTGTTTGGGCTGCAGTGGGAGGCTCATAGCCTAGACAACACACACACACACAGTTTCCTTAACCTTACTCGTCATCATCACTGTCATCATGTATAATCATGCTATGTAACAGGGTTGACAGTAATGCCAGCATTATTCCTATACAAATGTGTTAAATATATGCCATTACTGGAGTCTCATGGTCAAAGCTTAACTGAGGTGAGGGTGCAGCACTGAAAAGCAGTCAACAAAAGCAGACGTAAAGAGGTAACAATGATGAGGACACAGTGACATCCCTTTGAAGTAGACTCAAAACTCATACACTCCCATTTACAAAAGCCTCTCTCCTCTCCTGTCATTAAGTTTCGGGTGTTGTAACTGACAGCTGCCATCATCCACTTGATGTAAAACCATCTTTTAGCACCCTGCAGGGACCTCGCTGAATTATTGAAAATACATTGTGAAGTGTCAACAATGCATGTGAGTCAAGTGACAAGTTGCTTTGTCTAATTCCCGAAAAGTTGCATTCATTGACCCATAGTTTGTCATTCGGGAGCCCTGGGGCTAAAACAGGCCGTTGACCCCCCAGAAAGCCTTAAAGTTCAGCTGAAATTTGAATTCTTGTCACTTTTTGTGTAACGAAATATAAACTATACTGATACTGCTGATATTGTGCATTCGTTCCATTTTTCACAAGTGAGAAAACTGTTTTTGGATATTTTTGTGGGCACTTCTCTCAGCAGCTGATATCCTGAGAGGCGGTGTAGCCTGTGTAGCCTTTGAACGTTATTATGACACTTTTTTTCACATGGCGCTGGTTACAAACTGTTTGCGATTTAACCATCTGTCCTTTTACAGGTGACCGGGAGGACCCATTGTATGGTTTGAATACAAGCAATTAAGCTAGCTTGCTGATGTAAGCCTTGATTCCCACTGAATGTTACTTTTCGTTCACGTTGTTTCATCACCCGTTGAGTCATCTGCAGCTCCTGCACACTCATTGCAGTGTTCGTCCTACATTATATAAAGGAGTCTCTCTCTTTCATGGGTCAAGATGTGGTAGGGAGACTCTCAACAGACCGCTATGAGCTACAAGGCAAGGGTCATGTGAGCAATGGAGACAGCTGGAGGCATCAGTAGGCTAGTATTCAGAAGGCTTGCTAGCTTGTAGAAAAGCAAATGACATAACTATCCTTTGAAAATTTTGGGAAAAATGCAGTAAAGCTTGTTCATCAACCTGCTGCGTTTCTTTATTCTTTCATCTTTGTTTGGTTTTGACAGATTGTGATTTGAACACAAATTCAAAATACATTTTTAAAATGAAAAAAAAAGACAATCCTGAGACAAATACACCAAGGACTAAAGCCAATCTTCCTCCAAACCACATTTAACGATCCTTTCAAAATAAGTTAATTTTCAGTTCCTGTATACTTGTTTTAATACAGATGTGTGGGTCTGACGCACAGCGAAATACTTCCACCAGTATCGTTCACAATGTCTAGAGCAATATCAGATGATGAAGAGGACACAGCTCAGTGCCACTGTAATTATTAAACAACAATAATGTAATTTTTAATAATCAGTTCCTACTGAAATGTGATTATTGTGCTTTTTTTTCAAATAAAAACTTATAAAACAACATGGTCAAAATCCATTATGGCCTACAAGATAGTAATAAAAGCTGACATAGCAAGATGTACACAGTGAAATTTTAGCAGATTAGCGCACTAGTTAGTTTGGCTCTTCTGTTGGTCAGGTGACCTTCACCTTGCAGCACTCTGCTGAGACTGTAGAAGGTGCTATCACTGGAAAAAATTTCTTCTTTTTGCAATTTCAAGTTCAGTTCAACTTTAATGTTTTAGATACTTTAGGAAGTAAGAGAAAGTTACTTATCACAAGTGATGTAAGAAAAGTCAGATTGACCTCTTATTTTCTCTTTTTCATCTCTTCACAAGACAACCTTAGGGCACACTGGAGTCCCGGGTGCCCAGACAGAGTCAAAAAACACCCTGTTGAGAGGCAGTGGCCTGAATGGCAGGAGAGAGGACCACCTGTTCGCTTTAGAGAAAGGAGATAATTGTACTGTGGTCGCTCTCACCTGAGATTGTGGTGGTCCCTGCTGTCTGCACAGAGTAGGCTTGCTGAGAGAACGGCTTGATACTGCGAGAAACAAAATCAGACAGAAGGACAGGCAGACAGGAGAGCATTAAAATGGCAGAAAGGAGAAAGGACACAGCAGGGCCAGTCACACAATGTACTTACATTGTAAAGAAAGGAATTCTGTTCTGTCTTGTATGAACAGTGGCAGGAGCTCAGAGGTCAAGAGCATCTCAAAGCTATACCAGCATCATTTATTACCATTGTCACCATCACATGGTCATATAACAGCAGCTGATCACTACCAGTGAAAGCGTAGTGATCTTAACCACTAGCTAGAAACTAATGTAACTAAGGTACGGCAACAGCAGGATGACGGGTTTTAGAATAAAGTCCACTAAAATTGAAACTCTGTGTGTGGTATTCATATGGACGACATTAATCAGTCAGTATTTGCAAAGATACAGTAAAGTCCCAGGCATCAATCATGTGAGTCATCAAGTAGTCACAAATAGTTTCTTAAATATCAGCTGGCATCATCGTGCATGTGCAGACGCAGCCTGATTGTGCACATTTTGAGGTTTATGGAAGAGTGACTGAAGGAGAATTCTTGTGACATTTCCATCTGCTACAAACAAGAAAATGCTTTCTCATCTCTAAAGAAGCCATGATGGATAAACACATAATACAGCCACCTGCTCCAGTTTTATTTTCATATTTCAGTAACAGGTAAAATATACTTAAGTGCCTGTCGTACCTTGTTCACGCCGAGCACTGCTGATGATTTCATCAACATATCTGATGTTACAGTGAGGAACATCAGACTACACTATGTTTTATCTTTCCAGATGATCACTTTGTCAGATCAGGCGATCATAGAGTCATACTTTTTTTTTGCCAATATGATGATAGACTACATAATAGTATTCGACCAGGTCAGCATCATAGAGTATAGAAATAATAAAAATAACAAAATAGCTGGTCCTTTTGCATTATTTATGTCCAGTGGTACTTCTACACTACTATTGTGTACTATTGTGTAGTCTGATCTTGGCATAAGATGATGTGGCTTTAATACAACAGTTATCAAAAGTGAATGTGTGACATGTTTCCTTTACATTCATACAGTACATACCATATAAGATATATAAAAAACCATGACTAACTTGCTCAGTGGCTACCAGAGGAGTCAGAGTCACTGAAACTACACGTCATATATTAACCAATAAAAGCCATTTGTGTCCTAAATCAAAGCAATAACACATTTCAAGGCTGAAAATCATTGATAAAGTTAGATAAGAGTGTATAAGAGGAGTGTGACTCACTCTTCTGCGGTGGAGCTGGACTGTCCTCCAGGAATCATCCCCTGCCACAGCTGAAAATAAAAACACACATTCATACACTGGACTGAGGGTGCACACACCATGAATGCCATACAATGTGTGTGTGTGTGTTCTTGTGTGCACCCCAGGACTTCAAACTGAGCATATGTGGCCACCAGACTGCACAAAAATTTGCTTTATTATTATTCATGTCCTTGTGTTTCCTGTATTTATTTGAAGAGAATAAATACAGTGTGTGTGTGCGTGTGTGTGTGTGTGTTACCTGTGCGTTGCCGGGGAAGCTGGCCCGTACTATTCCAGGCAGTAGCTTGCTGTGTATGGCTGTGGCTGAGACAATCTGAGCAGAGGACATGGATGAGATGCTCTGCAGAGCTTTCTCCTTGGCATTCTGGTCCTGCACAGCAACAAACACACATATTAGCATCATCAACATGAACAGACTTTACATACTGCTCACACACAAGAGAGCCAAACTGAACGCAAGCATCGGAGCAGCACAGTGAGTCATCAAAAGCCAGGAAAATAAAAGAAGAATAATTGGAATGATTGTGAGTAATGAAATGTAAAATCCTGGAGAAAATCAAAGTCCTGAAGGGAAAAATGATAATAATTGTCATTGTCCTCTGTCATTATCTGACTGCTTGTGATCAGACTGGCGCCTCCTGCTTCTTTCTTATTACACAAATTAACATACTGCAATTTGAGTAAACTGTCCAATATGGAGCAGCTCATTTGCCAACAGTACAACACTGTGGAAAGTAGCAGTGGCACTTTCAAATTAAAGGCTTTGTTTGTGTATTTTAATTGAACTTTAAAGGGAAAACTTGCTTCACAGACAATAAAGCACTGATTAGAAATGCTTAAGGGAGAAAATACTGTAGATGAATGATAAAACAGACAAATACACCACCTGGTGAACAAAACAATTAATGATCTTAACAGCCAGACTTAGTGTATAGCTGCACCTTTGGGATACTAAGAGTTTCCTGCTGGCAATTGCTGACCTGGCTCACATAAGACTTTACTTTAAATGTCCCAGTTTAACATTTATAAGAAAATACAGAGACAATTAAAAACTGGTGTATAACACAGTATAATGTAGCAGATATTTTAAAGCGTTTATTCATGTACAGTATTTCTTAATAATCATAACTTCTCCTATGAAGACATATCTTATATTATTACAACTGTATTTTAGTATATTCTCATTCATTATCTGTTTTTACAATAGCCTCCACCTACCACACACATTAATAAACACTTTCTGTTTACAACTACATTATAGTGTGTCATAAAATTAACTGTTTATATACTGCTAATAAATCTAAATTAGAGGACTTACAGTTAAGTGTTACCAGATTTAAGTGTTGACCTTGGTTTGTCATTCTAATCATAACAAAGTTTTAAAATCCAACACTAATCAGTGTCAGACTGTATATGTTCATGTCTAAATCCCCTGTTTTGCCTAAAACTGTCTCCCAGTGGTGTTGCAGAGGATCTGGGATATATACCTTTTCCTGTGCATGTTTTGTTTGGGTGTGGTGATCTGGCTTGAGGCCCAGGGGAATCCTAGTGACAACAGTGGTGAGCGGTGAGTGTGCAGCAGAGCTTAATGACAACACAGTGAACACCACTGGTAGGGGCGGCTGCCTCAGGGCAAAAAGTTACACATAGCAGGATTACAGTAAGGTTGAACTTGTTGAGTCCTTTGTCATATATGAACTTGAAGTAGCATCAAACCCAGAGCAGAGAACAGCTGAATGAAATGGAATTAGAGGAACTGCAATAGCTGGAGAATCATTAATTGGCAGCTTCACTCAAGTTAATTGGCACTGAGAGAAATCGCTTCTCCTCGGGGAGGTAATAACATTATAGGAGGTACTGAGATAGGAATCATGCTGGATTTTCATATCAAATACCAGTAACCATATGGGTTTGATAACATCCCTGACCTGAACTCATTTCTTTGAAAGAAAGCCATGTATTCATGGTTTTAATGGGAACTCCAACAGCAGGAAAAGCTCTTACATGACCTTCAAATGACTAGAAAGGCTGTCCAGCGTTTGTGATGTGCTGTTAGCAAATCGATAATATATAGTGCTAAGACAATCCATTAATTAATCCATTGTTTTTTTAAATCAATTAATAGTGTAAGTCATTTACTAAAAGCTATGGTTGTTATTCTATATTCTCCCATGAAAAGACCAAAACCAACAATGTTAGTACATCTCTCAATACTTTCAGACTACCCCTAGTTTCATTTTTATTCAAGGCTAATTTGTTTACTGCTGTAAATAGACGTTACAGTGGTAATCGTTAGGGAAATAGTGTGTTTGTTGGGGACTATTTTCAGCTGCGGATTAATACACATTTCATGCTCTAGTGAGTATTTCTGGCAGCAGGATGGTGTATGTCGAATTGTTTGAAAATAAACTGTGTTCATGGTGATGAAGGAACATGTCAGGCAACAATGTGTCTCACTGTTTTTAACAGTGGAGCTCTACGGCACAGAGGAATAAGAAATATCAGGCTGCATAGATAGTAATTGTTAGTAAGATCAGTTAATTGTTGGTTTTGGTCTGCTTATGGGACTTGTTTATAATGAGAAAAATATAGATTATCACCAGACTTTACGCAAAAATGACAAATATTTGCTGGTTCCAGCTTCTTAAATGTGAGAATTTGCTGCTTTGTTCTGTTTTATATCATTGGAAGACAATGTTGTTGTCTTGTTGACTGTTGGCTGGACAAACAAGCAATTTGAAAATGTAACCTTGGGTTGTTTGATATTAAAATTTATTAAAAAAAAAGAATCCACAGAATGAGTGCTAATAAAAACAATAATTAGCTGCAGTTGTAATAATATCTTTATAATAAAGTTGTGGTTTAATATTGTCTTCAGAGAATTATGATGCTCTAATGTAAATATGCTCCAAACTGATGGTCGGATTATTTTAGGTCTTGATTCATTTCATTTCCTGTAGTCTACAAAATTTGTCATATTGCACAATGACAGTGAATACAATTTAAATCCACACAGTACAGTGAATATTGGCATGATGGTGGTATTTTCCATTTTTATAACAGAATATGTTTTTTTTAATATAATTATATAATAAAGAAACAGACAAAAGAAAACCCAAGAAACAGTATAAGCACATACACAGCACTGTATCGCCAATAACAATATACTATAATAATAAAATAATAAGAAAATAGTATATTGGTACATGTATATTATGACAGTGAATCAAATAATGCCTGCTGCCTCAACTGTAATCAACCATCTGTCATTTATTTTATGACAGCAAACATCCATTCAGTCCTCGCCTCGTTTCTATTCGGAGTTCCGACTGCTCTTCTCAGAAAACAAGCGCTCCTTTGTTGCTTTACATGTAGTTAATTACAACCAACTGAGAGGAAGAAAAAGAAAGAGGGAGAGAGGGAGGAGGAGACACGGAGGGTAAGAGATTAATAGACTGGGAGGAGGGTGGAGAGAGCATAAGAAGAGGGAAGAAGAGAGGAAAGACGGGGAACAAATGAATCAATGTATGGATATAAGAGAATGACAGGAAGAGGGGGAGGTGGAGGAGGCGGGGGGAACCTAAACAAGCCTAATTAGACACCTAGGATACTAGAGTCACTGTGACAGGCATCCATCCAGTCGTTGTGAAAAGTTAACAAGCAAGGGACAAACACTGAATTCAGATTGCCCTTGTGCGTGGCATGATGTAGAGGTCAACATGATTCTTCACAGCTCAGTCTAATGTCTTTATTCATTCATTTGAATTCTGTAATTTCAATGTTCTCGATATTCATATTGCTAATTGTTGCAGTATTTCTGCACTGCATTTCCCAGAGATCACCGCTTTTGGCACTATTTTTCTGTCTCTTTTGCCAAGGTGGCCATTGGAGATAATCCTCACTTATCAGCTGTGTTTGTTCCAAAGAAGCTGGAAATGTAAAACACACCGCTCCCCCCCACCTCCCCACCCCCTCACATCCTATTGTACCACTGGGTAAGTCTTACCTTTAGTTTGGACTGAAACTCCCTGGATTTTCTTCTGGCTAAGACCTGGATATGACTGGATACCTGGAAGAGAGGAGATGGGAGGAGAGGAGAGGAGAAGAGAGGAGAGGAGAGGAGAGGAGGAGAGGAGAGGAGAGGAGAAGAGAGGAGAGGAGAGGAGAGGAGGAGAGGAGAGGAGGAGAGGAGAGGAGAGGAGAGGAGAGGAGAAGAGAGGAGAGGAGAGGAGAGGAGAGGAGAGGAGAGGAGAGGAGAGGAGAGGAGAGGAGAGGAGGAGAGGAGAGGAGAGGAGAGGAGAAGAGAGGAGAGGAGGAGAGGAGAGGAGAGGAGAAGAGAGGAGAGGAGAGGAGAAGAGAGGAGAGGAGAGGAGAGGAGGAGAGGAGAGGAGGAGAGGAGAGGAGAGGAGAGGAGAGGAGAAGAGAGGAGAGGAGAGGAGAGGAGAGGAGAGGAGAGGAGAGGAGAGGAGAGGAGAGGAGGAGAGGAGAGGAGAGGAGAGGAGAAGAGAGGAGAGGAGAGGGCAAAAGGAAGGGGGGTGCATGGTAGAGAGAGGAGGAAGGACCAAACAGTGAGTTGCCATGGTTATGAAAGGACTGTTGCCACACTGGAAGAGCACACACACACACACACACACACACACACACACACACACAGACACACACACACACAAACACACACTACTCCCCTGACAACAGTGAATAGACCCATCTATGCACATCTTTTGAGAGCGAAAAGACACCTGGGAACACAGGCCAAGAACTGAGATACTAATACTACACTACATACAGATGGTGCCACTTTCTGTATTGTTCAAAAAAACCTAAACAAATGTTTTTCAGTGGGTCAACTGTACTATGTGAATGAAAAATAACAGTAAACATGCTGTTATTGAACAGCACACAAGCCCTTTTATACTGTACACTGTAAATGCATCTGCTATATCCATTATATACGGTCTGACCTCCAAACCAGCCTACTTGTGCGGGTATGAACTTCAGTAGCTTAAACCAAAGAAAGAACATCATTTTCAAATCACCTTGACAGTCAGTGACATCAGTGGCAGTCAGTAAAGTATTTTCTGCATAGACAGCAATGTAACAATATGTCATTTTCTGAACTTATATGGTTGACATAACATTGCAAAAATAGCTTAGCTGCTAACAGTAGCCAGTTAGTAAAGCTAAAACCTTCATTGTTTTACTTGACCATTGCTATTAGAACAAAGAAGTAGCCATTTTTGGTTGTTATCGTAACAGTAAGCGCAACAGTGTTTCCTTTATTTATGTGAGTGGACAACCTGATTAAAAAAAGATTTCTTATGTCGTCCTTTCATATGTTTTGGGTGGAAATGCGAGTAGAACATGCAGAACGATTGGGAGTTTTTCCCAAAAAGCTGCATTCATGTGCAATAGCGCTGTAAAAATGTCTTCCTTACAGAGAGCTAAAGTAAAACTGGAACATCCATATTCTGTTCCAGAAATCTGTAGTTTTTTGTATGTACAAATAAATTCTTGCTTTGTTAAATTCATGAAGAGTTCAAATTCCAACCTCACTTCCTATATAAACTACTTATCTATCTGAAAATATGGAGGAAACTATAAGAAACCCACTACGAGAAAGTGCATCAACTCAGAAACTAGGGACTCTCTTTTCAGAGGTTAGCTTGTGAATGCAACGCTTTTTTAAAGCTAATTCTCAACTCTCAGTTTTCAGAGCTTTGCTAAACACAAATATTATCTCTGTAGCTCTTGACTCGTTTGTGTATATTTTCAGGTAAAGTGTTGGTTGCAACCACAGAAAACCAAGACAAAATATTAGCATGCTAATCATGCTGCGGTGTCATAGTGAGCATCTGATTGCAGTGTTTGTGATAAATACTGCTGTATGTTCTCAGCTGTACTTTCTGTATTTTCTCAGCTGACACTGGATTGTATTGTTTTTCTTCTATAAAAACAGGAAATATCAAGATTGTTGCAAAAACCACAGCTATGATGTGATTTTCCCTTTAAAGATACACTGGGCAGTGGAGCGCAGTGGCGGCCTCTAATGGAAAGAAGACGTAACTGTTTGAACTTTTGAAAATTACCAAATTTCAAGGTAAAATAACATTGGTTAACCAAATTTCTCACGATAACTACATAAGAGCCCCTTCAATAAGTTTACTTTTCTGCAATTGAGAAAATCGATGTGTTCATATCTTAACAAGTGCAGCTTTAAAAATTTCATGTGATTATCTTTTTTTTTTGCCCAAACTTCACTGTTAACGATTACAGTTCAGCTTTTCAACCATTCTTTTCACCACTGCAGTTGGCACCATGTTCCTCATTACATCTGTATAATATGATATGCTGTGATGCATACTGTAGACAGAATGATTGGATTTAATGCACATTTCCATTATTACCTGTTTCCTCGTCCGCGTCTTGCCTGTTCGGAGTTTTATGTATCTGGCTATCAGCTCATTCCGACCTGGTGGACAAAGATACAGAATACACACTGATGAAACATTATGCATGCTGTTTTCTGTGCACACATACACACACATAACATAACGGTATTTGAACTATCTTTCTTTCTCACAGGCAATCACAAGCAGAAATCATATGACCCTGACAAACAACTTAGTGCCTGATTTAGTGCTGTTGACCCAGCGACCCTGTGACGTGCAGTTTCACATAGTAGCGCTGTAATCACCGATACCCCTGTTGAGCCCTCCACACACACACACACACACACACACACACACACACACACAAAATCACACACGCCATGGCCCTGAATACACATGACCCAACAATACAGGCATTCATGCAGACCGGCCGTCCCCTGATTAAAGGAACCAGCAGGCCAGCTGTACCCATGCTTACGTGTGTGCACATACGCGCACACACATAGACACACACACACACGCTTACAATGCTGAATAATTCAACCCATTGAATGGGGAGCACAGCAGACTCAGCATGACCTGGCTAGTATAGATTAGTGAGGGTGAGGGAGACCGAGAGAGAAAAGAAGCATAAAACCACTGCGTTACATCCAGAAAACTGTGACAGAGAAGTGTTGATGTGTGTGTGTTCATATGACAGATTAGAATAGATTCCCAGTGTTGCACTGCAATTGCGTCTAAAGTCTGACCAGGTTAAGACTTTAGTCCTCATAATTTAAAGACGGCAGTTAGCTTTAAACATTTAGTGAAGTTATGTAATTTGATTGTTATTTTGTTTGTTAACAAACAAATCTGGGGCTCTGTGGCTTCGTTTGGTTCAGTTTGGTTAGTCTCCTGGCCTGCTTTCTGTTCCGACCAAGTGGAAAACCAAAGTCAGGCCAGCTGGCCAACTGATGGTCAAGATCAGCACAAAGCCAAACCTCTACACACTACCCAAATGGCTCACAACAATAGCCCTAACTAACTAGCAGATGGTGTGTGTGCATATGTGTATGTGTGTGTGTGTGTGTGTGTGTGTTCTGACCAATCCCACTCTCACTGAGATAGGGAGCTTAGACTGATAAAATCTACAGCTCCCCATGCAGGTGTTTTCCTTCTAGCAGTCAAAAGCTGCGACTGACGACAGCACACACGCAAACACACACACGCATGCATGTATATACATGCATGAGTGCCAACACACACACACACACACACATACACACACACACACACATACACACACAAACGCTCAGAGTGAGTCCTGGCTGCGGAGGCTGACATCTGACTCCAGAGGGGCCAGCTGGTCTTTCTAGGAGGCTTAACGGTGAATTATCATCCTTCACTAACCCTGCGGCACACATCCCTCGCCCTCCCTCTTCCTCAAATACTCTCCAGCACACACACACACACACACACACACACACACGCACAAACGCACACACACCCTTCCCTCCCTCCTTCACTCTGTCCATCCATCCTCTGTTCTGGCTGTTCCCTTTTTCCCCTCCTCTGTCCCTCTTGTAGTGAATGGGCTTCCCTTCTGCTCCCTCCCTCTTCCTCTCTCTGTCTCCCTCTCTACTTGCCCAGTGAAAGACTTCAAGGCCAAAGTCAGATGGTCATTAACCATGACGAACAGAAGCACCCCTGACCCCCCTCTCCTCTCTATCTCCAGGCTGAAACGACTCTGCATGCAAGCAGATATTAAGGGAGACGACACACTCAAAAAACAGATTTCACATGTTAAGTTTTGTGATTTTAGACTATTCAGTGAAGATTTGGAGTGAGGATTTACTAATGGAAAGAAAAAAAGAGCCAGAAACTTGTAAGATTATGATACAATCAAGAAGTGACTCCATTTACAGTAGATGAGAAACTAACATTTGATCACAAATTCTGATTGAAACGCCATTAACCCATCAAGCATTTGAGCAAGGCAGCAGGCACGTCAACACCACGCTGCTAATAAGATCTGCCACTTGATTTGGCATTGAGAGAACACAGAAAAACCTGTCAGACTGAGTAAGCAAACAAAATTTGCAGCTTTATGTACTTTCATGTCCACAGAAATATTTTCTTTTCTTTTTCCTGTCCTCTAAAAAAGCATTGCTACAGTTTACGGTCGCTCGCCACCCTCACTTAGCAGGGTGATTAAGAGCTTCAGCTGCTTAATAGAATAGCTGGAAAACCCTTTCAGAGTAGGGTCAAAGCCTCGCTGATTGCGCTCGCTAATAAGGCTGCAGCGGAGTGGTGTGTATTGTTGTGTACCCTGGGAAGACCTCAGAGACCACAGGGGCCGAACTCTGGCCCAGAGCCTGGCTTCACTAATGCTGAGTAGGAGTTTGTGCTTGTTACAACATCCACAGGACGATTCAGTGTTTTTAGGTGGCAAGCCCCGAGATCTCCGTTCATCGGTTTGCTCTCCATCTGTTGCAGCAGTGCACCTCCTGAAGATCATCTGTCAGATCACAGCGTTGACCACTGTGACGTTCTTTTTTTTTATTAAGGTTTCTCTAGGTGGTGCTCTTCTCAGCCTCGATCGCGGAATCACCACTGGTCTTGCTGGTAAGCTGCCAGTTTCTTTCAAGAGTAACTAAACCCTGGATATCTTTTGCTGCCAGATGATGTCACCTGCAGAGTGACATCATCACCACCTGTTGCACTCTCTGGGGGTGAGTGTGGCATCATGTATAATTGATATAATAAAAGTTATATAATATATAATAAAAAATTATAATAATAAAGTATATCTGTTGGTCATTTCATTACGTTGTGGAATAATGTTAACTTCAGGCGCAATCAATCTGTATTTATTATTTCCACCTTGATGAAGACCCTGACTATGCAAGACTAAATAAAAGCTTTTAAAATATGTTTTCTTTTCCATCTTCTCTTCTGATCTTCAGGAGCATCTGCCCAGAAATTAACTGTGCGTGATACTGTTGGAGGCCTCTGCATTCTTTTATGGCTTGGTATGATTTGCAAATTTTAAATATCAGTATACAATACCAGAGTTTCCAGAACAATACCAAAACAATCTGTTTCTGATAGTTTTGCTGATATTAGTTTTTCTGATATTAATGTGTTTTAACCCTTGTTTATTTAAAGGACCAGTGTGTAAGACTTAGTGTCATTCTTCCCCTTCCAAGTGTGTAGGAGCACCTACGGTGGCCACAAAACTTGCAAAAAATGAAAAAGGCCCTCTCTAGAGCATGTGTTTTGGTTTGTCTGTTCTGGGCTACTGTAGAAATGGCGGTGAAACATGCAACAATGGATCAAATGTCTGTGTAATGTGAAATGTCTCACTTGTAGAGACAATTATCACCCAACTCTGCAGTTCCCTTTAAAGGCCCCATGAAATTAAAAATACATTTTCCCAGTTTTAATCCTGTGTCCTTGTGTTAATTGTTTATTCATCTCGTTATATGCCAAATATTTGTCAAAAAACAAACTGTTTTCCTCTTCTTGTAAAACAGTTTCAAATTGATGACTCATCCTGTACTCGGGGGCTTTTACAAAAGTTCATCCAATCAAATGTGACTTTTTGCGAGTAGCTAGCCACACCGGTCATATAAAACCACACCTCACCATTTGTAGGTCTTAGTAGCTAACAGAGCAATATGGAGAGAGACAGGAAAAGGCTGAGGTCATCCTCCTCCTGGTTTAACAAAAGGTAGGGGAAGTGTGTGTGGAGCCAACAGCTCTGTTTCTCTCTAGCAGTCCAATCAAATGCAGAGGATTTGATTTCAATCCCTCTCATAACTGTACACTGCTCAAATATTCTGTTTCACTGGGAAATACGTCACAGTACAGAAGCTAAAAACACTCTAACCTCTGTTTCATGGGGCCTTTAAGTGTCTTTCAGCTCATTGTTTTGGTTTTTGGGACTGTAACTTTATTGTTTCGGTTTAGTTACTATGCTCTCACCAACCTCATTTCTAGAAGCAACAAGCAGCTGTTTTCAGCATTTAGCAGGTGGAGACAAAAACGGAGCCAAAAGGAAAATATTAAACTCTAAATGAATGATAATGTTGCTGCTGTAAGTGTTATTAGACAACTGTTTCCAAACACGTATCAACTTTATGAGGTGATAATATGTCGATGTTGTGTTTACAGCTTGCTGTGCTGCCCCCAAGTGGCCACAAAAATCTTAGGAATCCAAGTTTAATAAAGTATGCTAAACTGCTCAATGCATTTTCCTAAATAAAATATAATCTTAAATTAGAAAAGCTTAGATTAGGAAATTTCTGATCAAAGAATCAGAAAACAAGCCTAAAAAAATAGAAGAAAGAATTCACGTTGTAAAGTAGCCAAAAAAACCCACATTTTTTTTAAGACAAATTTTTATTGAAAGGAAATATAGGTAAGATTTTTTGCACTATGGTGAGAAATTATTTCAATAATTCTATACTGGATGTACTGTATGTATATGCTGTGGCCTACACAGACTACCTCCATTACTATTCACAGTATGTTGTAGCCTTCTGTCATACATCTGTTTTGAACATGTCCCTGTACAACGGCTTAAGAGACAGCGAAGGTTCAATACCAATTAAATGACTTTCATATCCCTCCAGTAGATCCATATGATGTGTCTTTAGGGGACAAAGCCACTGGCTATTACATTGTACCACTGCTGTACCTTTTCCAAGGATAATAGCGCTATTATTCACCTTTTCATTCTCTCTCCCTTTTATACACATCCATTTATAATTTTTTTTTACGCTTTTCAACCACTAAGTTCATCCCGCTACTTTTCCACATTTTCCTTCTTCTTTTCTTTTTCAGCCCATTTTCCTGCAGCCAGTGGGGGACCCACATAGGTCCTTAATCATCAGATATTACCTCTTTCTTTTCTGTAGGGAAACTCACCTGACACTTATTTTACCTTTAATGTAATGCTCTAGGAAAACACAAAGCCACCATTAATGACTGAATGAATGAGGTTTGGTTTGAATAACACAGACTAAAATGCCAAGTTTTTAAGTAATCCCAAAATTGTGTGCAGATGGTATGTTGCTAGAAAAAACATGACTTACGCATTGTGCTTTTTTCTTTCAAATGAATGAATATGGTTCTTAAAAGTCAAAGGAACAAGCATGCACGAATAAAAATGTGAGCCTGTCCTATTCTGTTCACATCATGAGCCAAAAATAAGAGCAAACTAGATGCTGTTTCATAATTCTGGTTTGCACAGATGTTCTAGTAACGATTAAAACCCCCTGGTCTCTATGCCAAACGCTGCTCATCCCTTCTCGATATTTCGCCTTTCCTGCTCTGCCTCTGAAAACAGACACTGTCTAACTCAATTAGGTCAGTGTGATAGACGTGTCAACAACCTGAACACAAAGTCAACAGGGTAAACAAACAGCACTGAACATGCCACCGAGGCAGAGAACAGAATGAGAACATAGAGACTGATTGATCGGCAACTGATCAATACAAAGGAGGAGTGACTTCTGTACGTCAGCATTTTAGGCCTGTTGTGGTGTGTTCCAACATGAGAACAAGTACACTACATGGCTAAATGTATATGGAAACCCTTGCCTTATACTGTTGTGTACTTGTGGTCTGGGGGCCTCTTCATGCTACAGCATACAATATCTTAGTCATCAGTTTGCTTCCAACTTTGTGGCAAGACATTTTGGAAAGCCCTTTCCTTCTCATTTTCATTTTTTAAGCTGCATAAGTTTTTTTCTTTTTTTCTCCTAAATGGGTAGCAGCGCAACAAGCTGTAAACTTAACATTGACGTATTATCTATCACCTTATAAAGTTGATGTTGCAAACATGTTAGCAAACAGATGCCTACATACACATTCAGCAGACACTGTGAAACATTAGGATTAGCATTTATTTGGACTCACCTGGTAAATGCCAGCCCAATATTCAATCTCCTTTTAGCTTTGGTTTGGTTTCCACCAACTCCTGAGGAAAATATCTGGCTTTTAAATGCTAAGTGCTCTACTGTGTTCACCAGCTAGTCACTAACTTTGTCTGTCTGACATTTGGTGCTGGGCAGGTGGCGTGTGGTGGGTTTATCAGAGCATTTTCACTACAAACAGCTGCCTGCTGCTGCTACTGCTACCGGAAACAAGGTTGATGTTAAAATGCTCCATAGAGCTGAGGGGAAATGCAAAGTCAGGTGATAATTCTCTGTGGGTTTGTCACCACAAGCAACCCCTTTCACATTCACACTCACTTTTTTCCATTGTTAATATAAAAATGTTGATCAGTGCCACTTTAAAGAGATGGTTTTCCGAGTTTGGTGTGGACGAATTGCACAGAGCCCTGACCTCCGCCCAATCGAACACCTTTGGGATGAATTTGAACACAGACTGTACGCAAGGCTGCTAAGCATCCACGCCCAACCTCACTGCTGCTCTTGATACTGAATGATAGTTGTTCAGCAAACACATATGATTCAAATGTTTGGGAAACACATATGATTCCACATACTTATATAGTATGTGTATAAATCCATCAAGGTCAAGGCAAGACTTCATCAAGTGTGTACAGGAAAAAAAAAGTATCTGGGATCCTTATTTATTACTCAGAAGCCCAAAACTCAAGCAGTATCATAAAGAAATCACTAGAGAGCACTCTGCATACGGAGAGAGATAGAAAAAGAAAAAAAACAGAGTGAAAGAGAGAGGGAGGGAGGTGCAGCTGGTGGCAGCCAGAGGACCATCTGTTCATCACTCTATTAGTTCACACACACAAATATATACTCTCTCTCTCAGTGTCACACTCATTCTCAGACACATCCACATGATGCGCCTATAGCACGCCTCTATTTCCTCTCTTTTACAGTTGATCTTTCTTCCCTGTGTCTCTGCCACTTGATGCCCTGTGAGGCAGCCCTCACACACACACACACACAGTAATTCTCACAGTCTGACACACCGCAGTTTCAACAGCTCTGCCAATCACTGGATGTGTTTATAACACTTTGCAGTGATGTCACAGTCTACCACAACACGCTGTGTGAATTAGTGACAAACAATTAAGATTATCTGCACTCTTCAAGTATGGTGCGTCACTATAGATATGAACAAACAAGCGACCTCTGCTGTGCAATGTAACTTAGCCTCATTCAAATTCTTTTTCTTTGGTGACAGGAATTTTGATAACTGATGACAAAGAATTACTGGTTAGCTTTTCAAAGTGACAATTTGGTGTTTCCTATGTTTTATATAATTATAAATTGAATATCTTTGCTACTGTTGGTTGAATAAAACAAAAAATTTGAAGGCGTCATTATGTGCAGTCCTACATGACAAAGTAAAAGTTCCCTCTTTTCCTTTGACCATCACTCACCATACATCTTTCCTTCATCTGACAGTATAATCTTCCTCCTTCCACAGGGCGGGTAGATGGCCAGTGCTTCCTGAAAGCTCTGCTCGATGTCGGGGCTCCAGACCCCCTCAGGGTCCCCATCCATGGTCTTGTCCCCTCCTGAGTCACTCAGTCTGTCCATGTCCTCCCCTGGACTCTCACTGCCACTCCAGCTACTGCGGTCCATACTGGCAGCTAATGTTAACTAGCCGGCGTGTGCTCAGGGCTAATGCTTGTATTGCCAAGTATGTGACGTGATCAAAGCTAAAGATAAACTTTGGCTAATGTTGATACTAATGTCAGTAAATAGCTGCAGCCAGCTGCAGAAAACTAGAAACTGAATGCTACTGCTAACTGTTGCTTTAGCCTCAAATGCTAACTGCCAAAAATAACACTGAAGTGGCTGGTAGACTGTAGACAAGTCAGCAAGGTCCAAACTCCAGGTCCAATCAGCAGGATCCCTATAAAAACCAGACAAAAATAGAAAATTGTATCAGTATTGCATTAATTAAAGTTGTGCACAACAACTTTACATGGGTCGCTCCAATATTAGCTCCATACTAGTTACCATGCTCCTAGCTACTGAAGTTTGAACACTTTAAGCATTAAACTCTGGCCTTATGTGAAACCACAAGTAAAAGCTTTTAGATGTAACAAAATTTCTCTTTCATTGTAAAAACATGGTACAGTTTTGTTTCAAAGTATCTCGTGACTGATTAAATATATCGCTGCGACACAATACAGAAGGACGCGACACAGGTCAAAGTTTCAGAGCTTCACAAGACAAACTGTCTGGTGAGATTGTGGCGAAAGGCTAAATGAATGAATGAATATCTGATGTCAGTTAGTAAGCTTTCTCATTGTTCACTCTTGAATTTTGATTTTCCATTTGAAGTACAGATGTGATCACCACAACACAGAATTTCATTTCAGAAAACAGGGCAAATATAATAGAAACTGCTCATTCTTCTCTCTGTGCAGCCAATTTTGTGATTCACGTTAATATTAAGTATGTATTTTACCAAGAAAATATTTTCTAGTGCAGCTTTAACTTCTGATGAAGATGTTGTAGGTCTGTCTCCCAGCTCCTAGAGGCAAATTATTGCTTCTTTTCATGGAGGGAATTGCCTATTATGTTAAAAATGTTGTAGTAGCCCAACATCAAATCCACATGCACATAAGTGGAGCAAGTGAATGAGAGACAGACAGAGACCACTACTACACACAACTAGTCACAGATTTAAGGAAAAAAACTGAAGGGGCTCGCCAGCTGCCTACAATTCTTCTAAAATCCCCCACGGTAAACAGCAGGGTTGGCGCAGTGCACACCACACTCACACACAAACATATGTACACACACACACACACACACACACACACACACTCACACACACAAACACAATTACAGTGCCAGCTCCTTGGGCGAACACATGTCATTTTGTCTGGTCTTCTACTGTTCACACTTCCCATGCTCTGTCCCTTGCCACAGCCTGCACAAGCCTGCAGTGTGAAGTGCGAAGTGTATGTCAGCGTGTGTGTGAGTGTGTGTGTGTGTGTGTGTCTGCCTGGCTAATTTTAACACAATTGCACTTGAGAGTGTGCACGCGCACACATGCAACTGAAGCATGTAAAGCAGCAGGCAACATTTTGGACACATTTTAACCTCATCCACACACTTGAGCTCAGCTCAACACTTTTTTAACACCTGGGGACAAACACTGCGAGGCCGCATGAAAACATCCGTTGGCTTAGACTCACAGGCATGTGTAATGAATGGGATCTGCTGGTTTTTACTAGAGTTTGTCCTCTGGTTCTTCCCTCCGTGCTTATTCTATTCCTGTTTCCTCTCCAACTTCCCACCCTTGCTTTCTTCCCCTCTTCCCTCCTGCCCTCCCCCGGCAGTATTCCATTCAAACAAGAATTCATTCATTCAGCAGGCTGTATGGTTGGTGCCATGCCACTGGTCCGACGGCCCATTATTCCGAAACCCCAATAGTTCGAAAAACTTTCCATTGGACCGAAAGCCCATTAGTCCGATGGTCCGTTACCCCGAAAACAAAAGCCCACTGCTCCGAAGGCCCGTTGCTCCGAAAATATACACTCTCCCTGCAGTTTTTTGCCCCTAATATCTTTGTGTATTCTGACATGCAAATGCAAAAATACCAATTACAAAATGCTTGCTTTTCAGTGCATTTAGTGCATACTAACCCAATCCCTAACCCAAGAGACGACAGAGGTAGCCTAATCAGAACGCCTAACCATAAATAATGGCAGCGCGTTCGCCCCCCCCACCCCCTCCGATTCAGCACCATGGACCGGCAGTTACTGGCAATGCCGGAGTGTGTATTTTCGGAGCAATGGGCCTTCAGAGCAATGGGCGTCAGGATAACGGGCCATCGGACTAATAGGCAGTCCCCATATGGTTGAGCACTAAGAGCAGAACTTATTTCTTCTACATTGAGTGTGAGTAAGTGTGTACATATGCAGCCGTGTGCTCAAGTGATACAACCATAGAAATTTTTCAAACCACTCCTGCAGCTTAAGCCAATTCTCTGCTGTCTTTCTATGAGCTCATTATGTACTAAACAATCAACATTTCATCAAAATGTGGAAAGGTATGCTACATTCATTTGAGTTTTGGAGGTTAAAGTAGAGCGACAGCATGACACGTTAACAGATACGACACAATGAAATTTTTAAAGCCTGCTGAGGTGAGTTTTTGATTGTGCCAATTTATCCCAGAGTTTTAAAGCTGTACTAATCAATATTTTATGTAAACAATGGCTAAAATGTCTATGTGTAATATAGAAACTCAGTCCTCATTAACCTTGTTTCTAGCTAGAGCAAGCTATCCACCCAGAACCCATTATCAGACGAGGTTAGCATTTAGCAACTTAAGAGTCGGTGGAGACCAAAACAGAGCTAAACGGATACTGAATATTGAACATTCATCAGGTAAACAGAAACACAACTGCCACCACTTTATAGGGTGAAGTCGGTGTTATGAATCCCTTCAGAAAAAACGCAAAACAAACAGGAAATAAGGATTGCAGGTCAGGAGCTTTAAGATTAGGATAGGCCTATGTAGAGAATTTCTTCTTCACATGATCTAGAACGTTCTGCATTTTACTTCAGATCCATTCACAAAACATTTGACCTCTATGAAGAACTATGCTGAAGCAATGACAATGAACCACTTACGTTCAGATTCAATGGGCTTTAAATTCCAACAGCTATTCTGTCTCTATTGTATCTACAGCACTCAGCAGCAATATATTTTTTTATCACAATGCAACAGCCTTCAAACACCAAACTCTGTCTGAGTAAAAGCTAGTATTATCACTGCTCTACATGTGGGTGCCATGAAATTTCAACACTGTACTGAAGGTCATAGAGTACAGTAAATAATTGTATGTCATTTATAACAGAAAGTGGAATTGAACTTTAAATATCGCTGCAATGTTTAAATCGCACAGTACATAAGCAGATGAGTTTCAACATCATATAATAGGAAAACTGACCCTGGGTTCTGAACTGTAGTAATATCCACAACAGTCTCTTCACGTTATAATAGATACCATAGTTGTATGTATGATTTTTATTATGATTTGGTTATTAGGAAGTAATTGAAGTGGGTGGCTGGAGCTTCATTCTCCACAAGTCGAACCAGAGAGCACATTCAAATACACTGGAGCCGGTTGCATCAGCTCTTCGTAACTTCAAATTTCATTAGTTCAAAAGGTCAAAGCCTAGTTATAACGCACGCATTAACTAAAATGAGATTATGCATCATGACATTAAAACAGGCTGCCCACACAAACTAGCCTACTTCAACAGAAAATAGATGTTACTCAATATCTACACCTACAAACTGCCCTAGCAACTTAAGGAACTAACTGAACCAAATGACAAAAGTAACATTAGCTTGCTAATATAAAATTTGTTTTGACTAATGATCATATGAAAAATGGTTGACATATCTGATCTGACACTTGATGAAAATGCTGTTGAATTTTAAATTTATTACATTTCAGAAAACACGACACAACTTGCCTCAAATTATGAAATGCTATGCTAATAACGTTAGCTAACATAATTTGATTTTTCCCACTCATTTTAAACTGCATGAATACAACTTCTGAAACACATATTTCTACATGTATGCAGATATAAGCAAAATAAAGTAATGCGTAAATTTTTAAAGAATTGCCAATTAAGTTTAATAAGTTATTTTGGGAAGCTAATGCTAGAGTTTTAATGGTATGATTTAAGGACACCTGATTCAGTAAATCACTTGTTTGAAATTAGTTACTATATCAAGGACTTTACAGACAAACTTAGCAATGGATTTATGAAGAGCTGGTAGAACTCTATCCTGATTATTAATTAGAATGATGTCACTGCCATGAATGTGCCATAGGACTGTAATGAATCTGTAGCTGCTTATAATGATGAAAATCAGGAATGAGTGGGTGGAAGAGAAGTGAAGAAAAGAGAAGAAAAGAAGAGAAGAGATGAGATTTCGGGGTTAATAGATAAACTATAGTGAAGCTCATGAGATGTGAGCATGAGAGGGGCCCAGTAGCAGATGGACGCTGGAGAGAGACATTAGTCACACAACAATCAACTCTGACTACTGGGCTACTCCTCTGCACCCCGGGTACCCCTCCTCCTCTCTGTGTGTGTCTCTCTGTCACCAGGCAGGCCCGGGCCACTCCAGCCAGGACAGCAGGCTTCATGGTGTCAGTGCCAGCCCTCAGGAGAACACACACAGGGCATACAGCCACAATCCTGCAGCTGCCTTGGACCCTCATGCTCTCCCTCTGTGTTGCTTTTCTTCCTCTTTCACTTCTTTCTTACAGCACTACTGGCTTCCACCACATGCCAGCTACATGTATATGTTTGTGTGCATGTAATTTGCATGGCTCAAAGCCTCCATAGTCTTAAAAGCAGACCAGTGAGGTTTTAATTAAATGAAAATGATGTTCGAGTGTCTGCATTACCAGAGGGACCTGTGTGTGTGTTTGTGTGTGTTTGTGTGTGTGTGTGTGTGTGTGTGTGTGTCAGCAGGGGGTCCTGTTGGTATACAAGTTGACTGTGTTATCTCAAGCTAGTCAGTTCCCTTCACTCGTTCTTCTATTGGACCACTCAACGGCATCTGTTTTAACTGCTTCCAACATGTACACACACACATGCACACACACACATGCGCGCGCGCGCACACACACACACACACAGGTTTTATACAAGAGGATTTTCTCATAATCCTCAAAGCAAACATTGTTCCACTTTACAATGTTTTGCCATGTTTTAATGGTCCCTTAAGGCTGAAATGGAATTATTCTGCATCTGAGGTGATATTTCTTGTTTCTCGTTAATTCTTATGGATCAAGGACCATCCGGCACACCGCTCATTTTTTACTTGTGTGCAAATGTGACTAAAGCTTTCAATATCTGAACAGATTCAGGGGTGCTTCATTTATCTTGCCGCTTTAACAGCCTCCACAACGGACACATCATTTGCAAGGTAAGATCACTCAGGTATGCCTCATGTTATTCAAACAGTCAGAATGTTTTTAAGTATATGATTTCAACAAGGGCTGGTGTGCTGTCTGTCCCTGAACTCACCGGTCACTATGGGAACAAATCTGACATACGTAAAATAGATTTCTCCTTTCTCTTTTTCTACATTAATTTGTGTAGTATTTTACGTGGTGTGTCTATGCAACAAATGTGCATTAAGATCTATTTTATGTGTATTTCTCTGTTGTAGGGCTGGAAAATACTCTGAAATAATTACATTCATTTGTTTTATGATATGAAAATATCTACATTTTTTATTACAACATGCAGAAAAAGTTTATTTTTAGTCAAAAAGTAACATAGATAACAAAAAAACAAAACATGTCTAGAGAATCTGTGACAGAACCAGTTGGGTTGGGTTAATTTGGGAGTAAAGAAAACAAGCCCCAAAATATTTCAAGTCTTAAATTTACCCTGTGGAGTAAACACACTAAGTTACTGTATGTTTACATTCGGAGTTTACTCACCAAAATGCACAGTTCTTATCTGATTTTTTGAGTATTTTAAATCCTAAATTTCTAACATTCATGTCTGCTTGCAGTTTTCTTCTTCTCTGCCATTGTTGATGCATTGCTATGTTTCTTTGTGCATTATCACTGCTAACTGCTGATCAGCAGAACAGCATGAAACCAACAGCAGGAATGTGTACTATGTCACCTGGGTGTTTGTGTGAGGGCAAGTGTGTCCTCGCACAACCGAAACAGGGACCCACTTGTCAAAATAGTAGGGATGCAAATAAAGATATTTTTTTATTATTGATTTTTGACTCATTATTGATTAATCTAGCAATTATTTTCTTGATTAATTGATTATTCGTGTGGTTCGTAAATGCCGGTATATTTTGAAAAATGTTCATCCCAAGTTCTCAGCGCCCATGGTTACTCTTAAAATTTTCCAACCATAGTCGAAAATCCAAATTTAATCAGTTTATGATCATAGAGGAATACAAAAGCCATATTTACATTTGGGAAGCTGAAACCAGTGATTTTTTTTCTCAAAAAAATTATGAAACAACTATTTGCTGCCTATTAATTTTCTGTTGACTGACTAATCAATTAATCAACTAATCATTGCACCTCTAAAAAATAGTGGTCAGTAAGAGTGGTCAAGAACACCACAGGTTACCTTTAAAAATTGCTACCAAGGCACACATCTGAAGAAGTAAAATGAACAACTAACACAATGTGGAGAACATCCATTTGTTTAGTATTTTAAACATTGAGAGTTTTCTCCAGACTACATTAAATCCAGTGCAGGTTTCTTAGAGCCACTATCTAACAACCATTAGAAGAACTGCAATTTCACAAACAGATTCATGGTCCAGAACCATCCAGTTGAGGCGGACTGCGGTTGACACTAAACATCTCAAATAAATTGGTGATCAGTTTTTGCTTTCTCACTCCCATTTGATTGTCTAGCACTAACCATTGCTAAACACATTAAAATAAAAAACACTCTGTCATGGTGCAGGTCCATGCCCTCTAGGAGGGTAACGACCACAGATCACTGGACGCACTGGCCCTTGACTAGTTCATTGACCCTTTGGTTGAGTGGTTAGCGCAGTCGCCTGTGGTCTGGGAGACCAGGGTTTGAGACCCAGTGTGGAAACCCTCCTTCACTACACACTCACATTAGCACTCAACCATACAGCTACAGAGAAGGTGCCTGTGGTGGTTATTTGGTATGTCACCATGTGTACTGGCTTCAGAAGTTTATGAAAATTGTTTGGCATCAGCAAATCAACTGTGTCCAACTGTGTTTGGAGATTGGTTGTGCTTTATGCACACTACAACAAGGGCATCCTTCAGTGTGGTCAGGGAGCATGAACTACACACAAGGTCATATGAGGACAAGTGTCCTTGACTACCTCTGAATGTGGCATGAGCAGTGCATCCTCAATGAATTATGGGTACATTCACACCTACATATAGTGGCTTCTACTTGTGATACAATCTGACACATTCTGGTGTGTGAACAGGGTCAGATCTAAACAGAGGTCAACATCCAGAAAAAGAAGAGCTGCTTTCTCACAAGGCCACACAACCACCAACCATGTGACAGTCTCCACCAATTGGACTCCAAACCAGCGTTTTGTTTCAGCTGAATTTTGACTGAACTGTGGCTGAGGGCAGCTCTCATCTCTCTAACGCCTCAAACAACCATGAAGCACAATGTGCGAGGGTGGATTTTTATCTAAAAATGTTTCAAGGAAGAGCCACATCAGCACAAATATCCAAAATAACATTCTTTATGAGAGATGAACCTGAAAAGGTGTTCATTTTTGCTCTCTAGTTGCTAGTTTTACGGATTATCTACATGATCAATCAGATTGCCCAAATACTTTCCGTGCAGACCCAACTGATCTCTTTTGCCTCCATTTCAAATGTAGACTTTAATCAGTTCTGTACTCCATTACTCGTGATTTTTGTCTTGGTGGTGACGCACATCTCTGCATTCTCTCTTTCTAGTTCAGATGGTCACGATTTCAATTAATCCATTACTGATTAGTTCATCTTGCACAATACCAGGGAAAAAATAATCACCTTTATGAAAGTCTCGAGTTTGGTTTGATTAGTTCTGACCCAATTTTATGTTAAAAATAAAAAACAAAGACAGATATTCATTCAGCCAAATGAAAAAGCAGCATCAGTGAAAAGAAACCAGCAAAGCTTCTTTTATTTCTTTCTTTCTGCACTAATATACACTTGAGAACGACAGAGAAAGTGAGAGACTTGCTTTATGAGTGGTGAAGAGGCTGTGATTCACAGCGTGCACTCCTCATTATTTCACCATCTCTTCTCACAGAAGCATTACCATTTATGCACACACACAGTAATTGGTCACAGATTGCACACTGGTACAGTGAAGTGTTTATTTCCTCCTGGAAATGTGATGGTAAAAGGTTTAGCTAGCAGCTCTTCTCTCTGTTCTCCGCCCCTCTCTGTTATTCTTCTTCTTCGACCAGTTTTTGCTGAGTCAGGCCGAGCCATTATCCGGCCTCTTCCTGGGGGGGTGGGGGTGGGGGGACTGTCACACACCCATACACACACACACACAGGAGACAATATCCTCCACCAGTAGAAAGAGAGGTCTGGGGAGGTTACAGCAATACCAACACCATTTAATAAGTGTGAACTCTGGAGCATTGTTCCGGGACATAAACACATGTATGTTTATGTGTGTGTGTGTGTGTGTGTGTGTGTGTGAGTGTGTGAGTCCTATTCCACACCTAGTAAAGGAACATTGTATGGCTGCATGAATGGAGAGTATATCTATCAATCTCGCTGCCACAATTACATCCTCCTCCATCTAACAGAGGCTCTGCTCTCATCTTCACTCCTCAAAACACACAGACATACACATACAAAATGAATTAACCCCTGAACTGTGTTTTCCATCTGTGGCCCATTAAAACTTGGGCATTGCTTTATTTAGACAGATGCAGGTTAGGAGGCAGAGAGTGAGGCGGCTGTGCATCCCGAAAACAGCTGGTGTGTAGAAGGTTATTTAAGGATATAACTGGCTTTATACGCACAGTCTGGTCATTTCCTATTCCTATGACTCCAAAACTGAGTCTCTGACTAAGCTTCAACCCGGACCAGGATAGAGCAGAGCTACATGGGCTTCAGTGGTAATTAAACATTTACTTATACTACTGAGCAAGCAGACAAAAGAGAGAGAAAACTGGTAACATGGTGACTTCGCTGGGGCAAAAAACATGAGCAGTCAGACAATCCTACAGGTCATGTACAGGCCAACAGTTTATCCAGATTATCTCAACAACTTTTCTTGGAGGTAAAACCACAAGTGAGCACACCAGACATCATATATTAAACAAACTCAAAAAAATCTGAATGTATACCAAAAAATGCTTCATTTTTCAGTGTGGTCCCGCACTACAATGCACAAAGGAAATAGAGGCTCACAGCTGCCAAACATTACAATAAATGGCTTCCAACGAGGCATGTACTGTATCATATCAGTCCCTGTCAGTATAACAGTTTAAGTATGTGTATTTCGTGTATACTAACAAAAAAACTACACCACACAGATCAGTATGTAGTACACAATTAGTATGTAATGTAGAATTAGGGAGCTAATTTGGCTAGAGCTTAGCCAAATTAGGTTTGGCTAATAAGCTTTTTTACAGTCTGTCTAATTATCTGCTCGTTTTTTGCCTTGTCTGACTTCTTTTAGTCACCATGTTCCTTACAATTAACCTGGTGAGTACAATGTTATTACCGAAAGGAATAATGGTCAAAACTACGAAAATAACACCCATATTTTATAAAAATCAGACTTATTCTTTAACAGACAGTCGTAAAGAGTGGAAAAAAGGCTTTGGTGATGAATGTTCTGCTCCAATCACAACAGCAGACCAAAATGGGTAAAGCAACTCAAGCCTTGTACCAAAAAGGAAAATACAAAGCATGTCATAAGAGAGCAGAGCATACTAGCTGCGTCTTACAGGTTTTTTAGCAACAAGTGATTGCTCTCCTCAGCTTGTAAATGTGATTCTGTTTTGCTGCCGACTCTCAAGTTTTGGACGTTGAAGCTTCTCAGCAGCACACGAACAACCCACACACCTCATGGGCAACACTGAAAATCAGCTCTCACACTGATGAAACAACCTCAAAGCAAAAGATTTGTCTGAACCGCCAAGCTAATCTTAAAGAACCTAACTTTGCTGAACAGCAGCCACTGTGGCCACAAGTGGCAATTACAGGATAATGGTAAATGCCAAAATGTAGTTTAACAGTGGCACAAGCAGAGAAGAGTCATAAAGTCAGCCAACTGACTCAACCATGTTACACTGGTTACACTACAATATCTAGCTAAAGTTTGCTAACGTTAGCCACCATAAGCTGCTGGTCACACCAGACCAAGTAATGCTGTAACAAGTAAACCACTGAGTGTACTGAACTGAGCAAGACTTCTTTTATTGCTGATATTCAGTTTAAATTTTTAAGAGAAGAGAGTGTATTCTTTCATCTTTCAAATATTAGTCTTGCTTTAAAGTCAGAAATGAACTGATTGACTCTAAATATTCCACATGAATCACCTTTTCGTCATATTTTCTGCTGTCATTCATAGCTACTAACAGCATCTAAAGAACAAAAAGGCCAATCAGTGTCAGCTAAATTACCATAAAATCTTACAAGATCTAGGAAAAGCAGAAGCTGTTGAATTTTTCATTCAGCGAGAACTTGTTTGGTTTAGCTGTTTTTGAATAATGCATCATGTTCAACACTGAGTGCAGAAATGTTATCAGAGAACTACAGAACAGACAACAGTGAGTAATCACTGTCAGGCCGGCTGAAGACAAAAACTGAGGTCGTGAGCACAACAGCAGGGAAACATTTTTCCACTGCGGGAGTATCAGAGAGCAGAGTGAGCTGTTGTTCAGCTCTGCAGAGGGTTTATCATGTCAATTCCTCCTACCGGGAAAGTAAGCAAGAAGTAGTTGAAATCTAGACTTCCTGCTCACTCCTTGCTGAGGTCCGGAAACATGAGGTTGATTCAGACTTCCCATGGAGGGTTTGTTGCTCTGATTGGTGGTACATACGTAAAGTTTTTACTTTTTACTCCAAAAAATGGGGGGATTTTTTGCAGATTTTTTTGAATATTTCAAAATGTGTTTAAAACAGCATTAATGCAAAAAACTTGATATATATCAGATTTTAAAATATATCAAAGCAAAACAACCACTTTCTTTTATGTTTGTTCTGGGTTTTTTTTTCTTTCGGAGTGCGAAGATCTCATTTATCGTTTCTTCCCACATTTCTCTTTACTTTATTTTTCTTGAAGATTTCCTACATAGTGCTTCTCTCACAAGGACTTTCGTTCACTGTAAACTACGGTCAGCATCTTCTTGAAGCAAAAAGCAAAAAAATTTCAGGTGCACAGGAATAGAAAAGTTTCCCTCCCCTTTTTTTTTTACATAAACCAAGTGATTTGATCTAAGATCATACCTGCTAACTGTTAACCAAAACTAACAGGAACATTCTTCATGCTCCTTCAGTCCTCTGACACAGACACAGAATAATAGCAACATCTATACTGTGTATCCTCTGTAGTAAAATACACAAAAGAGAGATCTCAGAGAGAGGTAGAGTCAAGAAAAAGCTTTCTTTGTAAAACTGTTGCATAAGTGTTTGTAAGAGGATGAGAAGCTGGCTAACACATCAGTGTCTTGAAAAAGGTTCTCCTGTCCACACTACTGCAGTTTTGTTATCTTTACACACTGAAGAGTGTCAGAAAGCTGCATGTTCAGTGGTGTATTTTGGGTGGGAGATGTGGGTTCCTTACTTCACTTGCAACTTTGTGGCAATTTTATTCTGCAATTTAAAAAATATACATTTTTAGGCTCATTCAACCATTTCTAGACCCAGTATTTCTTCACCAGAATTGTATTCCTGGTAGCTCAGAGAGAACACTTAGACCTCCGTTTTGGGAAATGGCGGCAATGCTTTATTTTACGGGTCTGTAATTTCCTAATAATTTCCTGAGAATCATTTTCTTGAAAGAACTATGTAATTTGGTAATTACAAGGAAAATAGAGGCAAAGTTGGGACATTGTTATTTTATTTTAGTTAGTTTTATTTTAGTTGGTTGTCTTGAGTTTAGAAATTGTTGATTATTGAATGATTTTTCTCTCAAAGGATCTGCTTCATTTGAATAAAACTTGGAGAAAATAGAATTGAACAGCTAACTATAAAAATAATCCAAATATGAGAACGCTTTAGACACTTCATATTTTGTTTGGTGTTTGGGGGCCTAAAATCCTGGCTACAGCCCTCATCATGATATGATATCTTGTGGTACTTTATTGATTAATTATTATCCTGACACCTTCTCTTATAATACTGTCACAAAGGTGTTTTTGCAGACATTTTCTCTCAGAACTGTTCCACTTTCTGGCAGTTCATTCAGACTCATCTCAGCTAATTATAAAACTATGTACAACTGAAAAGTCTATAATCTATAGAATAAATACAAGTGTGATTCCTGCTAAATGATTTTTATTTTCCTCTTCACTCACACTGACATTGTAATGTATCATAGATAACTATCTTACAATATATTACAGCATCACCTGTATGGTAATACCGTTGTTATTATTTGCTAATTATGGGGACAGCATCATATTGTAAATCATTCGATTTCCAACCCATACCCAAACAAAGAGACAGCGGTGCGTTTTGGGACGTATTTGCATCAGTGAGGACGTTAGAGACAAACAGACTGAAAGACAGACGAAGACAGGAGAGCAGAGACGGGGGAGCCCAGGCAGTCAGACAAGCCAGCACAGGCTCCACTGGCCTCCTGCAGCCAGAAACCAGCTCCCCTCTGCTCCCCTGCACACCCGCCCCACCCAGGAGGATGCCTATTGTTCCCCCATCCCCTAAACAAAGCCTGCCCACCCCCTACTCTCTACCCCACGCCCCCCCCCCCCCCCCCCCCCCCCCCCCCCAACCCCCATTGCCCCCTGCTACCCCTCAACCCACCCACTCACCCCCCACACACTCAGCATTGTTGCTCTAATAAACCGGCTCCGCTCCCTAAATGTCATTACATACAGGCTTGGGCTCTCCTTCTTTTACACACTCACTTTTTATCCCGCTCTGCTGCACACGCTGACCGTATTTATCTCACTACATGCTGAACTCCTGCCGCTTTGTGGAGACCACAACATGAAGAATATTATCACATTCGTGGGCAAATATTAAATAAAATGTTGTGATCTGGGACGTTTAAAAAGCAGGAAATTGAAACGGGACTGCAGGGACGCTGTGGGAATTGTTTTGAAATTAGAATTAAACAGAAGTTTTGTTAAAAAAAAAAAAAAAAAAGAGAGAAATTTCTCCATTTGGCACCTCAATCAGCCATTAACACCAACGACAACACAGACTTCTTCACAGCCAGGAGCATCCCTTCATTTCCAGGATTCACTGTATCACCTGTTGATTCATTCAAATGTTCAACTGAGAATACCAAGCACAACTCAAAAGTAATTACGCTATTTAAAAAAAAACACTTTGAATTTTTTTTAAAAAAAGTACAAACTCTGACTACATCTGGACGTCACAAGACATGATTTCATGCCAGGAAGATTACTCCTCCTATTCCCACTTCCCATAAAATATGTGTGCCGGATTTTATCCCCCTGTCTAGAAATGATACGACAGATGAGACAACAAGGAGGGAGGCAGCGAGCAGCCCGCCGCTCGCAACTCCACCATATTGTCACAGCATTGGTGAAGTACATGAAAACACACACAAGCATGTGCACGTACACAGCGGTTGTGACTAAAGCACACAGAGGCCATATGGTGCGTCCTCATCCACCGACGCCTGTTGCTGCTGCAACAATAGGCCTGCCTGGCCTGGACAGCAAGAGGCAAACACACACAAATGTGCACACACACACATACACACACACACACCAAATGGTCGTTAGTCAGTCAGTCTGCGTTGCTTAGGCCCTGAACAAACGCCTGGATTTGCATTCTGTACCTCCCTTCGTCCTCTTCTCTCTCTCTCTCTCACACATATACACACACACACACACACGCACACACACACACACACACTTCCCGGGTCTCTACAGGTGCACGGAGCACTCAAAACAGATGTCAACGGACTGAAGAGGGAGAGGCACGGGGGGGTGGAAGGAAAGTGGAGGGACGACGGGAGGCTGTTTGCCCAGGGTGACTGACAAAGCTTTGTACACTCGCAGGCCTAGACACAGCAAAGACAATGACACACACACACACACACACACACACGGTGTTACACTTTCAGAACTGCCAGATTTCTCATTTTGAGACACTCTTAAGGAAGAATAGAAAGTGCCATTTGCTCCCCAATCAAAATTAACACTTTTTCAAGCGATTTAAAAATAGATTTCATTTCTTGAACTCCACATTTTCAGAAAGAATAAAAACATCTCAGATAATATTGTTTGTGTAGAGCATCACTACTTCACCTCATTTATGAATATTCTAAACTGTTGCCAGCTGCCAATGACTACAGAACAAAACTTACTCTACAAAATTAATTCACGTGCATATCAACCTTTTGATCTGCTTAAAATAATTTGACATTTTTTTTCTGTTTTGCTTTTGTGATATTTTAAATACAGATAAATATCATCTCTATCTCACACTGACTGTTTTGTGACAGAGGTAGAGCTGCAATCAATTTATTGATCGACAGCAAATTAACTATATTTGGTAATTGATTCATCATTTTTCAAGCAAAAATGCCCAAAACTTTCTGGTTCCAGCTTCTAAAACATAAAGAATTTGTGCTTTTCTGTTTGAGTTTCTGACTGTAGGTCAAACAAAACATCTGAACACATCGGCGTGGGTTCCGAGAAATTATAATGAACATATCTCACTATTGTCTGACACTTGTCATGTAAAAAAACCCCCAACTATTTATTGATTATTTGAGAAAATAATCTTCAGACTCGCTAAAACGACTAACAAATGTGAATATTACCTGAGCCATAAACTACCTGTGACTGTCAGTATTTTCCTTGATGTGCAAAATCTCCTCAGTAGCAAAACAAAACCTTTATTTCCATCTGACAGTTTCATTCAGCCAAATCAACTTGAAAAAAAAAAAAAAAAAAGAAAGAGCCCAAACTATTATTCTGAACTCAAATCCTTTTATCTAACATACCCCTCCCCTCATCTGACAGATGGGTTACTGTTACAGAATTAATGCATCTACTATGTTTCATCCTACAGGCTGTAATTTTCTCCAATAATTACATTGTGGTTTGGCCTGCATTGCCACAGATCTCTTACTATAAAGGACAAGAGCAGTCCTTTAATCAATATTTAAAAGGAAATACACAACACACTTATAAGCCCATATGGGGAATATTACAGGCTGCTGATACCAGAAAAGTGATTTAAAAAGCTAGAAGGTCTTTCTCACTACCACAACAACCACAAGTCTCTTCAAAATATACGATGTGATATATATGATGAAAACAAACTGTAATAATAGTAGAAGGAAAACAATAAATTGATTTAAATGATATTTTCATAAAAGTGATAAATTACCCTCATTCGTCACAGCTTTACTCTACAACCTGTAAATGATCTTTAAGTATTGATTTACATATTGAAAGACGTGTCAGACTTCATAAACTGAGTTTTATCCCCTTAATATTTCAGTGGTGATGGAGTAGAGAGATAAACGCGTTCACAAATCCACCAGCAGCCTGTCTGATCGTGTTCTCATTGAGCATATAATGTGCTCTGACCACTGGGTAAACACTGACTGTGTGCATGTTATCAGCCTATGGCCTGTTCCTGTGACTGGGGCCTGCCTGCCTGCCTGTGAAGGGAAAGAGAAAACCCCGCCGATGCAACAAGTCCCCCATTCACTCCCAGCTTTGTTAAGCTGCCTCCCAGCGCTGCAGCGAAAAAATATATGTTTTCATCCTTTTCGCGTTACATACAGGTCGATTCATGAACCCAACTCTGCCGGGAACATATCTTATAGTGTGTATTTTATTACAAGAGAAAAAGAAGTGATAGAAAGCAAGGTTTGTTTCTTTCTGTCGGGAGAAAGGGGGATAAAACTGTAGTGAAAGCGACATCCCTCGCTTTGAATCTCACACGGCAAAGCATTAATAAGCTTGTTGGACTTGTTTAACATCTAGAAGGGCTTTGTGTGTGTCGATTTCGCTAGCGATGTCGCCGAAATTGTTTTAATATAAGCTTCAGTGACCACTTCGGGGTTTTAGAAAGAAACGAAACGTCCGGGGGCTTTCAGACGCGCAGGCTACAAGCTGAGGGAGAGACTCCTCCTTGGGAACTTACCTCGATTCATACGCCTCTTTATGGATTAATTCCCACACTTTTCCACGGTTCGGAGTCGCTACAGCATCGGGAAGCCCTCCGCCAACTGCAGGGTCTCCTCTCGGTTTTGGTTTGTTGAAGGATCGGGCGCGCTGAGTGCGTAAAATGCGCAGCGTCTCTCCAAGGATGCGAAATATGCGCGGAATGGGAGCAGGAATGAAATGAACGCAGTGGACTGAGTTGAACGGGGCGGGGTGAGAGGGACTGGCGTCACCCTGGATGGATGAAATAGAGTGAGAGAGAGATGGGAGGATGGGTGGGAAAAAAAAAGAAAGAGAAAGAGAGCGAGGGGGAAGGGGCCGGACTGTATGGGCTGCGTCCAACAACAAAAGAAAAGAGTGGAGCGCCCAAACTCTATTCAGCGGAGGAAGAGAATGGCTCGAGATAAAACACGGTCTGCTGTGCACGAGCAAGCAGCTGACAACGAATCAGAAAACACACTGACAGCAGCTATGAGCCAGTTACATTTGAAACTTTTATAGCCACGTGAAATACAATTTAAGACAAAGTTAGTCCTCAAAAATATCCCAAAGTGTCAAAAGAAAAGAAAAACGTGACATTTTAAATCACCTAAAGGCCACTGTCACACAAGCTAACACATTTCACCTTAAGACATTTATCAGTTTGCATGTGGATAATTGTCAAATAAAACCTTTTCATAGAAAGTTATTAAAACCTCCTAATTTAAACTGTATCATCCTTATTATGTCCTCGGAGCCTCCATACACAAACATACACTTAATATTTAGTGGGAGGGATTTCCTTTAATTCATTCAACTGTTGCTGCTGCTTACTTTCTACATGTTGCTGTGTTTGACCTGTTACACTAGCAAGCAGCATTTTAAGCTTTAATGTTATGTTCCTGTAGCATAACCGACATTTATAAAAAGTTAAGCTGACGCGACATCATCAAAAGCTAAAACTAACAATTTATTTTCAGTTGGCTACCTTCCATGTTTATATCATATATGATGGAGTGTAGTATTAATGTGTGCTGTCATCTAGATGTTTGTTAAAACTGCAGTGATGTTATCTGACATTTTAGCCCATCATCTTAAGCTAAACCCAGATTTGTTGTAAATTTAAATGAATAAGCAGTGAAATCAAACTTACATTGCTGACACCCCCCACCCCCACCACACACACACACACACACACACACACACACACACACACACACACACACACACACACACCCGGACCGCCCTGAAGGACCCTACTTTTGGGAGCCACTGCCCTGACCAGAAAATCTTTGTCTCTCCCTCAGATCTTTGAATGCAGCAGGCAGCCGCCTCAGCCTCATAAAGGAGTTGTTGTTTACTACTAAGCTCTGCCTATCTCAGGTTTCATCCCCCCAGGCACCGCTGGACTGTCATCTCCCCATAGGGAGGGGCCGTGACATAAAACAAACACAGATATGCCAGGGTCACAGCCTGGAACACCTACTGCAACCCGACACCACAGCCTGGCCAGCCTGCAAGACTACAGCATTCCACATGGCAGCATGTCTGTGTTTGTGTGTGTGTGTAATGCAAATTCTCACAGATGCATACAAACACACCCGTATACAGCTGAGTCACATGTGGACTGTACAGAGGATGTTTCTGTAACATCTTTGTGGAGGCATGTGTGGCTCATTTCCAGACTCTGAGCCGTGCAAACACAGAACAGGCTAGTAAAACATTCAGCTCAGTGACCCCAAGGTCAACAGTCTGACCTCAAATCTGACCTCACCTGGTTTCCTGATGTTTTATTAACGCTGTCTGTGGCCGGATCCTAAATCAGCTTCATCGAGGGCCAGAAGCTTGATTCTAAGGGCAAAAATGCAATTAGACATTTATTATTTAGAAATATATCACCATGGTGACATAAATCTTAGCGAGCTGAAGATTTATGTCACCATGCTGTTTTGGTGTATGTGATAAACAGTGGTGGAATGTAAGTTTTAAGTATGATGCTCAATGTTTTCATATTAACAGTATATCACTTAAAGGTGTCACTTGCTGTGTCAAACCCACAGTGAGTTGTCACCTGACTGTTCTTCCCCTCAGCTCTACTGAGCTTTTTAGGGTCTTTCAGCTCATTGTTGTGGGTTTTCAGCCTGCAGCTTTCTTGTCTCGGTTCTCTCTCATGGCTCTCATAGTGGTTTTTTCAGCTGCAGATCACAGTTTAAAGCTAAAAACCTGCTGTCTACTACCCGGCCAGCGCAAAACAGCAGACAGACAAAATGGGCCACTAACTTTGCTCTGTTTTGGCTCTTTGGTCCCCATCAAAACCTTTAGCTGCTATATGCTCCACTATGTTCAGCAGCTAGCTGCTGTCTGTTGTTTGCTGCTGGGCAGGTGGTTTAAGAGACTACTCTCAACACCATGAAGTGTGTGAGATTGAATCAAAACAGGAAAGTTGCCACCGTTAAATGAAAACAATGAGCGGAAAGCTTCTACGGAAAATATGAAAATTATAATGAAGCAGCTTTGACGTTTTTATTTTCTATTAAAATATTACAAACTGTCAGCTTAGTGGAATATTTCAACCTGTTTTTACTGCAAATCCATCCAGATGTTAAAATCCACTTTTTCATAATTCTACTGCTGCAGCATGTCTTATTCTTTCTTGTTTCAAGATACAGACACTCATTTTTCATGTTTAAACAAGTTGATTTAAATCAAAAACAGGTTGAAATATTCTTGCTTTAACACAAAATAAAATGGAGGTTTTAGCAGATTAAACTGCCCAACACTTTAAAATTAGCCATACCTCAACCAAATACAATAAAAATGCTGAAGTGATAATAATATTATAATACTATCATATACATATAGACACAATGAACACTATGAAAAGGGCGATTCAGGATGAGTATTTTCACCTTGTACTTTAGTTCATTTTGCAGATAATACCTCTGTACTTTAACTGAAGTAAGATTTTGAATGCAGGACATTAATTGTACTGGAGTATTTTTACACTTCTGTGTTTCTCTTCTTAGTTAGGTAAAGGATCTGAGTAGTTCTCCCACCACTGGTCATAAATAGATCAGAATCACCGCTCAGATCTAGTTTGAGTAGTAGAGCATGGATTATGAACATGAAGTCTAAATAGACTTGACTGTCACACCCTTGAGACTCTCTGAAGTGCTAAAAATAATTTTGTGGAGAGACAAATTTGTCCAACAAGCTCTACTCCGGGCAGCGCTGCTTTAACTGGAACCTTCTAATCTGTGCATCCATCTCAATCTGCATATAATTTCACATTTTGGTCTCTTCCGTGCCTGAAATGACAGGGGGAAAAAGATGAATTTCAGTATGTCAGTGTTGACGGAGGCAAAATGTCAGCAAGAGCCCTCTTGTGGTCTGTGGAGAGCGATCTAAACAATGAGGGTGTGGACTCTCCACATGGGTTTGACCAGATCATACAGGCTGGGTGTAGGATGACATTTACAGTATGCTGGTAATGAACAAACAGTACTCAATACCCATAATATACATAAAACCTGTCAAAGAACCTCTGAGCACCAAACGGTCAACCTGCTCACTCACTGGGAGCAAATTTTGAATGCTTAAATGTATAAAAACTCTTTCAGACATGCACGTTGTTATGTTACTATGGTGGCATTTTAACATGTTGGTCTCTTGTTTAAATAAGCTCTTGAGTCACTTTTCCATAAAGTCACGACATCAACCTGACTGGGTCTAACACGGCTTTAGTCTAAATTGAATGTTGTCATATTACCTTTAAGGTTACAGCAGCACAGGGTTGAAAACATTTCATTTTTAAATCACTGTGAGTGAACCAATTTTAAAGATGCCCTCAACATTTTTTTCACACCATATAAAAATACTCTGCTTTGAATTAGAATTTTGTCTAATGTTTTTTTCCATAAAATTAACCAACGAAAAATCCTTAAAATTTCCTTTACTCTGTCCAAAGTAGTTGTGATGTCACAAACCACTCGTAGGTACATGTCATATTTAAGGCACAGAGAAACTTTCCCTCTTCAGCAGATAAATATGAAAACAGCCTTCTACTGTCAAACTCCGCACATCATCTGCACAGTGAGGCTCAAACATCAAAATGAAGCATCAAAAAGCAAAACATATTTTAAAGTAGGGGGGGGCTTTAAGTGGTAGAGGACATTCTTTCAGATCAATCCATACAAATATGTTTATCTCTTTTTTCCACTCATGGTGCAGGGAACGTTCATCAGATCCCCAAATTCTCAACTTTTATTCATTTGAACAGCTTACTAAGATCCAGCAAAAATGCTTCAAATGTGAGCATTTAGTAAAGCATTTAAAGCAGCAGGATTTTATATTCTATCTAATAAATGTTGACACTGATGAGTGGGGGTGGGGCATTCTTCACACCACTATGGTAATTGGTCAAGCCACAGAGATATTCAATTCAATTCAATTGCAAACTTAGTTTCAATCTCCGTCACTGATGCAGCCTGTGACAACTGGGAACATGTTTATCCCGTTTCTCATTATTTGCCAGATATCACACAAGCAAATCTCTCAACTCAGTTATTTGAACAGTATCATTAAGGAACATTTTGTTAAGGGACACCTACTGTATGTCTGAATGACAAAAATCCATATGGTAACAGGAAAAACAGCAAGGTCACAGATTTCATTTTTAGCAGAGAAATGCCAACGTCAAATGTTTCTGAGGGTGCAGTTAGAGAGACTCCTAAAACCTGGTTGACACATCCGCTGTACAGAGCTGGAGGACCTTGCCCAGGTACTGGCATGGTACTGGACTCCTAGAGCAGGAAAAACGTGTATTCTACTACAGGAAAGTGGACAAGCTTTATGCTCTCCTGCATATGATTGAGGGGGCAGGGGAGTTTGTTAATCCTCTTTGCATGTATGTTGCAGATCTGGAACCGGCCCATGAATGTATGCGTTCCCTGAAGTATCCTTTAGGATATATTGCTGGATGAGAGGGTGCCAAGCCACAGCTGTGTTCACCATACACTCAGATCAAAAGCCACTTTTGCATTCTTTGCATTGAAAGGGTTCTTAGACAAGGATGTCCCTTGTCTCCTCTGCTGTTTGTGGTTTTCTTGTGTATCAAGGAGAAGAAGAGAGTTAACATTTTAACAAGTAGAAAAACTGATTAAAAATGAAAACAACCTGAACTTTGGCCTTGATGCTTTGGTAACACTGCAGCGCAACACACTGAATGGATCTGAAATTCAAAAGAATGAGTAATTTAAGTAAGACTTGAGCACAAAAATTAATCAAACTTTCACCTGATGGAATTTATCACCCACGATGAGACTGTAACATAAAAAACCTGAGGCACAGTATACAGTAGTACTGTAGCGATGTATTCTCGCACTTTGACAGAAACCTTGAGCTTTATAACTGTTGCTCACCTCCATCCTTCCACATATTCTAATATAACCATATTCTCGAGTTTCTTTGTTTATCTATTTATTCATTTATTTATTTACTTACTTATGTATTTTCACTCAGTTACTTCAACAGTTGCAGCCTTGAAAATGTCTGAATATCCAAGATGGCAAAACACTCTGAAACTATTGGACAGCTTCAACGAATAATTATTTTCATATATTAACACAGTTTATTCCATGTTTTCACATGCCTGTATCCTGCGGTGATCTATAATGTGAGCCATTGTTTTTAGTGTGATAAATGTAATATTTTATATAATTATATTTTAAATATTGTGTGACAAAGTCAGGTGGTAAGGAAAGGAGTCTTGAGGTAATGTGTTGCAATGTAAACATGTTTCACCAAGGTGATACGTCACTCTATCTCAACAAGAAAAATCAGCCTAATCAAGCCAGTAGTAGTGATATAATGAGGACCTTTGAAATGAGGAGCTGGTCCTGCTGATTGCCTCCTTGAGCCCCCTTCAGTTTGCATACTAGGTACACATAGATAATGCAGTCCTTTAAACCTGCTGCTCAGGGTTTATCCTCAACTGCAGCAGACAAGAAACATTGTGAAAATTGTGGTTTTGTACTTATTCTGGGTTTTTAAAGATGCACTATGCAGGATTTGTCAGTTGGTGTTTGTAAACAAACAGTATTCAAAGTTGGCCCCTCCTCCCCAGCTCTACAAGTTAGTGAGAGAGAGAGGTGTGTGTATGGGGGGTGGGGGGTGGGGGCGAAAGCGGCCAACCTATGACAACCCCCCTCAGAAGAGAAAGTTTAGTTTCTCTCCTGAATTTCTGTTTGTACTTTCAGATATCTGCTTCATTTAACTGTTCCTGATCACTTTCAGCCATATTGGAGTCACGTTAAGTTACTCCTGATGAAAACATTTCCTGCTGCTGCTGCTTCATATTAAAAGCTTTCCACTGACAAACTAATGGAAGGCTTTTATTGTGAAAAAATGTTAACACAAACATTTTTTCATTTTGCTCATACAAAATTTTAAAGCCACACTAATTAATATTTTATATTAACAGTTGGTCAAACACCAACATGCAATGTGAAACATGTCATTCGTAGTGACAAACCCACAGAGAATTATCAACCAACCCTGCAGTTTTCTCTCAGCCATACAGAATGTTTTAGAATCTTTTAGCGCATTGTTTTGGTTTTACGGCCCGCAACTTTTGGTTGTTTTGTTTAGGGCCAGTCTCACCACTCATCAACCTTGCATTTGGAAGCAGCAGGCAGCTGTTTTCATCAGGTTCCAATAAAACCACTATACGCTCCCTGCCCACCACCAAAACAGCAGAGAGACAAAGTTTGCATCTGGCCGATGAACACAGTGGAGCATAACGATGTTCCATTTAGTTCCTTCAGTAGTTGGTGGAGACCAAAACAGAGCTAAAAGGAGAGTGAATATTGGACTTACATTCGTCAAGTTGAAAGAAATACAACTCAAAAACAAATGTGTAAATAAGCAACCGCTTGCCAACAAGTTCACTATAACCACTGTATAAGGTGATAATATGTCCATGTTGAGTTTACAGATTGTTCTGTTGCCCCCAAGCAAGCATAAAATCAATTAATACTGATTTAATGATTGTTTTAATTTGCTGTCAATAAGGATTTTTTTCAAACAAATCAGTTGACACGAGTTAGTGTATGTATATGCAACATGGAGTTTGAGAGTGTAAATTTATTGTTAACCTTGGAAACCATAGTTTGACAAAGTAGGACCAATTACTAATCCATCTGCCAATCAAAAGCTCTGTAAAAGTTAGTTTCTAGTACATATCTAACACTGGTCTTGATTCTAACACACCTTGCTGTGAGAACATTTTATTCACATCAGCCTATTTATTCTGCTTTTTCTGCAGGGGTTCCTTTTAATCACAGTTACTTTCTGAGGGCCATGGTGACTCAGCCTTGTGGGAGCCTGCCTGGCACACTGCTCCACTTTTATACTTGAACACAATACCCTCACAATGAAACCCCAAAAGTGTATACTGCAGTAAAAAAAGTGGCAGATGGAGTGTGCCAGTTGAACACAGGGCTTCAGGTACACTGAGCCTCCTCTACTTTTGTGTTTATAAACGCTCCCTTTTGTAGACAGGGAGCAGACCAGCCTCCCTTTGAATTTTTGACATTTATTTGACGCGTGGATAGCGAACCATGCAGACATGAAAGATAGCAGTTGCAGTACTGAGGTTTAGGGGCTCAATTTCCATGATCGGCATTGATCAAGCTGCTCAGAGAGGGAGAGAGAATGAATGAACTAGTCAAAGGAGGTCACAAGCGCCTTCACTCTTCTGATGCCTCTGGGGACTGCTGATCTAATCAGTTTTACCTTTAGTGTCATTATGTGCATGATAGGTGATCAGAGACTGTGATGGAAACAGTGACCAGACCGCACTGTCCTGCCCCAAAGGGCTACAACAGCAAGACATATGTTCCAGGGATGAACTATAGAGCTATAGGCACATCTATCTTGCACTTTCATTTTTCAAGATGAACTGTCGAGAGGTTTGGATACTGTTTGACTAAGTGTAGGAATAGATTAGACACATATTCAAGGCAAATTTCAAATTGGTGTGAAAGTTAGATGAGAGGACTGATACCACTCTTATGTCTGTGCTTTTTCTCTGATCTGAAGTTGACTAAAATGAGCGTCATTTTATACATATCCCTGATGAAGTGGGTCTCAGTGTATGCAGCAACCAGGGATCAAGTGTGAGTGTGTTTACTTGCACAATCGTATCCCAGTTATTATCGGGTGTTTGGTATCCCATTTATATGTTTGCGCGTGTAAAGATCACATCATACCATGGTTTCTGGAACCTGCATGAGCCCTTAATGTGGTTTTAGAAAACCCAAATATGCTAGCTTGAGTACTCTGATGGAGTCCTGGGCACTGTGGCATGCAAACACCCTATCTAGTTTTTTTTTTTTTTAGCTCTGCAGATGGCAATGTTGGTCTCTCCTTCAGTCAAACACTTAAACTGAAATATCTATTAAATGGATTGCCATGAAATTTTGTTCAACGTTCATGGTCCCCAGAGGATGAATCCTATTGACTCTTGGGACCCCTGACCGTGCCACCGTTTGGATAAGATTTTTGGTTTTGAGTGAAATGTCTCGATAACTATTGGATGGAAATACAGACATCTACTGTGTGTTGCTTGCAGGATGAACTATAAAAACTTCAGCAATACCCTACTTCCCATCAGGTCTAAATTTTAATTAGCCCAATACTTTGGTTTATAGCCAAATATCTGCTAAACTAATGACATTCCCATCAGCCTCAGCTATACTTTGTGTTTAGAGCAAATTAGCATATGTCAGGAGGCTAACACGCTAAACTAAGATGGTGGTAAACAAAGTAAATATTACCTGATAAACATCAGCATGTTAACATTGTTATTGTGAGCATGTTAGCATGCTACCTTAGTATTTAGCTCAAAGCACCACTTTGCCTAAGTGGCTAATGCTTTAGATTCACAATTTTGATCACTGCCATGTTTGCAGGTGCATCATCAACTCAAATTATGTAGCTGTCATTAAAACAAAAATATAATGATAAAGGATTTCATCTATACGTTGAAATGAAAGTGACAGTCTGACACTGATCACTGGTAGGATGAAGTGTACTCCCGCTTTCCTCAACAGGTGATCAGATGGATGAGCCACATCTAGCAGAGTGTTAAATGAGTCCAGGCAGCCAGAAACCGAACTGGGTTCATCCTCAACTGCTGAGGTACTAATGCGCATGTACTCACTGTGTGTAAAACTGCACATTCATAGGTACAATGTGACCTCTATGTCTCATGACTCTCTTTTGACACATAGATATTTACTGTGTGACCCACTTTAGATTTTCATTCCTATATATTTTTCATGTACAGCAACAAGCTTTTGTAGATACTGGCACTTACCATGATGCAAGAGCTCTCACTGTAAGAGCACTTCACACTAGGGAGAGCACATATACAGATGAACACATAATGGACTATACTATATGATATTACCTCCTCCCTGTCTGTTCGTCCTGTCTCTACTCAGAGGGACAAAGTGATATTGACAGGCAGTTGCTGCTGAGACATTCAAACAGATGACTGGAGGCAACTTTCTAAGAAATGGAGGAAAAGGAAGAAATGTCAGCACACAAACACATAACATCGATATACTTATGACCGATAAAGCCATCCTGCTGTACTTTACTTAACATTACTTAAGTGAAGTGCCAGCAAAACATTATTGGGCTATATGGCGGGGCCTTTTATCTAATGCCACGTAATATAATAATGTGATACTTTATTGATCCTTGCAAGTCTTTTCTCTTGCCTGCGTTGGTTCATAAGGAGGTCAGAGGTGAGTACCAACTGCAATGCACTTCAGGACCTGCTAGAGTTTTGGTGTCATGCTCAAAGACATGTATTCTTGAACCTGAGTCTTTATCCAGACTCACAAGAGGTAGACCATAAATAGTTAAAGGATTACATGACTGGGGGAGGCGGGGTAATCCAATAGATTGTGTTAGAGATGACAATTTTAGCTAATAGGTCATCTGTGATGTAAGGTGTTGGGAAGACAACAGAACAAGTTTTCGAAAGTTAACTTTTTATAACGAGCTCATTGTAAACTAATATCTCCTTATTACAAAATTCATTATAACGTTTTCCAGAAGGCTTATCTTTATAACAAGAAAGGTTTCTTGTTAAAATGAGAAAGTTTACTCATCATAATAAATGAGAAAAATTATCTATTTTTAACATCATTATAACCAGATAGATATAACCAGAACATTTTTTCCTCATATTAGCAGCAATACACTGCCATAACTTTCTGAGTTGCCTATAACATAAAACTACTGAGTGTACCACTAAATTTCTTATGTTCTGCACAAGGTAAAGGCATTAATCCAGATGTACACACACTGCTGTCTGCGAATGATGACAGAATAAGTAAGGGGTAATGTAAACAGTCATTATTGTAAAATATAGCTTTCAAGCTGCAATAATTGATTTTTTGGCAACTTGGGGCTGTGGAACTAGATGCTAGAAATGTAACATTTACATTTGATATGGCTAACGTGTTAGTAAACAGTTATTCATTTACACATTCAGCAGATACAGAGAACATAAGCATTCATTTGGATCATGTTTCTGGTGACCTAACACATGTAGGTCTAATATTCACTCTCCTTTTAGCTGTTTTTCTCTCAACCAGCTCAGAAGTTTTAATAAAGAAGACAACAATGTCATCCAAAACTGCAATACTGAACTCATTATCAAATACTGTCTTCTGCATTGAACCAACTTTCTTCTTCAGCATCATATCAAGTGTGTACATGCATTGCGGGTACATAAGGGTAAACTGTAGTTACAGTTGATGTCTGGTAACAGGTGAAACGTTTCAAACCATTCCCGTCTGTGAAGCGACTGTCATCCCTCGCTCCATTACTGTGGTGTCTTCAATCAGAGGAATGCAGCTGTGTCCCCATGTGACCCTCGCATAGAGCGCCAATGTAACAATAATGCAATAACAATAATGTAACAAGGTAATAACTAGAGCAGCTGAATTGTTCCCTGGGCGAGGGAGCAGAGAGGAAATGATCATAACATGGTTTCAGATCCCTCAGGATCTGTTGCAACTGACATGAGAGCATCTGAGAGGGCAATCATCACCGGATACTGTTACTCGAACCGAATGTTACGCTGCGTTCCTGGCATTTAGTTGACACACACATACTGTATATGCACCTACAGTTCCTTCTCTCTTCACATACCAAAATGGGAATGTTTTGAAGAGCTCCTTGAAGGTGAACAATATTGCTTCATTGAACATCACTGCTCAGGCTTTACACTTGAACTCTTTGTCACTCGTTCGCAAACTCTCCATTGAAGATTAAATTATAGCCTTTACAATGTTCTCACCTTGAAATATGTTCCAATCCAAAAGGTATTACTCACTTATTACAATTTAGAGACTCACACTCTATATTTAAGGGACTATACACACACACACACAAATACACACACGAAGGAAGGATTCTCTGAGTTCATACATAAGTTCTTTCATACAAACACAAATTGAAAAGCAACAGGCAGAATCAAAAACATCTGAATCCGAGTGTCTTTGCAATGTGTGTGGGTATCATCAGAGAATACTGCAATACCACAGTATAATTAATAGTACATCAATGCACAAACACACACACACACACATACAATATATACACACACATCTATCCCCCCTTTCTTTTTAAAAGCTACTGTGGAATGCATGAGGGAAAAAAAATGAACCTTTTCATCCATTCAGTAACTGTCCTATCCATTTCTGCCTACATTGGGGTCAGCTCCAATTCAGAGAGCATTTACACAGCTTTTCCAACAGTCTGTCTCAATTTAGAGACACACAACAGAAAATTGTTGTGGAGGTTCACTTGTCTTTCTGGACGGGCAAAATTGGAACCAATCTGAATTTTTGTTTTGTTGCAAAAACATTCCTCTTTGCTTCCTTTGAGGGGCAAAAAAAAGCAGCCGTATTCTGGGACTGAACAATTTATTGGATATAATGCATTAAAACATAAATAGATACATGATAGAGAATGTGTTGGCAGCCCAAACAATTGATCATTACTGCATTTGTTGTTTGAGGAAATCAGATTGCCTTGGAAGTAGAACACTACATACAATTTGTAACGTAATATTCAGTCAAATTTCATTTGTCTTACAGAATGGAGTGAAATCTATTGTGTGTTAAAAAATATAATGTATTATAGTGATTATAAGGGTAATGGCGATGTACCTCAATTCAAAATAAGAAACATTATGAAATATAAGACAGGGAGACAAAATATTAAGTCGCTGCTGCTGAGTAAAGCCTTTATGTGTTTTACAGTGTGAATACAACAAAGCTTTGGTCAAATATGTCAAATGTTCTTCCACAAAGGAAATCTGGAGCGTTAAGACAACTGGGGAGCACATACATCCCAAAGTCAAGTATTGGGAGCTTAGGGTGTTCACATGTTTAAATAAAGGCACGACATAAAGACATGAAATTGCTGGAAAAGTAAGAAAGAACAAGTGTATCAAAATGTACAATAAATACAGTTTAACATTTTCTTTTCTGAATTAAAAGATACAAATGCTGTTAATCTAAAATCTCCCCTCCATGATAGCTATTCAGGGTAACAAAAGATGTTATAGAATGACCTCTCTGATTTCAGATTAACATTAGCTATCTCATTTAATTAATATAAGTCTGTAGGACTGTATGGCAATGCCCGAATAAAAGCCAAACATTTAGGCTGGTGTAAATTTGTTGCACATGTCTTTGCAGGGACTAAAAAATAAAGATTTGTGTGTGGTACAACAAAATGTGATGCATGCATTCTGTTAAAAAACAGATTTCTACAATGATTACAATGAAAAAATACATTTTTAAGCTTTAGCGTGTGGTCCATGGTAAAAAGTGTTCCCTCTTGCTACACGTGGCGCTCAGTCTACGTTCCTGTACCTGGTGAAGAGGTTGTACAGGACACGCAGGGTTGATTTAAGGTCACAGTTCACTATATCTGAAAAAACAGAAGAAGAGAAGAGTACAATCAGATACAATATAGGTCTTGTCTGTATAATGAAGTCCAATAAACAAGAGCAGCTGCAACAAACTGTGACACATTGCTGCCTCTTCTACAGCTTAATGGCCTGTATCCACCGGCCCAGTATTTCCTTAAGCAAACAAGATTCAGCAGATACCTGAGAGGTACTTGTGCTGTTGTGTTGTGCTATGATGCTGAAATATGATTAGTGGAAATCCATGTGACACACAACTCCACAAATATTTTTAGAACCTTTTAGTTTATTCCCTTTTGTTATTAAATGCCATTAATAAAAAGTGGGCCACAATGGACCTACAATGTCAGTCATGTTGCTCTGCTAAAAAACTATTTTCTGCTATTTTCTATTTCTAGGTCATTTTATTCTGATGCCTCTGTGGAGCTGTGGCTTTAAAACATTTTGCTGAGTATGACCTGTTGATCAAGAACATCCTTGATTAAAACACACATGAACAATGACCTCAGTTAAACAGAAATTTTGTAAAAATTGATTCAATTTTCTTTGACTAATTTTACAAACATCCTGTATATTAGATGTTTGGAAGCACATGGTTTCCATTGTTCTAACTTTCCCTCTATTTTTTAAAACTGCATCAATTGATTTTTTTCGACACAGTATCCCCTTATAAAGTTGTTGTTTCAAACATGTTTGTTTCAAAAATGTTAGCATTAGGAGTTGTTTATCTGTCCACCTGGAAAATACCCAATTTTTAATATCTTTGCAGCTCTTGTCTGCACCAACTCCTGAAGGAAATATCTGACTCTATAGCTGCTAAATGCTCCACTATGTTCACCAGCTAAGTGCTAACTTTGTGTACAGTGGGTTTATGAGAGACACCCTTTACACCTTGCATTAAAATGCGTTTTGAGTGATCAAACTGCAATCGGATACCACATGAAAGTAGAGGTGTAAATGTTCCCAAGAGGCACTGAGGATGGATTGTAATCCAATCAGCCAAACCACCTCCGGAGGTGGTCACGGACACGTTGTGACCACATTGAACACAAGTGTAAATGCAATTGTGTTGTCAATCCACAAACAACTACGTAGGTGGAAATATGTAATCACAAGCGACTGTTCTAAACTAGTGAGGTAGCAGCCATTAGCCAATTAGCAAGCTAAGGTACTAGCAAGAAAGCAGCAAAAACGCCTTGTATAGTCAAGATACTCGTGGATGGAGTCAAGACTGCTTCTTCTCCTGTTTTGACAACCTGGATACAGTCTGGATACAGATTCATATTACCGCAAGGTGAATACTGTTGCCTATTGTGGACTGAAACAAAACAGTAAAGTAGCAGGTTGTAAAACCAAAACAATGTACTGAAAAACTCTAAAAGGCTCCGTAGAACTGAAGGAAAGTGCAGAGTCTGGTGATAATTCTCTGTGGGTTTGTCACTACAGATGTCACCTCCCACATCAGATGTAGTCATTTGACTCATTGTTCATATAAAAACATGGCTTATTGCAGCTTTAAAATGTTTTTCCCCCCCAACCAAAAGTCTGAAGAAGTTGCAATCCAGCAAATTCTAAAAACACTATTTTCAAATGTAAAATTCAATGTGACAAAATTATATTTGCCTCTGTTCAGGCACATTTTCACTTGTTTATTGTGTTAATATTCACAATGTCTGACGAGGCAAAAACGTGGTAAATGTGCGTCCTACCTTCTGGCCGGGGCTTTGGTCTCTCCAGACCTCCATCCTGCATCAGCTCAAAGGAGAAGGACACGTTATGCACCTGCGGAGACAGTGACCAGTCTGTTAGGATACACGACAACTCAAAGGGAGACAGATTCACTACTGTGCAAATACCTCTAACACACAATCAACATAAACTTTACACACACAGGTGCAGGTGGGAAAGTACAAATCATACACCTCACATACAACTCCTCGCTGATAAGAGAATGTGGAAACTGTGCGCTCCGGGTCGATTCAAATCGTGCTACCGCAGTCCTGTGTCTGCAAACACAACACGGCTCTGTTCTGTAAGACCATAAGCCTTCAGCAGCTGCACAAACACTCTGCTCCCTCATTTATCAATAGATACATGTCACCAGTGCCACTCAAAAACCTCCTAACTCCAGGGACGTGATACTGTCATTGACAGACAGATTTGTCATGTCATAACATTGTACAAGTTTTGATTCTATGATTTCATGTAAGCAGAGAGCACTTATATTATAATTCCTTATCCAGTTGGAAGAAGGAGAAACACACATGCTGGAGATATGAGGTTTATTAAGTTTCTCCAGAAAACTGACAATTATGGTGGATGCAATAAATGACAGTGACCGTTTTAAGGTGGAATTATTTAGATTTTCAGTCGCAGTGCATTTAGATGAGGGCCTCGAGCAGAGACGCTGTTCTGTTGAAGAAACCAGCACAAAGACGTCTACGCAGTTCTGACTCATGAGTGATTAAAAAAAAAAAAAAAAAAAAACCTGCATGAGAGGAGGAAAACTAATCAAAGAGAAGAGAGAAATAATTGAAAGATGTTTTCTATTCTCTGCTCATTGTATCTGTGTGTGTGTGTGTGTGTGTGTGTGTGTTTGCCCTGCTGTGAAGTACTAAAAGCTTTGCCCAACAAGAGCTTATTGTGTGGAAAAGCGCAACCGCAGCCATTTAATACAGTAAAAAAGAGAAGAAGAGAATGAGCCTTAAGTAGAGATCTACTGAGCAGAAGCAGGAGAGCTTTCTTGATGCCTTGTGCTGTTTTTCACAGGCCACCCCTGGTGAATCATCGATAGGCCTCTAGGCCCTCACACACACTCACTCACACACGCACACACACACACACACGCACGCAGTAATAGAGCTGAGCCCCTAAGCCACTCCAGTGTTTCCCTGTGCAATAGGAGATTACAGATGCTGTGGGGCTGGTGCCTGTTCTTCCGGGCCAGGAGTATCTGTGTGTGTTTTTGTGTGTGTAGTTGTGTACATTGTAGCACTGATGCCCATTCTGCTTCGCAGCTTGGCAGGGGCCGCTGGCCAAGACCCAAACAAAAGGCTACTGTGGTGTCTCTGCAGATTGCCTGTTCAGAATACCGTAGTACTACAGAGGCCAATGAGAGGAGAGATGGCTCCGCACTCAATGGGCTCTGGGGAAAACGGATGGCATTTATCAAGCTATAGAGGGTAGAGTCACGGCCCCCTGTGCATGAGGCTCCTCAGAAATGGAGTATTGATTTAAGAGTGTTTCTTCAACTATAAAGGCGGGACCAAAGATGGGTTACGGCCCTGTTTCTCAGGGATCTCTAAAAGAAAAGAGTGGATATGTTAACGTGGTTGGGGTCACAACTACAGTGTCCATAACACAGCAGGAAACTCTTGCATTTGTGTTTCTTCTTGTATTTATTTAACAAACGTCAGTAGCTTTTTATATTCACTAGGAATAACAGTAAGAAAAAGTATTCAGAATCATTTGTTGTGGCTTCTTCATTGGATTTGAAGTGAAACACTGACTATTAGAATAAATTGTCTACATTCAGCTTTAATTTAAAGGGTGTTTACATCCACAACACAAGAACAGTGTCAACAACTGTAGCCCTTTGTATGTATACCTACCAAGGATAAAAAAAAGTGCTTCCATTCCTACAGTGTTCAACCCATGTGGATGTTAACACGACCAAACATCCTTAAAGCTCAAGTCAGCACTTTCATTTATAGTCACTGTTCATTTCTAATCTACTGAGCTGAACTGGAAATATAGTGTTTAGCAAAATATAGCAATATACAGTTTCTGCATGTCACTATTGTAGTCAGCTGTTTATGTTTGTCAAGAGAAGACAAGGTAAACAGCTAACCGTGTTACAATAAATGGTAGACATAAAATTAGCCATATTTGGGCTAAAACAACAAAATGAGTGTACAGATTAAGTGCAGCGTAGTGGATTATGTTGAAGTAGCGGTTTAAGAAGTTTGTATAGACATTTTTCACTGATGAATTTAGAAAAATCATCACACTTTTACCTTTTGGTCGAAATTTTCTGGTGTGAGGAAGAAGTTGTAGAGTGGCACAAAGTATCCCTCCAGCAGCCCCATCAGCAGCACCAGATACACACCGTCTGCAAACTGAGACAGCAGCACACTCAAACTGTGTGCTTTCACTGCATACAGGTAATATAATAAAAATGGCAGACAGGCTTGGAAACAATGTTAAATTTGATTATTTTTGAGACAACCAGACTAAAATCTCAATTACAGATTTAAATATATATTTTAAATGATTTAAAATGGATGTTTTTATGTGAAAATGTTTTTTGTTTGACTCCATCAACAAAAGGCTTAACTATAAAAGCAATAGCAGGTTATGTATGTAAGAATCAGTATATAGTATAAATTGCATAGATTTTTTTTTCTTGTGTGTACGTGTGTGTGTACCTGTGTTTCCAATTCAGACACCTCTAGGTTGAGCTTGTTCAGGTGTTTGTTCACAAACGTGATCAATGTCTGAGAAACCACAAAGAAGAGTATCTGTCACAAAAACTGGTGACATCTCAAACAAGACAAGCATACACATAAACACAAAGGCACAAATCTAAAGCCACCTTATTGCCTCCATGCAGCCATACTAGAGGTCCTCAACACTGGACAAAAACAGCTAAAAAATACATGTGCCTTTAAAGGTGCATTCCACCAATTTTTACACATGAACGTCAGTCTTCTTGACACTATTTGTAAACAGTTGTATAATGTGTTCTGTGGCTCTGGAGGTATGATGGAGTATTAGGACCACTGTCAGACAAAAAAAATAATCTGAGATTTCAAGAATTAAGCTGTAATATTTCAAGAACAAAGTCATAATTATTCAATTAAAAAATAGTAATGTTTTGAGAAAAAACAAACAATAGAATAGGTTGCTTTGAGAGTAAAATGTCATCTGTTATACTTAGATGAGGGTGATTGGATTCTGGCATTTCCTGACAGTCCACAGGTTACTGTAGCCTTTGAACTTGTAAAAGACTTGTGTTTGGACTGCAGTGACAGATTCCTCTGACTGGTAGCTCTGTGTCACTGTGTCTCCTCTGATGTGTGAGATCATTTGGAATCAGAGTCTGCACACTTCTGATGGAGGTTTGAGAGCGGCTGTCACAGCTGTCAATCATGACATCACACCTCCTTTTTATATAGTCAATTAAAAACAAACTTATCAGAAAAATGAGCACTTGGACGAACATCAGCGTGATGAGAACTACCTAAGATGACAGAAATCATCTTTAGGAAAATTTATTTGATTTTTAGTTTGTCTCTCATGTTCCATCCGCTAACATGGAAGAGGCGGGACTTATGACTTATACTACAGCCAGCCACCAGGGGGCTGATCGAGATGTTTTGGCTTCACTTTTGGGGAGCTGTTATTACGTCCATATTTGTATGCAGTCAGTGGGTGAAACCAAGCATTGTGATCGGATCTCAATATTTAAATTAGCTAGGTGGGGCCGACTTGTCAACAATCTAACATGTCAAGGAAACTACTACCATGAAAGGACGTTACTCATTTCTAAATCACTTTTTGTGAGGAAGGACTTCTACTACTTGCAGCTTTAGAGGGGCTTGCTTTAGCTGGCAGGAAGAGGCGGAGCTAGGTGATCTTTCAGATTACTGTGTCAAGTAAGAAAAGGAGGTTTAAAAAAAGGCTATTCTGAGTATTAGTTTAGTCTCTGTATCCATTTTTATGTATTTAGATATTACTCTGTTGGGTCCCCAAGATGGTGACAGACACGGCAGATAAATGTGTGATGCCACTGCAAAGCCTCAATACCTTTTTGACGACATTCAGTTTATCTGGAGCATGGTCGAACAGGGTGTCGAAAGCATCGCGTTCTGTGGAGAATCCATAAAATAAATAATTAATCAAACAAAGGACGATAATATGGTCATATGTGAAAATACACTCTTCTTTCATAAGTACATACCATGTCTGCCAGAGAAAGCTCTGTGAAAAAGAGAAAAGACATTGGAACAAGAGAGAAAATGTCAAATGCACAAATCAGAGGCCGCTTCTGCTTATTGACAATTTCACACCTGAATATTCATAGAAAAACATGAGATAATGAAAGACAAGTGCTTCCAATTCAATCACAGAGGAATGTGGAGGATGGAGGGATTACCAACAATAGACGTAGTTATGGTATCATAATTTGCTGAACAATAAACACAGGTGTACCTCGGGTATACAAATAACCTGGGTATCATCACTGGGATGTTCACAATGACCACATACTATAGCACAATGCAGTAATCTCAACAGCAGAACATTACTGTTGGGTATTAATACAATGAATGAAGACTGCTGTGTACATGCAGCTTTTCTATGGGAATGGAGGGCCTCTCTTGTCTATTATTACAATGTTAGTACTTTGGAGGATATTGTTGTTGGAAAGGGTCAGGTGGTTTTGGAGGGAGGGAGACGCTGCAGTGTGAGTGTCCCCAAGGAAGAGATATCACAGTGGGCAGGCCAGCAAGAAATGGCAGGCACTGACACACACACACACACACACACACACACACACACACACACACACACACACACACACACACACACACACACACACACACACACACACACACATATTCATGGTGTAATCTGTGATGGCAAAGGCAGGCAGGTCTGGGCAATGGTCCTGGTGGTGTGGTAATAACCATATTTCCACTGTGACCATGTGAGTGTTTGTGAGAGCCTCGTGTGTGTGTGTGTGTGTGTGTGTGTGTGTGTATTATTAACAGTGTATCTATCTACCATGACAAAATGTGTGTGCTCGTGTGAGCTGGCCTGCTGTTATCTCCCTTGCTGCTGCTGTCAGGCTGTAGGACAGCCTCACAGCGAGCGAGATGTGTGTGTGTGTCTGTGTGTTTGTGTGTGTGATTTAAATAGTCTAATTCTTCAGCTAAAGGTGCCATCACATCTCTTGTTCAGATACAATGGTTGTCTGTTAACAATTGCACAATATTTCTTGTAGAAGTAAAAAAAAAAGTCTATTTAAAGCTCCGTGGGCTGAACAGTTGTGTTTGCAGAGGGAAGATATACAAGGTTTTTGGTTTCAAGTCCCACCACAGTTGGGAGTTCTATCGACAGGCTGTGTGTAGGGCCGGGTATCAAACAACAACTGTAACGAGATGCTTTGAAGAGGTGGTCTCAGTCCGGTCAGAATCTAATTCTGGAGTGGTTCGTCTGACCTGACAACTAGCTGTACTCTGCAAGTTTGAGCTAAATGGCTCCCATAGCCAGGTGTGCTTTGCATGCTGGGAAATCAACCGTTGCTAGCAACCAGCCTGAGAGTGAATTGAGGTATGTTGCATTTGGCAAGAGAACCTTCTTCAGGACCTTCTCTCTTTTTCCCCATTTGAGACACAACTAACCAATGAGGGGAGAGAATGTTCTCATGTGGTTTGTAGTGATGCTTTTTGGTTCACTTGAATTTCTTGTGTGAAATAAAACCAAACCAATGGGAAAAAGCAGCAAGTTTACCAAAACCAGTTGCTGAGATTCATAATTTTGTTTTAGATTTCATTTTATTTTGGCAATGTTCCTGTATGGCTGTATATATTCAGATATTTAACATTTGAGAAATTTGACTTCTTTTGTTCAACCAAAGTACCAAAATGTACCAAAATTCAGGTATTGTTGGCACAAGAATCGAATAGCATAATATCATAGCTAATATGCCTAGAATGACAATGCTAACATGCTGATGTTTTTTAGGGTTCATCCTCTGGGGAACATGAATGTCTGTACCAAATTTGGTGGCAATCTATCTTATAATTGTTGACATATTTTAGCCTGGACCAAACCAACAGACTGACATTGTCATCCCTAGAGTCATGCCGCTAGCGTGGTTAAAAACGATATCCAATGCTTGATGTGTTATTTGTCGTAATTTTGTGAAGGCTGTCCTAGATCTTCTGAATGCAGCCAAAAAACACAGCTTTCATAAATAAGTGTTTCAACTTCTGATTTTTTTATGTTTGCAATTCATAAACAAATCATATATTGATACCAGTGTATCATTAGGCAAGCAAGGTGAATCTACACAATCTTAAACGGGAGAGTGTGATGGTTGTGTTGTCATAGAAGAAAAACATTCAAAAGATCTTTAAAATAGCATTTGATCTTTCTTTGTCAATGTAGGTACAATGTTTTGCAGAGACGTGTTCTATTTTGCACCAGCATTAATGTCTATCAACACTGCGTTTAAATGCAACACATGCCTTGTGAGGTGTAAAAATGGGCCAACTTACTCTGTGTTGCCAGTTATTTCCTCTTGAACTTGTCTGGATTGAAGGATGCCCTCTCTTTTCTGAAAGCCATAAAGGGAGGATGATATGTAAATGCAAATTAATTCAAGCAGTGAAGACTTATAAAACCGACATTCTCAATAAAGACACAAGACATCTCACATACTGTAAGTGCTTACTGGAGGGCTTTCGAAAACCAATGTAACACTCACCTGGACGACCACTACTTGAATAGAAACGTGGTCTGGCAATCTGATTGGTGCTCTGAAGTGTTGCGACAGCGCCACCAGCAGGTGCAGGATGGCAACTATACTCTTCGCATGAACGGCTAATGTGGGGAAAGACAGAGACAGTGTCAAATCATCATTATTAAACTTTCCTCATATATCTGCTGTTTACTGGTATATCCAATGTTGAATGCAGAGTACCTGCTTTCACTGCTACTGTTGTGCCCACAGCACTCATCTAGTTTAAAATGTCTCAAATCCATTCATTGGGATTCTTTAAAATCATCATTGCAATTAACTCTAGACATTGGGCTGCAAAATAAAAGCCACATATTTTCAATTATTTTCCACCCCTCTAGGAATTTAGAATTAAAAGTTTTATGTGGCAAGGTCACATACCTTCAACAGTAAATACAACACAAGATGCCAAAAGTTACCTTGAAGTGACATATGTATATATATATAAAAAAACACATGAATACAAGCTTTTGTAAGGAACAAAAGACAGACATCCACCAATTCTGGTGGATGTCTGCAGCATAAAGTCAAACACAAAGAGCCTGTTCAGTCAGACATACTGAGCAACATGTCTTTAGTCATCCGAACCATGAGACTGAACAAATAGGATTTACCTTTGGATACACAAAACAATCAGGATCAATTAAGTGTCTAAAGCAAGCCTTTGATTGTACCCCATGGCAATGGCAAATGACAGAGAGCAAGCTAAAAGCCTTCATAAAACCTATTAGATCCTCACTGCATAAGAGGATCCTAATAAGTTACATCAGGAGCAAGTGTTTTTCTGAGGCTTGTGAATGGGGGATGAAAGTAGGAACAAATAAAAGAGAATTGATTAAAAGAAAGCTCCTCAAATAAAAGGACAGCAAAATTAATTACATTCCATGTTATTCACTGAGCTCTTTAGCATTTTTGAAGACATCTCACACGAATAGCTTTCAAGGACAAACTTCTACCAAAGGTGTATTTAAGAATTTCATATAATTTCGTCTGAAATAAATTTAATTTGCTGTGGCCTCTCTGTAGTGCACCATTCTCACAAAAATCTATTGTGTTATTTGTCTCAAACCTTTTCAGTCTGTCTGTCTCTCTCTCTCTCTCTCATATATATATGTTACAGGTAATGATGTAAGCAAAAAGCAGTGCGCTGGGAGCCTGATAGTAATTATCATTACTCCCAGATAAAGATGAGTGCCATCAAAGGAGAGGTGGAGAGCTCTGTTGACATGCATGACTACATTGGTTGTTGTTGTTCTCAATCTGAAAGCTTGCGGCTCAATAAGAAGCATATAAATCCAACGGCAACACGAGTCCATCCAGACATAAATCCTTTAAGTGGAGATCTTAGCTTTTATGTAGCTAGTATCCTACATGCAAAAAAGGAACAATGAAAGTCATGCTCAGAGCTTGATTTATTTAATACATATAACACAATGAGATATTAAAAGATAGATCTACAAAAAGCCTACTATTGTGTGTTATTTAGGAAACTTTCTGTCTGAAATGTATTATTATCCCATAAGTTTAACACAGCCCAAGGTTCTCATGACAGCAGCTACATATCTTACTCACAGCAAACATTTTAACATGTTATAGCAGGAAAAACACAGGTGTAAATAACATGACCTGAGCCGACACATCTAAATCAAATGCGGACGCTGTTATTAGTTACATCTAAGGCAATCAGTGTGCTGTCAAACTGTCAGCACGTCATTCTTCTGTATTCTATTTTCAAGAGCATGCAGGAAGCTTCAAAAAAATTGTATATAACAGATAATATTTTCAAACTGTTTTTTTTAATAGAATTTTTATGTGGCTGCATTTTTTAATTACAATTATATTAAACAAATGTCAGCGTATCAGTCTGAGACTTGATCAACGATATATTGTATATTTTGATAAGGATATCTTAAATGAGTCTTTCAAAGAACTGTGACAAAGACATGTACTGAGCCGGACACATTGCAGTTGAAAAACTAACTTGTCAGTGCTCTCTGGTGGACAAACTACAGCATGTAATTGTGACAGTGTTTGTTAACTACCTCGGCATTTATACACTGCAATTTCCTGTTACGTATCTGCTGATATACGCCAACAGCAATATATCTGCAAGAAGCTAATATCAGATGATATAATCTGCTCTAATGCTGCTTTGAGCTGCAAGGAATCAGTTGCTAATCTACATTAAACATTAATTTACATTAGAGGCTCGTTTGAATGCTAAGTGTGTATTCCATTGGATGTTCATTTCCACTTCTACTTGTAGGAATCTCTTTCGATTGTTTACTTCTTAAAGCATATTGGATGGAATTAAAATAAAAAAAGTCCATACATGTAAATCCTTGTTTACCTACTGATACAGTGTACTCAACACATCATTCTATTTTTAGTTTATGGCGAGCAATTCAGATCTCTAATCGCTGCTGATCTTGGCGGGGTGATGTAGGGATGACAGATCTTTATCGTGCTGTTGTGACTCGATGCTTACTCTCTTAACTTTTGCTACGCAAGCTGTGTCACAGATAACTATCTCAGCAATCTGTTTTTTCAAGAGGTGCAGTAACAGAACGAGACCAAAAGTCTTTGTAGCAGCAAAGAGTGTTAAGATCAAGTTAACTGACACTGGATTGTATGTAGGTTATAAAAACATACAGCTAGAAATCTGAATTTAAAAATACATTAGGGAGAATATAGTATGTGAAACTATACAAACAACTATGGATTATAGTATTAAAGTTGTGTTTAAAGTGACTAAAGAGGATTAGTTATGTGAACAAAATATATGTTGTATTATCACCATTAGGTCACCTACAGTCAACATTCCAGCGAATGCTCCTGGTGGAGAGTTTGAGCGAGTCGTTGATGCGTTCTAAAACAGTCTGCAACTTCTGTTTCTGGGCGATCTCCGACTGGGTCACCTCCGCCACGTTGAGTTTCTCACCCTCCAGCTTTTCTGAAGAACAACACAAAGGCAAAGATAGTGACACACACACAAATGAATATCAATAAGATGAATAATTTACTTTAAAAAAACAACTATCTTAATGGGTGAGAGGGGGACAAAATATTAGAAACACATCTCGGTATAAGACCATGCAATTCAAACAAGTAAAACTACAGCCTCCATAAAGTTGAATCAACACCTCTGAAACAGTTCCAGCAAAAACTGACCATTATAACCTCCATGAAGGTAGGATTTATTGCATGGCTGTTGTGTTAGCCTGCATTCGTTTTAGTTAGGTGGAAGTCAGTGTACATTTTTAAAAATCTGAAGTGAAAATTTGTAAAACATAGATTTACTGTCCAGGACAGCTTTTGATTATGATAATTTGCCCTTTTTGTCAAATCCAAGGTTCAACTCCTCACCAAATAGTTTCTGCAGGACCTGTCCATCATACAGATCTTCAGCCAGATCCTTCACAATGATCCGCTCCCCCACCAGGACATCATTTATCCAGTCGATCAACACCTACATAGGCAGAATTGGAGACAAATTACTCTCACTGACAACTTCCTATATTATTTCAAAATTATCTTTGCATTTAATGAACTTCTCATCCAGTGACACATTTAATGCCCAGAGTAAATACTGAAAGCTAATATATTTTAGCAATTATAGCTCTAGGTTTACTCGTACAGGTCTGTGCTGTCTGCCTGGTAGCTTCAAGCCATTTCGCAGATTTTATTGGAACTGGAGTCTGAGCTTCAGCCGGGTCACTCAAGGACTTTGTGACTTTTTGGAAGGCATACTAGTGTTGATTAGGCGATATGCTGAGGATCACTTTCCTGCTGGCACATAAATCATTGCCCCAATCTAAGCTTTCTGACAGTCGGAGACAAGTTCTCCTTGAGAATTTGCCTGTTTGACTCCAGTGATTGCTCATCTATCCTTACATGTGTGCTCGCTTCGCAGAATCATGCTGCCAGGTTTTACAGGGCTGATAGTGCTACATGTGTGATAAGCTGGTTACTCACAAAACCTAAAAAAGAAAACTGATCTATACCTTTACACACACATACTATATGTGTGTGTGTGTGTGTGTGTGTGTGTATAATAATCTGAATATGGAAAACAAAACAAAACAAAAAAAATCAAACCTAACCTTCATGAGCTCCTGAAGTTTGCGGTCATTCTTGGAGTTTGGGTCCACCATGGTGCGCACTTCATTCTCCTCTAACGGATGAACAGAAACGGGATAAAAGTTCAAGCTTTATATGAACACAGCAGACTGTACACACACATAGAAACATTTCTCATCAACTTACTATTGTAAAAGATGTAACACTACACATGTACGTCATGAACCATTTGTTACAGCTCATGACTCGGTGGTGCCTTTTATTTAGTCTCATAGTGTAAAACGGTATAATTATCATCACTAAATGAAACATAAAATCAAATCTGTGAATTCCTGCCAAAATAAATAAATAAATTCTCAATGACAAACTAAAACAAAACTTTCTTTTATAACTACACCAGTTCATGTGTAACAGGGTCTGTGAGTGTTTACCTAGCATGGTGTCCTCAGGGTCCAGCTCATAGTGAGAAGGGCTGAGAGGAAGGTTGATGGCATTTATCCCCTCTTCCTGAAGCTCAGACACTGGAGTAAAGAGGTACAGACATTATATTACATTCATTTAAATCACAGGTGATGTCAAGCACATTCACACACGGCTACAACTCCTTGGATTGTGAATTTTGATGCAAACTTTAAAAAAAGGATGAGACTGGCATTATTCAAGATTTTTATTGTCAACAAAGGACCAGGATGGGGTATGTGGGATCGACTCAGAATAAACTACGGTGCCTGTGTTCATTGTAATTATGGCTTACAATCATCATCAATTAATGTGTTGATCTTTTCAATCAATCGATTACTCATTTAGTCTATGAAAAGGTCAAACAATTGTGAAAATGCCCAACACAGTTTTGCAGAGCACAAAGTGACATTTTCAAAGTGCTTATTTTGTAAACAGTCTCATATCCAAAGATGTTCAATGTACGGTGAGAAAACAGAGAAAAGAAGCAACGTCATGTCTGAGAGGCTAAAACCAGAGAGTGTTCAAGGTTTATTTAATCATTGAATGACTTCCACAAATTATTTAAAGAAGAGGTGAAAACTCAAGTAAAGTGACAAAAGTTAATGTTTATTCACCAACCACAAGCTAAACATGCAGCCAGAACAAGTCTCTGCGTCTTCCTGTGAAGCTCACACAGCAGCAGATCAGCTGAGACAAAGACAGAACGTCTCCCTGAACTATAATCACTGGCAGTTTCCAGCAGTAGTTTGGACGGCTCCCTAAATGTTCCCTCGATTCCACAAACAACCATTAGCAGACCCTCCGTTGAGACCCTCTTGACGTCAGACAAACACAGGGCAGTGTGGCTTCCTGCTTCTCAGCGGGCTTTATAGAAGCCCAGCATGCCATTCTTCTCAGTGTGTTAGATACCTGAGGAGGCTCGATCGCTGCCGATCTGTGTGTGTGTGTGTCTGTGTCTGTGTGTGTGTGTGCTGAGAGCATAGAGTGAACATCCTGTGCATTTCTCTGCCTTCACTGGAACAACATCCTCTTAATCAACACCATCCACAAGTGCTTGCATGTATGTCCATGCTAGCACGCACACATATCACATCACACACGGGTGTATGAGAATATTCCTGTAGAGTGACACATGCCTCACTCTTTTCATCCTATAAATTACCACCCACTCCCCCAACATTACCACCTCCAGTCTACCAGATACAATATCTAATTCTACTCAAGTACATAACAAGTCGCTTCCCCTTTTTTCTGATAGTTTTTGAAATGTGTGACACATAAAATTGAACAAAATCATTGCACGCATTAGGCTTTCTTCTTGTTTGTGTGCAGCAGAGCATGACTCTGGGGACTATTTTCACGAAGTACAGCTGGGACAGTCACTACACAAGTGCCATTATTCTCCACTTGTTTTACTATGGAAATCAATGAAAACACTTGCAGGCAGTGGTCCCAAAGTACAGGAGAATGAAATACTTATTACACACTGTGCTCTGGTGTCAATTGGCAAGATTGTTGGGTTGTTTTGTTTTTTTTAATCCATCCCTATAAGGATCCCAGAGACTGAGTTTTCAGAGTGGAATACATAGATATCTAGGTTTATTTGGGAGTCAGATTTAAAACACTTCAGCCAAGTAGAGATAAAGGACGACTGGCACAGATATAGAAGTAAATGAGGAATCAAGCTGTGTTAGGCAACAAAGAAAATAAACTTCTTCAAGAGAGGGAGAAAGTCTGAAAATTAGGTTTTTAAATTGTAAAACAATACGAGTCAGAATGAGGCATTTAATTTCTGGACTGGCTTATTTGGGACCCAAAAGCAGGAATTTCTTTTCAAAATGTCTTGTTTTGTCCAAAACAGTCCACAACCCAAAGATATTCAGTTTACTGTCATAGAAGACTAAAGAAACCAGAAAATATTCACATTTGAGAAGCTGGAATCAGAGAATTTGGTCATTTAAAAAAAAAAAAAGACTCAAAACTATTAATCAATTATAAAAATAGTTGGTGATTCATTTAATAGTTGGCAACTAATCGATATATCAATTCATCGATTAATCATTGCAGGTCTACTGTGAGTGCTCCACAATGATCAGTGTACTGGTTGGAGAATGTAAAGAGACAATTCCAAGTATCATCTTAAAACTGTATCAGGGCTTCCAGATTCATAGAGACTATACTTCTCTATAAATCAAAGTAAAACAGGAACCAGAGCTAAATGTGGAAATATCAGAGGAGGATATGTGCAGTGTAATAGAACACACATTTACTAATTGTACTAACTCAAACAGCAGGGTTGGACGTTGTGTGGGCACATCATCCCCACATCTTCTGGTTATGGGTAATCATTATCATATTTGACATATGAGGTGCATAAAAAGGGGAAATAAAACCCTTTTATAGCTGCTGCCTATAGCTGGCAATTTACAGACTCATTTGGGGGTATAGCTGTTATACAATAACACCATACCAATTAACACTATCTGATATTACCGTAACTGTCACTTGTGCTATTCAAGGATGAGCAAGTATGTAGAAACCTGGGTTGGGTGTAAGAGGAAGTACGGTGGGTGGCTTCATACATTACATGACCACGGTATTAACTCAGCCAACTCACAACTATTTGTTCATATTGAGATGTCAAGACTGCTATGATATTGTTTGGCATCAGTTCCACTGTCAAAAAACAAAATGTTCACCTACATTAACACTCTGTATATGTTCAGTGCAGATTTGATTTAATGTCATTACTGAGTAGGAGCCACAAACGTCCTCAGTGTCCTGCATGGTGGAGCTCACTGCGCATCACTCCTCCCCCTCAGTGTCGTAAATCATGCATCTATCCACTTGGTTAAATAAGGGTAATAATAAAAACCCACGTCAACAGATGCATCCTTGAGGAAACATGCTTTCTGTTTGATGTCTACATGTGAGGAAAGAGTGCATGCCGGTGTCGTCTCCTACCTGGAGGGCAGAGCGCTCCACAGCCCATGTCTGTCTGTCTCCGTCCCCTAGTCTCAAGCATCCTCTCCTGGCTAGCAGGATATCAGCTGTCTCCCCTGCAGCTCATCCTCCTCAGGCTGAGCTATACTGCAACACCCGACCCCAAGATAAAGTCTATATTTGCTCTATTTTCGCAGAGGATATAGAATTAAATATGTATTTCCTGTTTGCACCATGTCCTCCCTGCACACAGTTGGTGTCCATCTGTGTGCAGCGGACACTGCACATCCCTATGTCGAACCTCTTGACCTTCTCTTCTCTCGGTTCTCCTCATACCATCTCTTCCCCATCCTGGATCTTTCCCGTTCTCATCCCAAACCCCCGTTATGTCTTTTTTTTCCTTTTCTCATCTGGCAGTTACTCCCGTTCAAGCCGGTGGCCCCTCTCTCCCCTGCACACACAGCGGCTGCCATAAACGTCACAGGGACTTAAATTTAATCAATGATCAACACAAGAGCAACCAGCCCACATTTTCCATCAAATCATGGAACACACTGCAGACATCCTACACATCGCACTCAGCGTGTATATGTGAGTGCGTATCGAGCCAGGATGAATGTAATGTGATTGCATGCAGACGATATAAAATGGGGCTCAGCTGTGGAACAGTAACCCTGAATGACACAAAGTAATCATCCAATTGAAAGAGACCTTTCTCATTCCATGATAAAACCTGGCCTTTAGCAATGAATGTCAGGCTCACTGAAGACAACTGGATTTCCAAAGCGACCCTCGCGTGGCTGTAAACTGAACTAGACATTTTAAAAGAGGCTTTTGGAGTGTTCTTATTTAAATCACATTCTTGGTAGTTAAAATGCAACATAGCGAGGTTTATGAACTATTACAGAGGGAGGTGGGGTGAAATGAAGAGATAGTGAATCCTCATGAGCTTCAGAGCTGCTGAACCTGACCTCTGACCTTTGACCCCCTTGACCCTTTGTGCTGTGGATAGCAACCTTCCCAATGAGAAACAAATAAGTTTAAGTGTTTAACTCGTACTATCCCAAATGAATTAATTCAACTTGTGAAAAGCCACTTATGTTAAAGTAGGAATAATATAACACAGCCTTTACTAATGTTGGATGGATGTGAACTAAGAGATATAAAGTGTAGCAATGAGCATAGTCGCTAAACTTTTCAAAGAAAGAATAAAACTGTACCTAGAGGCAAGTTTTTCTGGAGAACATAAGCTGGAGAAGGGCTTGGCTCTTACGTTATAGGTACTGTTTTTTTATTTAATGGAACTGCCTTTAAATATTTTCATTTTAAGTTCTTCATATGTATGTTACTGAAATCTGATTTGTAATGCTGCTACTGTTTACCTAAATTTGTGTATTATCCTTTTGTTAAATAAAAGAAACAACCAAGTATTTTGCTGCTACTGCTGTTAAAAGTCTCACAGTGTTAGTGAGAGCAGGGGTTGCCTCAGTCTGTGACGGGCCTGTGTTTACTTGTGCCTCATTCCTCACGTATTACTCTAGTAGCGGGTTCAATACCTTACATGGAGACAGTCATCCCGCGGCCAGGAAAACACACACAAGCAAACACGCGCTGTGGACTGTATCATGTGGTTCAAACTGGTGTTCAAAGCTGAATTAAAAATGTAAACTATTGTTAAATGTGTTGGCTATTTAAAATTAGAGTGCGTAGTAGTGTTGTCAGGGATTATTCCTGCACAGCTGTCGGCTACGATGTGAAATATTGTTGTAACGTGATAAATTCATCTTCTGAAAACTGTAGAGTAGCACGAGCCAGCAACGGTTCTGCTAGTTTCTAGCTCGTTGTTTTGCTAGCTGTTTACCTTCTTTCGCTTTTTTCCTTCTTGCCAAAGTTCCTCCAAGTTTTCCCAGGAAAGAATCATCTTTCTTTCTGGAAGACGGAGATTTGGGCGTCGGAGACTTCGGAGAGGACGGGGACTTCTGAGGTGAGGAAGCCATCGTCGTAACGGAAAGTTAAATCCGGGACAGTGAACTCAAAGTTGTTTGAATTGACGTGGAAATGAAAGTTGGTTCGTAAAAGAAAAAAAAAATCACCGTCCACTCCCTAAAGCGGAAACGGAATTCCAGACATTTTCTCCCGAAGTTGGCTGGAGTAAGTGGCCCCTCCTCCTCTGGAGGAGGACCGGGAGAGTAGGCAGCGGGCTGGCCACGGGGGGGGGGGGGGGACTCCCCGGTGCTCGGACTCGGGAGGCACAGCTGCTAATTGAGGGGTACCAGGAGGAGAGGGACGGGGCCCTAACAGTAGAAATAAAGAGGCACCTCACACAGTGCTTCAATGATAGCACAACATTATGAATAAATTAAGCACTTCAGGTTTTCACTGTGGGACATTTTTGTTATTGTTCGTCGAGGTCTGAGGCCACATGTTGGCGCATAATGCAAAATAAAATATACGTCCAAAAATGTATTTAAAAAACAACAAAAAACAAAAAACTCAACTTGGCTCAATAAATTCTCCATTCTCATACAATTTATATTTAACTTGTGTGTGCAACATAAAGACTAATAGTGTGCCCATGTTACAATATAGTGTAATCCAAACCTCTCTGAATAACAAATGATGAAGCCATTATAACACGAAACATTTTAAATCCATTTTTATTAAAGACTCTTTTCAATTAAAAAGACGAAAGCAGCATAAAACCAAAACATGTAGAAACATAACACACATCAATTTGCAGTTTTTAATCATGATAACATAACTTATTCTGAATGCAGTGTTTGTTAATTTACAACACAAACAAACAACATTTAAAGTCCAGGAACCAAATAATAAGTATGGTTGCTTTTCCTGGGATAAAAACTCATGTAAACAAATTATTCATCTTCTCATGAGGGCTTCAGAGGTAACCCTACTATTTTGGTTCACAGCCCATACACATTGGGTTAAAACCAGCTGTAAAACAAAACAATCACAGTTTTACTGACAGTAGTTATTCACAAGCTAACTCCACACTCAATTGCACAGGACAGCCAGCCACCCTCTAGGAGTTAAAATTTCCAGGGGTGTTGCATCTCAGGTCACGCCCCCAATCGATTACGTCACAGCAGCTGGTTTGTGTTGACAGCTAATGGAAGACAGGGGCTGTAACATCACTGATTGGGGTGTGGCCTGATGTGCAACACGCATAAAAAATTCAACCTGTGCAGCAGCTGTTTTCTGCCCCGTGACACAGTGTTGAATTACGTTGTTTTAGTGAAAGCAGGTAAGTTGTATCACAGCAGAGTAAAAATGATAAACTTTAAGCCACCTGGCATTAGTCCACCTTACCAGCTGACTGCAGTTCTCCTGTGTACATTTGTGTCTGTGTGTAAATACAACAGAATTTTATTTGACAGTGTTCCAGCGCAAAGTGAAAAAATAACAACTGATAATATTGACAAGGGAGCTTTCACTCACACACATAAGTGACTAACAATGAATTACATCAAGCACATCTCTGGATTTATGACACAAATTTAAAACAATTCATGCTGTGCAAAACGTTGAAACTTCAGGAAAAGTGAGGAGTCGTTCCATGTGATATCCAGTGATGGTGTACAGTGTTACAGTAATAATTCCACTCTAAAGGAAAGCCACCACATAAAGCAGCTGTTGATTAGGCAGTCAGTTTGCTTTAAGAGGTTTGCATACATTTAAAAGGCAGTTAGTCACATTATTAGAAGTGCTTTAGCATATTGCATCCAGTTCCAGGTCAGTGTCAGCCTGGGCAATGCAGATTAAACTTCTTAGCACAGAGGTCACATAACCTTAATGGCAGAGATGTTATTAGCCCTCGTGGCTATAAGGAAGTCATTAGTTCAGTTTTGAGGCTGGGCTCCATTTCCATTCTTCCTCTCTGAGCTCAGAATACCAGCACAATTTGAGACCAAACAAAGCCTCATACTGTTCTTTAGGGTAAATATACACCTATATTTTCATAAAATTTCCATTCTCACTGCATTTTCTAGATTTGTAGCTTTATGAGACTAAACCAGATACAAACTAATGTGGTTGTTTCTTTAAATTAGTCTTGCATAGAACCTTGCAGTACTTTTCTACCATTCCCTATCCATCCTGCTCCTCACCACCGAGGTGCTCAACATTCAAATCTTGCTCCAGCTTCTCCTGCCCCCAGCTGTCATCCGCCTGGGCCCAGTGGAACTCGTAGCCCTTGGACAGCACCAGGCTCTCCAGGTCCCTGTCCTCAGCCCTCTCCTTCAGCCTCTGCTCCTCAAGTATAGACACCAACATGTCTCGTTTCTCCACCGTCCTCATGATCTCAGACAGGATCCCCTGCTCCTCCTGCAGCTCAGAGGCGCTCTTCTTTGTATCTGGAGTGAAGTGAAAGAGGGTACAGGGATTTAGGAATGAGTACTTTTAAGTCTGACTAGCAGATTGAACAGTGAGGTCCAAAAGTCTGAGACCACTAGTTGAGATACTTCTATTTTGCATTTGTTTCCTCATTTTTTCATTACAAATGATAATATCAGCGTAACAATTTGAGTGAAAAGTTGAACCTTTGAAAAATGTACATGAATTTCAGAATATCTTAGTATTTGGTATATTCCCATTTTGCTTTAATGACAGCATGCACTGGAGCTGGCATGGACCCATGATGGCCCATGTTATCCCAGCATGACTTGACCACGTTCCAAAGAGCTTCCTGTGATGTCACAGAATGCTTTGCCTTCTCAGTCTTCAAGTGCCCCCATAAATGTTCAATGGGGTTGAGCTCAGGTAAGTGTGGAGGAAAGTCCATGACAGTCAGGACTCCTTGGTCTTCTTTGGTCTTCAAGTAGTTCTTACAAAGCTTTGAGGTGTGTTAGGGGTCATTATCCTGCTGCAGTATGAATGATGCAAACCCACAAAGATGCAAACCAGAGAGTGTAGCATGTCTCTGAAGAATGGAGTGGTAGTTCTCCTTGAGAAGGGTGGAGGCAATTCGGTGCAGGTGTCCATCTCCAGAGTCGGCAAAACACCCCCAGACTTGAATATTCCCACCACCATGTTTCATTGTGGGTTTGATACACTGCGGTATCGTTCTCTCTCCTGTTTGTCTCCTTACATACACCCTTCTGTTGCTGCCATAAATCTCAAACTTGGATTCATCAGTAGATAGGACTTTTTTCCAGTCATCCACTGTGAAATGCTGGTATTCCTTAGCCCACCCCAAGTGTTTGGCCTTGTTTCCCCTCCAGAGAAGTGGTTTAGAAACTGCTACTCGTCCTCTGAGACCACAACAAGACAGCCTTCTTTTGTCTTGTCTTGTGTTCTTTATTTAGCAAATTCTGTATCTGTGATGAAGTTGCTTTTCTATCTCTCAGGGGACTAAGCTTGATGTATTGATCTTCTGATGTTGTGGTCACTTCTGTTCTGCCTGATCGTGCTTTGGATACAACTGATCCAGTTTCTGCAAAGCGTTTTAGAGTTCCATGCACTAACCCTTATAAACCTTTAGTCTAGCCATGATTTGACACTGAGAAAGGCCCTCTTTGCTTAGAATAACAATTTGACTTGTGACACTTTCACTAAGTTCCATGTTTCTCACTATCACAATGCTACTTGCTAATCAGTGATCTGCTGAAAACTTGAGGCACAGCCATATTTATAACAGGTGAACACTGGTTGCAGGTTGAGTTACTTGAATAAGCCTCCGATGAGTAGATCAAATCCACCTGAATGTCATCTGAACGATTCAATGGAAGGGATACAACTCAAGGAAATCTGACCTTTTATACAAAGGAGTTAAGTTAGTCAATGCCACAAATTTCCTTAAATTTGATTGCTGACCTAGAAATAGTGCAGAATCTTGTATATTTCTTCTTCATTTGACATGTCAAAACTTCTTGTGTTTTCAAATGTTTCTCAATCCTCAACCTTTCTAATTATTTCCAGGTGTACATGAAAATATTAGCGATTTTTAATGTGGACTTTTGTACCCCAGTTTATGTGTCCAACCTTACCTTCTACTGCCATTCTGCGTCGGAGATCTTGCTGCAGACGGCTCTGAGTGTCCTCCAGTTCAAGCTCCTGAGCACTGAGAGATGAGAAAATTGGATGACCTCTACTGGTGAGTGATAGGAATTGAAACGCCAGTAATAAAATGTTTGTTTTCTTGTACAAGTCTTTCATCTCTGTGTGATCAGATGCAGTCACTTACAAAATCATGAGTTCGGACTCATAGCGCGCTAATCTGTTCTTCTCCAGAACGAGTTTAAACCAGGTCTGATAAAGCTGGGCCTCGTCACTGTCATCTGTCTGAGACTCTTCTGGGAGTGAGGGAATGAGGAGGTCAAGGAGAAGGATGAAGGAAGCATTGAAGGGTTGAGACAGAAGAGAGTTGGTAAGGATTGGAAGGAGGAAGAGAGGGAGGTAGATATGAATGTAGGAGTGATGAAAAGAGGCAGGATGGAAACATATTTTAGAAAAGAGGAAGCACAAGAGAATTTCACATTAATTATGTAAAGCCATAAAAAAAGAAACTTCACACTGGAATCAAACCTCAACCACACACACACACACACGCACACATATAGAGGACATCTGCTTAGCCTTGACCTGCCAAGACCTCACTATTCACTAGAACACAAACAAAGCCTTGCACTGTAAAAAGATAAGGCAACAATGAAGTCTCACTGTCTATTGTGAGTACAGCCATCAACTGTATGTAGAGGCTTTTAACCAGACCGGGATTACAAGGCAGTGCTTTTCTCTAAATGATCTGCTTTTCTCTAAATGGCCTTTAGAGAAAAAAAAACATGAGTGAGGCTTTCACAGTGGAATTCCATTGAACTGTATTGTAAACCAAGATTGAACCAAGGTGTTGACGGTCAGAATTCTGTCACTAAAAGTAGCTGGTAAATGTATAGCTTTGTCTTGTTCATGGCCAAATACCTTTGTAAGGTACAGGCCTGTGTGTGTGTGTGTGTGTGTGTGTGTGTGTGTGTGTGTGTGTATTGTCCGGTACCTGTTTCTCCTCTTATGATCTTTTCTATGGCCACTCCTCTCTCCTCCAGATCTCTCTGTTTCTCTCCAACCTCCTCCAGTTGTCTCTGGATCGTCTGGGTGATGCAAAAATGCGACGTAATTACACATGATCAATAGCGATCATTATCATGTAACTGTTAAATCTTAACATCTGCAAATGTCTGCAAAACCACAGAGCGAGAGACCTACATGAGATTTTTTGGGTACCATGGGTTGATTCACCCACACTACTCATCCCAAGAGGTTTTGATGTACAGTGGAGGTAAAAGAAATTTCATTTGTGGTGCTCAAAAAGAATTCAGCTGCAGCGTCTCTTCCCTTTTATGTTTGGTAATCCAGAGAAAACACCATCAACCATTTTCATAGGGACTATTTCTTTGGTAGAAGGCAGTTCCAATGAATGAATTATTCAGAGTAACCAGACCATCATCTCTGGAAAGAGATGTTCCTGTTGTCATTTTTCCATCTCCATTACACAGCTGGAAACTCAGAGACAGGTATCTCAAAACCTGGGGAAAATATTACCAAAACTATCCACGTGGCTAGGTACTAATAGATTTATGTGAGAAAATATGAAATTTATAGATTTTGAAACTTCTGCACGCTAAAGCTGGATGAGGTATCATCTCACATTAGAGGACCCCAGACAGAGACAACTGTTCACATTTTTTAAAGGTTTGAAGGACTTTATCATGCAGATATCTTGTTCTTAGTATTTGGGTGTGTGTGGAGGTGAGGAAAATGTTTGGCCATTGTATGTGAATCCAGCCTTCTCTGAACAACATGCTAAGTATTTAGGAGATCTGTGTTTTAGTCAGTTTTTTCTGCCTTTACCTAAATGCAACTCCAGAATTTAAAGGAATAATACGACTTTATGGGAAATATGCTCATTTGCCTTCTTGTCAAGACTTAAATGAGAAATTGATCACTTTCATGTCTATACGCTATATATGAAGCTACCGCCAGCAGCCAGCAAGTTAGCTCAGCTTAGCAGTAAGACTGGATGCAGGGCTAACATTTACGTAAATAAATGAATTCTACCAGCACCTCTAAAGTTCTTTTTTCTTTCTTTTGTTTGTACCAAAACTAAAATGTAAAAAGGACAACTGGTGCTTTTATGGGAAGTTGAATGCTGGAACTATTTCTTGTCCGGGTGCAGTACATTTCTTGAGTTTGGGCTGGTTGCCTGGCAACCTCACATGACTTCAGCAGTAGTCACTGGCAGATATTGATTTTTGCACTGATTAAACAAACAAGATATAACATGTTCATTAGTGAGTTTAAGAGGTGTTGGAAGGCAAATATTTTTTTAACCTTTGAACACAACCAGGCAAGCTGTTTCCCCCTTCTTCCAGTCTTTATGCTAAGCTAGGCTAACTGCCACCTGGCTTGAGCGTCATACCTCTTATCTAGGTTTAAATCTTCTCATCTAACTCTTGGCGAGAAAGCGAAAACACATATTTGCCAGAATGTCAAACTATTATGTTAATGTGGGGAGATAAGATTAAATCCAGAGATGATTTTCCCTTTTACAGCCCCAAAGGGTGATTTAGATGAGTGAGACTATATACACACAGACATTAAGACATAATTTGTTAAATCTGAAGAAACTGAGCCAGCCATAATAATTACATATTTGGTGCAGTTGCACTGACCATATACTTGAGTTGTATCAAAGTTAGCTGACCTCTTAATTCTTCTCAGATTCGAGGAACAGTAACCCACTGAACATTTCTTTTTTCACATTTTTTGTCAGGCCATATTAAGAGACATAATGTCACAAACACATCTAATAAGAATCAATCGTACCTGAGCTCTGTGAAGCCTCTTCAGCTGTTCTCTTTTAGCCTGTTGGGCCACCGTCTTCTCTTGCTTCCTCCTCTGTCTCTCTGAATACAGCTGGGACCAGAGGTATAGAACATTTCAGAAACTGTGCACACATGCAAATAGAGTTAACATGTCCCTGCATTATGCAGACTTGCAGTACAAACAAATGATGTCTAGAAACCTTTTGATTAGATGCTGTGTTTTCATTTTCATCATCAGTGGAGGAAGGCTCTTCCAGGTTCTGTTGACTGGAGGCTAAACAAAAAAAATCAACAACAAAAACATAAAAAAAGTGAGAATAGTTAAGAAACTGTAGTCACTATACCACCATTTTTATGGAAAATAACTAAAATATTTAAATATTTTATGGTCTGAATCTATACATGACACCTGGTATATCATAACACCATTAAAAGCTTGACAGAGGCCATTTTTCATGTTTCTTTCTAACCCCATTAGGACAAGGAACAAAAACACCTTTTTTAATCACTTCTCACTTGAACCAAATTACCCTGTGAAACCCTGAGGGGTGACATGATAAACCTGAGGGTTAAATTCTGCAGCAATTGGAATGCATTATAACATTCATAAGTATGTTTTAATTAGTGTATAATCACCTGAAAATAAGAATCCTCGTGTTTTCTAGAATGAGCCCTTCATATCTACATAGTGAGCGGGTCCTCTTCCACAGAGCCCGCCATGTTGCACCGCCATGTTCTACAATTGTCCACGACAGACAAACCAAACACTGGCTCTAGAGAGGGCTTTTCGCATTTTTCGCAGCCACCATAGCTTCTCCTACAGGCTTGGAGGGGAGGGGGTCATTGTTTTGGTCTTACGGCCTACAACTTTACTGTTTCAGTTCAATCAAACTGCTCTCATCAGTGCAGTTTACAGCAGGCAGCTGTAAAAATTCTATATGTAACCTTCATGGCTCTAATCAGAAGAAGTTAGCTACCAGCTGGTGAACACGGTGAAGCATTTAGAAGCTAAAGAACCAGATATCTCCATCAGGAGTTGGTGAAAACTAAAACAGAACTAACAGGAGAGGGAATGTCGGACTTTGATTCAACTGAAACACACCTTCTAATTGATGACAATGTGGCCGCCTTTCTGCCAGATGCATAAATTACACATAAAATACACATTGGCCATATCAACTATATAAGTTGATAATATGTCAGTGTTGTTTTTACATTTTGTTTCCCCCATGTGGCAAAAATGTATTATTGTACCTTTAAAAGATCTCAAGCCAAACAAGCTGGGAACCGCTGCACTAACCTTTGTTTCTGAGGTTGGTGAGGATTGTCTTGACTTCCTTTTGAACCTCCTGGTCATTCCCCTCGCTCTCCAACGCCTCCCTCTTCCTCAGCCTCAGGGAAGAGAACAGGTCAACCCTCCTGCGGGACAGCGAGGCCATGTCGTCAGAGAAGACCCCTTCACAGTCTCTCTGGCTCTTGAAGGACACCTGCTGCAATAGAGAGGGTAGGTCCCGCCCAGCCCCCCATGGATCTGCCCCTACAGACGCCCACCGAGCTTCACGCTTTCCGGCCGCCTTCTCTTCTCTGGGCAGCTCTGCAGCCATGGCACTTGAGAGGGAGTTGAAGTTGAATGCTCCTTCTGACATGGGCCTCTGTTTGCGGGTGCCGTCACGTTTGGTTCTCCTGGTAAAGCAGAAAGCCAAATCAGGATATGAAACAACAAACAAAATGAATAGCAAAAGAAACACTTTAGACTGATACAATGGATGGACTTTTACTGAAACATCTTGCCCACAGCAGCACTGATGTGGTGTTTAAATAAACTATGGATAAATATACATAGTTAATATAATACAAACATTGTGACTGCTGTGTTGGAGCTGCTGGAGGGATTGGACACACTAAATGTCCTCCTGAAGGCGTTGGCTATAACCTGGAAGGCTGAGGGGGACGAGGCTGAGCTTTGGCTCTGCGCTGGTTCTCCGTCCTGGCCCGAGTCTGTCTGAGGCTTATCTGCTTCTGTCTCTGCTTGTACCTGATAAAACATCAGAGGACAGGAAAAATGTGGTCAACATATAATGTGGAAATAATTCCTCTTATCTCATTCACATCACTGTCTTTGGACCGTTGCATTATGCTGTAGAAGAAAGGGGTGAGAGATAAAGAGAAAAATCTTTCATGTCCAGACTTTTTCTTCTCCAGCACAACAACTGAATTTGGTGCATTAACAAATAAGTAAAATCTCAACCTGGTCCTTATGTTGATGTGTGGTTTCGGTGTCTGTGTTACTCAGAGTTTCTTCTGGTGTGACCAGCATGTCCCAGTTCAGAAGCTTCTCTTTCTGAGAAAGAGATAACATCAAGCGTTTCTTTGGGGTGGACGAGTGCTCTTTCTTCTCACTTCCCTCTGAAGGATTCTGGTTATCTGCAGATGTCTTGCAACTGTCTTCGGAGTTCTGAGTGAACAGGAATCTTATCAGTGGACGGAAAAATCCATTTATTCATACAAAATCCTTAAAAATATCTATGCAATTTGAGCATTGCATGACCAAACCCTGCTAGTTACAAGGCTCTCAATGGTAAGACTGTTCTGAAATTTACAATGAATTCCACTGAACATACAGTTTGTTTTTCTGCTGAAGTGATCTCCTCAAAGTCAGAGTCAGCTTCAGGGACAGTCTCTGGTCCCTCTCTGTCTAGCGGCCAGCTTCTCTGGAAGTGCTTGATGAAGAGCAGAGGGAACGCTGCAAACACAGACACAACAGCAAGGATGTTATTCTCATATACATCAGCTTTGCAGACCCAAAGATGACTTTCATTATTGGCACTATTGGAACAGAAGTTCAGCTGTTATTTTCATTTCAGTTATTTAAGTGAACTCAAGAAAAAGTCTAAAACAAGTGCTGCAGTTTATTTGGCTCAGTATAAAATGCAATGAAAACAAAGACAAAGAGGCATTCAAAAGAACTTTAGACTTGCATACAGACAAAAGCTGTTGCGGTGTATCTACTGAAATACACCCACTGTGAAGCAGTAACCTTACGTCACAGAGGTGATACGAAATAACTGAGACAGCTGAAAGCCTTCTACATGACTAACCAATGGTATGTGACAAACCCACACTGTGTGCACAAAAACCATGTTACTAGACAAAACAATCATCCTGATACACCTGCAAAAATAGGGCTAAGTTGATAGAACTACCGCCAGAAATGTTTGGTCTGTGAATCACAGGAACTAAAGAACTCTGCGAACACAGTGAACATTTGCAAGACCTCCCACAGAGTTCCCCCGAGAGTTTCCACGTGTTTAAAAGAGAACAATACTGACCTCTGGTGTTGCCTATTCTGCATTACAACAGTTTATAATCTGCACTTTGTCACTATACCTTCTCTTGTCTTTATGTTAGGACATCTTTAGATATACACTCACTGGCCACTTCATTAGTTACACTTATGCAATCTAATACAACAGCTCTGCCACGCATTCTATACTCAGGTTTACCTGATGAAGTGGCTGGTGAGTGTATGTAAATATACACACACACACACACATATATATATATATACATACACATATATAGTCTCTATTGACTATTGTAGCTGAGAAATCTGTAACATATGATTCTACAGAACATGACTTTAGACATGCACAGTATTCCTAAGATGATACTGCACAAACTAAGTAAGCCAACCAAATTACAATGATCTGTTGTCCGTAGAAACAGACCAGGCAGGCACAGGGCTTCAGTTCTCCGTCAAACCTGAATACAGATACAGTTACAAGGGAGGGAAATCTAATTGAAGATGGAGAAGAAGCATTGCAGAGACAGACTAAATAAAAACCTGAGGTACTCACTCGCTCTAATCTTCCGTTTCCAGCGACTATTCTGTTTGGTGTTACGGTGATCTGCAAAAAAGTGGAAATGCACACAAAATAAGAGACAGGCAGACTGAATACTATAAAGTTTTTGAATATTGGCTCAATGGTTGATTAAGATCACAGATACCAGACCATTGACAGTGTGTGCACTGACTCTGGTCCTCCATACTTTTATATACAGTATATGGAGTGAAAATAAGAACCTAGTAAGTAATGATCAAGTCCGGAAATGTTGTTTTAAGGATTATACAACCCTACAGGATAACTTAAGTGTAAGTGTGTAACTAGATAAGTTTTATAACTAAAACATCTGTTCATTAGATTAATGCTGGTGGTCCATTATCACTCAGCATAAAGCACTATACCAGAGAAATGATTTCTGGATGGAAAATAGGTTGATTCTGATGTCTATCGTCTAATAATTGCTAAGATTTTCAGATTCTACCATGATATGCTCTGCTACAATTCAGTATCCCAGTTCATGCCAATGCATCAGCTTTAAAAACTATGACCGATGAGTTTGCATTGTTTCTCCATGTGCAGAAATGTGTGTGGACAGAGTGTACAGTTCAGGGAAACTGCTGCCGAGATAGAACAACAAACACTCAGCTAAGTGTGGGAGAAAAGCTACAGTATGTCAGCCGCACCCTGATCTACCCAGACAAAACCGGGGGAGGGACTCCAACACAAACACTCACGCTTACGAAGAGGGGTCACCATTTAAAGTTCAGCCAGTTTAAGATTCTCCCTCAGGGAATATCATGTTTTCAAGCAATAACAGGGACTGAAAACCCATTTGTGCAGCACAGCAGCTTTTGTTATAGCGTTGAGAGATACAGAGTAACTTTCCTTAGGGTCAATCAACGATAAACAATGTTTACATATAGTGTGCTGTATATCTTGGCAGTATAAGGGAGCTTGGACATTAAGCCACACAGGAGCCATACTGACCTTTGGTCATGTCCTGGTTTTGGCCCTTAGCCCCTGTGGCATCTTGTGCCATGGGTTTTACTATGCAGGAAGCTTCCAGAGCTTCCACAGCCATTTCTGTGTCTTCAGGAATGCTTATCTGACCGTCATCAAGCTGCTCTGAATGCAAGCTGGATGCCCCACCTGGAAATAAAAACAATATGTTGGCATTAAGTATTAACTAGCATCAAAGAAATACTAACATATCCAAAGTACAGTGGAAATTAACTGACTTGTAGCCTGTGGCATGCATACTGTCTCATTGGAAATCTACTTTAAAACAACCAATCACTCTACTGCTTGTATGCAGCGCTATATTAGCAAAAACAATTAGTGAAGTGTGACTAAGAATGGCTGTCAGGTACAAAAGAAATACATTCCTATTATGCAGCACATGAATCCTGATGTACTTTTCATACAATAACAACTGTTAAGTGAACACAGTGAATATAGTGTCTGCTTCTGAAAATGACACATGCTGGTGTCTAAAAGTGCAATCCACTCCAGTTTTCTAACATCACAGAATGATATTAAACTCAATTCACATACAAGCATGAATACAGTAATATACATCACATGTTCATAATTAAGTACTCACAGAATAATGAAGTCAACATTGTACAGAATCTTTCCAAAGATGATTCCACTTGGTCACAGCAAAGAAATGAGAACATCTGGCCATTAGATGACCCCAGCCTTTTATTAATGAGACTCTTTCACTTGTACCTAATGATGTTTCCACTTTGCTTTGGTTTAATGTTTGTCAGAAGAGACTAGGAAAAGCCACAGGGTGAATGGCTTGTGACGTGAAGTGACAGCAAAGGTTTGAAAACTGCACATCCAAAAAACTTTACCAGATAACATGTGGATACCAAACCCAGAAGAAAGGATAGAGAAGACCCACTTGCAGAGCCCATCAGGAAGCTGACAGGAGATGTGATTCACTTCAGTTCTGTTCAGGTTGACTGCAGTCAGATTCAATTCAATTTAGCTATACGATATTTATTTATTTTTTGCAGCAGAAGCCTTTAAAGCCATGTGATTAAGGGCAAACTGTATAACCCCACTGCTGTGTGCCTCCCTTTGAATCCACTGCACACTTAAAGGTTGTTCAGCTTCTCATCAAATGTTACAAAGCATGTGTTATTTGTTGAGTTAACAAAAGCTGTGATTGTGGACATGATTTGTGTGGGTGATGTTAGGTCAACGTAGCACAAAGGTGGGAAAAGGATTTGCTTTGACAGGAACTTTTTTGATGAAGTTGTTAATGTCGTGGTTAAAGGATATGGAAATATTTTTAAAATGTAGCCATTGCAACTGTTCAATTATGTCTGAGCCATGGTTTCTTGGAATTATTCAAATTCAACTAATTGGTAACAAACGACGAAGCAAATAATTTATGTAATCAAAAGGGATTTATTTTTGTATATATATATATTTACAGCTTATAAATATCATAAATTAAGCAATTTTACAGTAATTATCAGTATGGAAAACAAATAACAAGGCTAGCAGGCTGCTTCGAGACCTATCATAAACACAACTACAAAACAGAAACAGTATAGCCAACAAAATGTATCTGGCAGTGTGCAAAAAGCTGCTATGGGGCTGCTGATCTCTTGAGCAAAGTCTAGGAGGTACATGAGAGAGATCTGGAGAGGGGCTCTGAGGGGGGGAGGCCTCCTTCTGTAACAGAGGGAACCACAGACAGACCACAGACATGTGGACACATAACGTTACTGTCAAACTGGGCTGAGAAGAATGAGGGCTGCTGATGATGAACATCAGAGAGAAAATAAATCAGTCACTCAGGGGCATTCAGATGGATGATTTGTGTTAGGGAGGTTAGGGAGGAACACAGCACAGCATGAGTGTTAGTGGGGTTACCTCAAACGTTATGACTGACGTCAAACTAACAGAATGATTATGTGATGAACAAACTGACTAAAAGGTGCTATGCGTGCATCATCGAACTGTTAACACAAACACAAAGGTCAGAAGCTTCTGACAATCTCCACACTAAACTTCATGATGTGTGCCACCAGTTCAACTCAGAAATCTGCTGTTTACCATCTATTTTGTGGTGCTGATCTTTGATGGCAAAGGAAGCTTTCAGACTTCATCTGAATAACCTTAAATGATAAGTGAATGATTTTCTATATTCTTCTTATTGTAAACAAATCCCATGAAAAGACCAAAACCAACAATGGACTGATCCTACCACCAAGTGTTGTCTGCATCTAAATGCATCTCAAGCCTGACATATCTTATTCCTCTGTGGCATAGAGATCCATTGTTGCCCAAAAACTATTAAAAACACATCAGTGAGTCACACTGTTCCACTGGGTGTCATGTTCCTACATTACCATAAACACACACACACACACTGTAGTTTATTTTGATTCAATCCTAAATACAACATCCTGCTGCTGAAAATGCACACTAGCACACTAAATGTGTAATAATCCACTGCTGAAAATAGTCCTCAAAAAATGCCTGATTTCTTCCTGTTTACGTAACGTTAGCTAAAAAGTACAGTGCCCACCTGTTTTAGGAAATTACTGAGACTTTAAAAAAAAAATAAAAATCAAACAATACTGTGTGTCATTTTTAAAAGTTTACATCTTTGGAGCCACCAGGCTTGGGTATGCTTGTCAACAGACGGAGTAGTAGCAGGGAGGAGAGACGGACTAACACATTGTTGGTTTTGGTCTTTTCATGATGCTTGTTTTTTTTTATGAAATGTTGTTGACAATGACAAATATGTAAATATGTAATGATATCACATAATAATATACATATTTAAAGTGAATATTTAATATTTAAATGCTGGAACTAAAAATATTAATGACTTAACATAACTTAACTTAACATGGAGGCATGATGGCATTTGTGTTTATAATAATTTAACCTAGTTATCATAATTAATTTGGAATTCTATTACATGTATAAAGATGCGACATATAACACCTTCACCGACTACAACATGCCATACTTGGAACCCATAGTGCTTTGTGATTGGTAAATCTGGGTTAGGTGGATGGGGACGGAACTACAAAGGCAGCCAATGCAAAAGCCAAATGACAAAATCTTATGAAAGAAGCCGGCCAATCGTCACCTTCCCCGCTGACAGGAATCAGCCAATCAGAGGGTGCAGCATTGGAAACTTGAAACAGACTGAACAAAATGAAGTGAAAAAAACAAATGGATTGAAGGAAAAAAAAAAAATGTGGGAAATGTGAGATGTGGGGAGAAAAAGGAAAATGGAAGATGCAAAGAAAACATAATGAGTGCTGAGAATTACAAGAAATAGTACGGTAGGTATTGATAAGACATAATTACTGATATGACAGAACTGTCCAAATAACAGGTCAGTGCTTCAGTGCATTTTGAGAATTATCCCCAATTCTGCACAATTTTACCAAACTATCAGAATTGATTTTACCTTAGGCAGCATTTACAACATCGAATATGCAACAAAAAATCATCAAAAATTACGAACAAAAAACTGCAATACTTTGAAATAAAAACAACAAAGTGAAATATTTTCACTGAGTCAAGAATATTCAGTCCTTTGTGGACGGAATATGTCCACCGTTGAGGAAAATGAAAAAAAAAAAAATCAGCTTGGAATGATTATAGATAAGGCTCATCATTTTTGGTTTTTACAGATTTTCTACAGAAATGTTCACGATTCTTATTAAAGGATTGGACCTTTTTGAACTGAATTTTAACCAGATTTGACATCCAAATGCATCTAAAAGTAGTTGAGTTCTGTGTTGCAAGAGAACATGGACTTTTTAAAGTAAATAAGGGTCCTCTTGTAATGTGCACAGTCAGGTAAAAAAAAAAGGCTTTCAGAGGTTAAACTATGGTGTTTGTGATGCAATTTTTTTTTTTTTTTAAATAATCCAATTCATCAAATCCACACCTGTTTTCCAATATTCAAAACAGTTTTCCAGATTTGGTTGTGAAAAATAAAAACCATAAATAATGAACCCTAAACTTAGGAAGCAAAATCATTCTATTACAATACATAACAAAAGTGAAATACTAGCATCTACCACAAAAAAAACAATTACATTTCTTGAAATTATATATTTTTTCAAAAATACTGTTTTGGCATTTCCATTGCATATCTCTGTGGTGCAGAGTTAAGGTGCAGCATGCAATATGCAGAGTCAGTGTAACATCAAAAAAAAACATGTGAAATTTATGACACATTTAGTTCACTGAAAAGAAACCAACACAGTCCAGATGGATTTCAAGGTTAGAGTCAGAGAGCATGTTCCAGGTTACTAGACTGCAATTAGACACCACATGGTCTGTCCTTGGCATATTATCAAAACAGACTCTTTCAGGTACCTCTAAGCCTGTCTGGAGTGCAGAATGGGAAAAGTCTGACATTTATTGACCATCCATTTAGATGCTCTGGGATAAACAAGATCACTGGATCATAGATTCTAATGTGTCCGGAACAGATTTCACCTTGTGCTGTCTAAATGTTGACATTGAACAGTTACAACTGTGTGATATAAGGTAATTATTTACATCTGTACCGATATGCCTGCAGTGTCAGCAGCCTGGAACAAGCCCATGTGAGTCACAGATGCATTCAACAGGGTACAACACCAGGAGACCCTGAAGATCAACAAGTACCAGAGGATCTGAGTGCTGGGCACCTCAGTATACACCATTATTACTTTAATACACTATATAGTCTGAGTACCTATATGATATGACAGTATGCTTTAAATGGCCTTCTGTTGTGCTGTACACTGTTACTGAGAGCAGATTTGACACAGTGCAGCCACACCAGACACTGAATACGAGCAGTGGAAGCTAATGAACTGAAGCATTTTTATAATAATAATAATAATAATATACTGTTTAAGTTGCTTACTAAAACACTTTTGTCTTCAAAAACACAAAATTAAAATGGCCATGGACACTTGGAATGTAGGAAGTATAGATAATATTTGGTGTCAAAAGTATTACTTTTTATCAACCCTGGATTCATCCATTCTGGGCAGTACAAGGATAGAAATTCTAATCAGGTCATTGACCCAGTCAAGCCCATTCGTTACTCCCCCCTCCTATGTGAACTGGTGGCCGATGAGCTGCTGCTGGGCCAGCTGGGGCTCCTGGTACATCTGTCCCAGCATCTCGTGCATCATGCAGAGCAGGGGACAGCCCAGGCTCAGCAGCTCAAACAGGAACACATAGTCATGTGAGTAGCTCCTGACGTGGGACCCCGCAGCTGTGACAGTCTCACACACACTTCCCAACAGCCATCGAGGCAACACACACACAGCCTGGCTAGCACGCCTCGGCCAGCTCAGGCTTTGCCTAAGCAAGGAAACCAGGGTACCTGCGGGTTGTATCTGGACGCTGTCTGTCGCAGAGTAGTTCCCACTGTCCAACGATGACGGCGTGGCGCGGCTTTGGTCATCCTGAATGAATCAAGATACACAGAAGGAAACTGATGACGTACAACATAACCCTCTATTACATATTCACACATACACATTCTTCCACATCTAATATATCAAATAATATATACATGCTTAAGACATATTACTTGGTACACAGGTTCCCTATAATTTTTCCCTCCACATAATCCAAGTAGATACCAATAGTGCCATCATGTGACTAGTAATAAAGCATTTTGAGTTTTTGGCCAATAACTCATGAAAAAAAAAAAGAGATCTTTTATTGGTGGATTTCTTGGATCGAGACGGAGCTGCCAGTGTAAGCTACTCACATTTCCACCTAGAATTTCTGCCATTCAATCTTCACCAAATTAAAACATACTATATTTGAAGTAGCCCAAAAACAATTATAAACTCATATAATTTTTCTATAATGGATTACTAAAGTTTTGGAGGTGTGGCCTTTTGACATGAAATGCTGAAACTCTGCCAAAACAATGCAACATTGAATTCCAGACATGTTCAGATGGATGGACATTAAACAATCTGTAAATTGTCATCGTATTTTACCTATAAGTGGCGCTACAGTAAAATAATTGAATGCATATGATCCTATGGTCATTAAAACAATATATACTTGGAACTAAGGTCCACCTCATGTAGCAGGTAAATGACAACAAGCGAGTGGAGGAGCAACAGCACTTCTGTTTGACATAAAATAGGTGGTTTGGCAGGTGAACCACGCTGAAAATACACTTAAAGTTTTTACATTTTCTCATTAGTTTTGTTGCTCGTTTGTAACATCTGTAGTGTTCCTTACCGTTCTCCTCCTGAACCTGCCCATGTGAGTGCTGGATTGGCGCTGGGCATAATGCATCTTGCAGTAGAACTTTGCTGTGGAGGAAGAATACAAAATTGTAAACATACTTGGCTTAAAGTCCAATACACACAAAACTATTGGAAAATTGGAATGATCCAGCTAATCCTCTGACAACCTAAAAACTGAAGTGAGTTATCGTTCATATATTTTTGTGTAGAACCTGAGCTTCAACAAGGCTAAAAAGGTCAAGTCAGGTCTCTAAAGTTTCACAGGACAAAGTGATTAAACTATACCTGCAGAGCAATGTGTTTTATGTGGGGTAAAGGGACCCATAGTTACAGTGAATCAAACGTACCCCCCTGGGAGTCGAAGGCGTGCCCGCCCAGACGCAGGGTGCAGTTACAGACGTCACAGCGGAAACACTCGCGGTGGAAGAAGTAGCCCTCAGTGCTCAGTCTCTCCATCACATAGACCCGCTTGGAGCAGAAGTGGCAGATATCGCTGCCACCAAGCCCGGGAGGGAAAGCCTTACGCACCACACTCTGAGAGGGACAAGAACGGAACATGTTAGATAGATGTTTGATGACGTTTTTTTTTTTTCCCCCTTGAATCGATGTTCATTTCCAAGAGATGCCTGAGAAAAACAGTCACATGTTCCAGCAGTCAGAAAGCAGCATAAAAAGAGGTAAACTGTTAAAAGCAGTGTTTGACATAACTGCTATAAATTCATGTTTTAAGGTATTTGCAGTTTGTTGTATGTATAGATGCATTGTGCAAAAAAGCGCTGTTGACAAACTGAATCATGGCATTAAAAACTTAACATTATAGTAATACAGTATATGAATATTTTTGCGGCTCATTTTACTCAAAGTAAAGGTCAATAATATTGATGTCCCAGCCCTCATGATAATCCACAAACCTCACTGTGGAAAACCTCACATTAGACAATCTGACCATGGAAAACTATTTTTTGTTAACAATAAAATGAGCCAACATAGTAGATCTGAATATTATGGTTTATATTGAACACAGACTTTACAGCAGTGAATGATCCATATCAGTATACACAGGGATTGCCTGAGGCTCAAAACTACATCATCATAAAGCCTATGAGTATAAAATATCACATCAACTCTAAGTTAGGCCAAATGAGAACATACAAAGTCCAGTAAGAATTTAGTATCTGAAATCTCATATGAGACTCAGGTAATGTTATTATAGTGACAAAATGCCCTCAGTTGGTGTTCTTGTGGTCTCTTACACAGAATTTTAAAGGGGCACTGCACCGATTTCACACATGAAGATCAGTCCTACTCAGCCTGTGAACCTGTGAAACCAATTTTATAATGTCACTGAGTTCCTCTTTAACAGCCTTGTAAAAGGGGAACTCTGATCAGGAAGAAGGTCAAGTAAAGTCAAGTCTGTTTACAGGTGTCGGGGAGTGCTGCTACATTTGTGAAAAAAGTTGTACAAAGCCTTTTGTGGCTCCAGAGGGAGCTGCATGAAGTCTGATAAACTGCTAAAGTGATGTTGGGACTGAAAGTTTGAAACTGAAAAAAATCTAGAGTTGTGGGCTTATAAAAGTGTGAGGTTACCAAACCTCTGTAGCACGCTCCTCATCTCTGCTTGAGGCTACATTAGCTGTTACTAGCATAACACATCTGAATCTCTGACCGATCTGTTGGCCGTTGAGTTGCATTGTGGGGGATGTAGACGTCAGGTTTTGATGAGGAGGAGGAATGCGGGGAATAAAAAAAAGACAATATTGGTTGGTTCTTCTGCATCAGTTTTGATACCTTTTTAAACTGTCCATTGTGAGTCTGACTATGTTATAGGACTCTTTTAAGTCTGGGAAAATAACCCTTATTATGTCAAAGATAGAAGCCATCACAGCTGTCGGGGATTGGGTTTAAAAATTAGTTCATAACAGAAAGTCGACATTACAAACTGGAGGTGTGGAGTATGAAAGATGTGGGTGTTTATGGGAAATGAAGAATCCAGGGTTTTTAGAGGAACTAAGAGTCAGGATATCTCAACCTCTGCTGCTTTAATGATCGTTGGCCATAAATCGCTGGAGCACCTCTTTAAAAAAGGACTAACACTGCTGCAGTTTACTTTCATTTCCTTGTTCAATGAATTCATATTTATAAGTCAACCACTGTCTAGTCTTGCTTCACTAGACCCAACTCAAGTTTGTTTAAGTAATTCTCGTAATTAGTCAAGTAAGTACATTTGTGACCCGAGTTTACACTTGTTATATACTGTATTGTTCAATCATCACAAGCTACCATATGGCATGTTGTGTGAGCATCAAGCTGGTCATCATCTAGTCTTGTTTAACTACACTATGACTAACAAGCTCTATCACACTAGTCGGCAGTTTTAAACCAAGCAGTGGTTAAACATGATGTAACTGAGTTAGTGATAATAGCATGCGTCTATAAGCTGCCACTATGCAACCACTACCAAGGCTCTGCAGCAGTGTGAAATGGTAACACACCACAGAGAAATGAGACAAAGCAGAACCAATTTACCCCTTCAGCCTTAGGAGCCCTTCCTGGCCAGGGAACTAGAGCCTGAAAAGGCAGATAACCTGTTGTCAAATCTGGGAGCAGAGCTGAAAACAGGAACATTTTCTTTAATTTACTGTGAAATCAGTGAGTGCTGATCTTTAAATCCAACACACCCAACAGTTCAAAACTGTAGGTTAGATAATATGGATCAAATAATGATTTTATCTTAAATATGAAATCAACAAAGTGTATTTTAATCTCATCCTTTGTCATAAAATGAATCTATAATGTTAAATGAGCCTAGGTTCTTTTTTCTCAGAGATTTGTTATAAGCTTAATGGATGCTAGAAGATGGAGGCTCTTTTCCTCCTTTGCTTTTTACTTCGACTAAACTGTATTGTCAGGAAATAGAAGAAAACTATGTAATCATGTGTCATTTCTTTCCCTTCATAAAAAGGAAAAAACAGAAAAAACCATGAAGTCTGGGTTAGATTTTTCTCTGCAACATCCACATGCATCTTACCGGTGTGGCATTGGGCCTGTGGTCTGTCTCATACAGGATGGCCAGTTTCTGAGCTTTAGCATCTATGGTTGATGATACCTTCCCAACTGTACGCTAACGTTAATGCCAGGGAAACGCAGAGGGTCAGAGGACAAAAACAGAAGGAGGAAATCACAGAGAAGGGTTACAAAGAGGAAAGATGAGAAGCAGAAAATGAAGGATTGAATGAATGGACATGGAATTAGAACCAGGCTATTAACTAATACCTCTTTAATGTAACTTGGAACGCCGATTGGACAACTCTCAGAGCGAACAATTGACTTGTGAGCGATTCTTCTGGGGTTCTCAAGAGCACAGCTCCCATTGCACTAAGACGGACACCAGTATGAACATCACTTGTGCAAGAATACACAGTTCATTCAAGTCATATTAGAATCCAAATGTTCTTCCTGTTCCCCTATTAATTTAATGTTTGCAATCTAACCCTTTAGAGGATGGCTTCACAGTTTTTCAAATCTGCCTTAAAACAACAGTCAGGTGCCCAAATGAACATTGAACACACTGGCTATTATAAAAGGTCTCCAAATGTACTTACAATATAAGTGATGGCAAAATCCACAGTCGCCCTTCTGTGTAAAAATGTATTCCAAAGTTTATCTGAAGATAATATGAGGCTTCAGCAGTCTGAGTTAGACAAGTAAAGTGGATCTCTTCCACCGTTACAGTTACAGTCTTTTTAGTAAAAAAAAAAAAATCCCTCTTTGTGTTTCCTCAGACAGTATGTCTTGTTGAGCTGCAGTGGAAGTATAGTAACAAAAGAGGGACTTTGGCACTAAAAAGACTGTAATGATGAAAAATATCTACTTGATTTGAGTTATTTGGACAACTGAAGCTTCGGATTAGCTTCAGATAAACTTTTAAATACATTTTTGCTTTGCATTTTTGGACTGTGAATTTTGTCCCCCATCACTTACATTGTAAGTGCATTATGAAGGGATCTTCTGATGGTCAGTATGAACAGGAGGAATGATTACAGCAAGAAAAACATGTTTCAGTGTTCATTTGAGCTCCTGACTGTTGTTTTAGGATAGACTTTAAAAATTGTGAACCTGTCCTTAAACACTTTCCTATGAAAAATATAGAAAGGAGGGCTATTTAATTTCTCTTATAAGTTACAATTACATATGCTTTATAAGCTCAAGCTTAAGAATTTATAAGCTCATGCAGACGGGGTATATTTGTATGCATGACTCAATAATAAAAAATAATCATAATCATCTTAAACTGAGGGAGAGACACTCATATTTACACTAGATGTATCTGCAGGTTATTAATTTCCAGGCATCATGTCATATGGCATCTGTTACCTTTGCGTGACCATTTTCATCGCATTTGTCGTTGTCAAACGTCTCATGAGCAGTTTTGCGGAACTTTTCCTTTCCGTTTTCAAGATTATCTCGAGAACTGTAACCTGTTCTTGCACACTTTCCCTCCTGCAGCGCAGAAACTGGAAGAGGAGAAGAGCTGCTGTGTCCATTTTCACAGTTAATTTCAGAAAGTCGAGACGTGATCTCCTGGCTGTCATCAGAGCAAGATGAAGACAGATGAATAGAAGTTTTGTTGCACGTGGAGGAATCAAAATGGAGAGCGATTTCCTCTGGTTTGTCAGAGTCAGTATAAGACGAAGGAGTAGAAGAGTGTTTCTTGTTCTTGTGTGCAGCAGTGTAAAGGGGGACAGAGGAGAAACCAGCCTGGGCGGTGGGGTCAGGGACAGGGTGGACCATCGAGTAGATGGTTGAGCTCTCAGATACAGAGGAAGGAGGAGTAGGAGACAAGGAAGGAGGGGAAGAGGTAGATAGTTCCACCTACAGAAGAAGAGTCAGTAGGAGGTTAAAGACTGAGCAGAAAAAAGAGAGAAAACTAGAGAGAAAATAATTCCTCTCAACTAAAATAATCTCATCAACTAAAAGACTGAATTTCAGGGCCTGTATTTATCAAGCATCTCAGAGTGACTCCTAGGATCTTTCACTAAAAACACTCGTACCTCAGAGTAGAATAAAGGATTATTTTATGAAGCTTCCTGCACTTGCTTTCAGTGAGGAGCAGGACTACTTCTAGGAGAAAGTGGGAAGTTGTGGTTTTAAGACACTTTCAGATTAGAAATTATGATGATGTATTGTTGTTGTCTGACACTCTGTGAAATGTTTGAAATATTAGAAAATGTTAAATTTGAAATGCAGAAATAAATTCCCCCTTTATGTCGTGCAAAAATGCCCGATATAATACTTATAACATTGTAGCATCTAGCATACATGTATTGTACAGTACAGCGCACCACTCTACAGAGAACATGGAACCTTGTTTACTTATGTGCCCTCACATTTGAGGGAAAAATGCATTATTTCTACACTGTTAGTCTTGGGAAAGTGACTGCACCCGGCCAAAAATAAGCCTACGGTCTAAACCCACCATAACGCCACAAATTGTCATTTTTACAATTTGGTTTGTGTATGGATTAAACAAACAAGATATAATGTGTTAATTAGTGAGCTTTATAGGTGCTGATAGGTGAATTTTGTTTCCTTCATACAGAGCTAGTCAAGCTGTTTCCCCGTTTCCTGTCTTTATGCTAAGCTAAGCTAACCGGCCACTGGCTGTAGCCTTATATTTAATGGATCAAACTCTTGGCAAGAAAGCAAACAAGCATATTTCTCAAAAAGTCAAACTTTGCCTTTAAAGTTGCAAGGGCTCTTTTTGTGAAGAGCATGAGCATTTTTTTGTCTTTCACAAAAGGTCAATGACAAATATATTTTTTTGCCAAACCTGTCTGTGGCTGAACGTCATCCCCTGTCAACCAAGCACTTGTGGAGCTCTCTTACTGGCTGAGATAGGAGTACATTCAGAGAGGTAATAAACTGTTTTTACTCCTAGACCTAAAAAGTAGGACCAAATATGTATCACTGAGAATTTTTGGCCAGTTAGGTCTGATTTCCTACTGTGAGACGCTTGATAAATAAGTGCCAAGTTCTCTTTTCTTTCAATATCTAACTTTTTTACATAATAAACTAACAAAGAAAGGAAAATGTGTTGGATAATGCAAACATCCAGATTACAAAATCTACAGAAACACAATTAATACACCACCTACAGCATGCACATTGTTTAATATTGGAAGATCCAAGTAGAGTTGTTAAACACACTTGAAACCATGTCAGACAGCAAACCATGACAAGCAGCAAAGTGCACTACAAAATGGTTAATAAACCTCTCAGCTAATGCAAGTATAGGAAGAAAACCAAGCTAGAGAGATGAAAACTTATAATAAATACTAACAATTCTTCTTGTAAACGTGCACCTGCCCTCATTTCAAGTCTAAGATGCACACTTGTTATGCAGTTATCATGAGCATATTACAGTCTCTCTCTGCTGTGATATTAGTCAACATGAAAAAGCACAGTGGTTGGTGTGATACACAACCTGTGTTTCAGAAAGAGGAGAAGGAGGAGCAGGAGGAGGTTTGTTGGACCCAGGAAACAAGGAGGAGAGGAGGACAGCTCGATCCTTTATACTCCTTCTGGAGAATTCTCTAGTAGTCAGTCTCTGGGCTTTACTCTGCAGGGACAGCAGGAGGTGCTGATTTTATTTATGTTTTTCTTCATTGTTAGTTTTTTTTTTTTTTTTTTTTTAAATGCAGTGTCATGCTTTTCCCTGCCATCTATAACTTCTGTCAGACTGCATGCTGTTCACCTGCTGCATCTCCTCCTCTGACCTCTTGGAGGGACGATCGACACCCAACAGAGCAGAAGCAGAGAAATGACTTGTTCTTAGGTCAGGAGAGGTGCGTTCTGGGTAGTGCTGTTCAGTAACATTGGGGCTTGGTGAGCTTAATGGGCTCTTAGAGCGTGAGGGCGAAGGAGAGCGACTGGGTTTGGGGGAATAGAGGAAACTGGTTTGCTCAGCCACAGAAGTGGGATTCTCCAGTAAGCGAAGGTAGATGGAAGGCTGGAAACAAGGAAAAGAAATGAGGAGCAAGAGGAAATGACAGAATATGGATTTATGGTAGTTATACAAATGTTACATATTTATGTGGCACTGATTTGTAACGCTTAAATAAAACTCATAGCTCCTTTAAAAAATGTGGAAGAAGAGAGCAACTGAGGACATATGTGATTCATCTTCAAGGTTTCAGGCGTCATAAATAAACGAGCCAAAAATTCCTGTTAGTCAATAGTTTCCATCCAGTCATATTCACCACAGAAAGAGCTGAGACGAAGGGAGCGTACCTGCCACTTGGGGCGAGGGGGAGGCCGAGGAGGAGGAGGGGGGGCATCCTTGGGCTTTGCAAAACGAGGGTTTTCATACTCCTCCTCCTCCTCCTCCTCCTCTTCCTCATCTGAGAGAGGAGGGGGGGTGGAGGCAGGAGACAGAGGAGGAGAAAAAGATGGATTGGACGAGTCCTCGTCAGACTGATGCAAGGAGGACAGGACAGGAAAGGAAAGCAAAAGAAAAGAAAGGAAAGGAAAGGAAAGGAAAAGATCTTGAGAGATTCAAATACAGAACACATCAAAACTATTTTCAGTGGTACAGTACACCATAGATTATATTTTCAGGAAGTGGAAGTTAAAGAAAAGGCATCAGAAAAATACAGGTATTCAACAAAGATGGTAAAAGAACAGCTTCACTCACCTCAACATACCAAGATCACACTAAAATAACTCAGATCAAACTTCATTCATCCCAAAGGAATTGTTGGTGCCAAAGATGTTCAGTTTAATTGTCAAATAATAATTGTGCAGTATATACTATACCTTTATAGTCCAAAGTCCAAAGGAGACATAGCAGAGGGTTATTTTGCTGTTTTTAATGATTCTCAAATGTAAGTAAAACCAACAAACACCTGCAAGCAGTGTGCTTTTCACTGAGGGTTTACAATTACATCTACTCTATATTGAGGCTAAAGCCAGTTAGTTAGTCACGAGTGTGGATTGTTCTGCTCAACACATGTCTGGATTGACCTTTTAAAAAGAGGCAGTGACTAGATTCTCCTGATCTAAACAAAGAGAGAGCTGCAATGATTAGTCAATTATGGGTTAGTCATTTTTTAAGTAAAAAGGCCAAATATTTGCTGGTTGCTTTTCAAATGTAAGGAATTGACACTTTTTCACTGTACTACATGATAGTAATTCATTTGACTTAAAAAGATTATAACAGGCATTTCTAACTATTTTCTGACATTTTATAGACAAAGTGATGAATAGATTAACCAATAATATAATCTGCTACTTAATCAATAATGAAAATAATTGTTAGTTGCAGCCCTCAAACAAAGATATAACACCAAAACAGTCAGCAGGCGAAAATTACAGCCAAAATTGTGTTCTTGTGTAAAAGATAAATCCATGTGATGCACTCATGTGGGTCTGAACGTTTATCCAACGGTATTCAAACTGTCTGCCTCTCACCTTGCTGCGTGTCTTTGTTGTTGATGAGTTCTCCTCAAATTTGGCCAGCAGCTGAGTTGCCATGGAGCGGACCTTGTTCTCCCGCAGCTCTCCATCCTCACCTGCAGGGGGGGCACTGTGACAGGATAACTGATGCCAGAACCAAACACAGAGGGAATATAAGAGAGAGAAGGAAAGAGTAGTTTAAAGCCATAAACTGTATCACACAGGTCAAGGTTATATTTACATGTTACATGTTTGTTTTGGAACAGTTTCTGGATTGATATCAATAGATATTAAGGTCCTCTTTCATAGAACAATGCAGGTACCAATTATATTTGTGCCACTTTTTTTGTTACTGATTAGATATGTTAATAATACAGAAGATGTACTGATGCACCCACCTCTGTGAGGTAGTGGTTGCCCTTTCGTCGTCTCTTGTTAACAGAGTCGTCTTCCAGTTTCTTGTCATCCTGTGACAGCGGACACCACAATAAAGATTCATTCACAGCAACCATTGAACCTTACAAAGCTCTATCTTACAAGTCATCTTCCTTGTTTAAACATACAAAGAGCCAGTTTAATCTGATTAGCATTAAAGTTGATACTGTAAGCCAATCATGCAATATACTGTTCATGTAAGCAGACATCAATAATGCTTTTAATCAGCGTGCAGATTGATGGCTAGGGTTTATTACAAACAGTGCCTTGATCTCTAGGTTAGCTGTAGCTTATCTAATCAAGACTTCAGTGACTGTAAATAGTGCACTGGTGATGAATGGAAAGACCTTGGCTAGCTGATGAGGAGGGAGGGAAGAGACTGACACTTTAATCCTCAATGAAAGCATCAAATGAATGTCAGAGAAAGAGACAAAGAGAACCATCAGAAAAAGAAATAAAAATGAGAAGAGTATTTCACAATACCCTGGGTATCCTCTTCCTGGGCTGAGGCTGGGTGTGGCTGGTTTTAGCTGAATATTCTTCACTATTCTCGTCTGGTTCTCTTGAACCTGGAATATAAAGTCACATTAAATTTACATTAAACTTTTTTATTTATTTTCAGTACAATGTACTTCAAACAACTTAATTACACATGAAGATACTGAACAGTCTAATAGATGTAGGGTCAGACTATACAAACAATTGAGGATGTGTGCAAAGCAGGATAGAAAACACATTTTCAGTGTTAAAAATGTAAAATTACATTTCATTTATGGACTTGCTGGAAACCAGTAAGATGAATTTGTTGTGGAAAATGAGGAACAATTGAGGATGTGTGCAAAGCAGGATGGAAAACACATTTTCAGTGTTAAAAATGTAAAATTACATTTCATTTAAGAACTTGCTGGAAACCAGTAGGATGAATTTGTTGTGGAAAATGTCCTTGCATATCCCAAACATTTTTTAAATGCAAGCCTCACGTTGATAGACGCCTGGCTAACTAACATGACATTTGGAATTCCAGTGAGAAATGGCAGCTACTAGCAATAAAATTGCGAACCGAGACTACACAAAGTTACCTCTTGAGAAAGGAACTGTAACTGGGTCCAAGACCAACAACGGGCAGCAAAAGTTAAAAGAACTTAAATCCCAAACAACTACTGTTAGCATGAAAAAAATAACGTTAGCATGACACAGTATGAAATTCCTGCTGTTTTACAAGACATGCCAGATGCTAGATATAGGCCAACTTATGCTGTACAAAAACTCAAAAGCCTCAAGTGTGTAGAGGAGAAACTTATGTTCATGAAAAACTATGTCAGCACTATTGTTTTTATCAGCTGCATGGGATCATCAACAGAGACTTTGCATACACGTAACAATGTGATGCATTTTCCATCCAAAGCCATCAGTGTGCCTCCTTCAGCTGTCTCCTGATTATAGAGCCTGATAGACATCTGCACTGTTCATTAAAAGAGTTCTCCACAGATTTAGCATTGTGCTCCTAAAACACTGTCAGACTTCTGATGGACAGTTTAAAAAAAAGGTTTTTAAAAAATTGATGCAGCAGAACCAGAGAAAAACCCAGCACCTACATTACCCAGAATTCAACTCGACTTGATTCTCTTGACTGTGCAGATTAGGGTGTATTATGCTAGTAGCGGCTAATGTAGCCTGGAGCTGCTAGCCTCCAGCAGAGAGGGAGAACAGGCTACAAAGGTCTGTAACCTCACTTCTTTCTAACTCCACACCCCCAGAGGTTTTGTTCCCCCCTCCCTTATTCAAACTTTTAGTCTTCAGCCCCAACCTGAGACAATTTGTCAAACTTTACACAGCTCCCCCTGGTGCCACAAAAGGCTTTATAGGACTTTTTTCACATATGCAGTAGTAAGACCTGTAAACAGAATTTGATGTGTAAAATCAGTGGAGTTCCCCTTTAACACAGTAACAGTGTGAGTGTAAAAAGGATGCTCAGCAGTTTCTGTGCAAAACTATCCACCACATTATAAAAATCTAGGGCTCTGAACAGATTGATAGATGCTACTAGCTAATTATGCACTCTGAACTGACAGGGAGGTTTCCTTTGGTGATGGGGGGCAAAAACCAAAGTCCTCCTTCTGTGCACAAAATGTATTTAAAAGTTTATCTGAAGCGAATATGAAGCTTCAGTAGATATCTTTCATCGTTACAGTTTTTTTAGTGCCAAAGTCCCTCTTTTTGTTACTATCCTTCCACCGCAGCTCAACAGGGAAACACTGTCTGAGGAAACACAAAGAGGGAATTTGATGCTAAAAAGACTGTAAATGTGTCAGATATACACTTGATATGACTAACTCAGACTGCTGAAGCCTCATATAAGCTTCACATCAACTTTTAAATGCATTTTTGCACAAAATGACTGTGTGCACACACTGTGGATTTTTGCCTAATCACTTACATTGAAAGCACATTTGAAGGGGATCTTTTGACAGCGAGTATGAACAGCGAGGAAAAGTTCTTTCACTGTTAATATGGACACCTGACTTTGCTTTAAATGGACTTGAAAAATTGTGAACCTGTCCTTTGAGGCACAAAAACAACTTCTCGTGTTGATCTCCTCATAAGTCCTCAGTCACTCTGGTTTGTACTGTACCGCCCATGTGAGTGCACATCTCACCATGAGGCCACTCCCAAACCAGTCTACAGTATATGTAAAGGAATCAAAATTGTCTCATCATATAAATAAACCTTATGCCTTCAGGATCATTTTAAAGATGCAATAATGCCATAAAAAAAAAAAATCAACACTTCAAACTTGAAAATAATTGTCAATAGTTTGCACACAAACCGCAAATTCAACACATTCAAATTTAGCTAAGCTGGAGTCTGTATGAGAAAAGTGGACTTAATTATAATAATCATAACTTATAATTAGTTATGCAATCAGCACAATATAGGAGGATTCATCCTTGGACTCTAAATATCAATTAATCATTAAAAACTGAAGAAAAGCCACTGATACAACTGTGCAAAACAACCCACATTACCCAAGGCCTTTGCAGTACAATAGCACTCTGTGTAGACATGTTTGCTGACTGAGGTTTAGCAATAAGAAAAAAGCTAAATATAACTGAACCATGCACTCAAGCTTCTATAAGCTCAGCAAGTAAATTCCCACCAAATGGACTGTGAAAATGCCTCACTGAAAGTAAATTATTTTCCCAGCGTTTCAGAGGTGTGGATTTCTCCGTGGTGACAGCAGCGCAGGTGACGCAGAGGTCTATGGCACATTAACACGAAAGCACTTTAAGGGAAACGTGGCTGAAGCTGGAGCTTACAGCGGTGGTGTGACCGGAGCTGAGGGCCTCCAGAGTTACGTCGAGTGACTGGATACGGCTTCTACAGACATAGCACACATACCATTCATGTCTCTGGCAGGAACTAACCTGACCACTGAGCGAGGGTTGTGTAACCTGCAACTGTAGCTCACACAGTGGATAAATAGTCCCAGAACCCAAAGTCATTTCATCTGGGTCTATAGTTCACACATACTTTCTGCATCTCTTTTCCTGTTTTTCCACAGCTACAAATAACATCTGGCCATTTTAGTCATTTTTTTATTTGTAACTATTCACTGACTTAAAGACGAGAGATGAGTTACGGTGGTGTGGATCAATTTAGTACTCTGATGATACCTTCACTACCAAAATGCCCATGATTGCAATGTGACCTTGGCTGAAAATACCAAAAAGACTGATTGTGTAAGAGACCTACAATAACGTCTCTAAACTATCCTATAGCTGGCTTCAATCTCTAGATCTCTAGAACACCACACATTTCCTACAGCTTGTTGTGATTTACACAGAGGTTTTGTAACATATTATTTTTCTCTTTCTTTTGAGAAAGAAGGGAATGGTAGCCCTGTTTTCACAGCTTTGTTTGGTTAGGTATAGTATTACACATTTCTTGGTGGCTAGGGTGAAGTTCTGTGTCCAACAGTGCACTGCACAGCTGGCCAAGGCACTTCCCCGTCAGTTTGTTCTGTCTGGCTGGATCCCGTTTTCATATTCTGGAGTGACTTTTGGGTTGGCAAGTAAGAGAGGTGTTGACTCAACTCTATGGTAGTTTGGAAAATTATAGTTTATACTGCTGTTGTGTTGATTTTCTTTTCCTTTTCAATCCTATTCATTTACATTTGGGAGCTTAATGATGACTGACCTGACATTTAAGAGTTTATGAGAGCAAAAAGTTGATTCATAAGTCTCTGGCAGACTGGTGCTCCAGTGATTAGCATTTACTATGTTGGCTGTCAGTAGGATATTAGCATTACTCACACTGACCTTTAAGCAATAAAACATTGTGGCTTCTACTACTAAAAATTATTAACTCAATACAGCTGATGTAGCCACATCTATTTTTGGAACTATTTCATGTAAGGAACCACGTGATCATTCATTTGTCAATGATTACTAGTTCTCCCTATCAGCATTCACCTTCACTTAAACCAGAGAACATCAATCCCCTATGCAAAACCAATGAAGGTCCATTACAATCTATTTGGCAGAAATGGGTAATTTGGTGTTTAACTTCCAGCATCTAACATATGTGGTTGGAGAGTATTGAAGGATTCTGACCATCGTTATTTAATGGTGAGTTCCTGAAGGCCTCATAGAATTTGGAGAGGTAGAGGACCATCAGCAGCTTGTCTGGTTCTGCCTTCGCAGCCATCTCCTTTCCCGTGGTCACTGGCTGGATGCCCAGCTGTCGCTCAGCCACGTCAAACGCCAACTGGTTGTTCCCCGCCACATCCTCCTCGTTGAGGGAGTCATAGTCACTGAGATGGACAGAAAGTGAGAGTGAGAGGAGGAGAGGTTAGTGTATTCAGGATTCTGTATTGTTTCTTATAACAGCTTCCATTTTCCCAGCACTGATACGTTGTGAGATAAGATGAAAAGAAGAAAAGAAGATGGAGAAGGATTACTGTCAAATTTATACAGTATGACCTGGTTGTTTCCTTCTGTCTTTCATCCCGTAAATGAGCAAGAAGATAAAAGATTAAAGTACATCTGCTAAAACGTAGATTTATGCATGAAATATTCTATTAAAGAAGGCCATGCATAATTAAAGCATTAATTCTGGCTAAAGCACTGAAAACTGAATAACTGACATAAACTGGATGTATAAGTTGGCCTCAGGATGGTGCTAGACAAAACACCATGTTGTTACCTAAATCAAAAGGGAATGTTAACATGATGACATTTAGTATGTTAGCTTGTTAGCATGTTAATATTATGAGCATATTGATATGCAAATATTTAGAGAGTAATTTTAACACCTTAGTACACATACATTTAGCATGTAATATGCAAATATGTTTCATTTTCTTCCTCTTTAGTTTTAATGGCAGGCGACAAACCAACATGAGAGGTGGATGCCTAATATTTTGCATGTGAGTGTAAAATGCTAATGTTTAGAAAGCATGCCCAAAAAGCCACTTGACGATGTCAAGAGCTAATTTGCATAAATGTGAAACTGTAAACTGTGTATTATGAGAAAAAAAAAAAAACACTAGTGACACTAATGACTTCTTCACTTGAGAGATAAAACCTGGGATCATGGAAAAACACCAACCATGCAAACATCCCATCATCTCTATATGAGAACAGATTACATCACATTATATCACAGCTACTTGCTATAAATAGGATGAAGCTGACGTGTTTGAGGAGGGCTCGTTTTGTAGTCACAAAGATATGATGTCATTCCAACCAATCTGTCTGACACTTATTTGTTTTCTCAGTTGTGTGTGAGCAGACTCTTTCAGCAAAGTGCGACAGGTCAAACAAATGTTAAGTATTCTGGATAAAGCAGGTCAATATGGAAATACTGTGTGAAAGCTCGTTTTTGAGTGAGATTAATCAGCAATTTAATTCACCACAATGGTAAAACACATGTAAATTAAAAGTGGGGCATTAAATGAGAAAAATTTATTACAGTGTTGCTCTTTCATTTGTCAAAAAACATGTGACACAGGGCTAGAGCCAAAGTGATACATGTTTTCTGAGAACAGAAACAGGTCTTATGTAAGTAATGATTTTACAAATTAGAATTTGTAGAATTAGAAAGAAAAAAACAGACGTCATCCTGCACATTCATACTATTAAACCACCCAGTTAAAAGAAAGACGGTCTGGACAGGAGTCCATTCCAGAAAGCAGGTTCAACACACTCTGAGTCTAACCCTGAGCTCTGAGTCTCATTAACCCTGAGATGGGAAACTGAGAGTTTTTGGATCAGTACAGCTGATCAGAGTCAGTTCAATCCACTCTGAGTTTGTTCACTCTGAGTTAAACGCGTGCGTGATGAATGTTCCATCAGTTTGACCAATCACATCATGAGTGACAGAGATAATTATTTATTTATCCATCTAAAGCTTCATACAGATTATTTAAATGTAAACTGAGATTATTATGTGTAATAAAGATTTCAGTGCAAGAGCTGCTCTAACAAACTGACAGCTGTCATGTGTGCACAGAGTCACAGAGTTAAAACAGGAGGACATGAAAAGGTTTTATTCTGAGTTGAGGATGAATTCATGCTGTGTAATATTTGATGTGAGAGCAAAAACTGTTCACAAATGACTGTCCTGAGTAACTAAACTAATATCCAACCAGGATTTAGATTCTGACAGACAGTAAACCTCCACTAATGAATGCACTTTGATACGGACTGAATGAATGAGGAAATGAAACAGTGTGTCTGGCTCCGTAAGAGGGAGGAGAAAGATAGAAACTCAGGGTTTGTTGAAGAAAAGGTTCAAAAAGAAAAGGTTAACTTACAGAGTCAGTTACCATGGTAACTGACCCAGAGTTTAAGTTAGCTCTCTTTCTGGAACTGAAAACCCGGAGTTTCCCCCATTTCAGGGTTAACAAACTCAAAGTTGTTACTAAATTCACTTTTTTGAATACACCCCAGGTGACTCTTCAGAGGCCAACAGAAAACCTCCCAGGCTTGAATCACCATGTTTCGTGAGTGCACTGTGTGCGTGTGTGTGTGTGTTTGATAGTGTGTTCTTACATGAGCTCAGGTCTCTGGCGGTGTATGAGAGCGCAGAGGGCCAGGCCATTCCTCCAGGAAGATGTGAGGTTGGTGATACTGACTCCTCGGTATCCCTGAGTCTGCCTCTGACACCAGGTCAGCAGCCGGCTCGGTCGCACCTCGGACTCTGCGGGAGAGAAATAGCACATCAGTCATATTGTCAACAAGCTGATATCAAGATGAACGGACCGCTTTCACAGCAAAAAGATGACTGTTTTTCCCCCAAGTGATTTTATTCTTGTCAGGGCTTGAAAGTTTTCCAAACAGCACTACCATCATGACACAAACACCAGTGACTTGTGGGTTCACTTGAGCCTTCTGACTTGAAAGACTTGAAACACCTCCCAAGCCTAAAGCAGAGTAACCTTGGCAGCTATTCAGAGACAGTCAGGCCTGGGCACAAACTGACCTACTTTAAAAATCTGCAGTTCTTGATTTGATGTGCTTTAAAATGCATAACTGTGACTTCATGGCAGGATTTCAACAACATGTGAGAGCTTCTCCGTAGAGTGAAAGAAATGGAGGAGAAGGAGGGGGATGGGTTACTGTAAGCTTCCAATGATAGCTTTTGCAATAAAAGATTCTATTGGATGAAATATAAGGTGTTAATTTAAGTTAATGCTCATTTTGGATGCTGCAGTTTGTTTTGTGTTATTCTGAGATTTGTTTCTAATATTTAGTCTGCCTTTACTGATATAAATGGGGTGGACAAAATATTAGAAACATCTCTCAGTGTCATGCAATACAATTAAACAGCACGGCAAACTACGGCCTCCAAAATGACAATGAGGTTGAATCAACACGTCTCTAAAACTTGGGACATGAATCTTTAGTGTCAAGAGTTCAGCCTTAAAGGACCAGTGCGTAAGATTAGTGGCATCTAGAGGTGAACTGAATAGCCCTCCCCTCAGCGTGCCGTATGGTGGCCGCAAAAAAACACGAAAGGCCCTCTCTAGAACCAGTGTTTGGTTTGTCCATTCTGGGCTACTGTAGAAACATGGCTGTGAATCATGGTGGTCTCTGTAGAAGAGGACCCACTCCCTAAGTAGATATAAAGGGCTCATTCTAAGGTAATGATGAGGCAACGATTCTTATTTTCAGGTGATTATACACTAAAACATACTTATGAATATTATATTCTACTTCTGCCAAGTCCGTTCCACTAGGTGCTACTAATTTCTACACGCTGCATCTTTATAGCTGCACTGTTCAATATTTTTACAATAACAATGGTTCGAATGACAATGTGTCAATTGAAAGTGGTGACCCATAGAGAGTTATCACCAACTCCATGGTTCCCTTCAGCCCCTTTTAGCTCATTATTTGGGTTTTAAGGCCCACTACTTTACCATTTTGGTTCACTCTCATTGCTCTTGCTTCCAGATGCAGTATACAGTTATTTTCAGCTAACAATGTCTGATAAACCTTGCCTGCACCAAACAGGCAGACTAGTTAGCGACTTGCTGGTCAACACAGTGGAGCATTTAGCAGCTTAAGAGAAGGATATTTTTCTCAGGACTTGATGGAGACCAAAACAGAGCTAAAGGGAAAGTGCATATTGGACTTTAATTCATGTCTTTAAAACATGTCTTCAAATGAATGCTTGTTTCTCAGTGTCAGTTGGATGTTTAAATAAGTCATTGTTAGAACTTTATAATGTGATAATATGTCAGTCAATGTTGTGTTTACAGCTTGCTCCACTGCCCACAAGTGGCCAAAAGAAAAAAAATAATGCTGCTATGGTGCATCCACCTATCCCTGCTGGTGCAGAGTAGAGCAGGTCAGCACATGTCTGTGAGAGGCATCATGTTTGACCCTCATGTGGTGTAATGTAATCCAGCTGTATTGTCTGTGATGAGGCGTGTCAGCCTGTACCTGCGATAAGGCTAAAGTTTCCCCTCAGGAGGGGTTGGGGGTGCGTTCACTATGATGTCAACCTTTTTTCCCCAGTGGATTATATTCAGTAGTTTACTCTGACTACAAAGCCTTTGTTAAAGTTGGTTTGGAGTCTGTGTTGAGCCATTGTATAAACAGTAACTGAGCATTTAATTTAACACATAAAGGAAAGAAAGCTTTCGTGCAGTGTTTATGGGGCTGTGAATGTGTCTAATGGTGACTCACAGTATGATCAGATTACCATTTCAACATGACAGGGAGCTTTAAAACTAGAACACAGTCTCATCTGATAAGTTGGCAGCAATCGCCACTGTCACTAAAGATACTGGATGTGTCTAAAGCCTGTCTATAGCAGTATGAACACTCAACACAAAGACACACCATACTATCCCAGTAATCTCCATCAGTTGACTTGCAGTTCCAAAAACTCCTTATTTATCTTATATTGGTCCTTTGGGCAGCCCATCAGTTCAGCCTCTGTCTGAAACAGGCTGTTTTAGCTCCTGTCTCTTCAAGGCCTGACTCCTGATGAGCCCACTCTGTTCTCTGATTGGCCAGCTTCTGGAAGCTGCCCCTCGGCAGACTTCCAGCGGCTCCAGAGGCAACATAAACAAACAGTAGTAGTAGAATTTCACTTCTTTTTTTCATTCTTTACTCAAAATAGGAACTTCTCAAAAGCTGGAATACAATCGAAAGTATGTGACAACACGAACAACACAGGGAACAAGGTCATTTGTTGTGGAAAAGAAAGTCTGCATCTCACCTCTTCTGGACAGGTTGACTGATCTACCTGTGGGACCTCCTCTTTCCCGGCGATGCGAGTCCTGTTGGCCGTCGATGAACAGGTGACGCACCTGAGAGACGGAAAGGAAGGAAAGATGAGGAAGAGAGAAAGACAAAAGAACCATTAGGAAAGATATGCTCCTGATTATACGATGATTTTAAATTAAATTAGATTCAACTTGATAGACTGAGTCATTGCAGAAGCAAACAGTAGGATTTAGATGCTAAATTTGAGAAAAGATATTTTAATCCAATACTACTGTCAGTTAGTGCAGATAAACTATGCTAAAAACATGTCTTGATTGCTCTCCTTCTTTTGATGTCAGCTTTCATTCATATGCATATTTTCCAAGAGTTGGACTTACCTGGTGGGGGCGTACACAGCTGGAGTTGAGGTTGGGGTAGCGGGTTGCAGGGTCAATGGCGTACTGTTCAAAGTTTTTACTGATGTTCTCTGTGGTGGTTTGAGGCAGCAGCCGGTAGATACTCTCCCTGAGGAGGGACAGAACAGATAACTTGAAGATTGAAGATACTGAAGCTTCAAAGATTCAAGAACTACATTGGAACCACTTGATCTGTGTAAGACAGGATGCAATGAGATTAAGTGACGTTGCATCTACAGCTGAGGCCAAGTCAGGTTTATTTGATCTCAAAACTAAAGTTACATTTGCAAATATGTTTACATCATGTTTAATGTGCTACAGCTGAGCTAACTAGCTTCTAGTCTTCAAACTGAGGTTAGCTGTGCACCTCCAGCTAAAGTGCAGGACAAGACATGTTTATGTTTGTAAGTTAGATAAGAAAAAAATGTAAAAAATACTCATAAAAGAAGGAGACAAAGCCTATCTTGCTGTCCAATATATATATATCAACATGTCACAACCTGAGGGACAGTGAATGAGACACACACACACACAGATACACACGCATTCACACACACACACAAATATACATGCATAGGATATACTGTATATATATAATTAATATATATCAATCTTAATATTGGGTTAATGTTCATATTGTTATTTTGTACTGTCCAAATATTTGGATGAATTGTATTTTGATGCTTTGGCAACATTGTTCTTGAAACATTCATGCCAGTAAAGCACATTGAATTCAACTGAAAAAAGACTTTAGCAGGAAAGCAGATGTGGCTTGTTTAGAGTCTGTGGCTCTTGTGTTGTGTAGCAGGATGCTGTCAGGCTCAGTGTGACTGGCTGCTCTGCCTATGAAAGAATGCTGACATTATTGCTTTATGCAAATATGGTTTCAAATTAATCAATCTGATTAAACTAATGGTTTTCTGATGGATTAATGCAAAGGTAGTGAGCACTATCCAGAAACCTTTTGGTTTTTGATTTTCTAAAGGGAGAACATGGGACCTTACAGAACAGATACGATGTATGAAGTAGTGGGGAAAAAATGCAGTTTAATTTCAGTTGGACTTACAATCAATCTGCCCATTACCTGGACAAAGTTTGGCCTAATGGTGAAGCTAGAGGAAAGGACAAAGGATCACTATACATAATTTAAAAAGAATCCTGTGGGGATCATGAAAAGAAATATTGCAGCCTTTAGTTATAAATATCTTGTGTACAAACTTGACAGTTTGACATGACTTATGTTAGAGGAGAGCTCCTGGAACGTTCCATATAGAGAGGGTTCGTTCTGAATGTCTTCATGGTAATCTGCCCGTTAGATTGTGATATTTACTGTGCACAAGTCAAAATTGAGATCTGATGGTGGGACAAGAGTGAAACTTTGCAAGGTCACCAAAAACATTAGGAGTTATCCTCTGTATACAGATATATGTATGTAAATTTCATTGGAATCTGTCCAGTAGTTGCAAAGTTCTCTTGCTATTGTTGTGTTGTACAAACAAACTCACTAACTGTCCTCAACAGTCTGGACAGATGCTTGTTTTCATCTGTATGAAATCCAGTGAGAAAAGAAAATTACAGAGCACAGACAAGTCTGTCTTGCTTGAAGTTACAGGTAGTTACAGGAAGTGGAAAATAAGCACACATACCTCTCAGCCAGTACCTCCAGGGGGCTCCTGCCCTGTGTCCAGCCCCTCACCATCCAAGCTGTGTCGAAGGCTGCCAGAAACCCCCGAGCACAACCTGTACCCATGGGCCAGAAGGGCTGCAAGCAGAGAGCACAATGCCAGCGTTAAAACATAGACACTGAGACTCAGTCAGGGCAGAGACCAGGGTATCAAACAACCCTGACAACAAAGGGTTGCCAGTGATACCTCGTACCTCAAGCAGACTATCTCCCACCAGTGCGACCAGTAGCTGATGTCCGTGTTTCTCCCTGATCAAGGCAGCATTCTCTGAAGCGTACATGCAGGTGAAGTCAAACATTGCCACGTCCGGCTGTCCGTAGTGGTTGATGGCGTAGTCCAGTGATGGCAGCTGGTAGTTTGTGCCAAAGTCAGCTGCTTCACGGGCATAGGAGAGTAACGCTTCGTGGTTGACATTGTCAATGCTCAGCAGACGCTCTGTTTCCATGTAGTCCTATATTGATGGGAGGAGGAAGGTTTAGGGTAGAGATCATGAGGAGCAATATTTAATATCAAATTATTCAAAGATGCAATAATCATTTTTATATTACTTTTACATGAACACTGGCTCAGAAGATTATTTGTAATATTAAAAGGGCACTTATAGTTATGAACCCACAGAGCATTATTACTGCACTCTGCTGTTGTCTCCAGCTTTACAAAGCCTGGCAGCCTCCTCTCGTATCAACCCCGTTCCTAGCTGCAGTATGCAGCTTTTCTCAGCTAAAAAGCTGATAAATCCACTGTTTTCTGTCAGCAGCAAACAGCAGACTAGCAACTAACTGGTGAACATAGTGTAGCATTTAGCAGTTTAATTAGAAATGAATTAATTGAGATAGTTCCTTGGGATAGTGGAGACCAGAACAGCGATAAAAAGGAGAGTCGGTAGAGCACTTCATGTTTGTTACAGGGCCAGAATACAACTTCAAATAAATGCTAATGTTGCTCCGTGTTTGCTGGATGTGTATCGTCATGTCAACGTTATAAGGCGAGACCACGCCCATTTCTGCCTCTAAGTGGTCAAAAAAATAATATATTTATGCAGCTTTAATTTGACTTGATAAATTGTTTCATCTTCACTTTTTTAAAATTAGTTTTACAATTTGTAGTACGCATCAATGCACAGTAACTGTACAGTTTAAATGCTCCTCAGGTACAAAATGTGGAGTGACTTATGGGGCACAAAAATCAGCTTTACACAGATTAAAGAAACAGTTTCTTTATCTTTGTTATTCAGCTGTATTATGGTAATATGTCATATTTACTGCTTTGACATTTCAGGCACATTTGCAGAACACTTGACTGGTTGGACATTTCCTCTTTATGCTCAGTAAAAAGGTACCACTTCCAATAAAGCAGAGGCATTAAAAATAAAGAATAATTGCTTTTACAATTGAAGTTTATCTACCTCCTCCTCTAGTCTGATCACTTACATAAAGACAGAAAATAAGCAAGAACTTCTTCGTTATAACTATTCTATTGTTGTCTGGTACAAAAGCCTGAAACAACAAATTCAGTTTTGACTTTGGGCGTTTTAGTTTCTAGATTAGCTTCCTAATTTAGCTAAGAATTTAGGTCAAATATAATCCATTAGGGAATTTGGCATTCAGCCAAACAACACTATTTAATGGTCAAGCTTGTAATTTTTTCCAGAACCACCAGGGTAATAAGAAGGCAGTTTGCTTTTATCTTCTTTTCTGTCTGAAATGCAGACTAGTAGCCAATAATTTGTTATAGGTCACAGTGTGAAGTCAACAGTAGTGAGTGATGAGTCTAAACATGTTGCCCCCCCATGAGTGATACCATCTCCCTCTGAGTCACTGGGGAAATAACTCTCATGTTGTTTTGACTTGTTACCAGAGTGAGATAAATCCTTATCCTATGATTTTTTTATCCAAATAACATTTCCTGAAAACCCACATGGCAGGTCAGACAAAGAAACAAGATCAAGAGCGATTCACAGACATGCATATTTCTCGATATATGAAAGGATATGTTCAGACTGAGGAGCAATAATGAATAAAAATAATAGTTTGTTGAATCAGTGAGCTATTATGAGTGATGAGGCCTCTGAAGCTTAGGCCACATGTGCGCACACGCTGTCACATAGCTGACGCAGTGAGACACCGCTCTGCACAATGTAAGATGAGACTGAGAGCTCTGAGGGAACAGTAAGGCCTGATTTCAACACCTGTGTGAGTTTGTGATAGAGAGAGAAAGAGACAGCCTGCATGTGTATGCCACGTCTTCCTTATGTGTGTGTGTGTGCGTGCATGCGCGTGTGTAGAGATAATTGTTCTGGCAGACGTTGAGCAAGCGGGTTATAAGCAGTCTCCCTAATAAGATCCTGCCTATGTCCTGATGCCATAATAATAACCTCATTTATACCGTCTAATCTCTGTAGAGGACATGGAACCTCACTGAGAGGAAAGCTCTGACTCATCTGTGCGTGTGGGTGTTGGTGAGTGTTTGCAGGGGACATAGAAGAAAGGTGAGAGAGAGAACAAGCATCTAATTAGAGCCTTATTTCATTATCATCCCCTATGGAGGCTCATCACTCACTGCCAAAGCTAGCTGCTCACCGGTCTGGCAGGCGCACATACACATTCCTGCCTACCCAAAAAACAATTTGTTCTCTGCTCTGGGAGATGGCTTTAAATTCAGCGACCCGTGTGTGTGTATGTGTGTGTGGTGGCGATAAATGTGTGTTCCAGTGCTAATTTTGGCAATCACAAATAAGAGGAAAAATATTAGCTCACAACCCTAAAACATAATGAAAGATGGACAAATGGACAAATAAACTAACTTCAGTTTTAAAGGGATAGTTTGTATTTTTTGAAGTGGGGTTGTATGAGGTGCTTATCCATATATATTACTAGTGTCTTTAATGTTTGTTGTCAAAAACTAACAATAATCAAATGACCAAAATGTGACTAAAACTAATATAAAAAATAAAAAAAATCTGTAAAAGATCCAAACTAAATCAAAACTTGGTGCCAAAATGAACACTGCTGTGTTCATGTGTGCATGACTGAACTCACATTTATGATGACCCCTTTGTCCAGCAGACTCTGCTTCTTCGCCGTCATGACAAAGTAGTGGGTGTTGTCTTTGTAGTAAACTATGTTCTCCAAGTCAATTCCTGAAAACATGAGAAGATTTACTGAACTGAGGACACTTTAAGTGCACTGGGAGAGAGCAACGAAGAGTGGGAGAAGCAAACAGACAGCACTGCATGGTGTAGAACTCAAACAAAGATTTTTTTTTTTTTTTTAAGGAAAGGAGGTTACACACTGAGGTCTGCTGGTGCCATGTTATTTCCCCTCACTCACCTGTTTCCTCCCTGAGTTCCAGGAAGAACTTCTGGTTAAAGATGAAGGCTACACCACTGATCTCCTCCACTTTGGCCTCTGCTGTAGTGTTCCTGTTGACAAAGTTAGCGGTGATGGCGATGGCCAGCTTCCCGCGAAACTCCTTGCGGGCGAAACCTGCCGGGAGGAGATAAGAAACCTTAGCAGTGACCCACGCAGAGGGAAACAGTATTTCACTGTCGTTTTCATTTTTAAGCAATACAAGCATGCTTAGACAGTCAGATGCAGATTCTGATCAACAGCTATGCAACCACTGAACCTTCTAGCTACAGTAAGTCTTCACATGAGGGAGTTTCTCAGGAATAGTGACACAAACACTACTGCAGACTGTTTACCATGGCTGTAATCAGTTACTTTACGTGTCAGCAAACATGTGCACAAAACATGTAGTATACACACACAGATGAGCATGACACACACAAACATTATGCCTGGACAGAGAGCAAACAAATCTCTCAAACATTTCAGAAACCAGCACACACACTCCCACACATACACACCACTGACCCCACCATTAAACATCCAGTTTAAACTACGTCAACAGGAAATGCTTTACCCAGTGACTGAAAGCAGCTTTGCAACACCTCACCTCAGTTCCAGTAAAAATAACAAATACAGTTTTGACTGCAGGGTAAATGTCCTTCAAATGTGGGTCAGTGTCTTAGGAACTCACTTTGGGCTGATGTTCGAACACTAACTGAGACACTTAATCATCATCACAGTTTAGCCCGCAGCATAAATCCCATTCATTACTTCGTTCCCTTCTCTCTCACCATCTAACGTGTTTTTGCGTCCATCGGCTCCAATCACTACGTCGAAGTCAAAGTCCGAGACAGGATGGCTGGATGGCCGGACCTCTGCTCGCCACCCAGGACCTGAGGAAGCACACACAGCAAAACAAGCAAGATCCACTTCAGTTTGATTCATTTCATATCATGACATGGATGTTAGCTTAACAGAGTGTAAATGAATTTAAAGGAAAAACAGATGACGGGGAGTTGAGGGTGATCCGGAGCAAAGGTCGTTTCATTTGGAGAACAATGTGGATACAAGCTGGGGCCACTGATACACATATCATGATGAAGTGCTGATGTGATTATTCAGACCTTTTTCAGACCACACAAGGTTTATGTGGTTATTTATCAACTGCTACACAGCAGCTACATTACAGGGTTCAGTGAGGTTGTGTCGTGTTCCTTGGAGCATTAAAGTGAATAAGTCACCATACAACATATTTAGGACACTTAGCACATTTTGGACCCATTAGGAAAGCACACTTTAAGTAGAACTAAAATGTAGCTATAGGCAGACTCTATCAATAGACTATTTTCCACACAGTTTGAGTTTGTTTAAATGCTGCCACTGCAAACACCTCCTCTCTAGGAAAAAGTCTGATCGCTTTAACATGTGTTGTGTGCTTTCCATATATAGCTGAGATATGCAGGAGGGTCTGCTGGTTAGGAGAGAATTTCTGTCCTCATGTGTGTCACTGCCACTCTGACCCTCTAACATGCAGATAACATTACCCCCCCCCCCCCCCCCCCCCCCCACACACACACACACACACACACACACTCACTGTCGCCAGTCTGCTCCTCTGGAGGCTCCAGGAGTTTGACGAACTCTACGTTGACATGAATCTCCACGCCCAGAATCAGACACACTTTCAGCAGCATCAGCTGGAGCTGACGGATACCTGGAACAGATACACACAAATGCACGTATGTCACACCCAACAGCACACAAAGCTGGGCTACGGCAACTGTACAGGTAAAAGAGCAAATGTGCATTCTAGACCACCGTTGGCTCGAGGTGGTTTGCTAAGCATTAGAGCACATTCAGATAGCGAGCAAGTGGTTACTGCTGTATCCATATATGTTCTGTAACTCTGCTGCTGTGGCTTCCAGCAACATACAATTTTAATAACAACCATATGATACAGGTTGCTGCTATCCATCAACTCTTACTCTTAACTCTTAAGAGTTAGCTAAATAGAGCCAATTATAGCTTAAAATAAAGAAAAATTTAGCTAACTATAATATCAAACACTGTTTATTGACACAGACCACATAATAAAACTTCAAAGCTAATGTTGCTCCAGAACCAGTTTCTGTGGTTTCTGGCAGCAAACCGCAAAAGGTTTGAACATCATCAGCTCAGATGGCAGCAGCAAACAGCCGTGCACGCTCACAAGAGCAGCAACTGCCCTCTCTCCTAGCTGGCAGCATCTGCTTGCTGCCTCAAAGTACCCCTAAAGCGCTTTTTTTTAAAGTCACAATAAAACTTTAGTCATGTGACGTACAGTATTTCAGTGTATTTCACACACTTAAGTGAAACAGAGTTTACTCCAGGGCAAATCTACAGATGCGATCTTTCAGCTGTGATTTTGCCAGCTGAAATAAAAAAAACACAAACCTCTTACTAAGATGTTGCTCTGCAAGCTTCTCACGAGCTAACAGGCAAGTGTGGTCTCATATGACGGGTTGGGTTAGCTAGTCATTCCAAATCACAATTGATTAGATACATTTACACAACTGCCTCCGAGTTCAAGATGAATCATCAGAAATATTTTTACAGGTTTTGTGACTTTGTAATTTGGACATTTTAGAACTGTAACCAACTTATTATGCAATAAAAAGTTTGAAAATATGGTTCTTCCATTATTGTTTTTTTGCAAAGAACATACTTCAACACAAGTCATTAATAATATTTGTATATATCTCTATAAGTATTTAAACGGTATTTACATTCTTCCAGAGCAGTAGGGATGCACTGATCCAAATTTAAAGTCTGTATACCCCACATTGGAATTATTTTTATATAAAGTAAAATAAGGTCAGAGACAAAAGAGTGAGTTGTTGGCCTGCTGTGACTGAATGAATGAAGCTCATGGCTGAAACTGTGAATTTTACACTGACAAAGAAACTGTGTTTAATATGGATCCATCACATAATGGTTGATTCCCAATCGCCACAGATACCAATCCCTACCAAGCGGATTATAAAATGTCACAGATCGACCAGGATGTAGCAGCTTACTCAAGTTATAATACAGAATAAAAGACAAACTCAGTTTCACAGTTTTAATATAGTTTACACATACTGTAGCTCAGCTTTCAGGTGCCTTCTGGGCCATGGATAAGGCAGAAGACATGGGTGCACTTATAGCTGATAACAAGTTAGGATTATAAGACGTGAACAGTCAGCAGAGCTCATCTTTGAAAGCACATATGTAAATACGTGACACCATTACTAAAATTGGAGAAGAAGAAGCACCCACTGAGGAGACACTGACTGAAGAAACAAACTGCAGAGAACTAAGCTGCTGGAAAAACTCTCACAGGTTACGCAGCATCACATAGCCAGCGAATACCTCCCCCGTCATGCCACACTGTTAAATATAGAGAGGAGAAATGAAAGCCACTTCTGTGAGGACGGCTCTGGTTTTGCAGCCACACAATGTCACATTTATCTGTATGGTTGTGATTTGACACACATGGTAGGCCTCATTTGCATGTCTGGCTCCTGGGCACTTTGCATGCTATCTCTTTTAAAGCAGGAATGAGCATGACATTACATTACAGTAGGTTTTCTCAATTTTTCTGGTTTTAGGTCCCAAAATTTTAGTTCAATATAGTTTAGTTGAGAGAGTTGTCGCTTTGAAATGATTTGTTTGTTAAACCAAAAAACGACTTGAGCACTGAAAGTAACAAGAAGAAGTTGATGTGGGAGAAAGAGGAAGAGTGAAGAGTTCAGCTTCAGTGAACTTCCCCAGTCTGGTCTCTAACTAGAAAACATTTCATTTTCTGAGTATTTGATTTATCAATAACATTTTGCTGTAACAACACAGATTGACACTCACTGATGTGGTCGATGGCACCTGCACAGAATTTCCCGTAGAACTTCTTGGCCCCGAGGCCCCTGAGGTCGTGGATGGTGTAGGGCCATAGGTGGAGCACATTGTTCCTGGAGAAGGTGTCTCTCTTCTCGATCACCACCACCTTACAGCCCAGCAGGGCCAGCTCGATGGCTGTCCGCAGACCACAAGGACCCCCGCCGATGATCAGACACTGAGTGGGGTTAAGGAGGTAGAAAACGATGATGAGGAGGAGAAGGAGGGTGGTAGAGATGTTTAAAGAAGGTTTTAGTAGTAGTACCAGCATTTTGTTTGTTCTAATGTCACAGAGCAGGTGTTGTGTTCTTGGAGTCACAAAGTCATCTAATTCATATCCATAAGTATCACAATAACATAAAAGGAGGCCTAATGAAGAAGAAACTTATATCAATAAATTAAATGTGAGATGTACCACAGTACATGGCTATAGCCTTCCATTGGAGGTAGACACACTAAGATCAATAGTTTAAAGAGTTTAAAAAAAGAAAACATGATTACTAATCAGCCACTCTACTGAGCATTTTATCGTTTTTTTAGCTTGTTGTTTTTGTTTTATGGCCCGCGCTTCAATATGCTAGTTCACTATCACTGCTCTGACTGACCTAGTTTTCAGCAGCACCAGGCAGCTGTTTTCAGGGAAAAAAAAAAGCTCTGGTAAACCCTCTGTCACTACTACCTGCCCAGCACCAAATAACAGGCAGACTAAGTTAGCGACTAGCTGGTGAACATAAGGTAGCATTCAGGCACTAAAGAGCCACATTTCTTTCTCAGGAGGCCAAAAGACCAAAACAGATTAACTGTAAAAGGAGGGTGAATAATGGATTTATATTCGCCTGTAGGCCAGACACACACTACACGTCTCCTGAATGTGTAAATAAGCAACTGTTTGCTAACACACTTGTTGATAATATGTCAATATTGTGTTTTCAGATTGTCCCGCTGGCCTAAAGTGGGAAGGAAAATCTATTATTGCTGCTGAATTTTTTTTTTTTAAGAGTACACAAGAAAGGTAAAAAGCTTGTGGTAATAACAGCAGCAGACACTGTGTCCCAGTTCCATACGACATACTAAATCTACCCAGGGTTTTAGTATGTGGTGTATTCACAGTGGAAAAAGACAAAATCAAGTAAACCAGAGATGTCAGTATGCACATGAGGGACACTACTGTCCCCAGATGTAACACGCAAAGGAAATGAAGGAGCCATTCAGCTATAATAAGTTAAACAAATTTGTCAACAGCTCCAGTGAAAAAGCCCACTAGAGGGCTAAACCAAACTTATGCCAACTCATCTGCCCTAATTTTCCACAAAACAGAGCGCCCACCCAGCTACAGGCCCATCAACTTTCTCCAAACAGCAGTTTCTCCCAAAAAAATGTGTGGGATAATAATTTAGCTGTTATTTTTGGCCAGCCCATCTCTGTTATCTCCCCTCAGAGAGTCTCTGGCCTCTTTCCCCTCCGGATGTCTTATCTTTTCCTTCACATATGAAGTCATTCCAACACTATGCTGAACGTACTTCTTAGAATACTTTGACTTACATAGTCAGACAATACAACAGTCACTTAAAATACCAAATATAAGATACTTATCACGTGAAATAAACTGTATATCTGAACTCCCATTCTGTCTTTAGGCTTCAGTTTTAAACCACATACTTCAGTCTGACTAAAATGCAGAACCCACTTTCACAAAGTTTCCCCTATAAACAGCTTATATTACAGAATTTACTAGTTATGTGCTCCAAATCCAAATCAGCCTCTGAAAATTAGTATTATTACTTTGGTCTAATTAATTATTTGCATATAATTACAGCAATAATCTACTTACATAATATATTTTCCTCACAAATCCTCATTGGCAAAGTTGCTAATTGCTTATTAAACAAATAGAACCATAATTCTTCTGTGATGGGGTCTTTAATGAGGGTAAACAAATTAGCTGCATTTATATTAAATGTATATAAAACAGAGACTTATCCAAAGCATGAGCTGGGCTGTGATGAACTTCAAATTATATATATAAATGTCTTTACATCCCCATTCTGTTGTATTGTAGTAGTTCTATCAACTTAAAGTTTTTTTAGGTCTAAAATGCCCTATTAAAGAGGCGCATAACAGAAGAGAGGAGAGAGAAAGGATGACGTTAAAAGTTAGACTAAACACTGTTGTGAATAGATCGCAGCTACCTTAATAACCTTCACTACCACGAACACTAGAACCTTTTTTTTTTTTTTAATGATCAGTTTCTTGTTGATTGATACCAAACACAGTGAATGATGCTTCACAGACTGAACCACCTGTCATTGCATTTCAAACTCAAAGGCTGTTTTTCCATGGTTTAGCTGGCTTAAATCGCATTGTGCTGTAGTAAGCCGTGAACACATGCGGGCACTAACCTGCGCTGCTGTCAGATATTAGACTTATTTCACTGTTTACATTTCCTACATCTGTCTTAACTTACTGCTAATCCTGCTAGTTCACACTAAAAGCTTTTTCCAGCAGCAAAGTTTTCATTTTGAAGCAGCTAAAGGAAATGCAATGTGTTTGTCTCAGAACTTCGTTAGCCGCGCTATTCTCCAAATAGTCTAAACAACAAAATATGGACATATTTGGCTAAATCAATTAATCACAATGGAATCACCACGACTGGTGGGTTTGCTCGCAGGGGTTTAGTAAATCCGTGCAAAGTTTTAGTGTCAAGGTTAACTTGGATGACGCTGACCATTAGCAAACTGTCTCTAAAATGGAGGAAGCTATTAAGGCTTATTAGCCGTGTTGCACCACCCACTTTCATTTAACCCTCCCAGAGTATTAACTGTTCCAGGAAAGAGGAATGGTTTGCAGATAGTTATGAGACAGGAGTTGATGTTAGGAATACCTATTTTGAATAAACTGTAGCGTCAGCAACAGTTACAGAGTGAAATAGTGTACAATCCTGAGAAAAAAATGGCAGAGGTGTAAACAATACAGTAAAGAGTAAATAGAAAGACGGTCAGACAGCCATCCTGACCAGCACAATCCTGGCTGGCTAGCATGTTAGCCATTAGCTCGCCAGCTACAGTCCTTATAAGAAGTTACTATATCACCAAGTTTCTACAACCAAATATTTTATTAGACGTGTGGATGAATTTTGTTTCCCCCCTTTCCAAGTGTGACCAGGGCTTAACACTTCACTTAAATGTAAATAACGCCTTTTACCATGCCATGACGTCCTGTGGAAAACCATGATGATGATTGTGGCTGCTCATGGCTCAGCTGCTGAGATACTGAACCAGACAGGTTTTGTATTGTTTATTAGTAGCCTCATACTCTATTACATGTCATTCACAGTTGTGTCTCTCTTACCCTGGTGCCCTGGCAGGCTTTATTCTGGTTGTACACCTTGTGCTGAGCCCTTTTATCCAGTTTGGTCCACAGAGCTTTGACCTTCCAGGAGGTGATTGCAGCCTTCAGTGAGTTGTAGAAGTTGCTGTAGTCCAGAGGATCCAGCTCCAGCTGCCTGCAGAGGATGCTGAAGGCCTGAAGAGTCCCCTTACAGGTGGACGTCTGGACAAAGTTTTCAAAGAGCTGGCTAGCCTGTGCCGTACGCTCATCCTCTGTCTCACCCATCTGCTCTGATGGCAAACAGTGTCCAATCTCCTCTTAACACTCTCTCTTCTTCCTTTCCTGTTTCCTTCTCCTGTTCACTCACAATGTCAGTGCTGGATGCCTATGATGTGGTGTGTGCCGCCATGTTTAGCTGGCTCTGAAAGAAACAAATTATAAAGATGACATTTAGATACAAAGAGACACAATGGACAGGAAACAAAATCTATCAAAACTCTGGTGATCAGTCCTATAGTAAGCTGTTGAGATGTAAAACGTGTGATGAAATTAGACCCTCATACACATTATCCTACTCATAACACTGCTGTTCACCTGATCTATTTTACTGAGGACAAAGTAATTCACAGGGGATGCAAACAAGAACACTTGTTAACTATAAGTCCAATGTAATAGCTCTGAGGATTTCTTGATTTCTTTGACTTATGTGATAATAACCTGTAAGTCTTCAGGTTTTGGACAGTTGATCAGACAAAACAAGCAATTTATTGACATTACTTTGGGATTTTGGAAATTATGATGGAGATTTTTCAGTACTTTTTGACTTTTTACAGCAGAAAAATCTAATGAAAAGAAAATAGTCATTAGTTGCAGCCCTAAAGGTTATTATCATATGATTTAGAAGCAGTGCATGCAGGTACAAACAATTCTGGGGAAGTATGGGACAAAAAACAGCAGCTAGTTTGAACGAAATGGCAAAATGTCCAACAATAGACAAATTAATTGTTTAAGGGTAGCTATATATTTTCCTATCACCCAACGCTATCATCAATTCAAGTTTTTTTGCCATGAATAAATAATAAGTCTGCTATGTTTCTAACCTCAATGCTAAAAGTAATGTAATACAAAAATAAACAAAATACTGCAGAGAGCAGCAACTGCTATTTGGTTCAACACTCTGTCTCTCCAATTAATTTATTCTGTCTTGTTTAACACTTCAGACAAAGACATTCAGTTTATGTTAAATTCAAATAATACAGCCTCTGACATCTCGTCCAAAATGCTCTTTGGTTACTACAGAAACTCCATTTGAAACAATTTTAGACTGTAATAAAATCATTTTGAACCCAATCCAATGTTCACTTAGTAGCAGGCTCTTGAATTACCCTATAGGGTTTGCAACAATGATGATGTGCATTATCCTCTGCACAGCTTGAAGACAAACACTATGTGGTGGAAATCATATAAAGGAGAGGTCACATTCCAAATGTAAGGAATGTCTGCAGCTCGCACTGGAAATAAACTGCAGAGGTCAACATGTTGCTTCATATAGCCACAGTGCCACGTCCTGCATTCTGTATGAGGTACCCAGGGACACACACGCTGCTTTGACCACACTCCCCTGTACAGGCCCACACCTCCAGCCAACAACAACAAGCCTGCAGAGTTCAAACAGTCATTAATTAGGCTGCACATATTTTTTTCTACAACAAAGATATTTTCCTCCTCCAGCTCCACTGAATGCCTGATAGGATTATGACCGAGTGTGCTCTTGGAGAAGTTCAGCTGAGCAGTCATGGGAGAAACACTGTGGCTGGAGGAATACAGACAAAACATACACAGTCACAGTCAATCACGCAAGCAGCAACTTGGTAAGGCACCAGATGAAGAAGAAACCACCCTGAAATACTGCAGCTTTACACAGCAGAATACATCCTTTGTCGCTCTGCAGTACAAACTGTTCCAGGCTCACAGCCTACAGCTATCAGGAGACCATCACTTCCCCGTTCCATCACCAGGAGTCCTGGGGTATGACAAACTTCCTGATTCCTGGTGCCTTTGGTGTTTGTATCTTACTTGAAAGGTCAAGCAACTCTTGTGAAATGTGTCTTGCAATTACTTTTCAAGGTCCCGAGCACTGTATCCAAATCCACTGGCCTTTCTGGTGTTAAAGCCAAGCAGAATCACAGTAGATGTGAATATTGACAGCTGAATTCCAAAGCTGGAAACATTCAAAGCAAGACACTCATCTGCACTGTAAAAAGAAGGTGAGCAGCTCTGTTGGTTGAAATGGTTTCTTTATAGAGTTTAACAGTTAAAAACCAGAAAATTACCTGCTCATGGTCAACGGAGAAGAACGAGAATTTCCTTCTTGATGACATTGGAAAGAAAGTACTGGCTCTCTGTGTTGCTAATTTTAGGAGAGGGGTATTTAAATGCTCACAAATGTGGACTTAGTCTTTCAAGATCACAAGAACGGCTTCTCAGTGACGGATGGATTGACTGAATAGCTGGCTGGTGGATTCATTGGCATGGTGACCATGGTATTGCTGTCAAATCTGTGAAAATATTACTAGACTAGAGAACACTATATTTTTTACAAAGACTTTAGTACTGTGCTCACTTTCAGTGATGCATACTCTTAAACTCTTATTCTTCAACTGAAATTTCAAATGTTTAATGTTTATTAATTAACAGACTTCAATTGCTTTCAGAATTTACTTGTAAAATGACATTACAACTGCCTTTACCCTCTAAACATCTACAGTATGTACACTTCCTTTCATTGTTTCCAGTTCAAGTAGCATATCAACTGGTTTCATCTCTTACTCTTTCAGTTCATTTGCTTTCAGTGCTTATTTTTCAAACTACATTTTAGCTGCTTTTAGCCTCCACACATCTACTTACAATTCAACTAATTTTTACTCTTAAACTGACAATTAATTCAACAAATACTTCAACTAACATTTCAACTGCTGTCACTGCTTACATGCCAACTGACATTTCAACTATTCAGGGAGCACACACTTCAGCTGTCTCTGGCGCTTCAACTTCGACTGAAATTTCACTTGCTTTCATCATTAAGAGTTCATCTGACATTTCAGCTGTGTTCATCTCATGACAGTTAATTTGCTTTCAGTGCTTTCTCATCAAATTACATTTCAAATGCTTTTCACCTCTTCACATCTTTCATCACTCTGGCAGTTACATTGCTTTTAGTACAACTGCTTTCATGGCTTTAGACGTCAACTGACATTTCAGATGCTTTCATCTCTTATTAGTCAACTACTTTCAGTGTTTATATATGAACTGACAACTCAAGTGCCTGAGGGCTTGAATTTAAAACTAAAATTGCTTGTACTAGCAATGACACTTCAACTGATTTCAGCAGCTTCTGGCTCTTGCAGTTCATACTTCAAACCCTTTCAGCGCTTCAGCTGAAACTTCAACTGCTTTAAGTGCTTCAATTTAAACTGTGACTCTCCTAAAACATTTATGAAAACACCTCACATTTAAGACATTCTAACTTGTTTACAGTATTTGTGCCTGCAATTTTCAGAGTAAACGAGCACACTTACATTTTCCTATCTGAAGATAATGCTTTACCTCATTTAAACCCTAACTCTACCCAACGACAGACCCTCAAGTTATTTGAAGTTGATGCCAAGCAAAGTTAAGTATCAGATCCCGATCGCTGGAGGCCTCGCAGCATTATTCTCACTATTACTGCCACGCAATCTGCTGTCCTGGGAGAAGGATACTGTTTCTCACTCACACACACACACAAAGATAAGGGTCAACACGTACACCAATTGAAAACACAAGCATCACACACACACACACACACACACACACACACACACACACACAGTGCAACCGGCCTGAAACAAAATCACCTGTGGATGTGCGCTGTGTGCAAGTGTGCGTCATAGCAAGGGAAAGTGCATTCTGCACAAGGACGACACCTGGCCGGCCCTTTACTTTGTGCCACTCATATATTCCCCCCCGCCTTTCTTCCATACACACACACACCCTGAGAAACACACACATTCCCTTTAAGACTTTTAGTGGCCCAGAGGGGGTCTCAGATCTCTGCTACCTTACATTTTGGCAGCAGATAGTAGCCTCTCAATTACTATTAACCCCCCCTCACACACACACACAAACAACCCTGAGACCTTTCATGTGACCTTGCCCACACTTAAAAAAAATGTCAATTGTTTTCTGGACACCTGATTAAAAACTGGACTTCATCTGCCTGCAGTAAATCTTTAGTAAAGAGATATGTTTGGACATTGGAGTGTAATGGCTTACTGATGACTGCCTCAGCAAAATAAGCCTTGAATATCTGTCCAAGAATATTCATCCTTTTGGATCTCGTCCATATCTCTGATGTACTGAAAACTAGGAGACACATTGAGCTAGAAACAAGGAAATTCAGGGAATTTGTTTGGGAATAACATCCTGATATCAGCACAGAGACCAAGTGCCCTACTTATGTCTGGCTCTGATGACAAGGCATGATATACTGCAACTCCCACTGACCCACGAGGTCAAGTGAAAAATACAGAAAAGTGTGCGCCGATATACACAGAGCTAGCATGTTATGGGAAAGATCACAACCTTTGGAATCTGTACTGTATATAACCACATCTGGCAGAGTGCATGGCAGGAGTCTGAGTACAGGAAGTGGTTAATTTGGTATCTTTCCACATTTGTATGTTTGTGTGTGTGAGTGTGTGTTTGTGTATGTGTGTGTGTGTATGTGGGTGTAGGTCTGAGTATCTTCAGATCAGTCTACATTTCCAGGCATGTTTTCAGCTGAGTGGGACTTGCACAACAAAGGGAGATGGTTCTATTCCAATTTGCTTTACAGTGAATGTTTTTTCTGTTATATATATTATACATATAATTTTTAAAATGTGACAAACACTCCCACATAAGGAAAATGTGAAAATTCCTACCATTCTGCTTGGTAAGGATCACCTTTTGCCGGTGTCAGTATAGTCTGGTCATTAGAGCCTCTGTGACTGTAATGACCATATGAGTAATGACACAACAACCCATTTTCCAACTTACAGCTTCCTACTTGTGACTCTACAGGACCTTGGGGTGCATTTAACTATACATAGAGGTGTGTTCTGTCACTCATGCAAACCTATTAAAACTGCACATTCATATAATGTAAATCTATTCCTGAACACTGAGTGGATGTCTTGTAAATAAAGTCAGCAGTTTCAGTGGGTTCATCTGTCCATTTTGGTAATGTAACATGAAATACAAGAACCGTTCATACAGTAACACGATGCTAACAACATTCAAGGATATTTATACATGCAGTTTGTTAAGAATATCGTCCTATAAAAGTGTTAACGTAAGGTGTCAGTGGAGTCTATTGCCAACAGTGCAACTTAATTCATTTCACTTGACTGTGCAGATTTGGGTGTTATGCTAATAGCGGCTACCCGCTGCTAGCCTCAAGCAGGGATGAGGAGTAGGCTAAAGAGGCTTGGTAACCTCACTTCTTTCTAACTCCACACCCCCAGATTTTTGTCATTTTTTGTATTCTTAAACCCAACTGATGCTGACTCAAGTGACATCAGTTGAAATAACTATGACCCAGAGCAGTGGTGCAGTCCAGATCACATGTACATATCACAACAAATTTCCTCATTTGGAGGAGGAGGGCTGGATGGAGGCTTTAACCCAACAGTGGACTTTGACACAGGAGACCGCCGTTTTGTTTCCAACCTCAAGTTGGGAAAGTTTTTTTTAAAGTTAAGCTGCCTAACTTTGATGAAGCAGTAAATTTAACCTACACAGGCCTGGAATTAAGTTGTTTTTAGGGGCAAAGCCACTTTGGCCTTTGATATACACATTTATTGGGGAAGTGCAGCCAAAATGTAGGGCACCAAGGCCAAAACCAATTGTGCAAAGACAAAAAGTGAAAATAACACTGTATGAAGACAGTATACAATCAACAATAGGAGTCAGTGTATTGAAAACCAGTACTGAGTCTATGAAAACTGTAAACTGAATGTTTGACTTTTCCACAAAATGCTGTCTGATTGATTTTTTAAAAATCTGAACAATTCATTATATTAATTGTTATTATTATACTTCAATGATAACATAAAGTCTATACATGGGATAAAGGTGTTCAAAATTAATCTGAACAAGTTTCAAAACCCATAAAACTATTAGCATTTGAGTCTGAGATCATAGGAACAGTCTTAAAACACTTTCTTTTTTTTTACAAGTTAAAAACACACTAATGAGAGACTTCTCAGGGAGAAACTAGGATGACAGCTGCCAGTCATGTAACAGCCATTAGACTCTCCTGATCTGTCTTAACTGAGAAGTGGCTGTCTGTTTACATAGAAGTGTGTGTGTGTGTGTGTGTGTGTGTGTGTGTGTGTGTGTGTGTGTGTGTGTGTGTCTCACAACAAGTTACAGACTATGTACGTTGTTATCTAACACTATGCAGCAATATCCTGGTTAGGGATGTCAATGGTTAACCACTGAGAATATTTTTGACCAGTTACACACGTCAGTCTGGTTAATTTGCATACACACTCTGCTAACGGCTAGACAATTATGTGTTCACAACATCAGACGTGTAAAACTGACTTCTACATAGAGTGTTGCATTATGGGTTGTTTAAGACACTTGCTAGCCTAGCAACATTAAGGCTAGCGGGTGTCTTAAAGTCTGTTTATAGTGAGTGTGTTAGAGTCAGTCAGCACTAAAAGTGTTTTCATTAGTCCAGCTTAACCTGAAGAAGTTTCTGAAGGCTCACATAATGTGTTATTCTGCGATGAAGGGAATACAGTCATGAAGAGTAAATTCATTTGGGGAAGTTAAAGCTAATGTTCATAACTTTACACAATGGAATCAGATTACAAGTATCGCCTGAGGTACAAGGAACTGGAGCGTACAGGTGACAAGCAGAGCAGGAGAAATGTGTCACTGGGCTAGCAGACAAAGAGATGCTTTTTTCATGAAAACAACAATATTACCTCATCTTATGACACATGCAGCCTGTATGTATTTTCTTTGTGAAAAACTGGAAGGTTTCTGCAGGAAAAGGTGGGATTTGTAACACTTTTCATTTCCAGAAGGCATTGCCAACAAGACGGTAGAGGTTATGACATTCACCTTTGAGGTAGAGGCAGGGATATACAGAAATAAATATAATAATATAAATATACTGACATACACAAATCACCTCCAGAATAATTTTGTGCATCCTTTTCCTCGACCTGCTCTATGTAAAAAGTGCCCTGAGATAACTTTTGTTATGATTTGGCGCTAGATAAATAATAATTCTTTTTTAAAATGGACCTCAAAACGAAAGCAGATGAGTAATCGCAGAGTCCTGTTGGGTTAGGTGAGTTTAATGAAGTTGGATGTGTACTGAACTGAAAACAATAAACAGAGATCACTGGCAGCTGACGGGTTTTCTGTTGTAAAGTTCTGTTTGTGGATTTTGACATCTCTCAGTGACAGATGAAGTGTTCAAAGACTTTTTAGCCACGGACATAAAAAGCCATGAAACAAAAAGCTTCATATTTATGTGAAGATATTGATTTCTGACAAGTTGAAAGAAATGTCAACGTTTCTGATATAAACAAAGCGAAGTCCAGTACTCTGAGTGCACTGAAAGATTATAATTAAGGCTTTCTTACTGTTGTTTGATAAGAGAATCACTTGCAACATAACAGGACTTCAGCTGTGTGAAGCCAATGGCCTGTGCACGAGTGTGTGTGTGTGTGTGTGTGAATGTCTGAGAGAAGGATCAAAGCTGAGTTAATAAGTTCCTGCCCAGACAGACTACATGCCAAGAGAGAGAAAGAGGAAAAACACAGAGCGAGAGAGAAAGACATACAAGAGAAGGAAGAAACTCTGTAGACAGGGAAGGAGTCAGACAGACAGGACGCTGTTGCAGACACTTTAGTTATGAAATTTATGGAATTTAAATCTAACCACAGAGAGTGCAGACGTGGCCAGAAGAAGGACTGCTCCTGAATGCGATGCTGATTAGCTACAGCAGCACTGATTTCCTCTAAAAACAGGAAACATGAACAGCTGGAATGTCAGAGAGCTGAAGTGTGGACCTGCTGCCTTCTTCTCAGAAACACCACAAACAATCCTGCTGCACCAGAGACCAAAAGACTGATCACACTGTAGTGTAGACCATGAACTATGTACCATGAACTACTGAGAAAGTTTAATAAGGTAAAACATGTAATCTGTTTCCATTATGACTCCTCTGATCTTGACTTCTTTACAGTATAATGAAAATACTGAATGTGTGTATCCAGAGGTGCCAGTTTGGTAGTAGTGAGTAGTGAACCACAATGAAGTCAGAGGTTTATCAAACAAAGAAGTGAATTCTGTTTCATATCAATCTATTCAATGTATTTTATATCAATCAGACGCTTTGTAATACAAGAACTCTGCAGTATAATGTTCAGTTTTTGTTGATATAGATTTAGAAAGGTGTTTCACTGATATAAATAAGATGGACGAACTATTAGAAACACCTCTTACTGTAGTTTAATGCCATATAATTCAGCAGCACTACAAACAAAGCCTCATAAATCACCTTAATGTGGAATCAGTACCTCTCTAAAATGGTTCAAAAACATTATTTTCCTAAAATAATGTTGTGTAGCACCACTTATAGTTAAAAATAGTGACAATAAATCCAGATTAAAAACACAGGCATTTAACCACTACCAGGTATTTATTTTCATGTGGTTTATGCTTAAACATTCTAAGTTGCTAGGCAACAACTACCTCAAGTCATAATTCAATGATAAAAAGAGCAGAGGTGACCTGAATGATGAAGGCATAATGCAAACAAAATAAAACCTTCACCAAGTGCTTGAAGTGCAGAAGAATTATCTGTGGAAAAGTGCTGAATGTCTGCTCAGAGTGTGTTTAAGTATAATCACATGTGTTCAAATGAAGATGATTTAGCCGACTCACAAACGTTCATTGTGTGTAAAACCTATTCTTAGTTCATTGATTATTCATTCATTTTTGTTTTGCCATGTTTACTGTTTATTGTAATATGCCTGTTGCCTTACTCTGTTTTCATGAACCGAACACCAAAAGAGAAATAAATGTTTACGATATCATGTTAGAAATAAAAAAAACTTTAATGGTTACCTAAAGTTTCTCGGTGATGTTCTCTCATTCACACAACTATGGTGGTTGTTTATTATTATTACGGCTCGTTATTGTCTATTGGGGGTATTCAGGCTAGTTTGGTCATTTAAATAATATGGGTCATCTCATTATGTGATGAATGTTGATTTACATAATATCACCACCAAATATGCAAATATTTTCTTCTAATACCCATTTTCATTGTCATTTTAGATTGATTTATACTGACGACCATGCAAAGCAATTTGTGCTCTCAAAGATACTTAGACTGTAAAACAAGAGGACCAAAACACAAACAAACTCATTTTTGTGAAGAAAATGCCTTAATACATTGACAGAGTACATTTTTAGTATTAGAAATGCGGTAGCCAGGTGCACAGGTATATTTTACCCATTGGTTTTAAGTACATAGCAACACCTGGCAGGTCTAGTGTTAAATTATAAATTATACCATCTAAATTATAACCTTCATGAGGGTAGGATTTATTGCAGGACAGCTGCATTAGTTTAAGCTAGGTGCACCTACTGTAATAAAACGACAGCTAAGAGTGTACACCAGAGAACGTTTGAAACCAAGACAGACCGCTCCTGAGTGAACGACCCTGAATTTAAGACTCTCCAAACACACTTCTTTAAGGATAATTTCACCAGAAAAGCTATTTTCCCACTTCCTCCCTTGAATCACTCTCAGCATCCTGTATTTTCAGGCAATCCTCTAGCTTGAGGATCATCCAAACATGGACCCATGATGTCCGCTATTGGTTCCTGACCCAGAAATGAAAAAAGCTGATACCGTTAAATAATTAAACGTTAACAATTACAGGAAGTTTCTGTGCCCCCTTTTGCTGAAACAGCATGACGAGATCAATTTACTCATTTCCCCATTCTGTTTTTTTTTTCTTTTTTCCCCTGAATAAAACAAAAATGAACAAAGATTAAAAAACATACAGACAAAACCATTAACTGCTAACACTGCTAACGGCCTTTCCGGAGGGGAAGCTTATGAGTGAATATCTATGAGCCAGATCAGACTGGTCCACGGCTGAGAGCGACACACCCACACTTAACCTTCAGATAATGGGCTGCAATAGGGAGCAAACTTCTCATCAACTGCATATTTGTTATTCCCTAGGTGGGAGAACACAGAGCAGTTGGAGTGGGTAATTCATATAAAAGTACAGAATAGAGGCCAGGATGCACGTGTGCAGTTTGATATACTGATATTGAATAACGGTCTGTTTCAGTGCGTCACTAAAACAGTATGATGTATGCAGAGTATCTTCATTCCTTAAATTTACATATTTCCTGTGACAAGAGCGTGTTGAAAAATGTGTGGTTCCTATAAAGTAAAATAAAAAAGTATGATTAAATGTATGTATATCATGGTTTTAATAGCGATAACTCTAACATGAATATGTATTATCACACCTGCAGCCTAATCAGGACAACTGAGTTTTATGACTTTGGATATGAGATCTTTCAGTTTGCTGTCTTACTGTATGCTTCCACTGTGTGTTGTGGGTTAGTATACAGGTACTTTACTTAAAAGTTATCATGTTAACCTGATAGACTGAAAGGCCATTTGTTTTGTTTTGCAAGCATCCAATCATTAGCAAGTGACATATCCATCCCACTGATGTGATTTTCAGTTGAAACGGAAGTTGTGGGGGCTGATGTTAAGAGCAGTTAACTTTTGTCACAACAATCAAAGGAAAATGTTGCTATTTCTGCGAGTCGACTTACGACAACTTGAACAGCTGCAGTGATCTCATCTAAGCTTGGCACCATTTTTCTGTTGAATATTCCTGATACTCCAGAAATTCTAAGGAAACTAGTGCAGACTGGAATCAGGTAGCGTAACTCATGGTTACTAGGAAAAAATGCTTATCTGGTAAAACTGTTTTGCACAACTGGAAGAATCATAACCATGCATGCTCTGACATCGACAATTTAAACAACACTGAACACGAAGGCAGCATAAAATGAAGCCATGACATAACAGATGAGTTTTAGGACAATTCTTCTCTGGAAGTAAAGTACAGTCATATGCTATTTCCAGTTTCACGTACATGCTTGAAGTCCAGTTAGCAACAGGCTTAAGACTTGTTCTTGTGTCAGTGGCACTGACAAAAAACTATGAGGAAACCAGGATGAGGAAAGAGTTCAGCACACTGAGGCACAGTGAGCTCATATCTGCTTCCTTCAGATTTTTAAAAAGGGAGATATATGGCAGCTGTTCTCAAAATGTGCTCAAAGTTCCCCTAAACAATCAACCAAAACCAGTCAGAAAAGGTGAGAAACAGACCACAATGTCACTGAATTGTGCTTCATTTTATACCTACAACAACTATAGTTTAAATAGTTGTTTATGAGGCTGAGGCTCAGGAGTTTTTACAGGTGGAGAGTCACTTCATCAACACTCTCAAACAGTTTGTTGATTGGTTCAATATCTTACCTGGTCAAGCTGAATTTATTCTCAACCAGATCTTAAATTTTGTAGTTAAGAACTGAGCTTTCCATGTGTAGTTCTGCTTTTTGCAATTTTGTAAAGTATCCTAAAAAAAAAAAAAAGGTAAAGCCCCACCAACTAATGGGAACTAGTCCTTTGGTTTCTTTTCGAGAATCAAAAGACAGTTCATAAAAATGAGGAAGAGGGAAGAAAGATTTGCATCTCTTGTCTGATTCATCAGATGTAAATTTCAGCGTGTAGTCGAACCTTCCTGACAGCAAAAATTCAAATGCAAGAAAATCTCTCTGGATTCACACCAAAGAGAAAAAGAAAAGTCATGGCAAGTCTAAAAATCTGGTACTCACAACACCTGCTCTCAAATCCACTCCAGTACAACAATGCTTATGTCACGCAAAACAAAATTCCGCTAAGCAAAAACACAAAAAACAATACTTAAAGGAGTAGTCTGACATTTTGGGAAATACGCCTGTTTGCTTTTTGGGTTAGTTGAGAAGATGGATAACAGACATGAGCATGGTATCCATCTTCTCAACTCTTGGCTAACAACTGAATAATCATTCAAATATTTAATAATTCCTTTAAACAGGGGAAAAATGTCATTCGTACAATAAAACACATTGTACAAATTGTAAAATAGAAAAGCACTATATAAGAGCAGTCCATTTACCATCCTGTTTATTTACCATGGCCAGAGGCAGTGGCAAAACTTAAAGACAGACCAGTTCTTGTGTGAACAAGAAACACAAATACACTCCCATGACAGTCACCAAAAAGACTTGCAGGGAAGTGAAACACAGTTCTTAAGTGTTGACTTAGTGAAGACAGCATTATCCCTCAGGAATTCTACAATTTAATCAAACATCAAACAGTCCCCAAACCCCAAAATTGATTATACTGGCTGTTGGGTCAAAATGTCTCAAAAAAGTTAACTTTTTATGAGGTGTTTTCTCAGCCCACAACTATGCGAAACAAATACTCGTACCAATTATACCACACTTTTACTTTTACAATCAAGTTACAGATACAAACAATACGTAGTAGAAAACACTAATAAATAAATCAATGAATAAATCTATGCAAGAAAAATGTTAACAATAACAATAAATAATTAAAGTACTACATACAGTATAACACCACTGAGCATCATGATGAATTAATTTAGTTCATAGTTTTTTGATATTATTGCAAGCACTAACCAAATATTTTCTACCTCACTCTCTCCTTGAAAACTTCTCTCTCTTTTGTTGAGATTTTAAAAAATAATGCCGATGTAAGGGTGACAATGCCCATTTGGGCTTGAAACATGCTAAATGTAAAGACACTGTTGTTTGTACGTACCATGAGGTGAAGAATGATACCGTCTTCAAGAACGCTAAATGGCGTTTAAACAACGGTGACAGATATATAAGGAACGAGATAACAATGTCTGTGTTCAACAGCCAGTCAAATCTCTGAGTTGGGGTTAAAGAATCCTTTTAAGGATTTCCTCTATCACACAGTCTGTTTCTCTGACTATTTTTTACTAATAAGCACATAGTGTTGATTCTCACCTTTGGTACAAAGGTTATACCAAGGAAGCATGAGGGAGTGTCCACATATCTGGTTAACACCAATAAAACTGATATGACTGTTAAAGGAAAGGTTTAGCAACAAGACTTAAATGGACATTGTTGACATCAGCAGCATCACGACTTCTTTTGTAATGACATCAATTGTTTGTAACTGGAAAAAATATTGCTAACACTAGCTTAAAACTGAATAGTATGTTGCACATACAAGCTGACCTCCAACCAAATCAGCACCTATTGGATTTTCCAGTAAGATTTGAGCAACTTTAATATGTGGTCCAATAAGTTATCAGATCTGTGGCCTTTATCCTCTCCTGCACCCACAGGGTACAAACAATTGCTACCAATACAGCTACAGCTATACATTTGGCCTTCATTGATCATTTTTCCTAGATTCTTGGCAGATGACAAAATTTCAGACATCCACAGCAATTAATCCTTGGCATGAAAGCCTTTACTGCTATTTAAAAAAGTTCCATGATGTGTACTCTTGTAAATATCACTTCATTTGCCATTGGTCCTGTGATTTTTGTGCATTTATTTTCGTAAATGTGAAAATGTATATCTGTAAACTGGGTCACACAGATGTCAGATATTGTCATTTCAAATTTTCCATGTGAAAAAAAAAAATGAATTGTTTATCAAAGCCCATAATGAGAAATTAGGAGTACAATATCCATGTTTTTGAAGCCCACCATAAATATCCAAGTGCTTGTACAGTTCTTGGATTGGAAAGTATCATTTTTGTGACAAAAAAAGACCAATTTCTGTCAGATGTATCTGAAAACCAATATAAAATCTATCCCCAGTACACAGTAAGTCCCGGTCTATAACTTTTAGGTTCTACATGTTGGCTTATCATAAACTCATCAAAGATATGGTATGTCTTAAAGAATCAGCCTCACTCAACCTCTTCCAAAACACAGATTGGTTTGAATGCCATATGTTTGCTTGTTCTGAGATAAGTGCATGTGAGCCCTGAAATCAAACTCCTAATCCTCACAGTATTAACACTACACACTGTAGAGGTTCGGGGCTGGATTTAGCCTACAACTTGCTAGCAGTTGTTGTGACACAATACCACATACCGTATGTCCACATTGCACCGCAAATGGATGATACAGTTGCTGCAAGTTTAGGGGTGTGTTGAATTTAGCGGTCAACACTTTCAGACTTACTGGCATGAGCATCTGCAGATCAACAGGAATCAATAGAAGCAGTTATGAGAAGCAGTCAACTTTGTGCGGAATAGTTCTTTTGGGAGCTGACAAAGCTACAGCTCTACATTACATCCCAACTTTGTAACATTTATAATATAAAGATTTGTTGACACTGTGGTGAACTACGGAAGAAAAACATAAAACAGAAAAGTATCAATAGAGGCACAAGATGTACAGTCATGTACGTCTTGTAAAAGTCCAGTCCCCACAGGAGGTTGTGCTAAAGCCTTGCAATGCAATAGACTGTCTAGACTTCATGTTGGTTTAGATTAAATTTAATACCCCACCTTATGGGGTGGGATTTGGACCCATGTGTCCTCGAGAGGTATAGGATTTTGCAGGCTAATAAGCATTACACTCTTGGACTGCCTGGGTTCAGTATGTAAGCTCGGCCATGCTAGCCACAAAGCTCCCAATGGTTGCTAGACTGCCACTTAAAAAAGCAGATCCTCACCCACAGAATTTTAAGAGAAAAGATGAGCATTTAAACATGAAGTTAAATTTACTACAATCTACAACAATTAAAGCAAAAGGCCCCTATTTTAATGTACTGACACCTCTACTATAATTAAAGGGCTATGCTCAAGGGGCATTTAAGGGAGAAAAATAAGAGAAACCTGCCATGTGAGGGCAGTCAAATATTCAATAATTCAATAAGCTCCATAGTTAGGCCTAATTTTCAAAGCCACAATGTTGATGTAAAACTATCTCTTAGAACCAAGCATCAACTACCATGACTTGAAGCTGAAGCCAATGCGGAAGTACAAGAAAACGCAATGCCACCGGGTGCTACTAATTTTTTTTTGAGTCATTATGGTCTCAATCACTAAATTTGTGCCCTCTAATCCCTCTAATAAGTGCACTGGTGGTCATTTGGGAAATTATTGTTCCATTAATAAGATTTGAAGACTCGCACTAAGTCGGACTATTGCCACCATTGGTAAGTTTAACGTTACTTGATTATGATACCCGCCCTGTTAGCACAAATTAGCTACAGTAACTAACGTTAGCCAAAGTGTGCACAGCCTGGTATTCCCAGTAAGCTAGTGTTAGCTTGGGTCTGAGGTAGTGGGTCATGTTTCCAGAGCGTGAAAGGCAACACTCCACACTCCTCATTTGGAAGCTCCTGGCTCCAAATGGAAAAGATGGCGCCAAACATAAGCTGTAACTCTGGGATTCAGACTGCCTCCAATGCAAACCACATGGGTGACATCACACCCCACTAGGCCCATCTTTACACCTACAGTCAACACTTGGAACACAAAATCAAGGAGTGTCTTTTTAAGCAGCATTAATCAACTTTGGCCACTAGATGGCAGAAAAACATCAAAACAAGCTGATAAAGACACATGCACATCACCAACTTATCTAGTTGTTATGGCTAAAATGTCAGCAAACATGATTATTTACACATCCAGCAGATACAAAGCAACATTAGCATTCATTTAGAGTCGTTTTTCTGATCATGTGACAAATGTAAGTCAAATATTCACTCCCCTTTTAACTCTGGTTCAGTGTCCTGAGAAGAATATTTGGCTCTTAAATTGCTAGACGTTTGACTTTCTTCACCAGCTAATTAGCTATCTTTGTCTGTGTGCTGTTTGGTGCTGGTCAGCTTGAGTACATCATGTTTATCACAGCTTTTTATCTTGAAACGACAGCCTGCAGGGGTCGATGAGAGCCGTGAGACCAAACAATATTAGACTAAAAAGCTCCATAGAGCTGCTGAGTTAGCTAATGATTATGTGTTATTTCATCACTGCAAGCAATGCTCACATTACACTTAGTCATTTGATTAAATGCTAATATCAAAAATATTAGGTAATTAATAATTACTTTTCAGATTTTTTTCTCAACCCAACCTTTGGAAAATCCTTCCACATAGTGGAGCTCAACTTGGCCTTTCTCATCTGACAGCAGCCCATCTGGTCATCCAGTGACAGTGACACTCTGCTCCCTGGTGTATTTTTGTCTTGCTGTCTCTCTCCCTGGGCTGATATATACAGTGACACCCCTTATAAGTCAACCACTCATTCCGGGAAGTGACAGCTTGTGCAACGGCTTGGTTTTTTGCCCCACAGGCAACATGGGACAGATAAGAAGGAATGTGAAATGTTCTGAGATTAACATCTTAAGGGTTGGCTGCAACAGTAGGAAGTGAAAATCAAAGCACGAAAGGGAAAAAACACAACAGAAATTCCATATACTATTGTTACAGTATTCAGTTCAGCTATGATTTACTAACACAAAGTCTCAAATAAGGCCACAAACATGAAAATCAAGATGATGTGACACAAACTGTGGCGCCACTCAAAAACTGACCGGGGGATGAAGTTGATGAACACACAGATGGCAGTTACTGTAATTTGTCTGGGATGTGGGTGACAGCATTTTTCATTCATGCATTCATGCAGTGAAACAAATGTTACTTGAATGTGACAAAGAGCCAAACAGGACCTCTACAGTCATTAACTTGCTGCCCAGTTCTTTGTACCGTGGGAGGTTCGCCTTCAAGTTTAAGTTTAAGTTCTGAAAACTACACATTGAATTCAGAGATTCCTTCAGTGTTTTAGCTTATGGATTTTCGCCACCCATTACCGGTTTCCTGATGTTTTGAGGTCATAAGTTAACACAGCAGGGCTCAGTAGGACAGTCTGAACTATGCGTGTGGTTTAAGTTGTAGATCAGTCAGCACTAATTATGTAGAAACAGCAGCCTTGTTTCTGCAATTACTTGAGTTTAAAACCATCATTTAGCAAGGATTTGTCCAAGTCCAGGACCTCTGACCCATTAGCCATTTATGCTGACCAAGCTGCTTCTGACCAACACTCACATTCAGCAACTGTAAGCTACTTGCAACAATTGCTCTTCCTGATGCTTATTTGCAGCAAATCCATAATCCATGTAAATGAATGGAGCCACAAAAACACATTCTCTGAGTGTATGAACACTGGATTCCCACCTCTTTCTCTCCTGCAGACCAGCGGCAGCAAACAGCCTGGTATTCTGCCTCTGCACTGCTTGGCAGGGTTACATAAGAAACGGGGAAGCACTCATTAAGTTTGGATGCTGATCCAGTTCTAATGAAGACTAATCCATTATATTACTCAGGTGCAAATTGAGTGAAAGTTTATCCTACTACTGAAACATTAGTCCACAGCAACTGGGGGTTCTAAGATGGGACGGGCCTTCTCGCCTGACTGGATTTCAGGTCTTGGAGGACATGAAGCCACCTGCTACACAAAGGATTGAAGTGGAAGATGAGAGCAGGCACACAATATCACTATAAGTTCATTATGTTTTGATCAAAACTTCAAGTTTAGATGCACCATATTTAAACCTCCCAGGGAAAGGGAACGTGATACAACATTGTACTGCTAAAGTCCATGAGCAAATGGGAAACTGTAAGGCTTCTCTACAGCTTTATCTACTTACACTGATGCCCGTCACTTCACAGGTTGTTTAATGGGGGAAATTTACCCAAGTAAGTGTGTCCATTATGAGATGAAGTTATTAGCAACCCCTCTCCTTTTATGAACTACCATGCCATTGAAGTAAAATCAAATTTACCTGATTTTTCTTTTTTTTAATCTGTGGACTGGAGTATGAATGTTATCTGACAATCACGTCTTTATGGCTTATAGTACCCCTAGTAACAGTTCATCATTATAATGTAAGGCTGCAACTATGGATTATATTCATTTTCAATTAATCTGTCCATTATTAATGATTTATCGATTGGTTGTTTGGTCCAGAAAATGGTGAAGAATGTTGATCCCCGTTTCCCAAAGCTCAAGATGACGTCCTAAAATGTCCAGTTTTGTCCACAACCTAAATATATTCAGTTTACTGTCATAGAAAACTAAAGAAACCAGAAAATATTCACATTTGATAAGTGGGAATCAGATAAATAGTTGGCAACTAATTGATGCACTAATTGCAGTTCTATTATAATGATGATAGTAAGTTGCAGTGAATTAGCGCCAATCTGAAAAGTATTTTCTTTTTATATTAATACTTACTTGCTTTATTCTCATCATAGTCCGGAGGTGCTTTTGAAAAACTAATTCCCAGTAAAGCCTTTGTTTGGGCCCAAGTCACCTGTTACACCTCTACAATGTCTAAAGTTACAGCCGAGAATAAATCATTCAACAGCAGCACACTCATATAACAGTCAACTTCAAACAAGCACGACACAGAGACAAAAAAAAGTCATTTCCCTGCGAGTATCGTGAGCTGGATGTCAGATATGAAGTATTTGTAAAGAGCATTCCTGATAAGCGCTCAGTCGTGCACTCACGCTCGGAGAGAAGTGCGGCTGGCGGCTGCTGAACTTACCGGCGGAGAGTCCCTGAAATACACACCAAGGATGATGCCAACGGTCCCGCCGGAGTCCTCCTGCTTTTATTCTCTGTATGTCGGCAGTGGAAGTCACAAAGTATCCTCACAGCTCGGTTACTGTCTCACTAACACACTAATGTTGTGGTTGACAGAGCTGTTCCTCACATGATAACTGCCGTGTTTGTTCCCGACCCCCCTGTTGTAGACCTGCGTCAAGTCCAACTGCAGCACACTTCCGCCCAGTATCTCTAACAGGATAAAAGTGTCTCCTTACTAATAAAGTGAGAGAAGTTCAGCTTAAATTAATTCACAGCTTTTACCCAGTAAAATCTTCCCTTAAGAGATATAAACGGGACATTGAGTCTGACTGCTCATTTTGTAACGATTCCGATGAAAATGTTTGACATTTGTTTTGGAAATGTTGGTCAGACATTGTAGACTTCATCCAAACGTTTCACTGCAGATTTTTCTTTAGCAGGACTGCAAAAACAACATGTACTTTTTTTCATTTTCATTTTCTACTATGAAAAAATCCACAATGGCATAACTAAGCTAGTTACAGCTTCCAGGAGGGTTGTATTTATTTTTCCTACTTTCTGAAATGTTAAAACATGAAACAGAGATTTTCTGCCTACATCTCCCATGAGTCATGTGTGTTATCAAAACATCATGAGAGCTTTGGACAATGACTGCTGACATTTTGGTTTCATCTTTTCAAAAATGTCATTGAAAGAGGTCCTCTTTGTATAAACACAAAGGTTTTAGTTGGTTAAAAAAGCGGCTACACCTCACTTAGCCTATTGGCTAAATTAGGCTAATTGTTTCTAATAACTAATTAGCCTTCTTTCTTCATCTGACTTAAATGTACACATTACAGCCCCTTTCCAAACAGAGCTATACAGTATAATGAAGTTTCCAGCTCTACTTTCATTTACTGTAGTTGTGGTTGATGTTGTTATGATTATGATGGTTTATACTTTTGGTTCAATATCACACACCTACCAAACTATCACTAGGGAAACAGAAACAAAATGATTAAATAATTCAAGTCAACGATCACTTTGAAACTCAAATCTGGCGCATTGACCCTGTGAAGAAATGTTTTACTTCATATAGCCTAATTAATGCAAAAGTTACGTATAAAAATTCTTTACTTGGCTAATTTGTTTCAATTCTATGATTTTGAGTATTTCTAAACAACAATAGCTACATGATATAATAAAATAACAATACTTAACATTTGTTAATAATAATAAAGTAACCTGTTTGATGGATTTAGTCATAGTTGCACACGTCTGTACATGTAAGGCCCATGTAAGACCTACTTTTATTCTGAAAGTAACTCTGCCCATGTCCGGTGCAGCTGTGTTTGTTTTCACTTTGTCTCTGCTGGTACACAATTTGAAAAAGCAGCGCTTCTCAGAGCCTGTAAATGCATCCAGTATCCAATAGAACCCTGAGCGTCTAGAGTTAGTGGAAAATGTTGACTTTCAAATGGAGACACAGAATGTGTCAATATTATATTTCAGTCAGGACTTATAGTAACCAACAATGATTGTTAATTGTAGCAAGTTAGATTAGAGTAGTTTTTTAACCCCCCTGTTATGATTTTTAAATAAAAGCCTTTTCTATAATAATCTTATGTGTTCTTTTCAAAATACATTCACCTACATGTTGATTTATTAAGTTTTCTACTAGTTTGTTGGCGAGGAAAATCTAATTATGATTATGTGTCAGCCTTTTGACACAACTCATGACCAGATGTAGGCAGCATCATCTGCATACAACACAGGAAGGACACATAGAGTTTCAGGAGAGTATGGGTGTGAACATCACTATTACAGACACCTTCTTGTGGTTCCTTGCAAATCCACCACTACCCCACAAACACACTCCCTACCACACCAGCTGCAGGGTGGTGGAGCCTTTTATTGCTCTGTGACAGCTGTCTGCTGAAGTCAGAGGGTTTCCAAGATAAAAACTGCAGACTTGTTATCTCACTCATACAGAGAGATAGGAGAGAAGGAGACAATACAAGATCCACTGCATACCTGGCACTGTAATATGTGAGCAATGCACGAGCGGTTACTAATTTCTTTTGGCCCTTTTACAAGGAATGTGGGATGCTTCATGGCCCCGTGACTGTCGCACTATAAATATAAGACAGGGTGAATTATTGTGTCAGCAAATACTTCAACACTTGGCAAATTAGTGGCAAACATCCAAGTAGCACAGACACGTGTGCATGTATGTGTGCGTGCATAGAAGCCCACACACATGCACTTCCCCTCATATTTTTACTCTGCCTGAGATGTTCTGTCCTGTTCTGCCCTCAGGTGGTGAAGGACTGAAGGACATCCTGAAGAACTGCAGGAGTCAACATGCTGTATTTGTCAAGGGACATTGAAGCTTGGATCGTTAAAAATGATTGGCAGGTATTGTGTGGGAACAAACTCAATTCAGCAAAAAAAAAAAAAAAAAATCAATTATGTATTTATTTATTATATGTAATTCTCTGGATGCCATTAAAGTGATGCAATAACACCACTTTTCTTTTGACATGGAGTTGGGGGTTCTTATTTTAGACTGGATTACCAACTGAGTGAAATGGGCACAGATTTCAAAAGGCCCCAAAAGCCCCAAGACCACTGTGTGTCAACTGAGTTTGATTAGCTGTAAATCTGTCTGGGAATATGCTCTACTCAAGTACAATCCCCACTGACATGATGAGTGGTGGGTCCTGCTGCTTTATGAATGAACCTTTTTCACAGCAGACATTTTGACTTATCACAGTGGGAATAGCACAGATGTTGCTAATAACATTAACGAGGGCTCTGTTCTATTCAAGTGTCCCAGTAAGCCATGACAGTGTGACAGTGAGCCAGTATGAACAATACCAGGAAGCAGCTAAATGCGCTTTTTGTCTAAAAATCTAGTTTAAGTTCATTGTTTCACCCAAGACTGTGCTCAAATGGTGTATATTACTAAATTAATTTGTGTTTCATCATATGAACACAGAGAAAACCTGCAGCTATATACAATAATATTCCTGCAAATGAATAGAATATGAGGGGTCCAGGAGCTGCTTTTCCCCAGAACCACCAAGAAAGTGGAAAAAATTAATCAACTGCCCCAAGACCCCTAAAAAACATCTGTTGATGTTCATGTGTGTCATTTGGTTTTCTATATTTGTTAGGGAATTTGCATCACTAGACTTACTTAATTATTTCAGTTTACATTGTGCTCACAGGTGAATGATTTTAAGTTTCTAATTTGTTTTTGTTTTTTAAGGAAAATTTGCTTCCGAATTTATGTGGTATTTATTGATACATAGTTCTCTCTTTTTTGTCTCCACAGTTTACAGTTTTTTCTTACTATACTTACTTACTTACTACTAGTACTACTACTAGTACTACTACTACTACTACTACTACTACCACCACTACTTACTGTAGCTAATTCTGTTTTCCCAGATTTAGTTTGTTTTGTTTTGTTCTGTTTGTTCTATTAGGTATTTTTCACTGATTTACTGTAATAAGTCTGAAATGCGAAATATTCTGGATTTACACTCTAGACACCAAGAGCCTTTTGTGACTCCTGAGACCCTCAATTAGTCAGTCATATCCTCGGTAGACTAGTCATCTGAGTTCTATTTTTCACTCTCGGTTTCTTTTTCTATTTCTATTTTCTGTTTTCTTTTTATTTTGTATTTATTCTAAATGCTGTTTGTCTCTGGTTAACCATATTGCACCTGTTATAGGAAAAATAGAGGCGCCTCTTTAGTAGTTTCCCGTACTTGATGACGGCCTACAAGGCTGATAGTGGTCAGGGATACCCTATTGAGGGTCTTCCTCTTTACGTATATTTTTGTATAAATGTTTGTACATATGGTATATTTTTGTACATATTGTTTTCTCTGGTAGTAATTGATTGAATGTTACTTTACACCATTGATCTGATCTTTATTAATTCAGAACTACATATTTTTGTACATATAATATACTTTTTTTTTTTTTGCATTGATAGGGTTTTTCCTGGAGAGATTTACTGAGTGTTATCATACACAATTGGATTCTGAACTTTTTGTATACAGTACTATATACACTACCATAATTGTGTGTATGTACACATACATACACGTAATACATTTATGTGTGTGTTTATGTATGTATATATTTTATATACGTTATTTTGGTATCACACTGGAATTTAGGGTCACGTGACTGCATCATGTGACTTGTATTCATGTATATATTTAAGATGTCTTGCTGTGTCACTTTAGTCTGATGAAGAGCAGTAGTGCTCGAAATGTCACCTTGGTGCAATAAACCAGAATTGGACATTGGAACTCTGCAGCGTACAAGCTGTTTATCTGTTGTTGTTGTTTTTTTTGACATTTACTGTAATAAGTGGTCTTTTATTTTGTTATTTTTTGTATATATTGACTTACTGAGTTGATCATAAAACTTTAGAATAAAATAAACAACTTTAATTATATAAAAAAAAAAATAATTGAGGTTTTAAGGTTAATTGAGGTGAAAGTCATTCCTGGTCCAAGAAAATATCTGTTTCTGCTTTTTGTCAAAAAATGAAAAACAATAAATTAACCCTTTAACTTTTAAAATTTTTGTTCTTCTGCCGTCAATGAACTGTATTTAATCCCAGCTACATGAAAATGTATTAAATTCATGTATAAAATTTATATTACTGACTTTCTAATGGTGAAATCAAACAGGTTACACTGGGCTATCCACTGACCTCAGACCAGTCCCTGACTGGAACACACACTTTATTAATAGAATCTATGTCTGTGATGCAATGCATTATGTCATCATTAGAACTTCTGCAACAGTTGAATTCATCACATCTTCCATTAACCGTCTATTAGACACAACTCAGTGAGAGAGATACAGATGTGTTTCCATTCAACAGGCAAGTGAATATATTGTTAAAGAAACCGTTCGACATGTATAAGGACGTCACTTACGCTTCCAAGAAGAAGGTGTGCACGAGACCCGACAACAAACCAACACCTGGAAAGCTGTTACCTAAAAGAGAAAACATGGCAAGGCCAATGTTACAACACCACACGGTTGGTTTGATTTCTGCCTGAAAATGATCATTATTGATGATGATACTGCGTGAATCATGCAATGTTCTGATGAGGATTTACTGTATGCATTGTCTGCAGATGTTATTCATGTCTATCCTCTGTTATATTAGCTAAACAATTCCATCATATAAGACACTATTGATTTCTAGCATCATTTACAGTCATTGCCAATTGTACATTATATGATGAACGGGCCTAATTAAAGCCACTCAAAATACCAGCAGTTTCTTTCATCATGCATGGAAAACAGCACTGACATCCACTTTTTGACTGCCCTGCTCACAAAGACAGGGCACTAAATTACCACCAAATTCTATAAAAACCCACTGACACAAATAACATAATAGTTGCAAAGACTTTGCAATGGCTTGACACATAAGATGAATACGACAAGCAGAGCTTCTTATTGCTCAAGAGGTTAGCTGAGGCATGATTTAATGATACCAAACAAAAAAAAATGAAACCATCAAAACCTATCAGATGAAGTCTTGAATTACTGGCTTTTCTCATTGTGTGTGTGTGTGTGTGTGTGTGTGTGTATTGCTTAAACTTATTTTAATCTATGTATTAACCCTATCTAGCCCTTTCATGCATGTGGACCTTTCATGCATCACTACAGTGGACAGATATTTGGAAGCTGTTTTGAACCATTTAAGTTGTAGTACCATGTCCCAACTACCAGGTGGTGAACCCCCAAAGCATTGTCTACAATTCCATCTGAATATCAATTTTGGCTCTCTCTGTGATTTTGATTGCATCATAAATTCAAAATGGCAGATGGTAGAGGAGATGCACCAAGTAGCACAGGAATATCTGTTAAATTCTTTTATTCTCAGAGAAAAAAACAGGTAAAAAATATATTTTTCAACTAAACAAGATGTTAGAAATACTTTTATCGAGTTTTTATGAATATTTTTCTTGTGCATTTTTTTCTGTGACTGAAAATACATCTTTCCACTCTGGTGGACATTATGCACAAAAGGGTAGGCTATATTCTGCCTATTGGGCTTATGACATGTTTTTCAAATGTCCTCTCTATTGTTGTTGTTATTTAATGTTCCTGTGTGTATTCATACCATTTGCTCCTAGTAAATGATAATATCTTAATAAAATATATGTTTTTCTGGACCCATATTGATTTCCACTGAATCACTTTTTAAACTGTTGTTGCATGGTGTCCACTACAGTGGACACATGTCTAAATACAATATATTTTTTAAAAAGTTATTGGCATGATTTTTCACTCATTTAAGAGTAAAAAGAAACAATAAAAAATTATAACTGTGATTTAATAATTCATGCATGAATTCTGCTTTATGACATGTTGTAATATTGATAATCTTTATCTTTTAGGTGGAATGTAACTAAGTAAATTTACTCAAGTGCAGTACTTATTCACTCCACTGCAATTCACAGGGAAACAGCTCCACCTCAACCAACTATGACATTTAAATGCTTACACAATTGCGCATCAGTAAACTAATAATTCAGTTCATAATGTGTCACAGTGTAGTGTAGGCAGGTGGACACAAGTGCAAGAGACAGCAGGCAGACAGGATCTAAAGAACAGCTATATATTGTAACTAACAAAAACTGTAGCTCAGGAGCAGGCAAAATGAATAGACGATTCAACAAGGACTGAACTGAAAACTTCAATACAGACAAAACTTGAGACTAGGGACCAGGTGACTATGCAACACAGAAGGGACATGCAGAGCAAACAGACAACCAGAACCCAGAAAACACAATGAGACCAGACAGGACTGTGACATAATGAAATAATGTATGCAAAAAAGGACAATTCTGTCACACAATGAGCAATTTTACTTCTAATACTAGAGTAGATAAATGATGATTAAAAGTCACTTAAAAGTCAACAAATGTTTCCACTTTGAAAAATATTCTTAAATTGAAATACAAATCCTATCTAGTCAGGTGTGTGACCAACTGTTTAAGGTCAGACAGAAACATTTTGAGTTGGGGGATAAGCTCCAAAAATTACTGGCCCGACAGACAAAAAAAAGTCACAAAATGTGTTATTAATTTCTTGTAAAAGTAGAAGGTATTGAATTGGACTGAAGCATTGTGATTCTGATAATACTTGAGTACTTGAATGTAAATAAGATTATAAAAGCAGCACATTGTAAAAAAAACTTGTAATGGAGTATTTTTCAGTGGGATATTGTTACTTTTACTTAAGTAAAAGAATGCTTCTTCTACCCCTGTTCAGGATTGAGTCAATGTATTCCCACATCTCCTCAAAATTATTTTTTTATTGTAAATATTACATAGTTAATGTTGCTTCTCTGGACTCTAAATAACTATAATCTATAATCTACAGGAATTAGGACCTAAAATTATTTTTAAACAATTCAATAAAAAGTATTTACCACCAGCAGTGCACATCATTTTGGTTTTATATGAGGATTTCAAATATCTGTCATTTAAACTTCTGCTGCCACGTTTTGTTTGTGCTGCTCAAAGCATTGAAAGATTATGTATTTGGAAAAACTAAACAGCAACTTGTCTTTGCTGAATGTGTTGTTTTTGAGGATCCATTTAGACAAGTTAGAGTGATGTGATTATTTTAGTTTTTGTTTTAGAGTAACTTTCCTGTTAAGTTTTCTGATGTGGGACACTTTTTATGACTGTGCTGCACTAAGATGTGAATTACAAAGGAAGATGTAAATGAAACAGAGAACTCTTATAAAAGATGATGTAAAATAGCTCATTTTCTGTGCCACCATACTTGAAACCCCGTTAAAACCAGTGCAAATGTAACAAATGCAACAAAGACAACTGTGCAAATGCAACAAATGCACAGAGATTAAGTGTCTACACACAATAACTTAAAGTTAGTCAGTTGAATAATTACAAACCAGCTCCCTGTTTTTACTTCTAGAATAATTTCACCATAAAAGGCACCATGACCATACAGCAGTCTGTCACTGAAAAGGGTCTAAAGCGCCTCCAACAGACGGTCTTGCCACCAATCCCAATGGGCTCTCTGAAAACGCAGAAGGATTTTAGCCGCACTCAGCTAGCTGTCCTGCCACCAATCTCCAGGAACCCTCAGAAAACCCAACTGAAGTTCAGCCCCTGTCAGAACATTGTGCCCCCACCAATCCACACCCAGCAGAAAACCCCCCAACAACCTGCTATTCAGGTGTGTCCCACTAGTGTTTGTTTACATGTTTATTTATCTGTATCAGCATGACATTTTGTGGGACTTTTTTTCATTATGTTTGCTTGATCATGTGACCAGCAACAAGGGAATATGCAGAAAAGCAAAACCAAGAAAAAAAAAGTCAAGAAGGGCTTTGAACCCAAGGAGAAGCCAAAGGTTGAGGAGAGGCCAATTGTGGAAAGAACAGCCTTGACCCCTGAAAGTAAGCACTTTTTTAACTTGTTTTTTTAACCCTGAGTTCAGAGCCTTTTGTGATTTCTTTCAGATAACATGAGAGCGAATATCTGCTTACCCCATATACAGCTGTTCTGAGAGAGTCCAGGCCTTACCTGACAGACCATGAGCTGGAAGAAGTCAAGGAATACAAAGAAGTGTGGTACCTGGGAACGGAGGCCCATAAAACTCGCTACTCAAACTTCACTGAAACAGAGGATATCAAGTCCACCAACTCTGGCTATGACACTGAGGAGGGGTACTACATAGTGGTAAGTACTGAACTATTCATTGTACAAATGGACAACCCTCAATCAGTCTTTCAAGCAGCATCTAACTTTGTTATATTTCAGTTATTGGTTACTCACACATAATAATGGGACTAATGAGTGAGTCCTCAATTAATGAGTTTCTAGTCTCAAATATTTTGTAAGCAATTGACACATCATCCAGCTGGATAGCAATGTTATCAGTCTCTGATTGATTATATTTTGGCCACTTGGGAACAGTAAAACAACGTGAAAACACACCGTTGACATATTAACAATCCCACGTGGCACATAAACCCAAAAAACCACAATGTGTTGTTTTTACATTTTTTTTTACAGATTAGAAACAAGATACAACAAGTTTAACTGTGAGCTGTTATCTTTCAATAGAGCCAGGCTATCAGTTTCCCCCTCTTCCAGTCTTTGTGCTAGATAAAAAAGTAAAATAAAATTTTTAAAAAAATCCCATGTAGTACTTTAAGTTTTGGTAAAGCTAGAACCCTTCAATCCATAGATCATCAATGACCACTTGGCCTACCGCTTTGAGGTCCTGGAGGTCATTGGAACAGGCTACTCTGGACAGGTCCTCAAATGCTTAGACCACAAGACCATGGAGCTGGTGGCCATCAAGGTCATTCGAAACAAAGACGGGTAAAACATTTCAAATCCAATATAATTTCTTGTAAACATACAAACACAGTTATGTTTAAATTACATTCAGTGTTTCTCACTAAAATGTGTTGTGTGTATGTGAGCATGGGAGTTCATTCTTGACCTTGGGATCAGTATGTGTGACAAAATAATCTCCACTCTAGATTCACTAACTACTGTGGCTTTTTCTTAGGTTTCAACTGAAGGAAGACTTTTTGATGTGGTTGAAATCTTGTGGACCTTGATTTGAAATTTATTTTGTCCACATTGTGCTGTGGTGCACCAGACAAAACAGGGACCCACTCATCAAAACACTTGCTCCATGGTGTTACTAATGATTAAAAATGCCACAGGGTACCTTTAATAATAAGTGTAAAGTGCATCACATATGGTCATTGAGTTCATATTTTGCTCTGTGGTCCAATTATTTTCAGTTTTCACTTGCTGGGGAAGGCTGAGGTGAAGATTTTAGATGCCCTGCGAAAGACAGACGAGAACAACACCGCCAATATTGTCCATATGAAGGAGAACTTTTACTTCCGCAATCACCTTTGCATCACTTTTGAGCTCTTTGAGTAAGTTCAGAAAACACATTTTGTTCACTTTCTCTTGTTATGATTAGGCCAGTTTGCTCAATCACAGAAAAAGATTGGGAAAACACTAATTAACCTGACAAAAATTTACAAGAAGCCTGTGACATCAACTTTCAGAAAGGACCTATATAAAGCCTTAAAAGAGACCAACCGGCGGGGCTTCGATGAGAAAGAGATCCGAAAATACGCCATAGATGTGCTGAAGTGTCTACAGATGCTCAAAAAGAAGAGGGTCATCCATGGCGACATAAAACCGGTAGGATTCATTGATTCTGAAAAAACTTGCATAGTAACTGTACGGGATATCTGAACCACATCACTACTGATTCTTGTTTCTTTGCCAAATACAATAATGTCTGTTTCTAAGAAAAAATATTAATAACTTTGGTGACTTTTTAATTTGAGGATGTAATCCTTGACCATTCTGTACATCTCTGTGCAGTGAAATGGGTTTGCTCCAATGACTTGAAATACATCATGTCAGCATGTTTTTTTGCACTTAAAGCCACCATGTGTAGACTTTTTGTGTGATTGTAGCATCTTTCAAATTATGATGGCATAAGCTTGTGGAAAAAATAGATAATCCTGGTGAAAATTGGTGCTCTGTGTATTCAGCCCATTCATTCTGTGTGCCTGGGAAAAGAGGCACAGTAACCTTTTTTGACCACTGGGGGCGCCAATTTTGTAAACTTTCCGCTTCTACACATTAAGGCTTTAAGGAAATCATCTGTCATTGTACAGGATACACTGCTCAGCAAAGTGTACTATAGGTAAAGTAATAGTCCACATGCATGTTTCATTTCCAGGAAAATATTCTACTCTACAAAAAGGGCAGTGTCAAGCATGCAGCAGTGAGTGACTTTGGAGGAAGCTGCTTTATGAAACACAGAGGTGAATGTACATTTTTATATGTGCATTGTAAAACATGTTTATTGTAGAGTTGGTCTTGGCAGACATTTGATATTTTAAGCAAATGAAACACTAAAGACCATGTAAACATGTATCTAATGAATCTCTTTCCTATATCATCTTCCACAGATCAACCCCTCATCTACACTTTGTATTACATGTCTCCAGAGATGCTTCTTGGCAAAACATGCAGCACAGCCACTGACATGTGGAGCCTGGGCTGCATGTTACCTGAGCTCTTTCGTGGTCGCCTTCTCTTTCGTGGCCGTGACAATGTAGACCAGTTCAGCTGTATAATGAAGGTAATATTATTGAGAAATAATTCATACCATTTCATTGTCTGAAATATTTGTTAACCAAGATGCACCATTTACAAGTGTGTGAATGTCAATTCTTTTAGGTTCTGGGTGTCTTCCCTACTGAACTGCTGGTGAGAGCGCCCAAAAGTAAAAAGTTCTTTGGTGAGCAAAAGTATTCAAGCATTCATTTAATGTTTTTCTTAACTGCTTTCCCTCATGACAGGGTTAACAATGTTGTAGTGCCTTGCAGGATATCTTGTAACTTTGTAACTAATTTGTCGTGCTTATGCAGATTTGGATGGCGTCCCATTGAATATTAAAGATATAAAGCTCCACAGCCGCACTCTGGCCAAACAACTGAACTCTAAGGATGCTTATTTTCTGGATTTCATTGAACGCTGCCTTAAGTAAGTGCACTCCCTCAGAAAGGCAGTATAGAAATATAAGTATAACACTTATGAATATAACACACTACAAGTATAAATCTATAGAATTGTCTGAATTCATTTGGTCTTTTATGACAGTTTGCATATCTTTTAGAGAATCTCTCCATCACATGCATGTATCTCATTATTTAGATATGATCCAACAAAGCGCATAACACCAGAAGAGGCCTTGCAGCATCCATGGATTCACAAGAAAGATGAGACCAAAGCTGTAAAACTTGCTGAAAAAACTAGAGAAGGTAAGTCAGCTCTCTAAGACACATTAGTGGTCCTTTTCTCACAGCACTGTAACTGCTGTCAACAGTAATATATATGGAGCCCATGTGCCACATCAGTGATTTTGTTCATCCAATCCAATCTTTTTGGCTGCACTTGCAGCGTGGCTGTAGTGATGGCAACGCCGATCGGTTGGTTGACCACTCTGGCCCAGACTGAAACATTTTAACAACTACTGGACAGATTGCCTTGACATTGTTGTATGACATTCATGGTCAGCTGACATTCATCCCCTGACCTTTCCTCCAGTGCCACTTTTTTGACAATTTTGATTTTTAGTGACATATCTTGACAACTATTGGATGGATTTCCATGAATGGAAACAGACATGGTACAGACATTCATGTTCCCCAGAGGATGAATTCTCATGACTTTGGTGATCCCTTAACTTTTCACCTAGTGCCACCAGCAGGTCAAAATTTTCACTTATCCAGTAAAATATCTCTACATCTACATGATGGATTGGCAAAAATTTTGGTATAGACATTTATGTTCCACAAAGGATGAATCCTAATGACTTTTTTTTTTGGTTTTGAGTGAAATGTCTCAATAACTATCCAAATGGATTGCCATAAAAATTGGTATAGATATCCATTGTGACCAGGGGATGAATCCCAATGGCTTTGGTGATCCCTTGGCTTTTGTTCTAGCACCACTAGCATGTCAAATTATGACTTTGTCCAATATTTTGGTCTATGAACAAATACCCATAAATCTAATGACATTGCCATTAGCCTCAACTGTACTTTGTGTTCAGTGCTGATTGACTAATGTTAACATTTGCTAATTAATATGCAAAATTAAGAAGGTTAGCATACTAAACACTATACCTGCTACACAACAGCATGTTAACATTATCATAGTGAGTATATTAGCATGCTGATGCTGATAGCGTTGTTGTGTTGCAGTACAGCCTTGCAGAGCAGCTAGCGTGATTGTAAAGTCTTTCAAGATCTTTCAGTCTTGTTCAAAAAGAAATACTATTATTATTACTATTACTGTATTTATGTTTATTTACCTTTTTTGTCCACTTTTACTCAGATGCCACAGTGCTTACCAGCAGCATAAAGCCTGTCTTGCTGAAAAAAGAGAAAATGCCACCACTACATTTGCCACCGATCAAGAAAAAGGTAAAAGCGAAGACAGGAGGAAAATTAAGAGGCATATAAAGGTGCCATGTGGCACAATCACTGAAAGTGCTGCAATGCTAGTCACACAGATAATGTTTATTGACCTTTATTGACCTCAGTGGTTAGCAATGCTGCCTCGCAGAAGGATGGATCTGGACGATGACAAAATAATGCCAAAACCTCTCAATGTGAAATTGTTTCCTCCCACAGTCCCAAAGACGTAGAAATGAGGTGAATTGGAGATTCTAAATTGCCCATATACACTGTATGAATATCAATCTTCCTGCTTCCTCTAAGTTACTAAAAAATGACCAGACTGATGATGTATTTTTTAAAATAAAATAGTTTTGTTGGAATTTATTTATAGAATCTTGTCTTTTTTAAATATTTATTAGTTCACTTTATGTATATTTATTACTGTATTAATATAATCAGCATTGATTCAGACTGGCTGAGATATTTACAGATATTTCTTGTGCATTTTGTGCCTTCATGAACTGAGATGGTGTGATCTTCCTGGAGTGCCAGTACACTAATGGTGAAACTTGCAAACTGTCAATAAGACATTTTGACATGTCACAGTAGGAAAAGCACAGGTGTAAATAATAGAAATAATGATAGCTGAATTCAGTTTAACTGCTTCAGTTTCAGGGTCCTGCTTTTGTACATGCTGGCTCACCGTCACACTGTCATAGCTTACTGGGACACTTGAATAGACCTGGGTTAAGTACACAGGCAACGTTTTACATTTAAATATTGGATTAGAAGGGCGGTGGTAAGGGTGTATGGTGGGTGTACAAGATACAGGACTCTGACACCAGACACAGGGGTTCACATCCTGAGTGAGGTTCAGTTTAGTCAACAAAGGCACTTTGGTCAAGGTTGATAAAAGATCATGGTTAAGTGGTGGGGACACACTCAGAGGGGATCACACAGATCCCAATTCATTTATAATATGAAATCTCAACATGATGGAGATTCTTGAAGAAGCCATTCAGATGAGATGAAAAGTCATAATACATCACAATAACAAATCCCTTGGATTGTTGTGCTGACAAGTGTCAGAAGTGAGATTTTGAAGACTGACTAGTTGTGGTAAGAGAGGGCCTAAGTCCTGCGAAAATAAGCCCAAAACTTGGGAAAATAAGGCCATCTATTGGCAGAAAGATGAAAGTACAACTCATCACAATTTGAAATGTTTGTTTATTTTTTTACATTATAATTTATATTTATTTTGGCGTATTTAATTGTTTCATTATAGAACATATTTTTGTGATTATCTCGTAATTTGAATGTTATTGTGACTTGATGAACCACTGCCTGTACAACAGATTGCACGTGGTAATGATTATAAATCACAGATACTGTGTTAGTGAAATGATTTGATTATGCAAACCTGTATACTTGATGCTTCATTGCTGTTGTAATGTTGCAGGTGCAAAGTTTGGCATTATGCAGGAAGTATCAAAGCAATGCTCCTGCAGCATAAAACCCTCCTGGATTCCTGCAGGAAACTCAGGAGGAATTGTGCATGATTTATTCCTGCTGGCTTCCTTTAAAATTCTGTCTGTACAGGAAACGGTCGTTAAAAAGTTCTGCAGGGAAATGTCCATGAAACTCCCTGCAAGATTCCCGTAAGAGTTTTTTTTGTTTTTTTTATAGTCATGACAAAAAAACCCAAAAACTGCGCATAGGGCTGTAAACTCGCTGTGTCTCTTCCTGTCAGCTCCTCTGGAGTGAATGATGAATGAATTTTGTACAGTGTTTAGGGAGAATCTGCCTTTGCACTTAACATTGGGCATTTGATCTTTTTTAACATCTGTTTTGCCAGTGAACACTTCACATTTGTGTATATTTAAAAACTTCTTCATAACCAGCCGTTTGATTTTGTCATTTACCTCACGAAATGCAATTTGAACCTTTTTCCACGCCATTAAACCGGATCCGTTCCAGTTTATAACCCCACCACCACCCCTCCTCAGACTTTCCAAATAAAACGGATCCAGCTGTGTGCGTCTGTGCGCCCTCAGTGCGTCACGCCTCTGCTGCAGACAAACACACAGCAGCGACGAGGAGGAAGAAAGAGAGAAGGAAAGATGTCCGGTATCATGCTGCTGTCAGTTTCTTTCAGCTTGTGCTTGTTGTGGGCGACCGGCGGCGTGGCGCGGAGCGGGGCGCTGATCCTGCGGGACGCCCTGGAGCGAGGTCCGGTCAGCCTGAACGACATGTTCCGAGAGGTGGAGGAGTTGATGGAGGATACCCAGCACATACTGGAGGAGGCAGTGGACCAGGTCTGCGTCACATTTTATACCGTCATAGAAGGACAGTGTTGTGTATTTTAGATAAAGTAGAGAGATTATTTTAATATAAATCTCGTATATAACAGCAGTGTCAGTGTGGGTGACATCACATATTTGTTGTTTTGGTGGTCAGCTTAATTTCGCCCACTAGGTTTAGGTATGTGTTGCAACATGTCTGATGACTTTTTACAGTTCCCATCGTAGAAAATTCTCCTGTATGTTCACTAAAGAAAAGATTTGCATTATACTTTACCCAGACATCTTATTTTTGATACCAGCTGAGACGCCTGGTAGGCTGCAGTGTCTCTTTTCCCTTGAACTGGATTTCAACATGTCTAATAAGTCTGCCAATGATGAGTTGTCTGTTTCTGCTTTTGATCATTTGTGAACTTCTGGGAAGGTTTCCCTCCTGGTCATCCAAGAAATTATTAATATCAATCAGAAAATGCAGTATATCAACTGTATGTCCACAGTTACAGCTACCATGAAGATCTCCTCCATATGGAAAATGAATGTTTGAACATAATGGAGATGCCAAATGCAGTATTTTATATAAGGTTATGAATTGATTCCACATGTATCTTAACATTCTATTCAACAGATAACTACTGAGAGTGCTAAATCATCTTTGACGCCGCTTGATCTGCGTGCTAACTACCACAACGAGACTAGGAAGACAGTAAAGGACGGAGACAGAAGCATTCGTGTCTTAGATAGAACTGACAAGGTAGGAGTTAACTTCTGGCAGTAGGTTAAATGTGTAAATGCTCTGACACAAAGCTCTTCAGTTTTTCAGATATCAGCTTTTCTTCAGTGGAGAGAAACAGCTTTGTTTACAGAGTGATTTTGGAGAATAAGACTATTAAATAAAACAAATCTAATACCAGTATGATGGTTTTTTATTTAAGGTCTGGTAAACTGTTTTTTTTGTCTGTTGTAGGAAACTAATAACAAAACAGGAGAGACTCAAATGTCACACATCCATATGGAGATCTCTGGCCAGTGGAACAGCGTGGATCATGTGAGTCTTTAGCCTTCCCTCTACAGTCTATGAATAATAAATAATTTGAGGACAATGGGACCGATATATCGTGGCCTGTAATTTTCCCAGTAATTTGGTTTCACTCCATCCTGATGCTGACATTAGACTTGCACAAAATAATCGATCAGATCTATTAGAGAGCTAGAGGGACAAGCAGCACTGTGATACTGTATGTTGGGTCTAATTTTCCAGCTATTAGCCTGTTGATTCAGGAGTCAACTGTTGACTCAGAAAGCTGCGTCTGTTTTTCAGGGAGAGACATGAATCCAACTGCCCCAGTTTTAGACCAAATGTTTCTCTTTTAGTGCGCTTGACTCTTTATCATGTTTGATGACATTCCAGTGAGCATCAGTCATATGTTTTCTTATTCCAAAACTTGTCAATCCTGAATGCTGAATTTAAACTCAGTGTTTCTCCTGTCTAACTAGTGGACATTTCCCCTCAGTTTTGTAAATTTCCACACGGTTCCTGCAAGAAGAGACAGAGAGATGGAGTGCTTTCGAAAACTGCGGCTGTATTGCCTCAACTTGTTTTATAAAGGATGAGATCATCCATCAAACAGGCCGACCATATACTTTTCATAGCTATCCAACAGGAGGCCAGTGTGGATTGAGGTCATTATTGCTGCTTGCAGCCTGTTTTGTCATTTTACTTTACAACGGTGGTCTTGATCTTTTGCTTTCCTGGCAGCTGTACAGTAAGTGGTTATGTTAATAGAGTTTACTGCTGGAAAAAATGCCAGGGAAGCAAGCAGGCCTGCAAGCCTGGCAGGATAAGGTCTGCTCTTCAAAAATGGCTCACTGTAATGTTATAGAAGTTTCACCCTCTGAGTCACACTTAACTCAAGGAAGTTACGGTATAGGTAGTAATTGGGTTGGTGGTACTTCATAGGAAATACTAGCTAACATTTTTAGGTGATTTTAAAACGAAAAGATATCTAGGCTAAATCTGGGATCTGGTTGAAATGTGAATGATTTTTAGATGTCTGTAAGTAACCAGTTGATAAAGTTGTTTCAACAGGATTTCAGCGACTAGAGGATAAAGGTGATTATATGTAACTTTAACTACTTTTCCTACATTTTGTAACATAAAGCTGTTACAGCCTTTATATTCACCTTTCAACTAAATATATCACAGCTTTAGACATCACCATCAAATCACCACATGGCGCTATTTTTACTTTGGTGATTCAGAGGTAAAGAGACATAAGGCCAATCAAGTATTTGGTATGTATTTAACCACATATTTGTTTAAAGTGAAAATGTTTTAGACATCTGTGGCAACTATTATAGCTGTTACTTAAAAGTGATTTCAGTTACCATTTCATACATTACATTCATTAAAGACAAAAAAAAGTCTTGTATTTTCTGTATTTCATAATTATGACTCAGCATCTCATATGATGATCAGATCAGTGTCTCATAACCTTAAGAAAATATTCCATATCTCATAATGAATAGATCTGTATCCCATTATTGCTGTGATATTTCTATCATCTACATGGTCTCATAATTATATCTGTATCTCATAAGTACATGAAAATAAGATAGTTTTGTCTTCAGATCTTTTGATCTTTTCACTTAATTAGGAGATCAAATTTGAGATCAATATGGGATTAAAATTGAGATATTAAGTATTACAATATACAGAGAAACATAATTACAGGTAAATCTTCTTTTTTTTTCTTTGGTGAATGAAATGTGCTTTTGTAAACACTACTTGATTCATTGTAACTGGGGTTTATATCCTGTGTTTTAGGCTTTGGGAGATACTGATGTAATTGACTAATCCATGACATTAATGTTTTTAGTTCAACATTGCTCAGGCATTGTAAATGGCTGGAAAAGATCAAGCACATACACCCACACACACACACACACACACACACACACACACACATACACACAAAGCGCCGTCCACCAGTCCCATTTTCTATGGATTAGTGCTGTGTTTGAAACTAATCAATGGTTAGAAATCACTAACTTGTTCACTCATTCAGAATTCTGTAATTCTCATTGGAACTGCACATTCAATAATATAATATAGTCATTAGCATTTAGTTAAAACTTGTTGTGCCCCTTCTAAACTTACACAGTTTGTTGGTATGGCTCATCTAAGCATCTGAAAATTGATGTAGTACTGTTAAAAAAATGACCATTAGTAGTTTAAGAATGTGACATGTGCACTGACTGTAAAGTTAGCAGGAACAGTCACCCTGAACAAATAATGCTGGTGTTAGCAGCTACTGTAAGGCTACTTCTAAAGCACCTTGGCCCCTCATGCTCGAAAGCTATAAATAAAGCCACACACTGTTTTCAGATAAAATGTTGTTGAAAGCACCAAATACCAGATTTTTATGTAGGCTTTCTGTGAAAAAAAAGCCATAGTGTCAAAGCCCAAACTGAGATTATCCTGGTAACCATCTTGGTTTTCTCAGACTTTAGAAGGCTCCCTTCAGATCAAAGACATTACAACTGTTTTCAAAGTATGTGCTCTCCATGACAACTAATGCCTACCATACACTATGAAAAGACTAAAGTCTGACACCCTCTCACATCTAAAGACAATGTGTAATAAGTAACTGAGTTTTTAGTCACAGACTAAGATTTTGCAATGACTGGGGATCTTGCAGGGTCACTTTTTGCAAGACTACAACTAGCTTCCTTTTAAGATTATTTCCCATCCTGCTTCTGGTGGAAATTTACAAGAAGAAAAACTGTTGAACAATGGAGCAGAAACAGAAGCTGCTTTTGGCCACTGCTGCCCTTGTGAGTGCAGTGGTTTGCTCTGAAAAACCAGGGATTTCAAGGGCTGCAGTAATATCTGTCTACTTTTTTTCCTTCTCCACTCTATCGAGGTACAAATGGGAGGACACGTCAAAGAGGCACTCTTGTTTCACTCCACAACTCCACCAGTTTCTCCTCCTTTTTAAGTCTTACAAGTCTTGGTTCTCCAGTCTAAGACAACCAAGACTTGTTCCTGTTCTTGCACCTCCCTGGAGTCCCCTCCATGTTTACTATCTATCCGGTTTGCTGCTTCCTGTTTGGTGCCATTGGTCGTTGACAATGTTCATGTCATTGAACTTTTAGTTTTATGACCACCTTACACTAAACGATCAAGATGTTGGTAGCGCTCCACAACTCTAACAAAGCTATCATGATTTTATTAAGACATTGGAAATTAGTCTGCAACAGTGAAATCGATTGAAAAGTCATTTGGTGTAAAGCTGTCATAAACTGAACTTGATGTGTAAAATTGGTCAATAAAATACTTATGTTTCTATATAATTTAAAGCTAATACACTTTAAATAATGAATAAGTTAAGAACAAGTCAAGTCAAGTTCAATGAATCTTAACATGAATCAAAATTGAATCACATCTGAACTTAACATTCAGTATTTCTACAGGCTGCGCTGCTGTTAGCTAGGTTAGCTAACAGACATCCAGCAAAGATAGCAAAACAGAGTTGAGTGGCACAGTCTGTAGAAATAAATTTAAATGTTAGTTTAGACTAGGCAAAACACTTTTTCATTCAGAGTACAACATCCGTGAGATGCTAAATAATACATAAAAAATACTGTTTAAATTTCCCCCCTAAGGTTTGTGTTGGGAACACTATGTGTAGCCTGCATCGTTCAGTAACATGCACATGCTGCCACATTTGTTTACTAACACAAATAGTTTAGATTAATTTAGTCAGCACACTAGTACTGACTATTTTCCCTGCATCTACAGTTTCTGTGATGGGTTACACCCAAAACCATATCAAAACAAGCTAAATGTAGCTGGATGAAATTAAGCTAAATGTAGGCTAAAGGTAGCCAGCCAAAATATCAGCCATGGGCTCAGACCTCCAAACAGCAGAGTTCAGTATCTCTTATGACAAATCATAATAATTTATGTGGTGGTTTGTGTGAATGAACTGCATCAATGTAACATGCTACAAGTTCAAAATATGAGTTAAGCTCAGTTGGTTGATTTTACAGAAAATTGAGGGGTTAGCTTGGCCAGCTGCAATTTCACTGGAAATCACAGACGTTTGGGGTCTATTGCTCAGTGAGCAGAATATGTTACTGTTCTCTCTCCTTTTTCTGCAAAGTAATTTGTGGAAAGTATTTTTATGGAAAGTGATAGGTTGCTACTGGCCCTATGAGACTAATAAGAACTGGATTCATCTGGAATGCATTACGCTAATTGCAGGGTATTGTGGGTAGCGTGGACCCTATTTGTAGTTTCCAGTGCGTCTCTCAGGCAAATGCAACAGAAAGAAATAATGTCTCTATTTCTGCAGAGATAAATTCTTCTTTTTACATACATGCACTTTCCATCTTATTTCCAATAGAGTTTTCTGAAACTGAATGTCGAGGAGATAATGTTGACATGAGAAGGGAGTTGTCTGAAGTGGGAGTTTGTGGAAAGGATGTTTTTACTGGAAGCATTGAGATGTTCATGAGAGAAACAAGCGAGAAACTCAGCCCTCTTAACAATGAGTGAGTGTGTGCCTGTGTGTACCATGGGTGTGGTCGCTATGTGTCATCTCAGTCATAAAGTGTTAACATCAGAGACACACAGCCACACAGTGAGTATGCAGATCTTTTGAAGACAGATTCACCAGAGAACTAATAGCAAACCTAGCAGAGATACATCATCATGAGTAACTGTGTGTAATAATAAACAGAGTCTGCGGGCAGGCTCCTGATCTTGTCTTTGACTTTGACACAGACCAGTCAGCCTCAATAATACATGTTGTTTCAGGGAATTGGCTCTGTTTCAATGCTGATTCCCAAGAGGCAGCACACACAAAGATAAAAAAAAACCCATCAAAATGGAGAGTTCACAATCCGGTGCTGTTTTTGGCAGACACGGTTTCCTCTCACCACTGGAAAGGAGCTGACCTAAATCTTACTTATCAAATTAGAATTCCACAAGTGGTCCAACTAAATAGTCAGATTTTTGTCAAAGGAAAAATCCACACTACAAAGTAGTAGTAGTAGCCTTAACAGATGAGAATGCAATGCAGCCACAATGCTAGTCTTACTTGATTTACAATTTCTTTGGTTTCTTTGCCATTGGCCCAAGAAATTATATCATTATATTATTAACAACCTGGGAAAGAAATCAAGTGTAAATGAGAGAAGACTATTGAGATTCAGCCCTTCTGTTCCATTTAGATGTCACTGATGTTGTCCATCAAACAGTTTCCATGGAGATGGGACAGAGGCTGGCACAAACACAACTCTAGATATCATCCAACACTAAGAACCAATTAGGTGGGGGTGCAGTGGAATAGAAATACAACTGATAAAGGAAAATGTGAACCATAATTATATTTGGTTGAGTGCCTCACAGTGGTGTGGTATATTGCACTGTCATCAATGAGCTCATGTTTTAGATACATGCAATTACTTTATCTAAATCAATCAATGTCATTTTTGTTTCTACACAATAATGTCATTGAGGAAATTGATCATCTTCAGTGGCAATATTTAAATGGACACAAGTCCCCATCTTCAGCCTTGTACAACCCGCTTACTATGAATTACTGTGCATTTCAATTCTGTGCTCTGTTACTGATTATATATGTTAGCCAACTGTTACTCTCTAATCCCACAGGAGTGCATGGTGGATGAAGACTGTGGTGACCTGAAATACTGCCTGTATGAGATTGAGAACTCCAGGTGCCTGCCCTGCATACCAACAGATATGGTGGGAATTCAGTCTGTATTGTCTTTGTAGTTATTTGTTCACTTAAAGCTAGACTGAGAATATTTTTTATTTCAACGATTAATCAAATGACTGTCTGTAATGTGAAAGGTGACGAGCCCACAGAGAAATATCACCTGATTCTGCAGCTCCCCTCAGCTCTATGGACTGTTTTTTAGCCTTTCAGCTCATTGTTTTGATTTTCCGAAACACAGAAACACAGTAATGCAGCAACAGGCTGTGTTTTCTTTACATACCTGTTTGCTTATCCAAATGTGTGTCCCCACTCAGCCCTGCACTACGGATGAGGAGTGTTGCTCAGATCAGATGTGTGTGTGGGGCCAGTGTACAGTCAATGCCACCAAGGGAACAGAGGGAACTATCTGTCAGGGTCAGAGTGACTGCAGGCCGGACCTTTGCTGTGCCTTCCAACGAGGTGAGCTTTAACAGTAACTGACCCGTAAATGACAGACTCAACCTGTCTCACTTTATGTCATCTTTCACTTAGAGAGTATGAGCTAAAATACACATTGTAGGGGATTTTCTATTATGTATCTATCGTCTTCCTCTATCCACTGTTTTTTCCAGAGCTGTTATTTCCAGTGTGTAACCCCAAACCGGGGAAGGGTGAGTCCTGTCTGAACCACCCCAACCTGCTGATGGACATGCTGGCCTGGGACCTAGAGGGTCCCCGTGACCACTGCCCTTGTGCCCACGACCTCCAGTGCAAACCTCACGGGTGAGAGACAACATGATGGTTTACATTTACTGTTCAAATTCCCCAGAAGTGAAGAAGTGTTGTAGTTGAGATTATGTAGTGTGAAGTGAGTCTTCACTTTCTAGATGTGTAAGACACATCATACCACTTGAGATAACCACCAAAGTTTATATAATTGAGCAAAAGTATTTCAGTGAATTTTGTATTTTCCTAAATTCCTTTTTTCCCCCTCTTACAGACGTGGATCTGTTTGTGGAGAGTAGTGCTGGAGATGGAGAGAGCATGAGGAAGTTATGCTAAACTGATAACCCTGTGCAGAAGCTATACAAACATCCTTACTGATCATTCACCAAAGAACATCCACCTGCCGATCAGCAGTTCATAGAAGAATAAGATGTTGCTTCAGGACAGGACTTGCACTGTGTAATTTATGCCTTACTACCAATATGTATTATATATCATAAAGGAAATAAAAGACTTGTTTTTAGTTTTGACTAAGAGCCAAGAAAAGCACTCTTTTGGTATTCACTGATTCAACATGGACACAGATGGGTTTCATTTCTTTTTTGCTGAGGGAATGATTGCAAAACACAGCAAGGAACAGAACACTAGAGGGCACACTTTTGTCTTTTCTGTGTGCCAGGAAGTGTAACTTGAGAAATAACACACACACACACACACAGACACACACACAGACACACACATACACACACACACACATGGAAATCCATGGAAATGCACAAAGAAAATATTCAGGATGAAGCTGATTCTCACATGATTGTAGTGCAAACTGATACAGATCTATGTCTCTTGCTCTCTCTCTCGCTCTCTCTCTCACACACACATACACACACACACACACACACACACAAACACACACTCAAACGCACAACTGTGGGAAACAATGGTCTTTGACCTGCATATGAAGATATATTTAGGATTCATCTACTGTGTTTTTCCACTGAGTATCTGAAGGCGTCGCTCCGCACTTTGATGCAAAATTACATTCATTTTCTTTTAGTTTTTGTAATCTTGTCGTTTTTATCAATCTTTTCACTTTTCACAAACATGTATATTTTGATTAGGTAGGTTTGTCATTGCATTTGAAAACCTTATCATGCAAAATATCTTCAACAAAATTTCCAGCCAGGAAAACCAAAGATCCTGCATTTCCGTCAAGACTGCTCACACCCTCCTCCAGACAGCATAATACGGAGACCTGTAGAATGGACAAGCAAGAGGAGAGACTGAAAGTATTTTACTTCTTGAAAACAAGGTAGTCTCTTCAATGATATCATTATAATATAGATTTATGTTATAGAGTATGATATAGTTCACTATTCTTTTTATTAAATCAAAAAGAAATCTTAAAGAAGACCAACCAGAACTTTAAAATGGGGGTTCCTGCAAGTTTATATTTAGTATCTATATATCTATATTTTTCAGTATTCATTATTCGTTAGGAGCCCAGCAGCACAATTTTGCTTTTGGGCCCACTGACATGTTAGTGGATCACATACAGAGGAGGACTGATAAAGTATTCATTTTTCAGAGATAAATGCTAAAATGTAGGGTAAGTGGCACAAGTAGAGGACTGGCTGAATAATGTCAGTTGGCAATATGTATCTTATCTAAAAGTTTGCTAACATAAGTTATAGCTAATTGAGCTGCTGGTCCTACCAGACCAAGAAAGGCTCTTTAGCAGCAATAAAACCTCTGAGTGTATTGAATTGGTCAAGGGTGTGTTTTTATTAATTATTAATTTCTTCTTTGAGTAGTAACATATTTAGGATGATGTGGACTCAGCTTCCTACAAAAGGAACAACTTACATCAATGTCTTTCTTGAGTGTCTGTAAATGATGATGAACTGGATAAAACCTGTGAAGCATTTTAAAGGATATCTCTTTGACTTTGTTAGTCAAAAAAAGAAAAAAAGAAAAAGAAAAAAACTTATACACAATAGTCAAGCCCCTGTACAATACCTGTGGATCTCCAGTAGGTGGGTTTTACGTCACCTGAAGCAGTTTTTCTTAAAGTACCCCTCCCCTCAAAAATGTTGTTCCTTCAGTTGGATGTTTGAGCTTCACTGTGCAGAATGATGTAAGAGCAGAGTTTGACACTAGAAGGCTGTTTTCACATTCATCTACGGAAAGTGGAAAGTTTCTCTGAGCTCATTGAAAATCATCACAACTAGTTCTGAAGTCAATCCTGGTCCAGTATTCAACTTATACGTGGCAACTTATAAGTGTGATGTGGAAACTTGAAGCATCCAGTGCACAAACACTGAAAATGGACTTTACAGTGAAGTAGGAGACATTTTGTGTCCAGCAGCTCAACTTCTGAGATTAAATATATTTACATAGTCATATATTCTGGAATTTTTAATGAAGGAGAAGGAAGAGATATAATTTTAAGGATTTTTAACAAGATAATATGATTTTTTGGTGGAAAAACCATATGAGACCCGAATTATTATTCAAAGTACTTTACATACATTTTAAAATATGCCTGGAGGGGATCTTTAAAACGCGAAGAATATAGTGAGGAGTGAGACCTCTTTTTTCCCCCACGCTTTCTTTATTGTACAGATGTTCATATACAGGCAGGCATAAACAGCTACATGCACAAAAAACAAAAAAAACAAAAAAGAAGACAAACACAAACAATTAAGATTACATTTTACAATGCCAGAGTTTGTGTTATATGCAGCATATCATATTCGCTTAATAACTTAAAGGTCTTAATAGCTTTTTTGTTTCGAACATCAGTTAAAATGGTGCTGTAGTGTTTAAATTAATAAATAAAGTGCGGGAAAGTGGTGAGGAGTGAGACCTCTCTTTTCGCTATATCGGTCCGCTGACGTCACGGCGGCTCATTTATCCGCCCAGCCTGCTGGCTTCCTGCTGAGTCTCCACTCATACGGCTGCCGCTCCGCCACACAACACCACACACACCAGACTCCCAACTTCAAGAGCCCGGGAAATATCGACACTTCGGGTATGTATAGCCTTTTAATGACGTCTACTAGTCGTTTGTGCCTTGTAGTCGTTGAAACGCGACGCTCGTTAGCGGTTTTTGTAAAGCGCTGGATGGTGGTGTGACAGTCTGCTCAACGTGTGACAGCGTGTAGGAAGAGATGCGCCAAGAGGAGGAGGAGGGGCGGTTCAACACTACTGTAGTGCTGCCTGCTCGAAGATATACGCAGATACAAGGACCAAGTTAGGTGTATTTACATATACTCATGTTTTTTCCCCTCGCTACCGCAGAGATATAAATGTCACAGTCACTACTGCACCCCCTCAACCTCCGTGGGGCTCCGCTGTTAAACAGGAATCTTAAATCTTACTAGTAATCTTTTTCTTTTCTCCACCCTGCAGCCGGCAGTTTGTTCAAGCACTTAAATGAGGAAGGTAGACGGCAGCACAGGAGACACTTTTAATTTAATGCTACCTCCCTTTTTCATCTATTCCCAGGCTTTGCGGTAATCACATTAAAGGCTGTCAAAGCCAAACATTAGTCGGTGTGGTTTTAAGCGTCGCCCACTGTGCAAATGGACGGTAAGTGGTGACTGTGGTAATGATGTGAGGCAGCTGTGTGTAATGAGAATCACGGGATCCGCTGCCGGTCTCTAGTTCAGTCTGCTCTGTAACGCACATCTGCCCAGCTGAAGTCCACCACATTATCACTGTGAAGATGTCTCTTGTTGCAGTAATGTGCTGGCAGGCAGTTAAGGGGACTGTAGGGAAATGGTGCAAGTGTGAATGTTTGTCATTTGTTCAGCACTTTTTCAAAGATATTTCTCATCACTGTGAAGTAAAAATGTGCATCTGAAAGCAGATGTGTCCGAATACATAGAATTTAAAAGTTAAATGCTTCACAAATGCACACTCACATCTCTACCACAAGGATTTAAAAGTTTTTGTGCTCTCAGGACTGGCCAGTTGTAGTCAAACAGCTACTCTTTCTTCTTCTTCTTCTTCTTTTTAAAGCAATTTTTTTTGATTTTCAAAAAAAAAGAACAACAACTCAGTATCATATACAGAGTTTGCGTAATTGGTCCAGGAAACCACACACAGCATTCATTTAGTCACCAGAGCACCGAAGTATTAAAAAATGATATTGTGCGTGAACAAAACAATCCCTCGGCTCAGTGAATTATCGTCATGCCAAACTGCACTTAAGTGGTCGTATGACATTCTTGATGTCTTATCTCACTCATGTAGGTGCTTTGACCTGTAATACAAGCCACTTGGAAAAAATGGTGAGTTGACAGGAAGTTGTCATTTCTTACTGGAACTGCCGCAGACGGATGTGCCCTGATCTCAGTGTTGCCGTCATCACGCTCTGACATTGTTGCCTTTGAGTCAACACATTTCATATTCTGGGTAAATATGTCTCCTGTAGGTATCAGATGGCCGTCAGAAAAGGAATAACCCGAGTAGGAGTGATGTAGACTAAGTCTTGTGTGTGTTGTTCGATGTCGGGATTGAAGTGAACGTGTTGGTGGCACAGTGGAGCATGTGTAACTCACTTAATGCTTCTCCTTCGCTTGATTGCTCCTCAAAGACTATTTGTTGTCGAACCCTCAAGTCTTATCTGTTCTTAAACGGTTTAACCTCAACCACGGGTGCCCAATTAAATGATTATAATGCGTCTGATCAATTATTCAAAGTGAAGACGTGGCATCGGGGATCAACTTGCTACCTGTCTGACTGTAAGCTACAGCAGCTCCCACACAGACACTTGATCAAAGGTCCTGGCTGGGTCCAAGCCTAAGATTACCCAGCTTTCTGTGGTCAAGCTCCGTTTGTTAGCATGCAGAGAAGATAAGATTGTAGTTTTTCAGCTTTTTGTGGAGAGCCACATAGGAGGGCTCCGGGTTCTCTGTTCAGGGAATACTGCAGAGGGAGAGCTGCTTTTTACCTGTTGTCTTTTGTCCCAGTTCTGCTTTGTTCACTGTGTACTGTGCACACAAATACAGTGACTTAAATAGGACAACAGCTCAGTGTGGAGGATTACTTTTTCAGAACAAGATCCAGATGAGAAGTTTCCACTCTTTTCTGGGTTCATGATCACATCTTGTTTGTTTTCTCAAATATGGGTACACTAGATTAGAAGAGAAGGCAGCAAGAGGAAACATGAGCCTTGGTGTATAGTACTGCCAGTACTGCCAATGAATGCAGCATTGCCTCAACGGCTCGCAGTAATTCTTGATCCCAGCATAAGGTGTTGTCACACGGCAGCTGTACAGATCTGGAGTATAGATCTGCTGAACATAAAGTACTGCAAAGCGTGTAGTCACACGTGTAGATAGACCTGCATACACATCCTTTCTGTTTGACATAAAACACAAAACTCCATTGCCCCTATTATCATGGTGATATTAAGTACATATGAATGGGTCTAATGCTTACTTCTGCAACTAAACAAATAGACGTGTGATCTCATTCTGTCAAGATTAGTGTAAAATGGTGTAATTCTGCAGCACAATGTACCTGATTGCTGTCACATGTTTGCACCGACAGTGCTGGAGACACAGTGACAGCGTGTCAGTGACATGTTGTGCAGGACAGCAGCATACTTTACACACTTTATTGAATTGAATGCTTTCACTAGGTATGGCCTACCGACATTCAACCTGTGCTCTTGATATTGAACATGTGATTATGACAGTTCAGCGGTGACATTAATATCAACAAGTATAGCCCTTTTTTAATGAAGGAAACTTGCCAAGAACAATTGTAGGAACTTAATCTAGATTTTGATCAGAAAGAAACTGACTTCTAGTTCCGGGCTGCAGGAAAAAAGAAGTTCCAAGTTCCTGTTCTGGAGTTAGTACTTTCTGCTAGGCCAGAACTTAGCATTATAATATTTGTTAGCAATGGCTACATCTATTTGTATCTCCCAACTATTATGAAGAAGATACTATAAACATAATAATGAATGAAAGCAGGTGTAGCAGTTTGTGCGTAGTGGAAGAAAGGATTACAGTGCAGACTGCAGGCTGAGTCTGCATTCTTACAAACCGTCCTCCTAATGTCGCTGAATGACCCACATATGACATCAGGACGAGTGTTTGCCCGAATGCACGAGAGACACTCACAGAAGATTTATTCATGAATTTATTCCAGCATGACAATAACAAAGCCACACAGGACCGGCTTTAACAACAACAACGTTCATGTTCTGTGACAAAGACCAGACTCCTTGTGCTCGTGGCAGAAAAGTGAAATTGCTGTTCACTCAACATGTTACTCGACAGAGCTTTGGCACGTTTGCAAAGGACTCAGAACCACTGCAGTGTCCAGATGTGTAGAGTTGAGACACAAGTATCAACATAAATTCGAGGGTGTAATTGCTGCCACACATCTTAACTAAATGTCAATTTAAAGAGGGTGAATGCATTAAGTTCTGTTTTATTTAGATTAAACTTCACAGTAACCTTTTCTGATGATTTATAGTCCAAAAAGTGTAATTATTTCAGCTGTAATTTATGTCCAAACTCTGTGATTGACTTGCCTCGGCTAAGTAAGTACATTTTAGTTGGTGAAATGCATTTTTAAGTTGGAAACCCCCCCAATGTAAACATGTGACCAATATGTATTATGTGTTTTAAGTGAGACATTTCACAGTTAAAAAAAATACACTTATCAGGAACAATCAGTTAGATCATTTGTCTTCAAGAGCACTGAGTGACCTTAAACACATCTTTGGCGTTTCTGTACTGCAATTTCTTGTTTCTTATGAGTTTGAATATCTTGTATGTGGATACTGATATATAACAATTCAAATGAACTTCTCCATTTGGAAGAACTTCATTTGCAAGTTTTCTTTCATTTGGTTGCTTGTTTATCAGTCAGTTCAATCAGTGAGCTGTCGCTGTCAAGTTCAAGCTACTGTTTTTACTGTTACCAATGTCAGCAACAAAAAGTACCAAAAACCACTTCAATGTCTGGCAACGTATAATTGGAAATGACCTGTATTATAGAAATTTTAACTTACTGAATTCTCCGCATATACAAATTGCAAAGCCACCGTTAACTGCTACCTCACTTTGAGTCAATGGCTGTTTTACATTTTAGAGATGTTTGTTTGATTTAGCCCTTCTCGTGATACCACAGTTCAATCAGCTCAGACTACAAGACTATTGAAATCTTAACCGATGTTGAAACCGGGCCACACGCAAAAGGAGAAACTTAACAGATGTTCTTTTCTTTCATCTCAAACCTCCCCACGCTACAAGATTTGAAAATAATGGCACATCACACACTACAGGATATTAAGATTATCGTGCCAGAGGGAGCAACGCACCACCTCACGGGGGAACAGATGTAAACAAAATGGAGTCTGACATGGTGCAATAACTTGCTCTAGTGATGCTTTGCAGTGAGGTGAAAAAAAGCAGAAGCAACTAAACGAGTCTGGATGGGAAAAATGTTAGGGGAAATGTAGTCAACAGCGGTTGCGAGAACTGGAGGTGAGATTTTAACTGCCAATGTTAATATCTGTAGTATGCTAGCTAACATTAGCCTCAAGGGCTAGAATGTTTACCGTTGTTCGGCAACACCGTCAGCTGCTCTGGGACTAACGTTGGCTTGTAAAACTTCCGTCTCCTCGTAGACTTGTCTCTCTCATTGGCTATTGCGGTCCCGCTCTGAAAGTAGTGACATAACCATCCAGATTTTAACTCCTAAATATCAAACATGTTTGAAATTACCAGGGCGGCCCCGACGAGTCTGCGAGCACTCCTGGAGGTTTAAGATTGGATTAGTAAACCCCTTGTATTACCAGATTATCTGGGCTGAAGATTGATACCGACCAATGTCTCACACCAGATTTCTCCTCCGATTGTCAGGAGGGGTGAATCAGGGATAAATCGAGCCAAAACTCCTGTAGTCTGAGCCCGGCTTTAGTGTTACTGAGATGGACCAAACTAGACTTTATCCTGTCCTGTAAACTGTTTTAATTACCCCTTGGACAGTGGAATATTGTGTCTGGAGCCCTGCATGTAGTCTTATACTGTAGGCATGTTGTCAGAGAAATACCCCCACCAGACACTTTTTTTTTAAGAATGTTGCCACTAATGTAGATTTCTCTTGTATATTATTATTATTATTATTATTATTATTATTATTACGTCCCTCTCTCTCATGTGAGTATTGCCCACATCCAGGCTGCCTCCTGTCAGGGTGCTGCTCAGCCACAGTCACAGCCGTGTTCTGACAGGCGTACAGCTGGAGCTGGCAACTTGGCACACGATGTGATGCAGCAAACGGTACATCTGCAGCATTGGCCAGAGCATGAGCAGGCAGAGAGAGAGTGCGTACAGCAGAGGGGCTGAGGAGTTGTTCCTCACTCGGGTCCACTGGGGGCCGCAGAGCCCACACAGCCTGTCATAGTAGCACAAAATAGTCATCTGTTAATGTCCCCTCTTTCACTCACAGTTGATGTTTTCAGTGTCATTTGATATTGTGTAGGAATAAAAGCACTGTATGTTGGCAGAATTCACTGACGGTGTGTGTTCAGATTGGTGGTAACGAGACGTGGATTGCTTTCAACATCCTGTCAGCCACGCTCTTCACACAAGTCGACAAGTTAACTAGAAATGGGAACTGAGACAAGGATCTTTTCAAGCAATAAAAAAAAGGCTTAATTGTAAGCTTAACCCCTGCCTCCCACTAGAAAACTGGTTAACACTGGTCTCACTGTTTGCAAAGCTGAGTAACTGGTTTAACTGTAACTACATGAGCAGTTATGCAGCTGAAGCTCAAGCAAGTATAATAAAAAAAGCATCATCCTTTAACACTGGTCTGCAGGCAGTTTGGGTTAGATATTTGTCATAGTTTCAAAACCTTTCTGACCTTTTTTTTTTTTTTTTTTTTTTTTTTTTAAATCCTATTTACAACGTATAATATTGATAATCCCAGATGGGTGTAAGTGTTAATTTTTGTTATTGAGTTAACTTTTTGGATTGAGTTAAAGTATTGTATTTGAATTGTACAGAGGTCTTTTGAAAGCCTATGAACTGTTGTCATGGAGATAAAAGGACTGGGAAAAAGATCATTTGATTACATTTAATTGGCCACACTATGAGTTTATGGTGTTTTTTATTAGGGTTCAGCAGTGTGAAGTCTTGGCAGTACACTTGTATTACTTTGAATAGCATTTTGAGTTGTAATGTTAAACTGTGCCTCAGTCAGTAGTGAATGTTTAGTTTAGTTATCTCTGAATAGCCTGTTATCAGCTGCGCCCTGTCATTTAAAAACCAATATAATCTGACTGATAAGGCCATGACATGCACATGAGTCAACAAATCTGTGTTTCTCTCAGACATGGGTCAAAATATTTGAGATTGTAGATTATCTTGCATTTTACATAATATGCCGGCGTTTTATATTTTGTTAGTCAACACATTTTAAGTGTTTTTAGACACTTTAGGGAGCTACATACATACTGTTACAGGTGTTGGCGAGTACTAATGTGAAAAAACTTGTGTAAAGGGTATTGTGGCTCCAGATTGAGCGGTGTGAAATCGGGTAAATTTCCTCATGTGATGTCACTTGAGTCAGCGTCAGTTGGGGCTGAAGACTACAAGTTTGAAAATGACAAAAATCTGGGGTGTGAGGTTACCAGACGTCTGTAGCCCACTCCTCATCTCTGCTCGAGACTACATTAGCTGCTACTAGCATAACACACATCACAAAACATGCATCTCCGACAGACTCATCGATGGTTAAGTTGGATTGTGGGAAATGTAGGCACGAGGTTGTGACAAGGAAGAATGTGTGTGGATGTCTATGATGTCCTCAAGTGTCTTATTTTGTCCAACCAACAGCCCAGAACCCCAAAATATTCAAAATCATATATTTGAATTTTTGCTTGAAAAATTACTTCAACGATTATTTGATTATCAACATAGTTGCAGATTAATTTTCTGTTGTTTGATTAATCATCTAATCATTGCAGCTCCCTTCTGCTGCCTCAATTTTGATCATTTCTAAATTGGTGACTTCACTGATTTTCCACATCCAATTCATTTTTCTCATCATGGAAAGTACTACTACTTGGCCTGTAAAAATGGTTGAATAAGTAATGATAATGGAATCTGTGGATCTGGAGAGAACTAAAGTCTTGAAAATAACCTTGGTGATGTCAGGTTTATCTTTGTTCAGAAAGCCTTCCATACAAGACACAGGCATTTATGAAGCAGGAAGAGTTTTATGAAAGATGATATCGAGTTGCACCATGGAAAATGTAGGCTCCAGTGTTTTTGGAGCTTAAACATTATTAGGGATTAAAGTGTTATCTCATCCTCCGGCTTAGAGTGTGACCATTTTTTAAAAGTAATTCTCTTGTTGGTCCCCTAACTTTATGGAAGTGAAATATAAAGTCACCAAACCCCCTTGACTTGAATATTTGTCACTTTTCCTGTTAGGTGGGATCCTGACAGAGATAAGCTGATGAATGCAAGGCCGTTTAAAAAACAACTTGCTTTGAATAAGGCAGGTCTGACAACCCTGAATTCCTTGAATATTGGAGTCTACGCAACACTACCTTCTAACCCACAATCTTTCTGCTTTTTGCAGTGGACTGCAATTTCAATTTCCATCAATCAGGGCTGTAGTCTGCTGGTCAACTGGTTAATTAGTTGGTGGATATGCTCTCGTCCGACTAAAGTCTCACTGGTGGAATAATCTCTGTATTACTTTCATAAGGAGAAAAGTGCTACATCAATAGCTTTCCAGGATTAATCCATTATTTCCTGCGGCGGGAGGGACAGACTAATTAGATAACAGACAGACTAATCTAAATAAATAGATTATGTACGATTTCAGTCGACCAAGATTTTCTTTGGTTTACTACAGCCCTACCGTCAGTTTCAGTTCATCTTCATTCTCCTCATGGTAAAAGCCTTCTGGAACAAGTAAATGCTTGAATTTGGTCTCTCAATTGTAATCCTTCCTGTTTGTTTTTTCCCCCCTGTCCTGTCTGTGCAGGTGGAGTGGTGTTGAGGAGCTCACTGAACAGCACTGCAGACATCAAGATGAACGTCCCAGAATACTATGTCGGAAAAAACGTGCTGATCACTGGAGCAACAGGCTTCATGGGCAAGGTACAGTCACTGGCAGGACCGAACCCAACAGCATGTGCTATCGAACGAGATGAGAGGGAAACTGTTTGGAAATCCTTCAAGTGGATTCTTCTCACTCCAACATGACAGCATGAGACGCAGGCAAACCAATGACATCCTGTACTCGTTGCTGCTTTGATTATTAGAGTTGACATGTTTCTGCCCACTCGAGGCTTTTTCATCACAGCAGCTACATATATGAAGTGCAGTATGTACACAGCTACATTTCACACAAGTCTGCTGATTAACATATTTTCACACCATGCAGTGAAGCGGAAAGAGTGAATATCACCCACATGTTGTGACAGTTTGACACTTTTACCGTTGTTGGATTGGCACCTACTACTAAACTATTGTGGGTATTATGTTGTGAGTTTCAGGCATAAGTAAGACCACGATTTCTCAGTTTACCAGCAAATACACGAATCCTTTTTTTGACGTTAAAAACTCAATTAAATGTGGCAGTGCAGCAGTTTGATTGTCATGTGTTTGAATCCGTTCAGATGTTGTGGAGGAGGAGGCATTCTGCTCTCCATTTCCACTCCAGCTGACAATAGACGGTCACAGTTATAAATGGTGTGAAGTGCCAGACATCGACTGACGTTAAACGGTCCAAAGAGGAAAAGATGATTTTTTTTTTTTTGTTCCTCTTACTCTGTGGTTATTAAAGGTGCTGCTGGAGAAGCTGCTGAGGTCCTGCCCAGGAGTCAAAGCTGCCTATGTGATGGTCAGGTCAAAAGCTGGCCAGAGTCCTCAGGCCCGCATCGATGACATGGTCAACTGTAAGGTAAGAAGTGGGTTCAGAGATGGGAATAGGGCTCGCTATCATTAGAATCAATTCTGATACGGATTCCATTTCTGCTGATTGATTCCCAATTTTGATTCCAAAAAAAAAAGCTCAAATGTTTAGATAACAAAAATATCTTTTTCTTGTGTTCACTTTGACTTTTATGTTTCATTAAAATAAGTAAATTCAAAGTCTCTTTAACTGAACATGCTGCTTTTGTTTTGAGTACTTTCTGTCTCATCTTTCCCTCAGTGGACGTGCACGCCGACGTGCACGTGGTTCCATTCATACTTTTGTCAGAGGTCCGCAGACACGGACATGTCACATGTTTGTACTAGTAAACAGGGTTGCAGCATGATAACTTTCCAGTGTTGTAAAATCCACTGTGCAAATATTACAAACCGCTGTGCCGTGTTTTTCTGATCAGTCTTTAAACGCAATTATCTGTTACTTGAACCGGACTTGCTGGATCGTATTTCATTGTCTCGCTGGCATTTTAAACTACACACCCACACCAATACAGCCCCTTGTATTGTTTTACACAGGACTGTTTTCAGTCTGAATGCAGCTGAGGAGTTCCTGTATGTTGCTGAACAACAAGAAAAAGTCGAAAAAGAAAAGCAACAGCTCAATGACAACAGGAAACAGTCATTTACATACATACACGATGTGTCGCAGCCAGGTATCCCTGGCTCTACTGGAGGTGCTGGCGCTGGCTGATGACACAGTCTGATAAGGAGACTGATGCCGTGCTGCCTCAAATGTCTGGTCAGATTTGACGTGCAACCTGACTTACAGCTAATTAGCTTCCCACATGCATTGCACTTTCTCTTGTCGTTTTCTTTAATAAAGTGAAGCCACACTTTAAAGCATTTACCACGGTCCATCTTTCACTCAGTACTGTTGTGATGTTAAACATGCATGCTCATATGTAAACAAACTGGCACGCTGTTAGGTTGATTTATGATGTAGACAGGTCCTGGCAGATATGTAGCATGTTTAGGAACCAACAAGCAGAACTGAAATAAAAATTTCTTTATGATTCCTTTTTGGAATCTGAATTTTGGAACCAGTTCTCGATGCCCAACCCTAGATGGGAAGGGGAACATAGTGCACGAGTTACACTACAACATGCACAAACAAGCTGCACCACCTCCCCCAAGCAGGTGTTAACCATTCCTTATTAACTGTTGTCATGGTGACACAGGTATAAAGACAGGTGAGACTAATGACAGACGAGCCAGAGGATACGTTTCTTGGATATTTTCAGAGGGAGCAGATTGCCTGTGACAAACTACATACTTTCAATTTATGATGAAACTGACACACATTTAGTATTCTGTTGCACAGGTACTTAGACTAGATGACTGGTGTGGCAGTGTTATTTTGTGATTTTTTTATTATTATTTATTTATTTATTTATGTATATATTTTAATTTTTTTATGCTGCATTCACTTGAGACAGAATTTGCAGCTGTCACAACTTATTTGTAGCAGAAACTTTCAGGTGTTGACTTTGGCAGATTCTTCCTGGCAACATGGATGTTTTTCTTAAAAATAGACGTTTGTCTGTTTTTTATTATGTGTGATACAGCCATCCTCGCCTTCTGAAAAACTAGCAAGTTACAACTCAGCAGTTAGTTTTGATTTTACACTCAAAAGTAGAATCATAAAGGTGCGTTCAGTTGGTGCAACAGGCTGCAGACTGTAGGCCAGTCATTTCTACTCTAATATAATTAATGTGCTGTAACTTTTGACATCAGTTTGACTTCATCATTTTTTTTCCACTCAGTTGTTTGAAAGATTGCAAGATGAGCAGCCAAGCTTTGCAGAGAAGATCATTGCAGTGAACAGTGACCTCACACTGCCAGAGCTGGATCTGAGTAAAGAGGATCAGAACATCCTGGTTGAAAACATTAATATCGTCTTCCACTGTGCCGCCACCATCCGCTTCAATGAGCCCCTCAAGTGAGTTGTTGGTTTGTTTTCTGTAATCTCCATGATTTTCATGGGAATTTACACATTCTTTTCTTACCCATTTCTCTCTAATGGCACTTATAAGTTAACCATGTTTATTATAGGTGACAGTTAATGTACTGTTGTTTACCAAGTCAAAGGCCGAGTAATCAGGCTGGAGAATATTATAGGTGTTTGCTCGACTTGGCAGTAAAAACATGTAAGTGTTGACTGATCGTGCCCAAAGTGGTTTGCTGTACTCGGAGATATTTGATACCTGACACACCCCCATCAACAAATCACTTCCTCTGTAGGAAATGGATTTCTGCAGAACTACTTAGACAGATTACTGCTCATTTAACTCTCCACCTCTTAAAGACAATTTAGAAAACTTGAAAACACATTTGTATAGTCACAGGTCTATTTTGCAGTGAGATAGTCAGATTCAATGCCACACCTCCCACCTCATAGTTTTGTGCCCCTGTGGTTAAAACATGTTTCTGGACAGAAAAGGAGTGGGTTGACAACCATATGAAAAACAAACATGGATCTTTGGCACTCACAAAAGTGTGCAGAAGAGTAATTTTATTGTCTAGTGTGACATATTTTTCCATTCTTCAGCATGCTATCAGCACACTATTTGCCAATGATACAAGAGTTTAGCAGCCAAGCTAGCAGCTCTGTGAGGCTGCACTTAGGCAAGCAGTGATTTTAGCTAAATGCTAACATCAGTATATTGACATGTCACACCAGTAATGTTTACCATATTCACAATCTTAGCTTAGCCTGTTAGAATGCAAACATTTGTTAATTAGCACTAAACACAAAGTACACCTGAGGCTGAGGTGAATGTCATTAGTATTGGACAAATTAAGATTTAGACCTAATAATAGTGTTATATGAAAAGTCAAAAGGTCACCAAAGTCAGTAGGATTCATTCTCTACAGACAATGAATGTCTGTACTACATGTCATGGTAATCCATCCAATAGTAGTTGAGATATTTCAGTCTGGACCAACTGACCGACAGAGACTAAAATGTTAAAACCATTTGTAGCTTTTGGACCAGTTACTGAATATGAGGGACTATTCCCTTGAGAAAACTGATTTGGTTGGACACGCACAACTGAATAAACCCTAAACACACTGAACTATTTTCTCACCACAATGTCACTTTATATAACATACCGCATTGCTGTACAAGTGTACATCTGTATATGTACAGCTTGTATATCTTGTAAGTTGCTCATAGTAATATTTATCCTGCACACCAGCACTTTATGCTTAAACTGCACTCTGGTTAGATGCCAACTACATTTCGGTGTTATGTACTTGTACTCGTTCAATGACAATAAAGCTGAATCTAATATTATATAATCGACACAAGGAGACGGTTCCTTCTAAAGTGATAGCTGCATGAAAAACAAACGGAAAATATGTCTCTTCCTTTTCTCCCTCTCAGAGATGCAATGCAGCTGAATGTCCTGGCCACCCAGAAGATGGTTGCGCTGGCCCACAGGATGAAACACCTGGAGATCTTCATTCACATATCCACAGCCTACGCCAACTGCGACCGAGAGCTCATAGAGGAAATCATCTACCCTCCCCCCGTAGACTACCGCAGACTCATCGATACCTTGGAGTAAGTTGAGCTAGAGCGTTTCCAGTGAATGGCGACCGCATTCACTGCAAATGTTAACAGATGTGGGGATGAACCAGGTTTTATGCGGTTGAGGTTTTTAAACAGATTTTGTATTTCTTCAGATTGCTAAGTGCATGAAAAGCAAGCAGGAAGGTATTATCAAGATTAATGTCAGCGATACACTCAGCATGCCAGCTTAGCCATGGCAGTCTGGTAAATGGCTGCTCAGTAGGTCTAATGTTGTAGAGGCTGCCAGTCTCAGCTGCTGAGCTAGATTAGTAAAGCATTAGAAGCCCATAGAGATTAGTGGGATGATTCTGAGGGATTGTGTGTGTGTGTGTGTGTGTGTGTATAGTAGTGTCGAGCTTTTGAAAGAACTTGAATGAGTGTGTGCAGAGAGACAATATGCAGATGTTTCTACTTCGATTCAGTTGTGGAGTTTCACTTTCAGGGTGGTGCTCAGTGACTTTGTTTGCACATGGAGTTCAAGCCTCAACCAGCTTTGTTAACTCTGTTCAAACTATGTGTAATCATGACTTTCAAGTCTTTTACCTCTTCCATTTCTTTCCAAATACTTTGAATGCTCAGTTGAAAAATACAGAAAAATACACATCCTGCATGTGGTTCAAATATTAGACAGTGTTTTATTCAAATGTTTTATTGGGTTTTCCATGGTTGCAATACTTTGTGGAATCTTATTAACCGGGCTGAACTGAACTGAATGGTGTATCTGAGCTTTTCCAGCTTCAGATTAACCATTACCTCATCCACCCGGTGGCCATGTGTAAGAGGAGGGCTAGATTTCCAATAATACAGATTGATGTCTTGCTAAAAGGCCACAGAATCAGCCTGGGCTCAAGAGAGATTCAAATCACTGTGCCACTCCACAAACTGCCACACTTTGTTCTGGGTGTATGACCTTGTTTCACATGTATGAAAAGGTTTCATAAACCTTAGCCCAGTATTGTTTCATACTTGGGCCAGACCAAAATGAATGAATGCTCCTAATGTTATAGACGTTTTGCTCCAAGGGTTGGACTTTGAATTTGCATCTTTAAAGTAACCCCTCTATATCATCAAGCCACAATTTCAGGCCCACCCAAAAAATCCTGAACACAGAAATGGTGAAAAATTTTTTAATTCTCTAACTCCACAGTTCAATGCTACATAGTTTAGTCTTTTTACATGTTCTCAGCAATTATTTTCTAACATGTATAACCTGTTTAAAAAGAAATCTCTGATTTTCCTTTACACAGACTTTAAAAGGCTCATTTGATGCTAGAGTGTTGTACAAACCTGTCCTGGCAAAATGGACATTTTTTTTGCTTCAGTCAGGCCTTAAAGACTGAAATCATCGTATGGTAGATGATTTTATTCTTCATTCTGACATTAACATAAATCTCTGCTACGCCTGAGAGAACAGACACACCATTTGCTGGACTGTGATTGGTCTTTTGCGTCTGATTTTTGAGTCTGTAAAAACATGGCGGCCGTTCTGGAAGCATCAATAAATTTCTATCCAACAGAATATGCTTCAGAATAAATCTGTGAAAAGAAATAGGCCTCGCAGCTGCACAGTCATGCTTTTCATATGTACAAATGATCTTTAATGGTAGTTAAGAAGAATCAAAAGGTTAGGGAGGCTTCAAACTGCATTGCCATTTGCTGATTTACAATTCCAAAGTTGAATCTTGTAGTGAAAACTGAGCTGGAGAGATGTAGTCTAGCTGTGTGGGGGTTTTTTTAATTATAATTTTTTTTATATCAAAGAACTGAAGATCCATTTCTCTTCTCTGTATCAGGGCTCTAGGTGATTGAGTAAATCTAAGATTAATTGAGTCTTTTTTAAAAAATGTTTTCTCTTTCTCTCAGCTGGATGGATGCCGATCTGGTGTCTGCTCTGACTCCCAAGCTGATCGGGGAGCGTCCCAACACCTACACCTACACCAAAGCTTTGGCTGAGTATCTGGTGCAGCAGGAGGCTGGAGACCTCAACGTAGCCATCATCAGACCCTCCATAGTCGGAGCCAGCTGGAAAGAACCTTTTCCAGTGAGTGCTGTTTTTAATGAATTCCTGTTGTTTTTAACCCTAAGATGGGAAGAAGAAAAACATTGTGCTGTGTACAGATTGTTCATTGTACCCCCAGCTTCACCATAGATACTGGTTAAAATGTAGCAGGAAAGAGCGACTTCAACTTATGTTCCTCTGCACTAAATAACAGATGAGGAATTTTGACTATACGTTTTAACGGGCAGAAATAAACACTCAGAACAAATTGTCCACCATGAACGAGCTAAAGATGTACATACCCCTGAAGCTGGGGGAGAAGTTGGTCATAATGGTGATCAAGAGCTTATGAAGTAAAACTAGATGATGATACAAGGGATCAATAAAAAGAAAATTAAATTTTGCCTCAACAGGTAGCACAGAAGTGGTCGTTTTTCCTGATGTGTTTTGAATATCAGCTGTGCCACTGACTGTCAAACTGTGTAGTGGAGAAAGATCTGTCCCGGCCATTTCTCAAAACACAATCCAGATTTTAGTCATTCTTCTTGCATCTCTGCTTTGAAAGTTCACAGCGTGCCAACACTGAGGCATTCAGAGCAGTTCAACAGTGAACGTGGTGGTGGTGAGAGAAGGAATGTGAGGAATGTTGAGTAAAGAACTCATTGAACACTGTATTTAGAGCTCTGCACAACTTTTGCACCTTTTGTGAGGGACATCTCACAATCTCTTCAATCTCATAATCTCTCAATATATTGATTATGTATGATCTTGAAGCATGCAGTTCCTCACAGTTAAGAAGTTATAACCAGCAAGTCTTTGGTGCCTTTTTGATATTAGATAAATTGTTTCCCATATGTTTAGTCATTTATCAGGAAATATCCATCATCTGTCAGTTGATCAGCTATTTCAACAGTAATGTGAACGTGCTTCTTTCCTCTGACTGCTGTTTCAGGGTTGGATTGATAACTTCAATGGACCTAGTGGAATATTCATTGCGGTAAGTACTGATAAACTGTTTCACAGTTACCTTCTTCCCCATTTTGTTTGCATCAGTGACACAAAGCTGCATTATGAGAGGTTATGTGCAAATACAGCATGATGATGATGATGATGATAATGATGCATATATAGTGCTATTCAAGAACTCAAAGTCATTGGCTTAAATTTTGAAAGGTATCACTTACTGCAGCTTGAAATTCTGGAAATGACAAGCTGACAACTTCACCAGATGCTCAAACCATTGTTTGATGACATTTATGATCATCAAATAGTGGTTTGAAACAGGTGGATTTGTGGCATGTTAAACAAACCTGGTTTGGGGGGCTGTATACTTGGCCTTGTGTCCAAGTGGACATTCACACATCACTTAAATAAATAAACTAGTTGCCCCACACAAATTACTACTTCTCTAGAGATCAGTTCTAACTAAATATTTCCACCTACTAATTAAGTTAGCTGAATTAACCAATAAAGGTAATGTTAGCTTGCAAGTAAGAGTAAAAGAAGTAGTATGGACAATGGTCGACATATCTTCACAAAGGATTGGTTGTTAAGTTTATTATATCATTTGCCCACGTAAGACTTTTATTTTTGCTTATGTTACAGCTCATGATGCTACAGTGACTTCCTGTTTACATTGTTACAGATGTTTCCTAGCGACTGATTTACACACTATTGAAGTGTTTACTAATGAAGATATTTCTTAAGTTTTAATGGTGCAACCTGATTTAATTTATCACTGATTTGAAACTAGTTAGTAGTTACTAAGACTTTCAGAAAGACTCTCAACACTAACTTAGTGATTGATTTATGATAATCTGGTGCAGCCTTCTACTTATTCTAATGAAAACATAGCATTGGGTCTTGATCCACAGGCTTTAAAAGTTGTATTCATAGTCTTTCCCTCACTCTCTGTAGGCTGGTAAGGGGATCCTGCGTACAATGAGAGCGTCTAATGACGCTGTGGCGGACCTGGTGCCCGTAGACGTCGTCATCAATGCCACACTGGCTGCAGCGTGGTACTCTGGATCACAGGTGGCCAACAGGTCGGAGAGCCACATAAACACATTATTATATATGATCACACATGAATCTCCTGATCTTTTTTATGGTTGTACATTTCAGCGTTCCACTGAAATATCCTTCTCTTATTACAGGCCAAAAAACATCCTGGTGTACAACTGCACAACTGGTGGGATCAACCCATTCCACTGGGGGGAAGTCGGTATGTCTCTTACCTTTACCTAAACACAGCCTGTGTAAAAATCCCAGACAATGCAAGCTCAGATGATTAAACATGGCGTCTAATGACATACTCTGGTTGACATATGATCCTCTGCCTGCCCCACCCAAACTAGGAGCTTTTGTTCACTGGTTCCTCAGGGATCCTGGTGTATAACCGGTCATTATTGAGTGTTGTTAGAGTGAATCTCACCTTAAATCAAACCTACTGACATTTCATTAAAAATCGCATATCTTAGTAATACTATAGAACATACTGTAGATTTGAAGTAATCACACAATATTATTTAATTGATTTGTTGTCAAACTTTATGGATTGGAGTAAAACTCAGGGCTCTGAAGTGCAATCATATTGCAAATGCAGTGTGGCCTGAAAATTTGGTACCACAAGGTCCATTTCAATTTAACTGTCAATCATATCACATGATCATCAACACTTCAAATGACTTCTGGTACACGTTGGCTTAAAAGCTGAGATTGAAATTTCACTTGACTTTACAAAACATTTGAAAAATGGAAATTTGATCATCTGCAATTGCATGATAAATGGGCAAACCCCATCTGCTGAGGAAGATTGTGTGACACATTCAAAAGCTCCAGAACAGCTAGTAATGAACCATGTTTGTGAGACTGTTTTGCTAAATAATTATTGCTTTTGTGCAGCTCAAGCTCTTTGTGGAGACATCAGAAGTATTGATTTAACTCAGTAGCCATTTTAAACTGCAGTTTTGTGTTAACTCTTTTATTGGATTGCACCTTATTGTAAGTTGTTTATTCTGTTCATCTTGTGTGAACAAAATAACACCCACTGGACTTGTTGATTACCTTTTGATAAACTTGACCACCCAAGGAAAAGTAGTAATATTTGGGTTGGTTGCAGTAAATGAAAGTAGTCATTTCATTTTTTTTTTTTTTTTTTTAAATAGTTGTCACAAGTTTGAAATATTTTTGCCAGAAGCAGGACCAAACCTTTCAGTCAGACATAAACATCTAAAAAATGCATCAGAAAACTCACACTGCTCATTGATGACTTCTGTTTCTTAGAGTACCATGTAATATCCACATTCAAGAGGAACCCCCTCGAGCAGGCTTTCCGTCGGCCCAATGTTAATCTCACATCCAATCACCTAATCAATCAGTACTGGATCGCTGTGAGCCACAAGGCTCCGGCCTTCCTCTATGATCTGTACCTCAGGCTGATTGGACGAGAGCCCAGGTAACCTCATCATCGCCGACTCGGACATACCGCTGTTTTTAACGCCAAAACCTCTCAAACACACACACACACACACACACACATCTCTGCTGCTTTACTCCTGTCACTTTTTTTTCTCAGTGTAGTAGGCTAATGTCTCGCTGTAGCTGAGACGCTAATGTGTTTATATGACGCTTGTGTGCAGTTTTGTTGCGTGTTGAAGAATGCATAATCCAGCTGCTCTCCTGCACATACAGGGGATTACCAGTGGGTTCTGCACTCTTCACATCTTGCTACTTGCAATGTTAGTATTCCCAGTTGGGTTTCCAAAAATATCAGCACTGAGGTCATCCAGTTCAGCTGATTAATGGACTAAAGTGGTCTTATGTCTGAACATGCCTTTGGAAACCCAACCCAGGTGTTGGCCCTTTTTAAAAGTCTCTGCTAGCTGCTGATTGTCACAACAGTGAGTTACGAGAACTGGATCCGTCGCCTTTATCGATCCAAATCCCTTCAGATGTCATGATGCCAATGACAGGCTAGCAGTGGTCACACAATCACACAGGGCCTGAATCTAGCTTAATATCAACGGGAGGAGGATACGCACATTCTTCCTCATCTCCTGCTCTCTGTGTCCTCCTTGTCCTGTCGTATGTGTATCTCTCTCCTACAGAGTACTGTATAAACATGACCTTCAAGACCAATCCCTTAGAGCAGGCCTTCAGAAGGCCCAATGTCAATCTGCGCTCCAACCCTTTTACTAATCAGTACTGGACGACTGTCAGCCACACGCTGCCAGCCCTGCTCTATGACGGCTATCTCAGGCTGACAGGTCGCAAACCCCGGTAAGGTTGCAACTGCCCCCCCCTCTCCCCTCTCTCACCCCTGCCAGTCAGCCCCCACCTTCCCCACATGTTCCCACAAACCCACCCTCCCCCACTGTCTTGTCTAAGAGGGTTTTTTTTTTTCCTGACTGGTTGTGTGGGATGGTGAGAACAAGGAAGGGTCCGGGACAGAAGGAACACAAAGTTTGCTGTGTCTTTACTTGATCTCACGGCATTAGCTGAAAACAAATCATGTTAACAAAGCATGATTTCAGCTTTGCTCTATTTTTGGAAATGTATTTTTTTGATACAACTTTTTTTTTTTTTTTATTGAAAGAGGCACCACTTACTTGCCTTTTTGTGAACGAGCCATGCTGTGAACATGACATCCATTACTGTCATCCTCCGCCAATCATGGAAAATCCCAAGGCACCGTTGGACCTTTTTTAGGCCAATTCCAAAAGTTGTGTTCGGTCGGAGACAGTTTATGTCCCACTGAATACAAGCATTTTGCATGTTAATGGAATGGTATCCACATTTATGTTCTCCTCACTCTTTACTACAAGCCAGAGGTATTTCAGATGTAAAATGTTTCACAGTGCCAAGTGATCCGTCACAATCCAAAATTTCACACGGTGTTTGGCTTTCTGAAATGAATTTGGCTTGGAAGCTAACTCTCATTGGAGGGGTGTGATTTGATCCTAATTGGGTATGTCACCAGCTGTAAGTAATGATGATCTCTGCCTCTATGTGCTGATCGACCATGCATGTTTGTCACATCGTCTGAATCACCCGCCTTCACAGAAGGAATCTGAGTCATCTCAATCTGCTTCTATTAGTGTAAATGTTTAAAACAACATTTCATCCAAAATATTACAGTAGACCTTCGATTGGAACAAGGTCTTCATAAGAGAGGAAGAGGTTGCAAAACCAATGTCGAGTTTAAAGTTGAATAATTAAAGCTGTGCAGTTTGACGGCTCAGAGACCATCTGTAATCCTCACAATACAGCACTGCTGTTTTTACATCAGTTTGATTCTCATCTTAACTACAGCAACACTAATTTAGAACTATGATCACCTGAATCTGAACTAACACAGAAATCATGTGTATTAACTGGATTCACTGGTGTTAACAGGAGGACAATCTGTATCTAACATTTGTGTTCTTGGGACTGCCCTGGCCGTAAAGCAGATTTCATTCATTTATCTCTGAGTTGAAGTTATTTGGGGTAAAACATTAAATCAGGTCACATGGGTCATATCTATTTTGACAGTGTATTGTCCGTCCTCCTGGCCTGCACACAGATGAAATCCAGTTAGTCCTCTGCTGATTTGTATCAGTCACTGTTCCCGTGGGGGAAAGATGACCCTGACTACTTACAGTGCTATGAAAAAGTTTGCAGACCTTGCTTGACTATTAGCTGATTTTGCTGTGCTACAAATTATTTAAATGATTTAAATAATTTGAAAACCAAATCAGTAGAGTATTCTTGGTGTTCTCTTCATTAACATTATAAAGTAAAAATTGAAAAAAGCTGCTTCTTAAAATCTCATTCTGCTGAAATTGCATATTGTTGCTGTCCAGTGAAAACAATGTACAATATCTCCCTATTTAGTTGGAGTTTTTTTGTTACATTTTGAATTTTCTATAAACTGAAAGTGTAATTGTTCCTTTTAAGGTTCTAAATCTCAGTAAATCATTTAAAGATGAATTGGATTATCTGGAGAGAAAAACTGAAAAGCTGAAAAAACAGTTTCTTGGCTCATGAAGATTTGAGATCCATGGTTTTCACAAGACGGTGACAAGTCGTAGGTACAAGTTGAGATCATGTAAGAGGTGTTCAAACACATAGCACTGTATAGCTCAAACAATCATCTGCACATATCAAAATGATTAGAAACAAAACCTGCTTAATCAAATCTTCAATCCAGTAAAGTCATGCCCACGGCATATAGATAATCTGAGTGATTAAGTGGAAGATCTTGAACCAATGAAATGTGCTGTATACGCACATTTTCTTAAATTTATATTCCTGTTAAATATTAAATTTGGAGAGTAAATTGGACTGTAAAGAGCTCATGTTGGATAAATAACTGCAATCTTTTCTACAAATGCACTTCTCTTCCTCTGCTCCCCCCACCTTCAACACCACGGTACCCCTTCCTACTCCTCATCCATTATTCCTCCTCTGTTTACATCCATAACACCTTTTTACTCAATTCTTTCCACTCACCCTGTCCACCTCTTCCTCTCCGCCCATCCCACCACATCCCTGCCCTCCCTCTCCTGTATCTCTCTCGATCTGTCCTACCATCACTTTTTATCCATTCCAATACTTTCCCTTTTGCATCCCGCTCCCTCCTCACCCCCCAACGCTTGCTTATTTTAAGGATGATGAAGACAATCACTCGCCTCCACAAAGCAATGATGGTCCTGGAGTATTTCACCAGTCACTCCTGGGCGTGGAACACAGACAACCTAACCATGCTGATGGCCCAGATGAGTCCCGAGGATAAGAAGGTATGAAAGATATGGTGTTCTTTTTGATATGGAAAATAAATGAACTGCGAACCATAGTTGTATGTTCTCCACATCATTCACACTTTGTCCCTCTGTCGCCCACACCCACCGCACACACACAACAGGCATTTACACTCTGATGGCAGACAGATTTACCACTCAGTGTGTCGATGTCTGATAGTAAGCTGGGCACAATGGAGTGAGTCATTCATTCACTGCTGACGTCAGTTTGTAGTGAACGGGACGTTGTTCAGGAAAAGTGAAAGACTCAGGACTTTCTTTTTTTATGTCCTCTACACACAAGACCTATTGTTCTCGTTATATGAGACACTGACATTTTGTTCTTGTCATCTTGACGTCACCAGATCTGACGACAAGGTAATCCGAGTCTAAATAGTGTTTTTGAAATGTTTCATTTTGAAAATATTTCTTTTGAAATAGGTTTTAGGTCTGCAGTGCCAATCTCCCACTGAAAAGAAAAAAAAAACTCCAGGCTGTTTGGGGAATCGGGGACTTTTCATTCCACTAAAGGGCAGCCACTGCCTACCGAATCTGCCAACAGTGAACCCCCCCACCTCACTGTTAACAGAACCAACCACAAACCATGTGCCACTGTGCCCTCCTCATCTCTCAGCCAATGATCAGTTTTTTTTCTCCCCTCATAGCGGAAGGGACCACTTAGAGTTAATTCAGGCCAAAGCCAGGTGGAGCTTAGTACTGGCTCCTTGCTGTGATTACTAAAAATTCTCTCTTATGAGATAGATACATAAGCAAACGTTCATTACAGAAATCAAAAACATTTCTCATTTTTTGCTTTCCAAACAAACTCCTCATTTTCTAGCCCATGTCTCTCCCACTCAAAGCGGAACTTGGGTGGGCAAGTGCACTGTCACTGTGGAAAATGCTGCACAACAGGCTGCACTTTTGCTGTTTCCTTTCTCAGGTTCCAGGATACATTAAAACCAGTTTGTGTTAGAGCATACAGTATATCATTGTTTGCTAATCACTGATACACATGCATGTCTATATCAGCACATATGTTGTCAGATATACAAATATAAAAAGCACCACACAGATGTTTAATTTGCTTACAGGATGTGTTTTTGATCATATGTACATCTAAAAACACTTAGACACTTAAACACTTAATTGAAAACCTTCAACTCTCTGTGTTTTTTATTCAAGTGGTAAGGTGTGTCATAGTTGCAAACCTTTTTACTGAAAAAGATTAATGACCAAATATGATTCAATGCATTGGAACTCTACAATAACCTCGTGCTGCTCTGTTGGTCTTCACACCTTTGCTTTTATACTTTTTTGCTCAGTTAGTCAGATTATATCTGAGGCAAGGCCATTTATACATTTAAATATTGTTTTTATACCTGAGAACCTTATGAAATTGTCACCCATTTAATTATATTGTTGTAGAATTTGACAGTCATGGCATTTCATTGGTGTCTAATTCATTATATTTAAGTTTTAAGTTGGGTTTTATTTAAGGATATTATAGGTTTGATGACTGACTGGGAGGCCCGGCCCAGATAATCATGACACGCATATATACATCTAATCTGCCTTGAAAGATAGACAGTACATGCTCTTATCAACCAGAAACAGTGCGTATGTGTTATGGTATTTGAAGCTTCTGCAGCACACTGACAATGCAATGTGGTGTTTTTATTCCCACAGGTGTTTAATTTTGATGTGCGCCAGCTGCACTGGGCAGAGTACATGGAAAGTTACTGCATGGGCACCAAAAAATACGTCCTGAATGAAGAGCTGTCGGGCCTGCCTGCTGCACGCAAACACCTCAACAAGTAAGAGTCTGTTGAATCAAACATGCAAACAGAAAATACTGTATGTGAGAGGGCGCTCACGGATGGCTGCCATTCTGTCGAAAATAGGCGGCTTTTGTTTCATCTAGGTCAGCATATAGTAGATAATTCTTTGCATTAGCACTTAATATCCTCCAGGCATTTCAAGTACTTTGTTTATCCTTCCATTAACTGCTGATATCTACTGCATTTATCTGGAGCACCTTTTTTTTTTTCCCCAGCCAAACTACTAACTTCAGATTATCATTCCCAGTGGATAGTACAGTTACAGTATCAGTAGTCTTCTCCCCTTTAATTAAGCTTATGAATAATTTCAGCATGCAGAAACTTTCAATAGAAAATTAAGAGAGCTGAACTTGAATGCAATTTGTGTGTGTTTGTACATAATATAAAAACTTCACTCATGTACTCAAGTGTACATCTGTTTTCCAGGCTGAGGAACATCCGTTACACCTTCAACACCATCCTGGTGGTGCTCATCTGGCGTGTTTTCATTGCCCGATCCCAGATGGCCAGAAACATCTGGTACTTCGTGGTGAGCCTCTGCTTCAAATTTCTCTCCTACTTCAGAGCCTCCTCCACCATGAGATAATGACCCAGGGTCACGGTGGAGAGCGGTGGGGTGAAGAAATGAAAAAAAAAACACCGGCTGTGGATGTTTGAGAGGTGCCTGAGCTCAAAGCCCTTGGTACCACGCTGTCCGTCTCTGGCCCCCCCGTGTTTTCTCCGATACTCGAGGATCTAATGGAACCATTAAACCCGGCTACACACCATGAACACAGACAGAGCTATCAGCCCAGCCTGGAGTCACTGCAGTCTAAATGTTGCATATTTTGGATCTTTCTAACCTGATCTCTAGCATTTCCTAAAATTCAGAGGGATACGGATTTATCTCACGACATACAACGCTCCGACTAACAGCACTCGGACAAGTTCAAGAAGCAGGACCACGTGTCCTCGTTCTGTTCATTTCCAGTCTGTACTCCCACAGCTTCAGAGCTCCTTAACCTGCTCTGTCTTTTCTGTCTGCTTGACTGCCTGCAAAACAAAGCTATGCACTGGATGATGCTCTGCTGCTCAGCTGGTTTTGAGTCAGTCCAGGCTTTGTTCCTGTAGGTCTCTGCTGTATATGTAATCTTTCATTGAAGAATAACCACTCCAACTGCTGTGTAAGTTGTATTTTTCTGCTGTCACCTGGAAAAAAAAAACCCTTCCATTTTCTTTTTTTCTCCCTTCAAGTTTGTGTGTGGGTCTTGTCAAGTTTTACAGTAGTAGGGCCTGTGGAAATGTGTTAAAATGCTGTTTCAAAAATGTACAATAAGCAGGGTTTTCTAAGGTTTTTTTCATGTGGCAGCAGCATTTGCTAAGCAAAGCATAAACTACACTCAGCTCCTGGGGCGTCTGAGCTTGTTTTGCACATTTAGTTGGAGACAGTTGAAGTATGACTCTGTCTGACTTAGGTCATTTTCAGAAAGGCTTTTCTAGGAATCATTGTTTAAAATTTGTCTTGCCCTCCCAACCCAACTCCCAAGACCAAAGCCATTTCAGCCAATGTTTATCACAGTTGCACCAACAACTTAATAAAAACGGTTGTTGGACTACTGCAAGAGAAAGTTGACAGTGCAGGATTGTGGGGGTTAGCTTATACTCTCCCATCCCTCACAAAGAGTCATTAGCCGCCATCTCTTCCTGCTTGGCAAAGACAGACACTCAACTATAATGCACTTCTGTATGTCCCCAGTGGACTGCAGTGGCTAGTTCCCTAATTAATGACCAAGCACAATGTAGATTGTAATACGATGGCTTTACCCAGTGCCTACAAACTCCTTGCATCAGCAGATCTTGCAAATCAAGCTTCTTCTACAGGTTCCTTTTTGTCATGTGTAAAGCAATTTTTGCCAAAATACCTCTTAGCTAACGGACTCGTAGCTCAGTAGAGGATGAGACGGATGTAGTTGAAGAGAAATTTTGTCACCTTTTTGGCTTCTTTTTCTCCAGTATGCTTGAGAATTTGAACACATTCATTACTAGTTAACGATTTGAGTCACAAACATATGCTGACTCATCTTTTAGTACTCTACTGTTCAGGTAGGTCTAAGTGTAGCTCACCATCTTTTGTGAAAGGTTTTATTACTGTAGTTATTGTCCTCTTTGTGTGTTTAAATAACTCCTACGGGTCTAGTTTATCATGTTACTGGTCTGTTTACCACCTAAGTTGCTGCTGTAAATACAGGTATGCAGGATTCATCTTTTGCCGTTAATACCCTGCTGTTACACATCTGGACCATTCTGTTGCCTTCATCACCCTGTGTTGCTAAATGAGATATTTGCCTTTTCAGACAGGAAATGTAGGCTTGTTTCAGAATTGGCAACATAAGCTGAAATTGCGTTTTCTTACATCAGATTTTTCTGAGGTTTTATAGGAATTCACCCTCAATGCCATAGTAAGTCTACAATTAACATTACCTGAGGTTTACCTGGGTAGCTGTGTGCACTTTGTATTTGTCTTTTCTGTTCCTCAAATCCCCCTATTTCTCGAGCACACTACAATGTTTGAAGAAGCGGGGTGTGATGATCTTTGGCTGTGCTTGCATGTGTCTTCTCAGAGTGTCTTAGGCCAAACACCTACATGTACATCCTGTGAATGTCCTGGAGTCATTAAAGAATGTGATTTCGATCTTTTTCACTCTGAAAGCATGAGCCATTTTACACAAGATCATGCACCTTGATGGAAGAATACACCCTTTTTTTGGAAAGATGTGCAAGTGTGAATCGTGCCTGAACTTTTGTCAATATTCTAACAATGTGAAAAGAGAGCAATCAGATCTATGTTTTCTAATTATTTTGTGAACAGCTCTATTTAGGTAGACTTCTGACTATAACAGATGTATAACAGATGTATTTTTATGCTAATGACATTGCGTGGCTATTTTACTGACACAAAGCTTACAGAACCGACTTCAGCTGCTGTAAATAATACTTTAAAAAGTAAATATGTAAACGTAATATCAGTATGTTCAGAGCTGAATTTAACTGTTATAAGTTGCTTGACCTTTGACTATACTGTATGTGTCCATGTACTTTTTTTTTTTTTTTTTCTCTGAATGTAATAGAATAACACAGCCTGACTTCTTTGCACAGACAGAATCTTCCTCTGACTCCTGAAACAAGAAATTAACAATACTGTAATTGCCTGTAATTTTAATATTAAGCAAATGTTTGTTTATTGGAGGGCAGTGCGATAAATTCTTGCTGTTGTAACTACTTATGACTGTGTGAGTGAGTAGGTCAGTTGTGTTGTGGTGAACGGCTGTTGTAATGTTCTCGTGTAGTGTTGTGGGTGGAAAATGGCAACGGCGTGTCTAATTCAGGGTTCCTCCTCATATTCTCAGTTTTGATGTCAGGAACTCTGACTACCAAATCATACCAATTGTTAATCAAACAGGGCATTGCACACAAGTAACATCAGCATCCATTTGGAGCAAATCTTAAATGCAGTCACAATGATCCATTATTCAACTAACTTAAAGCCCTTGAAATTGTGGTGTGTGTTTAACATTTAATATTTGTTACTAAATACACAACAAAGTAATAGTTTGACATTGATTTGCGTTCTTGACGAGAGTTCAATGAGAAGATTGATACCATTCATGTCTTTACGCTAAATATGAAACTGCAGCTAGTTAGCTTAGCAAAAAGCGTCCAAATTGGGGGATACAGCTAGCTTGGCTCTGTCTAAAGTTGAATAAAATCTGCCTACCAGCACCTCTAAAGTTCACAAATTAAGACTATTTCTTAGCCAGGTGCAGTAACTTTCTGGAGTCTAAACAAACTAGATATAGCGTGTTAATTCGTAAGCCTTATGCGCTAGCATGCAAATTTTGTTAACTTTAGACTGAGCCAGGCTAGCTGTGCCCCTCTTGTTTCCAGTTTCTGTGCTAAGCTAAGTGGTTGCTGGCTTCAGCTACATATTTATTGTACACACACGAGAATGGTATCAATCTACTTTCCGCAAAATGTCAAACTATTCCTTTAAAGTTAGGAAACATCCTTTTCTTTTTTTTTTCTTTTTTTAATTATTTTTTTTTTTAGCTGATCTGACTCAGGATGGTGTGTGTGTGTGCGTGTGTGTGTGGTTTGATCAGATTTGATTGTCCTGTCATCAGATTTTGATCCAAATGTTGCTAAATCCTTATTGGAGCACAGACGTGTGATGTCACCTTTTTGTAATTGAGCCCCACCCACTTCAAACCAGTGAGTGCACAAATAAAAACACACATACAGAAATCTTTCATGTGAAATAATCAACACTATTCTAACTTTGGTAGGAAATGTGTCCATGTAAACCCTATTACACATAGTGAGAAAAGTGTTTGAGGAAATGGGTTTTCAGGGCATTTTAAGAAAACTTGTCATTTTGAATAATGGATCGCAGTTCTTGAAACTCATTTGGATTTTGCACTTACACTGGTTTATGTATATAATGCTTTATTTTCTTTTGTTTTCCCACCAGGCTTTTGTTGGACTAAATACTCTGTTCTTATGGTTATTTAAAAAAAAAAACTTTGTTCCTGCAAAAACATCATGTATTTTTCAACTTTTTACAGGTGTTGATGCACTGTTGTTTTCATGAAGTAGAAATGTTATCAGTCTGTTTTTCTTCTGCATGTTTCAAAGTCAATGGCCTGTGTATCGACTGTCTACATCAAAGTAGGAGTTATGATTTTATTTTTTTGATATTCCTTCTTTTCAGAAGTGTTATGGCCGCTCCTTTTGTCATGGCCAACACAACATGGGTCAATATTATTACACTCTACTAGGATAAGAGTGCAAATTCTAGTTGAGTTTTCCTCTGCAGTAAAGAATATGTTCAGATGGTTAAATGGTAACAGTGTAAATGTTCATTGCTAAATGTCTTCTTTGTGTGGATCTTGAGGTGACTCTCGTTTATCTTTCCTACCTTGGGCACCGTGACAAGTACAGGCCACTGTGTTCAATTTCAAAAGGAGGAAAAGGAGTTCTTGCCACAGTCATTGTCAATGTGAAACTCCAAAAACAATAAATCAATGGGTGCCTTTTTGTTTGTAAACCAAAAAGAAGGAATAAACCATGTTTAATCCTCTTCTGATTCAGACATGTCTTCTCTGTAAAAATCTTGACTCTAGTTGGTGTTGTAAAGTTGTTACCATCCGAAACATAACCAGGAAGTGACAGCATGATTAACAGTGAAACAAATGAACCATTAGTCTCAATCTGTCCAGCTGACCTGTTTCCTGTGGTGCATAACAGATCTGTCCTCCATTTCACTCACTGTATCTGGAAGCCAGATTAAAGTGGAGGCTATTGAACAGCTCCATTAAGATTTAATGCTGCCATTCAGGATTATACTCTTCCTCTATGAATGGAAGGATTGGCCTGTCGTCCTTTTGGATGACTCACTTTTCATTTTCTAGAAACAACTTACTCGGGGTACTGTGGGGAAACGCTGCCTTACCATATTATCAGTGCCCTGCCACGCTAACTCTTTGGCAAGTTTTCATATTTGGTGTTAAGTTTATGATGGGGTTGAGTTAAGGTTGTTACACATAAAGGCTATGAAAGCTCACTTGATGTCTGTAACTGTGTAAACCCATACAGGGACATTGGTAACATGATTACTGTTCCACATAAATGCTGTTGAGTCTGATCTGTTGCCCTCAGTTGGCTATGGTTGCCAAGCAAGCAGACGCTGCAGATCATGTCTGGATATTGTTGCACACTGGAGAGGTTTTGCTCTTCACTAGAAGAGACAAGGTTGAGGGCAACAGTCATCAAACCTTATTTAAGAGAACATGTTTTTAAAATTAATCTAAAACTGCCCTAAATTAAAAAAAAAAAAAAGTGAAAACTGATTCTTGTATGTTGTGGTGTATGATAAGTAGGCATAGTGAGATGGAATAAACTGATATTTATCCCATCCTGACTTTTGGACATCTACTGTGTGGTATTAACAGTATTACACTCATTTGTACATATAAAGTGACAAACTTGTTAAGGAAGAAAAAGAACTTGAGAGAGAAGTTCAAACCAACTTTCTCATCGCCACACACTTGGCCAATTGCTGCGTGAATGTCAGATTGTTGTTTGACATCATAAAAGTGTGCAGTTGCAGTCTCTCGTTTAAATTTTCTTTCATCGGTCTTTCTGAAAAATGATGCATGCTCCTGGGGTTTACTTCCCACATTCTAAGACAAATTGGTATCCTCTACAGCACTCACTTTTAGAAATTGAAACCTTTTGCCTTTTTAACAAAGTTGAATAACAATTTTTGGCACACTAAAGCTAAATATCCTATGCTAAATTAACTAGCACAGAAGTGCTGGTACTCGCGTCATTGTAACTTGGTTTTGTTCCTATCAATAATATTCACAAACACTCATCTAAAGTCAATTTTCCAACTCTAGCTGTAATCTCTGCTGTCTAGAAACCTCCACACTGTTCAGTCTTCTCTTTCCTGCTGTCATTACAGACATGTCTGAACTAACCGCAACCCCTGGACTCGCCTCTTTTGTCGAGTTATGTTTAACCCCAGGGGTTTGTTAAAGGCAGGTATAAATAGAAATGTTAAACAACAATGTTAGATTATTTTATAAATACGTCCTTATTTAAACAACACAAGGAACTTTTGAATGTGTTTCTGGGCTGGATGTTAAGTTATTTGCATTATTACAATGGCTTATGATTTTTAAAGAGGTTTTCTTATTTCTGCAACAGAGCACGGGAAGTTTCAGTTAAACCTCAGTTCTGTTTTTCTTTTCATCATGCCTAACCTAACATGGAATTTTTTTTCTTATTTTGACAGAACTAGGCTTCCATACACTCAGGACCAGGAAACTCACCTGACCAAAACAATTTACAAAACTGGTTTTCCAGCAGCTTTTCAGCTTTGACAAATGTATTTGTTTTTTTCAGCATTTAGTCAAATTCAAATCATTTTTGCAGGCTCCTCCCTACAGGAGGTGGGTCAGCATTTAATTAAGAAGATGACTAGCTGAGCTATCATGAATCAGGATTCATGCCTAAAATGACACTAATAAGGCTGGAATAAACTGTGGTTTAAAGACGATTGGAGGTAAATGGTTGTAAATATACAGGTTAGTTTTGTTGTTCTGTCCTGAGCAGGAAATAGACGTGGGAGAAATTAACTCCCATGTAATGGACAAAGTCCTGACTGTGAACAAATAGGAAGAAGTAACCTGATTTTCTGTCTTATCTGTCTTACCTAGGTTTAACTTTTATCTCACTCTCATTATCTTTTCTATGAAGCACACAGCCTTGTTTGTGTAAGGTTGACTGCTTGTTGGCATCTTACCAGCTCAAATAGAGTGCCTTTAACAAAGATACACTATCATAAAATGCTTCTGTTGCTTCCAGCTTTGCATAAAAAATTCATGAACATTAAATGCCCTCATAACTCTGTTGCTCTGGAGTAAAGCTAGAGACAGATGCCCTGCCACTGATCTGAGTTTATCTGTGAGGTAGGGATGGCTTTAATCCTTTTGACAGTACACAAACAGAAAAATTATAAACACAATAGGCAGTGACTCTTGACTCTCTTGTTTCCATCTATTGTGTGGGCAGTCAGATGCTGAAAACAGTCTTACAGGTATTTTATGCTCCTCTCTGTAACACCTGACAACAGCCGCCTGGCAACTGTGGCCCAGCAACCATGCCAAGCACTGAGTCACAACCAGCCGAGCTCACCCAGTGGGACCTGGGCCGCTGGGCTGCATAAACAGGAACCAGGGGCTTACAAGGCTTAGAGTGGGAGCCCTGAGGCAGAAAACACACACACACACACACTGAACTTCTATACTAATGAATGTTAATGTGTGGGCCCGTCAGCACTTAAAGTAATAATCTTGGTTATTTTTGTATAGATAGCTGTCCATTTTGTTTTTGAAAGCTTTTAGATTTGTTGTTGTGAACACTTGTCTAATGAGTCTGTGCTGGGAAGAAGAATCATCTGCCACACAGGAAGTGATGCATTCACATACATTGCTTGGTAAAACCAGAAAGAACTGGTTATGAGAAAAGATAACCAGTAGATTTACAGCACATATACTTAAAGCTGCATCAACTGAATATGTGTAAAGTGAAAGCTGCTGTTCACAGTGACAAATCGACAGACAATAATCACTGTTTTCCGACATGTTCGCCACAATAACTTTATAATGAAACAATATGTCAACGTCTGTGTTGTGTTTACAGTTTGTTATGCTGCCCCCAACTGGTCAAAAAATGTGCTGATGCTGCCACGTGTTTTCACTATGATACATTTTCTTTTTCTAAACTATACTGACTCCCCTGCACCTCCTGTCTATTCTGCCTATTCTTGATTGCTTGTTGTGGTTGACACATCTCACTGTCCGAGGCTTTATTTGTAGATGGGTATATAACAGTGACATTTTATCCTCCCGACATGAACACCACATGCAGCTTCACACCGCTGTCTGGTAACTAAAAACTTTTAACTTCATGCGGTCAGATCTGTTACGTCTTTGCTTTAGTCACAAGTCCGAGTCACACTGTTCTAAAAGCTTTGCCTCAAAGGTCACACTGACCATCACAGTTTATTTGGTATTCCCAGGCTTTCACAAGGAGCTCCCTGACTCAGAGAGACAGTAACTGCTGTAAACCTAATGAGAGCAAAAAGCATCAAACATGAAATTCTTCTCTGCAATGGAAATTGAATTTTCTCCAATAAGCAGGAAGCAGTATATCTCAAACTGATCAAAGAAGACAAAACGCTTAGCAAAGTCCCCCAAAATTTTATCCAAAATTTAGTAGATTTTCAATTTAATTTCTCTACCATTCTTCTCCTTTTCTCTTCCTGCATCTACGTCAGCATGTGTCCACATATGCAACAGTAACAGCTAGCCTCCCTTGGATCTTTGTTTGAATTTTATGACTGTTTCTCCTCTTTGAATGCTTTACAGAATCTGGGAATTTTATGTCTTTTAGTGTTTGCAGAGGAACCGAAACTCCTCACAACACACCATGGCTGACCTTGAGAGTGCAAACACTTCTCACCGAGAAGATTACTACAGTTCATTTAGTGTTTTGTTGTGACGTTTGAACTCACCAACCACCCGCTGCCAGCTTTTACTGGCTTTTTAATGAGTATGTCCTTACACACACATACACACACACACACAGGTCTATAAACCATTTTGTCTTCCCAGTAGAACCCCCAGTCTGGATGTGTGTGTTAGTGATGACGACCACCACTGCCGCTCTGCTCTCTCTCTGTTTTTGGGTAAACACCAGCATCCATGCTGCTCAGTCAGGTGAGTGATAAGATGGTCACCAAACAACATGACTTGTCTTTCATTGGTACTTGTATATAGTCAAGATGATGCAACTGTACAGAATGAATCTGAGAGGTTTGATAAGTTTTCTTCCTCTCTCTTAGGTTCAAAGTGTGGAGTTCCTCAGGTGAGGAGCCCAGTGGTTCCTTCTCTGAGGGTGGTTGGAGGGTCCGAAGCCACATATGGATCACATCCATGGCTGGTCAGTGGTTTACTTTAATTTTATTTATCTTGCTTTCTTGTTTTTGCTGAGCAGTCATTGGGTGTGGTGTATTTGCTCATCTATGAGAATACTTGCGGAGTGACATCTTTAGCTTTGAATTTTCTTATCTTTGCCTGCTCAGTCCTGATAGATATCAGTACTACTCATGCAGACAAACCACTTCTTCTATTCACCACAAACAAACTACTGTTGCTTTTGTAACAGTCATTTCCTGTGAGAAACAATCTAGTGGCAAGGTTTTAAGAAACATGTTGATGAACTACTGCTTTATAAATTACTTACACTCTGCAGTAATATGAAGAACTATAGAATAGAAATTTAGCTACATAAAAACATTGCAGTATTAATTAGTTGCTCGAGTTTGATACTAAGGCAGTTGATATAATATCAAAAATATAATACATATTTTGTCTTGCAGGCTCAACATCTTACATGTTTTCAGCTAATTTGGACTTAAAAATTTTAAAAATGTATTTACTGTTCATGATGCACATTTTTAAGAGTAATTTACACAACTATTTGCGCATAACTAGGTACGCGATAATGCTAATGCTAATGCTGGTTTAAGTTACCTCTGCATTCGCTCCACTTTTCAGATCCGGGGCTACCCGCTAGACCTTGACATAATAGCAATTTCTGTTGCGCTGGTTGGTACAGGGTGATAAATATATTGACAGCTATTGCATGGTCTGCCATAGTGTAGGCATTCACAGCCCGAAAGGATGAATCTTGACTGATGACTTTTCGTCTCACTCATAGCCTAGCTTAAAGCTAGGAATTTAGCTTTTTTCAAGATTAAAGCTAAAACAGCATGCTAACATTCATACTCTAACATGATACACTAACATGCTAGCAAAGTATTAACTGTATGCTTCAGTTAACACACTTCTGCTGTTAGTACGATTGCATGCCAACAAGCCAACATGCTAAATGCTAAGTGCTACTAAATTTCTGCTGCCCTGTTACTGTGTTAACTTGTTAATGCACAATAAATTACATTTTGAAGTTGATTATAATACATATGGGCATTACAATTGAAGTAAAGTGCAGTTTCATCAGACTGATGAAAGTTATAAGGATGGTGTCATTTTAATGAGTAAAGTGTAATTATTTCCAGTGGTGCCAAAAAAGACGGAGTAACACTTTTTCCAAATGATAAAACAATTACATTCAGACACTTCTCTTGTATTAGGCTCACATCTGGATGAACCATTTTTCAGCTTTGTAAAAGTCAAATTTCTCTCAAGCTTATATCTGTGCTCAGATTTCCCTGCGGAATAAGGGCTCTCATTTTTGTGGAGGGGCCATCCTGACGAACCGCTGGATAATGACAGCTGCACACTGCTTTGCATCAATCTCCAAGTACGGTTCTTAGTTGTGTGCTGCCATTCTCCCTTTTCTGTTACATTTTACACATTGTTCTTTGTGTAAAAGCACACATACTCTTTCCCAATCTGCATGCTGCCAGTGCACATTAGGTAACACTTTATTTTACAGGTCCTGCAATTTTATACTAATTAATTAATTTGCATATTTAGTGGTTAATTTTTTAGGATATTTTACAGAAAGGGTGGTGCAATTTGGTACAAATTATAAGAAAAAACTGAAAAAAGTGTTAAGTTGGTTAAATTAACTATTACATATGAACTCAAATAATAGTGAGTGGGTACTCACCAACTTAACACTTTTTTCTGTTTTTTCTTATAATTTGTGCCAAATTGCACTTAACTGTTACATACCTGCAAATTTCCAGGGAATTAGTATAAAAGAGAAGCACCTGTGAAATAAAGCATTACTGTGCATTATTGTATGACCATTTCAATAGACTGACATTAACCTGATACTTTTCTTCTCTGTCTAGAGAGTTTCTCAGTAGTGTGACAGTGGCAGTGGGAGAGTTTGACCAGAGAGTAGATGATGAAGAGGAGCAGGTCTTTCTTATCAAGTCTGTCTCAGTCCATGAGAAATACCACTATGCTTCACCTATGAGCTATGACATAGCACTGGTAGAGCTGGATCAACACATTCAACTAGGCAAGTTTCCATACTGATCATTAGTTAAGTACACCCACAAACAAATATGCCCTTAGCATTGATTTTTCTAAATCATTATGTGACTTTTCAACAGGAGCCCTTGTCCAACCAATATGTCTACCTTTACCTGATGAGAACATCCCACCTGAAACCAGTTGCATTGTGGGTGGATGGGGGAGGATAAAGGAAAGTGGGTCAATTTCTTTATCCAGCTTTAAGACTATTGTTAAAGCAGATTGAATATTCTGTTCTGTTCTATTTTATTGTACTGTTCCTTAGGGGGTCGTCTCCCTGCTGTACTGAGAGAGGTCCGGTTGGACTTGGTGGATGCAGCCAAGTGTAAATATGTTCTCCAGACTGTCAAAAGGGCAATTCTGAACCAGGGACCAGTGCGGCCTCAAGCAGCCATGACAGTTCTTTGTGCAGGGCCAGAGAGAGGAGGGAGAGATGCCTGCCAGGTAGCTGCAACATCCTCCTGTCTATCTGTTAGACTGCACTCCATATAGTTCAAGATCCCAATTCAACCTGAGCTACTGAAGGCAGTGATACTTCAGCAGTGATACCTTGGAGCTATGAATCATCAAACCATCGTACAACTTTATTATGTAGCTTTAAATAGTTTTTGCTGTGCAATTTATTCATCAACCCCCCATCTCTCTCTACTCCTCCATCATCCTCTCTCCAGGGGGACTCTGGGGGTCCTCTGGTATGTCCGGCAAAGTCAGGCAGTGGTCATTGGGAGGCACTGGGCGTAACTTCCTGGGGTAAGGGATGTGGTCGGAGCTGGGGAAACAACAGCAGCCGCCCCCCTTCCAAGAGAGGATCTCCAGGGGTTTTCACTGATGTCAGGCTGCTGCTGCCCTGGATCAAGCGTAAGCTGAGAGAGGGTAGGTTAAAATATGGTCATAATATGAGCCAGGCTGTCTCTCAGAGTTATGTATGAAGCACATCACAAAATGATTATTGTTTGTATCCATTTGTTTTTAACCATTAGTGACTGTATGAAACACACAGTGGATCACATGATCAAAGTTTATTGGGATAATCCAGTGCAGATACAAACTGGCCATCAAGTAACTATAATGTGCTGAATGGATTTCTGATGATGTGTGAAATGTATTGGATGTCTGAGTTGTGTTAGGGTTAGGTGAAGGAAAAATAAAGGGAATTATAATTCACTGGCACTAGTTTTTCTTTTTAATTTTATGTTCATAATGTTAACAAATTACATTTCCTGGTTTCAAAGAAAAAAAAATAAGAAAATGGAAACAATAAAAGGAATGTGTAAAAATATGAAGATGGAAAACAGATTATTTCAGAGTAATATAGTTATAGAGGTATTATATTTCCCAGTATTCAAGAGAATTAAGGCACCACCACTAAATTTAAGAGGATTAACTATAAATGCAATATTAATATAGATTTTAGATAAATTTTAAGAGGGAAGGATCATTAGGATCATATACTACAAGCAATCTCCCCTTGGTAGCTTTAAAAAGAATATCATTAAGTGCTCAAATTAGCAATAAATATATTAAGATAAGTATTATTCCATTAATTAATGAACATATATATATATATAGATCTTCCGGGTCGGGTCAGGTTTGGGTGATTGATTAACGCCTTTGTTCAAGTTGGGCGGTGTGGATTGGCTCTCACAGGTCAGCGGCCATAGTGCAGCAGAAGCCTCTGTGTGTATGTTTGTGTGTGAGCCAGCAAGCACATGTACATAAGGGGGGGGGGGGGGGGGGGGGGGGTATGTAATTATGAGAAGTGTAAGCAAGGAAAAAGACATCACCTGCAATAGTCTCACGCCACGAGCATGCGAGCGCAAGCACCAGGATGTTGACTGCACCTCAGTTAACGGCCACAGATGTCACTAATGAGAAGGGATTTCTGATTCCTACATACAGAACCTTTAAAGCTGAAAAAAGCTGCTTGCTGTGGCTGAAAACAACATTGATGAGAGCAGTGAGAGTGAACCAAAACAGTGAAGTCGCATTCTGTAAAACCAAAACAATGAGCTAAAATGCTCCACAGAGCTGAAGGGAACTGCAGAGTCAGATGATAATTCTCAGTGATTTTGTCACTACATGCAACATCTTTCACATTGCACGTAGTCATTTGATGCGTTGTTAATGTAAAAAATTTGATTAGAGCAGCTTCCAGTTTACACACAGAGCTCCCAGGACAACTACCGCTGCCATCTGGTAACTACCAAACAAATACTCTGGAGCAGTTGGGGATTCAATGTCTTGTTCAAAGACACATAAACAGTGGCTAAAGGAGGAGAAAATGTCAGGCAGTAAATAACTTTTTCCCCCACCCACATATCCATGTAGTCAAAAGCCTGCTTTTCTAACCTTTAAGAGATTGCGTCCCCATCATAATGTGATCATAATGATGCAGACTATGTGTACAGTATGGTACTCTTCTGTATGGCTAAACAGTACCTGTTTCAGTCAAGAATGGATCTGTACATCCCATACCTGTAAATGATCACAATTTTCCAACTTCAACTTGGATCTGAAGAGTTATTGATTTACCATCATCAAAGTCAGCTAAACTATTCATGGGAAGTGCTACTTCAGCCCCGGAAAACAGTTGTATAATGTCTTCAGTGGCTCTGGAAAAACAGAAAATAACCCTGATGATGAAATAGTGATGTCATCTACGGCTTGATGACTATAAATGTATAATAGAGAGCCACGTTTCAAACTGGAGCTGTGAAGTTTGAAAGATATGGGCGTTTGCCAGGCAGGAAGGGTCTAACAAAAATATGTTGTAGTTAGTAAGCAGTTAAAGTTATTTTATAGCAATTTTGACCATTCTTTTTTAACTTGTCATTTGAAAGTCCCACTTTATGGAAGTGCGTAATTCAATTGCTGGAATGCCACTTCAAGCTCAGAGGTTTGGATATTAAGGGTACTATTATTATTACACTATTTTAAATGCTTTATCATGATGAGGTTTATTTGTCAATAATACAGCTGAATGAAACATCATTTCTGTCAGGACTAGGGTATAAAAATGACAAAACATAAGAATATTTAATGGAGGAGTATTATCAACGAGCTGAGTATATCATATACTGCTATAACATTTAGAATACTTTGGTAATTGTTCCTAGAAATGAGGTTTAATACAAGTATGTAGAGGTATGTGTACACAATTCTACCATGAGATTATTTAAGTATTTGTGTCTAAATAGAGATCTGCCTTCTTGTTTATTTCCTCTTTTTCATCTGTCTGTGTTTGCTTTAGCTGATGAGCAGCAGCAGGGAACGACTCTATCAAGTGAGTTGTTTTTCCTTTCATCACAGCAACTCTTATTCATCTATATTTCATAATGTGCACATGCGTCTTTGATGTACACAGTACATGTGTGTATATGTGTGTGTGTGTGTGTGTGTTTCAGGCCTCTGCAGCGTGAAAGATGGGCCTGTAACTGACAGTGAGGGGGTGATCAGAAACCCCGCCCTCCCTGGTGATCACTATGAAGATAACGAGTGAGTGACACTTCAGAGAAGAAAAAAGTAGCTAATGAATCATTCTGTGACCCAGCACCATAAACCATACCAATGATACTTCAGTTTTTTATCAATCTGAATAATTATTTAATGTTTTTAAATGTCAAGATCAGAAAATTATGAAAAACAAATATTTGCCTTTTAGTTCAGAATGGTATTAATATAGAGAAGGACTTTTTCTACGAAATAAACCAATAATTACAAAAGCATGTGTGTTAATTGTGCTGCCCTGGATATATTCTGTCTGTCTTTGTCCCCTCAGGCTGTGTGTGTGGAGCATCAGTGTTCCTCCAGGTTATAGTATTCTGTTGGAGTTTGATCATTTTAATTTGGAGGATGACTCATACTGTCGCTACGATCGACTAACTGTTTCAGTAGGGAGCCGAAGGCCTGTTGGTGAGTTTCACACACCCATGACAAGACTGACAATTGGAGTTTTAATCACCTAAACCTTTATCAGACCACCCGCTACGTTAGAAATATACCTTTTAGGAAATACACTTGTTTGTAAGAGTGAGACTAGAAGATCGATATCAATCTCATGCTTGTGCTTTAAGTACAAAGCTGGAGTCATGATGACTCTCTCAGTGAAAAAATAAGCCTAAAAACATCTCTAAGTTCACTATTTTACACAATGCGTCTTTTTTCTTATACCTGTACATAAACTTTATAGATTGTGAGAGGAGTTGTGTGATGGAGCTTTTTTTTTATTTTTATGAAACAACAGTTTATTCAGCTGCCCGGTGCTTCTGTGCAGCATCTCTGGCTGCAGCACAGGTTGTCAAATACAGTGAGCACAGATTTCAGCTTTGTTCTCTGCACTGGCACGACAGTGCCAAACCTGACTCACTAACCGTGATGACAAGACTTCTGGGAAGCTGAGCACAGTCACAGTTTAATAAAAGTATTTCCTGAAAAGTTGAACTATCCCTTTAAACCCCCAAAGGACTGAACCTTTTTTACATCTATCTAAATACAACAACAGGTGACATCACAGACCAAACTTCACTATACATTATTTTATATGTTTAGTCATCTTCTCCTCTGCTGTTTTTACAGGGATATTCTGTGGAAGTGTCCCCCCGGGCCCAGTACTTCTGAATAATTCCCAGAATGCAACACTTCTCTTTTCCTCTGACATTAGCGGCGCAGGAAGCGGCTTTATTGTCAGGCATCGTGCTGTCCAGGGACACTCTGATCCTGGTGGGAAACCCAACATACAACATAAACACGCATGCATGTTACACAGGCACATGTACATACCTGCATGCACAGAACAGTGTAGTAACATTATACACACACACTCGTGCTCTGTGTCCGTCACTTAACTCAAACTGTATACACACTCTGTATGTAGAGTACATACACAGTGTCATCCTCTGTTGATTCAGGATCTCGTAGCAACCTGGGAGCTGTGCAGACAGATGTCCCATGACACGATAATGAGCTGCACAAGACACACACACACACACACACACACACACACACACACACAAACTTGTGCTGAATGGCTGCGGAGAGGATGAACCCAGCTGCTAATAATGTGTCTTTTGTTTTGAGTGTGCAGATGAGTGTGTTGCATTACACTCAGCTGTCTTGTGTAAGTGTATTAATGCTTGTTGTGCCTCCTCCCGTGTGTGTGTGTGTGTTTGTTTGTGTGTGTGTGTGTGTGTCTGCAATCAGGATGTGGGACAGTTGTTCTGGTTGAGGATCAGGCTGCTGTCCATAGCCCACATTACCCACAATTCTACAGTAATGACTGCGTCCTCCGCTGGGTGGTGTATGCTCCTGCGGGTCATGTTATTAAGGTGATGCACATGATCTTCCACATGAATCAAAATGAATGGCTTTAAAATGCAGCTAATCAGAAACCAAAGGCTGATTCTCCTGTCATGTTTCAGCTGGACTTTGCTGATTTTGACCTGGAGGAGTCAGACAGATGCTTGTATGATTCCCTCACAGTCCTGGCAGATGTGGAGGGAACAGAAGAGATAGGTAGGGTGGTTGAACTAGATGGCATAACTCAAACAAAAACATTTGATTTTGTTTCAACATGAACCGGATCACTGAATTGGAAGAAAGAGATTTACTTCCTCCTGTTTTGTGTAGTGGTGCTGTGTGGTGGCAGTATCCCTCCCCCCGTCCTGTCCTATCACAGCGTCATGGTGCTGCAGTTCACTTCAGACAGCAGCATCACACATAGAGGCTTCAAGGCAACTCTGGCATTCATTAGCCATACAGGTATGTGTGTTTGATGCATGTGAGCTACATTTTTACCCAACAGGTAAAACCAGTGTGATGATCACCTATTGTACCTACATTCCAACAGTCTGAGTTTCAGGGGAAAGTTAATAAAAATTCAATGTAAAATCTGGAGTGTAGCAAGTATTGTGAGGCATGTTTCTGAATTCATTCTAGCACATGTTAAAACAATTCTACAGCCACACTAAAGGCTCTGTGAGGTTGGTGATTAGTATCTAATGTTTGCCACACTCACCATCAGAGTTTAGTGTGTTAGCATGCTAACATTTGCAAATTACCACTAAACACAATGTGCAGCCAAGGTGGGAATGTCAATAGTTTTTAAAATACTTGGTTATAAAACCAAAGTATTGGATAAATTAAAATTTTGACCTGATGATGGCAACTAAATTAAAACTTCACTACAATTCATTTTGACAACCAACTTTCATGACAATTTATCCAATACTTATCAAGACTCTTCCTCCTCTACACAAACCACATGTTTTTTGGGTTGTTTTGTTATTTTGCAGACCTTCATGATCATGACAGAACAGGTGTGGAGGGTCAGAAAGACGGTCGAAGAAGGCACCAAGATGATATGACAGCTAAGATTGGACACATAACATCATATGGTTGGTGGTTTGTTTCATATTTCCTTTGTCTTCTGACTGGCATGTTAATGTGTTGTTTAAAGGAGTCCTAGAACTGGAAGGGAACATGTGTGGAGGTGGAGAAAGAGAATGTCCTTGAGCAAGGCACTGAGCATTCAGCTGCTGCAGTGGAGCTGCAGTGCTCAACAGAAGAATTGGTACTCGACAGCTCCCAGTGATGAGCATGAAGCTCATTTGACTTGCTGAGTAAATTAAGGTTACATTGAAGAAGCCGTACTTTCCACCAGTGGTGTTATGGGCGCAACAAAGCAGGGAGCGTCAGTGGTATTTAGAATGGCAATGGTACATTTAACACTGGAGTCACAACTGAGACATGAGATGCACAATGACACACATGCTCCTGCAAACACACAGTTGAGACTGCAAACACACAGTTAGTTCAGTGACTTCTGTCACTGAACAAACACATTGTAGAGCTGTGAGGTTTTGTTGTCTGCTCCCTTTTCAGCTACTTTAAAGGAGAATAAGAGCTTCAGTATTAAAACAAGGACACTAGAAATGTAGTTCAGTATTCCACTGGCTATCTGTGGGAAGTATTTAACTTTACCAATGAAATGCTACAATTCGATTATTTCACACTGTGTATACACATATGTTTGATTAATATTGTAAAAATAGTAAAAAATAAATGTAAAAACGTAGTATTAGTAGTCTGCTAACAGCACTGGTAGAGACATGCATTATATATAGATCATTCTAGATTTTAGTACAGAGTTTTGATGTTACCAACCTTTGCAGTAGTATAATTCTGAGCACAAGGATCAATGAATATTTCAAAATTTCTGGAATTTATTGGCATAAAAATGGGTAAATTTAAAGATAACAAATACTGGCACAAAATATCAGTTTTCAGCTTCCATGGTTCAAAAATATCAGCTAAAACGTCGAACTTCAGGAAGAAGATTAAAAATACACCTTCTCCATGCCCCTGCAACTGCATCTCTATTACTGTGAGTGCACACACACACGCAACACACACACACACGCAACACACACAGAACTCATAAAATAATCCTTCTCTACAGAATTTTACCTGTTCAGATACTGTACTGTACTGTGTTCAGGGTGTTTCTGTTCACCCTGATCCCTTCCAGAGAGACAGAATCCCTCAACAGGCTGCCTGTAATAACACAGGATCTGAGAAACAGGATTGTGTGTGTGTGTGTGTGTGTGTCCGTGTGTGTCCTCTTTTATTTATCATTTGCCCTGAAAACTTCTTCCTCTCACTGTCTTCCCTTATTTTTTATTTGGCACTTCTCTCATGTTCACACTTTTCTGTTCCTCAATGATTTAATATTAATCCGGGTTTCTTTATATTTTGGATGGTTACACTTTGAATTAGGACTCAAACTAGGTTATATAGTCTGGCGGGTTTCCACATGACAAGAGTTCCAGTATTTTTTCATGAGACAGCAAAATTCTCATGAATCCTTACTGAAAAAGTCTGTTTTTTCCTCTGATACTTTATTCTCGTCTCTGCTGTCGTCTGCTCTGTCTCTCCTGCCTTCAACAGACTCGGCTTATCATCATTCTTTCTTTTCCTGTCATGTTTTTCAGCCCTCCCTTTTGTCATAAACCTGTCAACTCTGTGCTTGTATTTGTTCTTGTGAGTGTGTGTGTGTCCATGTGTGTGTGTGTGTCTTTCATACATAGCATCATATCTCCAGGGTTCACCGTCACCACACCCCCTTCCTTTGGGACCGTGATGCTCCGCCCACCCAGGTGTGCACTGACTCTGAATGAGCAGAGCCAACAGGTAAGGATGAGGAGCCCACAGCCAACTAATATTCCACCTGTAAGTATGAAGGTACAGTATGTATCAACAAAAATATTTGACGCAGAATTACAAGAAACAAAAAGTTATGTTTGTAGAACTTTTTTGTGATCAGTCATTTATCAGCATTTTCACAGAACTACCAACACAACAAGCACCATGATGATGTTATAAGAAAACAATTGAGGTGGGAGAAAAGAGGGTAGTAAAAAAAGGGAAGAAAAAGAGAAAAACAAGCAAACAAAAGCAGGAGTAACTTCTGTATCCAATGGTGACAATACAACCACTCTAGACATTATGATAGAGATTAATGAAGTTCATTACCATACAATAACTCATAACACAATGTTCCCAATGGCAGTGGCCATCTCAGTGTTTGTTTAAACACTTTTTGGACAGCCTTGTTTGACCTTTTGTATTTTAAAATTGGGAGAACCCCAAAGCGATATAATGGATTTTTTAGTGGCGATAAACCCAGAAAATAGCACCCTTCTCTGATTAAGTGTGAAAGTGTTATTGTTACTTAATAAACACAAGGCTGGGTGTGGAACTTATAAAATCTCAGTAACTCAGCCAAAGTGGAATAACAAATTTCCAAAAGGTTGAGATAAGAGGGAACTCCCAAAACATATGCGAGAATGTTACTGGGACATTATCACAGCAGAAAGAGTAGTTATAGTCTGAGGTCAAACCCATTTCATAGCGTCTGTATAGTGTAAATTAAGCTCTATGAAAAACCTTATAATTAATCACCTAATGAGCTTAATTCTTTCATGTAATTATTAGCTTTGACCTAATTATTTATCAGTCCAAATCAAGTCCATAAAGTCTGAGCTCATTATTCCATACAGAGACAGAGATTTCAGAGACATATATCAGAGAAATCAGAGAAATATTTCCCCAAAAATGGCTTTATAAATTCTTTCATATCGCAGTATTCAACTCCAGATGAATCTGTTTGATTTCCTTGTGATTCATTATTGTAGATAAATGAATAAAGGAGACATCCTTCACCTTTATGGCTTGTGACCCCTTAAATCAAAGCCATGACTATGTGCCACCACTCTTTCCACTAAGAGTGGAATTTCCACTAAGTCAGGAGTCATTTAGGATTGTTGAGCACATAATAGTCCTCTTATTATCAACCACCATCACCACCATCCATAACACAGAGCAAGAAGTTGGCTGCGATCTCTCCTCTGTGTCCTCTTTCTTTTACTCCTGTATCCAACACAAGGCCCTCAAAGTGTCCTATGACCCCTCTAACCCAGCAAATTGTCTTTTTAACTTACTCCCATCAGAGGGAAGATGGTGGTCTCCTTGGTACCAAAACCAGTAGATTTAAAAACAGTACATACCCTGTTGAACTCTTAACAACTCTGTGCCCCCCTCCATTCAGGATCCTCCATTTAAAGTGTAATGTGCACTTCATATTTGCACTTTGCACTGCAACTTTAATTGTAATATGCACTTTATTTTGCAGTTGCACTTTTCTGCATTCCATAGAATCCTATGTCTGTGGTCAGGCTGCTGTGCACTGTGCATTTTGTATTTGCACTACACAGCTTTCCTTTTTTATCTATGTCTGTGATTAGGTTGGCATGTAATGACTGAGGTCAGCACAGGAAGTAGGAATATTTCACTCTTGTTTCCTTTTACCCTTTACCTCTTACTTATGTAATTTGTATCATTATTGGGTCTGGAGGAAATTATATGTGTATGCATTGACTGTATTGTAATTTGAGCTGCACTGCACCGAATTCCAATCAAATTGTTGAAATGACAATAAAGTATTAAACTGAATTGAATTGAGAAGGGCCATTTATGATATAAACATTGATTTCATGTCACAGAAGGTGGCCTCCCATTTATACAGATGGATCAAAATGTTGCTTCCGCAACAATGTTTGGAAATAACCGCAGTAATAAACTTCACAGAAATAGAAATGCATCTTCGTACAGTAGGTGAAGGCCGCCCTCTAGTGACCAGGATTGGAAGTTATATGAAAGACCTTTAAAATATAAATTTATTAATGTCCAAGCCACTCTTTACAGGGCAATAGGAAAAGATAAAAGTGACATTTTGACTTGTCATTGCAGGAAAAGTACAGGTGGAAATATTAACACCAACGATGTTCCATTGACAGTGAACTAGCACTTGCACCACCAAGACCCTGGAACATGCACACCTACATGGAATGCAGCAATCCTTCATGTTATTAGTTAGTCAGCTGTGAAACAGGCCTGTTGCTTCCTCTGTTTATTTTTTCAACTTTGATTTCTTTAGGAAAATCTAAGTGAAAAAACAACATCTTGCTTCTCATTCATACGAGTGATGTGCTCATGCTGGGAGCTGAACAACAGTGTGACCACAGACATCTACTGCTCACCACCAAGCAGCTCCACAACAGCAGCTAAGAACTGATGCCTTGCTCAAGGGCACTTTGACAATAGCTGCAAGAGAGTGGTACTGATGAATGTGTTGGTCTCTCTTGACAAAAGCAAAGGTCTATAATTTAAAAAAGAGATAACTAAATCAGCCATACATCCTGAGTAGAGAATAATATTAGATATGATGAACTGGTTTCTAGTTTGTTATTCAGAAATGTTTTTCATAATACACTAATACAATAATAATATAATAAGAGGGATAATGTTGAACCTGCCTTCACTTAATCCTTTGGGTTCATTTTGAGGTCAGGACTGGCTTTTTGCAGGCTTTGGTATTCCTTACATAATTCTCTTTGTGTTTTAGTGGACTTGGTTGCAGCAGATGCAGGTGTGCAGCAGTCCAGCAGCAGAGTCCTGTTCCAGGAGGGTGATGTGGACCATGAGACCCCAGAAGACCCCAGAGTGCATGTGGACATGGGCTTAGATGATGAGGACTATAGCAGAGAAGCCTCAGGGACGGAGCAGTAATCAGCTGGAGGGAGGCTTGTAGAAAAAAGACAAATAAGTTTCCAAAAGTGTCATATGTGGAATGACAGTGGTGGTACGACAGTGTATTAAGCTCAGATGAGGATATTGAAGAGTTGATGAAGGCAGCTGAAGGTAGATCATTTACGCATTTAAGACATTCTTTTTATTTAATAGAAGATAGATCTATGGCCTTATTGTCATAGAATGTAACAGTCATTGGATTTAACAATTTTAAATGATTTTAAAAGATTTTTTTGTTCTCTGTAGAGCTGAGCAGTACCCTTTCTCAGAATGCAGCACAGATTTTTAATAAATTTTAAATGGGATGTTATTTAAGACCATTAATTATATAAAAGTGGATATTGTTAAAATCTTTTTCTTTCACACAAGAACCAATCACACTTGAATTGTCTATGTTTAGGCTTGGTGCCTTTTTTTCAGTCAGGTCACACCATCTTAATTGAAGTGCATGGTGTTCAGGTGATACAGCGGACTCAGGATGGTGGGAAATGTGTTCTGCAGTCAGGGCATTGTAGTTTATTGGTTATTGTAATAATAAATGAAGATTAGCACACTGATTTGTCATTCTATTCTTGTTCAGCTTTTTTTATATACAAAAATATTTTGGTTGATGACCACAGATGCTCAAAACTAATGACATCGCCATCAGTCTTAGCTGTGATTAGTGCTATTCAGCAAGTATTAGCATGCCAACATGCTAAGCTAAAATGGTGAACATGGTAAATGTTATACCTGCTAAAATCAGCATGTTAGCATTATCACTGTGAGCATATTAGCATGCTGATGTTGTAAAGAGGAAATTAAAAAGAAATTAAAGATCCCCTCCAGATACATATTGAGACATATCAAAATACTCTGCTTAGAACAATAATGTGTGTCTTATGGGGAATTTCTGTAAAAAAAAAAAAAAAGGATAATCACCATGTTAAAATCCTTAAAATGTCATCTTCTCCTTCTCCCTCATTAAAATCAGAATATATAAATATCTTCATCTCAGAAGTTTTCTGGACACAAGATTTCTCCTACTTCACTGTAAAGTTCACTCTCAGTGTTTGTGCACTGGAGGTTTCAAGTTTCCACATCACACTTGTGTAAGTTGCACCAGGACTGGCTCCAAACTATTCATGATGTATCTTTTGCCACTGACCTGATGGATTTTCCATTCATGACATCATTGGCTGTCATCTCCATCTCTTCAAGGGGTGTTGAACCCCAGTTGTTTTTTCTCTTGTAGGTTCTTGGTACGATAGCTTTTCTACGTTTTCTATGTTTCAACATTGTTACACACACATTATGTAACAGATGTAACTTGGGGTAATAACTTTATTTATATAGCACATTTCATACAACATCGCAGCCCAAAGTGCATTACAGAGACAATAAAAATGAAACAACTTCAGAAAGAGATCAGCAATTACAAAATAAAATGAAAATAGTAAAAATAAAATATGTATGTGTAGGGCATATAGCCTGCCCCTGTCCCTGGTCATGACTATGAGTATAAAAAACAAAACCCATTGAAACAAAAAGATTTTATAAAATGAGCAGACAGAATCTCTAGAACATACAGTATTTGTTATAGAGATTGGTTCTCTATAGTTCCTTCTTGTTTCCCTTCATTTAATATGCATCTATTAGAAATTAAGCATATACCCAGATAGCAAAATTGCTGTGGCCCATATCCGGCCCACACCCGACACTTTCATGTGGCCTGCATACCGCATGGAATGATGGCACTTGGGGGGTCCGCTCCTGTTTGCCAGATCCAGGCCACAAGCAAACCATAGCAATGCCACATGTGAACCAGAAACTAAACAAATAAACAATATCTGGCCCAAATCTGGAGCACAGTTCATTTTTATTCTGGCCCTGATCCGGCGTACATTCCATATCCTCATTTGGCCCAAATACTGCATGGAATGATGGCACTGGGTCGTTCCACTCCTGTCTGCCAGATCTGGGCAACGAGAAAGCCACAGCAATACCACATGTCAACCAAGAACAAACCAAATAAACAAGAACTGGCCCACATTTCTAATGTTCATATGGCCCACATCATGTATGGAATGGTGGCATTTTGGCAATGCACCCCTGTTTGACAGCAACAGGCCTAGCAACATTGTTTTCGCAGTCACCACAGTCAACATGGTTTGCTAATTCCAGGACCTGTGGATGAAGCATTTGTGTGTCACTGGAAAGACAGCTGCCTTAAGCTGCGCAGCACCCAACAAGGTGCTATCAGTTAATCAGTTCAGTTGGGTACATGTGGGGTTCAACCCTAATTGCACCAAACAAGGCAGTGGAAACCAGTTCTTAGACTAGAGGTGGGGACTGTGGCTGGACTGTTAGGACAATGATCCCTGGACTAACATGGAACAGTAAATTCCATGTTTATAAGAGGAGGAGGCCAGGGCACATGTTGCTGTAGAAAAATAATCTTCTGGGAGCATTTCCAGGGAATCTTACCTTCCCAGTTGTAAACATTATCGGTGTGTATGCACTTACACTGAGCTTCACCTCTAAAATTTTATGATTAATTTAGAACCACAGTAAATCATATCATATCATATCATATCATATCATATCATATCATATCATATCATATCATATCATATCATATCATATCATATCATATCATGTCATATCATATCATATCATATCATATCCAGATTAGCCAGTTCTGAGTGTGCCGTATCTTGGTCAAAACTGGCCCAGATATGTTTTAAGATGACCAGGCCACATTGGCTGCATCATATGTTGGCCACCTCAGGCTAACTTCCAGATTAGCCGATACTGATTGTGCCGCATCTTTACCTACAGTGGCCCAATACTGTTCAACCATATTTGGGCCATATTTACTATTTCAAATGTGGGCCACATGAGGCTCACACTATGACAGCCAGTGCTGACTGTGCCATACAATTGCCAAAAGTGGGCCAAATTTGTTGTATAGTATTTAGGCCATATTTGCCATATCATATGTCGGCCACTTAAGGTTTACATCAAGTCAAGCCAGTGCTTACTGTGCCGTATCTTTGTCAGAACTGGCCTAGGTATTTTTTAAGATAACCGAGCCACATTTGCTGAACCATATGTGGGCCACTTTTGGTTTACACCCACATGAACTATTGTCGACTGTGCCAGATCTTTGCCAAAGGTCCACATTTGTTTTGTGATATTTGGGACATATTCACTATGTATCACATGGGTGACTTTAGGGTCACATCCACTTTACACATTGCTGAGATTACGGCATCTTTGCCCAAAATGGCCCACATTTGTTTTGGGATATTTGGGCCATATTTGTTATTTTACATGTAGGCCACTTCAGGCTCACATCCATTTTGTCTGGGCCAGAAGAGGGCCAGCAGTGCCGCATCATTGCCTGAAGTGGCCCACTTCCACATGCTATCTGGGTAATCTGTATATTTGAATCAAGGAAAGGGGCAAATAATTATTTTCAAAAGCAGCTTTAACTGAATTAAATACTTTGATGATTGTTTTGTTTTGAACAGACTCATTTCCTGCAACCCATAGATGAGATGTTCCTGTTACTCATCTATCCGGCATTAGGCTCAAAACAGCAGGACCTTGCTGATAGATATGAAATCCACTAGTCCACAGTCAGTGGGATCATCACAACATAGAGCAACTTTCTGTACACTGTACTAGTATCAAAGAGGATCTGGATACTAGATCTCATCGCTGTATGCCTGATCTATCAGTGACAAACAGATCATCTGTCCCTGTTAAGACCTGGGATGGTTGACATCATGGTTGACAGAGGATTTCTTGTTGATGACTTTGTTCCATGTAAAATCTAAAGGGTCAGCATTTTTCTCTGGCAGGTCCCAGATGTCTGCCTGTGAGGTCAGGGAGACCCAGGCCAAAAGAACAGGAAGAGGGTCCCAATCTGTAATGCTGAAGTGGCTGCTGTGGGGGAGAAGGGGGCATCTGTGTGCGGATGGGTTTTTGGGGGTCTCCTTGTTGGCAAGTGATATGACAGGAGATTTCCTTGTTGCACTTTCCCAAATGCAGAATCAACCCAAGGTACAGTAGATGTAGCCATTGTTGTCATCAGCAAAGCAACATCAGTGGGAAGGTCATGGTAGATCTCATTCAACCTGGGTGTGGAAAATTCAGGCAGAGGTAAACTGACTCCCTTATACAAGTTGCACCTACGAAAAAGACAACAAAAAAAAGTAATTTGTTTCCCAAAGTCTGTCATTTAAAAAATAGGTCTTACATCAAAAAGTCATAATACTAACAATAAATGTTAAAAAATCCATCCAATAATATAAGAAATGATGCAGAAATTAATGTATCACTACAGTAAAAATAATAATAATAATAATAATAATAATAATAATAATAATAATAATAATAATAATAATAATAATAATAATAATAATAATGAGAAGAATAATGAGAAGAATAATCAAGAACCTGATGCCTTCTGCCAGGCGTTTTTCTAACACTACTAAAGCCACTGTAGCTTGTGACCTCAACCGGATGTGAAGCAGCTATAGTTGGAATGTGATAGTGAGTTTGCATAAGGTCTATTCCAGTCGTGGACTTTTGTCTCCCCTACTGTTGCTATAATAACCTCTGGTTGGAAATCAAGGTTCTACTTTACATCTGTTAAACAAAACTGGTACCTCCTTTCAAAGCACCTCTAAAACATTGGTATCATTTGTTTGGCTTAATTATTTTACGTTATGTCTGTCTTAGTTTTGGTTTTTCATGTTTGTCTGCATCATTTATGTAGAGCACTTTGTACTTTATCTGTTATAATGTCATTAAAGGTCAATAAACTTTATACGATCATTGTTTCCCTGCATGATTTTTGTACAGGTTCAACAAACACTTGTTTTGGACTTTGAACTCATTCAAACATTGTTCATAGTTCTTATCCTCGGTTTAAGTTAACCTGAGGAAAGACTTCAGTCTGTTTAAGAAGTGCATTGTATGTTTTATGCACAGCCATCCAAGATCACCAGCTTTCAAACATATTACAAATACTTGTCATTTCTTCTGTGCAATAAATGAACTATTCTCTCTCCCAGAAGGTCTCAGCAGCTACAGTGTGTGTTATGTAACCTCTCTCGCTCTCCCCTCCCCTCTCCCAGTGGTGTGATCTCATGGCTCTGCTCCTCACTGCCTGTACACCACCTCTGTACTATGTAGTGTCATGATGGGATCTGTCCTCCTATTGGTGCTTTGAACAGTGTGTTACCTTTCCCCCAGCAGCAAGCCACGCCCCCTTGGGAGGCCCGTCACTATGTCTTTGTGTGTGTGTGTGTGTGTGTGTGTGTGTGTGTGTGTGTGTGTGTGTGTGTGTGTGTGTGTGTGTGTGTGTGTGTATGAGAGAGAGAGAGAGAGAGAGAGAGAGAGAGAGACCATGAGGCTATCATTTACTCTGTGGACTGGTCTTTCAGGCTGTGTGAGGAGAAGGAAGCTCTGACACACTTTGTTACATGTTAAAACTATCAACATGGTGAGAATGAATCTTTTATTTTATTTATCTTATTCAACATGTCTTTTTTCATTTATTCATGTTCTTAACAGTGTCATAGTAGAGGGTATAACTTATAAAACATGTTAAAACGGCAAAATGAAATGCACTAATGGAGAATGATATTATCTCTACAAAAATGGAGCAGCTTTTAGTTTTGTGCATTCTACGTGTCCACATTGTATGTGATTTCTGTCCTGCAGATCCCTGTGCTGGTGGCTGTTTCTGTGTTGGCAGTGACGGTGCTGTACTTCCTCCTGCGAGGCTCTGCAGGAGAGAAGAAGAAGACGCAGCCTGTCACTCTGCAGGACCCTGCGGTCAAATATCCTCTCCAGCTAATAGAAAAACAGGTAGGCTGCATACAAACACACACACACATACATACACGTATCAAAACAGTCTGTAGCTCTAGTGGGAACTGTACTAAGTTTGAAAAAATAACCCTGATGATGACATAATGGGACCTGCTCTTTAGATTTTGACCATGATTTTTTAAATCTGTTTCCTGTAAGTCTCCAAATACTATGGAAGTACAATACTAAATTGCTGGAGTGCCCCTTTAATTTTGTATAACACAATATTCAACTGCTATGTCATGAATACAATGCAGATAGATAATGTGAGGGAACAATGTAGCATATAACTCACTGCAGAAATTAAGATCTGAGCTTACATTTATAGTCTAGTTTATTTGCTACAAAAAACATGGCTGGCCAACAAAAAGTGTCAATCCACATGAAATTGATGAAACCCGGAGGTTAAACATTGTCATGTTTCGTTGGCCAACCACTGTTTTAGTTTTAATGTGTCACTATAACAGACAGATATAAGACATTAGTTAAATGCCCCATTTAGAGGAATGTTTGTACTGTATTGTTGTATATATTGTTTGTTACCAAAACTAATCAAAATCAAATCATCAATCTGTTGTGTAACTGAAGCTCATATGTGGGCTTTTTGAAGTAAAATACCTTAACACACAGTTTCCTGGTTAAATAGTTTTAAGGTTGGAAATAATGTATATGTCTGTAAAACTAAATGATGATTTCAATGAGTGAAATATTCAAACCCCAGACTCCATTATTTTTATGGCCGCACCATCACTTCAAATGGAAACATTTTGGATGTCTTGTGCTTTACTTTATACACTTTTATCCACAATTCAGACTGACTCTGGGATCTCCAAAGAATTCAAAATCAAGTTTTGTGGGTCTGGCTGCACAGTATGAGTTTGTAATGACTGACCCACCAACAGAACAGTGAAGTTTAATGTGTTTTAAGCCTGGGGATCCAATTTAGCAAGGTTATGTGCTCTCATGTTGATTTTGTTGTGTGTGTCCTTGTGTAGGAAATCAGCCATGACACAAAGAAATTTCGGTTTGGCCTTCCCTCTTCAGCTCATATCCTTGGACTGCCAGTAGGTACTGAAACACTAATTTTCTACCAGTGCTTTACTGTAAGATGATTCAAAGTATCTTAATGAGAACAAAGCATGATCAGCACACTGCAGCAGTTGTTCAATATTAATGTAAGTTTTCAGTCAGTCCTCAGTGTACTCCTCCTTATGAAGCTTTAGTATCTCGGCCTTAGACCTGCTGAGTTTTGGTCCGTCTTGATCTATGAATGAATCCACCAACTGAAGTGCAACACATCAAAGAATAGTAGGTTACATTTAGGGGACATAGATGTGATTAAGAACAATAAAAAGTCTTTCAAGAAAAAAAGTATATGCTGTTGTATTAGAGCTTTATTAGTGTCCCAAATTGCAGTGAAACATATCATAGTATTAGCTATTGAAAATAATGCTGTGGACGTGAACGAAGAGCCTAAATATAGTTTTTGAAATTCCTCATGCATTTCCCCCCCTCAAACCCACTCCTCACCTATCCTGACTCCTCTCTGTCCTCTGCACCAGGTCAGCATGTGTACCTGTCAGCCAAGGTGAATGGCAGTCTGGTGGTCAGAGCCTACACGCCAGTCTCCAGTGATGAGGACCAGGGATATGTCGACCTTGTGGTAAAGGTAATTAAAATTACTGATATATGACACATAACAACAGAAAACACCATGAATTGGCTCATAGGATTTTGTTTGGGTTGTTGTAGGTATCGGCTGTCTACCTCATTGTCTTTTTTGATATCTTATGTCAGTTGCACTTTTTATTAAGTCATCCTTTGTTAAGTATAGGTTGTAACTAATGGCTTTATTAATGACTTATTTTTTAAGCCATTCAAGCCATTAATATAGTTGTCAGGTTGTTAGAAAGTCATTGTAAAGGGTCATGATAATATTCCATCAAGTCTGCAGTTGAAAATGTTAAATGCTGCCAAAAAAGCTGCGAGCTTCCAAGCATTTGCAAATGCAGATTGAAAAGTAGCTGATGGTAAGCAGTTTTTGTTATGTCCTACTGCTCACACCAGTGACTTACCGTTTTTATGTGGCACACAGCAGCAGCACATGCCAGTAAAGATTCATCTTACACCAGTAACATAAAGTGTCTGTGTGCCATATGCCAGTTGAACAGCAGTGACATACCACAAGTCAAACATATGACACTAAAACACACCACATGCCACATAGCAGCATGTCATGATCAATAGTGGCATATGTCAGTAAGAATCAGTGGGAAGTGGTACATGACAGTGGAACATAACTGACATACTGTAACAGTGATATACCATACCATACCATACCAAATTGACACAACACTTGGTGTCACTCATGCTAGAGCAATATAATGGCTTATACTATAAATGGCTTACTATAAATTGCCATCATTAAAGCTATAAGTCAAAACCTTTGAACCCTTTATACAGGGTAGCTTATTAGAGGTTGTACACTTGTCTCATTGGCAGGACCCACAAAAAGGTAAAAATCTAATAAAGTAAATATCAAATCAATTTAAATATCTAATGTTTAAAAAAGGAGACTCATAAGACTTTAGCCTTAAAGCTGTTTTAATCAATAATTTCTTATTAGCAATGGATCCAATGACAATAACGTCACCCGACTAAGCAGTTCCTCACAGCTTGGAGCATTTTAGTGTCTTTCAGCTCATTGTTTTGGTTTTACAGCCACAACTTTACATTTTTTTATCAACTCTCATCACTCTTTCATTTCCAGCTGTAACAGGCAGCTGTATGAAAGATGCTAATGAAAAAACTCCACTGTACACTACCTGCTCAGCATCAAATAGCAACAAAGTTAGTGACTAACTGGTGAACATGGTGGAGCATTTAGCAGCTAAAGAGCAAGATATTTCTGTCATTAGTTGGTAGAAACCAAAACAGAGCTAAAAGGAGAGCAAATATTGGACTTACATTTGTCAGGTGGACGGAAAACACGATTCCACATTAATGCTAATCTAATGGAGGTCTAAATAAGCAATTGTTTGCTAACATGTTCCGCAAATCAGCTTTATAAGGTGGTAACACAATGTTGTGTTTACAGCTTGTTATGCTGAGACCAACTGGCCAAAAGAACATGTTAATAGTTTTAAGTGGATGTTTTGATATTTTGGATGCAGCTTGCCACAAAACAGAAACTCCCGCCCATTAAATTTACTAATTAGCAGGAAAACATCTTTTCAATGCCCTGAAGAGCCACTGATAGGCGATAAGATGAAAGACTAAAACTGTTCTGTAACATCTCCAGGTGTACTATAAGAACAGTCACCCCTCCTTCCCAGATGGAGGGAAGATGTCTCAGCACCTGGACAACATGGCTGTTGGAGACACCATTGACTTCAGGGGACCCAATGGACTGCTGGTCTATAAGGGGAATGGTATGGTGTGTGTGTGTGTGTGTGTGTGTGTGTGTGTGTGTGTGTGTGTGTGTGTGTGTGTGTGTGTGTGTGTGTGTGTGTGTGAAAAGAAAGAAGGAAAAATACAGAAAGAATAATGAAAGAATATTGAAAACACTTCCTGTATTTGTATATACTTACCCCAGCAGATGTCACTGTGGTACAATATAAGACTGTGTCTGCGCTGCTTTGGCCAAAAATACAAACTGACATTGAGACTTCTTCTCTTCTATTCAGGTCAGTTTTCCATCCGACCTGACAAGAAGTCAGAGCCGAAGGTTCAAAAGTTTAAGCACGTTGGCATGATCGCTGGTGGAACAGGTTCATTTACATTTCTTATGAATTATTGTAATTAATGCATTTATTGATTGAAAGGAACATCTCTGCAGAATGAAATATCCTGCTCTCTGAGAAAAAAGCGATTCCTGTAATTGCACCTATTGCCTGTTGTATTATATTATAGATTATATTTGTGTGTTGCAGATAGAGGGATTGTTACTGTATAGGTAAAAAGTGAACAGTTCTACAAGTTCTGTGGCTTTTCTCTCTTTTTGAGCACTTGTAGCTGTCATATAGTTTAACTTTCAGGTTCATTTGATATTTTCTTTGCAGCCCCACTGTTGACAATACCATATTATTGTGAAATGAGAAAAGGCAACATTTTTCCTCCTTGTCATCCCCTCAGATAGACATGCACATCCCCTGAGACTAACTGATGTCTTTTACCATCACAGGTATAACTCCTATGCTGCAGTTAATTCGCAGGATCACAGAAGACCCCAATGACAACACCAAGTGCTCTCTCATATTTGCTAATCAGGTCAGCTCTGTGCAAGACTGTATTGTTTTGGGAAAGCTTTCCTTGTGTCTCATTGGTAAATAGTATTACTGTACATAAATGAAAATGCTCTGGAGAAATAACATCTCTGTCACTTGCTGTCTCAGACTGAAAAAGATATTCTACTGAGGGAGGAGCTGGAGGAGGTGAAGAAGAACCATCCTGACAAAGTTAAGGTCTGGTACACGCTGGACAAACCTCCACAGGGTAAGGCAGCATTTCTTTAACTATGGACCTAACAACAAGGTGTCTGGTGGCTCACACTTCATACAAACTACCCTTTGTGATAAAGGTTTCACTGTGTAGTGTTTTAACATCAGATCAGGTGGTGGGTGCTGTTTTTCCATCACAAACAACTAAAGCTTACAGAGTTTCCTACAATGGCAGGTGCTGCAGGCAGTGGAAAAATGTTACCTCTGACCAAAGAAGCAATAGTATTTATGTGTAATGTGGACTTTAATGTGTAATGTGGCATTAAATTGAATTGTAAATTATTTTGAACACTAGCACTACAAAACATTTTAATGCACTGTGCAAAAAACCCTTATATTTTAAAGCTTCACTAATCAATATTTTTATATTAACAATTGGGATGCTTGTAGTGATAAACTCACAGAGAATTATCAACGACTCCACAGTTCCCCTCAGCTCTGCAGAGTATTTTAGCTTCTTTCAGCTCACTGTTTTGGTTTTATGGTCTCCAACTTTACTGTTTTGGTTCAGTTTGTCACTTTAATCAGTGTCATTTTCAGCTGCATCAGTCTTAAAAAACCCCTGAACGCTACCTACCCAGCACCTTAAAGCAGACAGACAAAGTGGCTAACTGGTGAACATAGTGGAGCATTTAGACATTTAACATATTCATTAGGTTGCCAGAAACATGACTTTACATGAATGTTAATGTCGGTTTGTATCTGCTGGATGTGTTAAAAGGTAGTAGTTTGCTTACATGTTAGCCGTATCATCTTTACAAATTTGTATGATTTTAAGTGGGCATCTTTATCAAGACTTTTGGTCATAGATTTAGGCGTCATGACACATTTTTAATAAAACAAGAAAAATGAATCCTAATGAAGTTAAATGATTCCACTTGTTGCCATATAGTTCCCCTTGTTTACTGATTTTCTTGTCAATGTCAGTGTCTTGACACAAAAACTGGGTAAGACTGGATGCACTAGTACAAGAAACTGCATTTGAGATTAAATGAAATGAATGAAACAGTATGCATTGGATAGAAATAAAATAATCTTACCTCACCTTTATAAATAAGGAGACTCAGTGAGAAACTGAATTAGTTTTTAAACAGACTTGTAGCCATGGCTCTAGAGATGGCAATGTTGGTCTGCCACCACAGCTTTGGTGCAGATTGAAATATCTCAACAATTATAGGATGGTTCCCAAAGGATGAATGCTATGACTTTCATGATCCCCTGAGTTTTCCTGTAACACAACCATGAGGTTGACGTTTGTGGATTTTGAGTGAAATGTCTATTTTGAACTGTTGAATTAATTGCGATAAAATTTGGTACAGATATTCATGTCCCCCTCAGTATGAATTGTCATAACTTTGGTGGTCCAATGACTTTTCCTTTAGTGCCATCATCAGGTCATGACTAAACAACTGCAAAACTAAGGACACACCCTCCAGCCTCAGCTGTTCTTTATCTTTAGTGCTAATTAGCAAATGTTAGCATGCTAACAGGCTACACTAAGATGGTAATCATGGTAAATGTTAGCACTGTCACTGTGAACATGTTAGCATGCTGACATTAAGATTGAATTTGAAGTACTGCTGTGCACAGAGCGTGACTGTAGACTTGTCTTGTTTGCAGTGCAGTTTTTTTTAAAGGTATCACAGTTGGGCTTAATTAATGTGACAATAATACTGTATATCAGTGTTTAAAAGTGCTGCACCTTTATAGAGCATTGAATAGCATGTGAACAAAACTCTAAAATGTGTCTTCTGGGCCTTATACATACACTTACATAACACCAACTCTTAAGCAAAATACAAAATATCACAATAAAAATGACATGTCTAGCTTTATATTTTCAGTCACACTGTCATTTGAATGGTCATTTCAAATTTAAAAGATTACTGAATTGAACATTACACCTTACTTCTTATAATATAGGACATGATGGAAACACTTTCCATGAATAGATTTATCATGTAACTATACAGGATATACATGTGAGTATTAGTGCAGTGGCAGGCAATATGAAACTAAATAAATCAGTCTCAAAGCCGGTTTCACTGTTGAATATTCAGAGCAAGTAACTGAGCAAAGACTCCTCAGCTGAAGAAAATCCCTGCAGGCCAAGCAGGGAGATATCTCCAACAAGGTGTTACAGTAGCTTAGCAAAACTCTCATGTCTTCGTTTGCATAATCCTTAAAGGGAACAGAAATTAATTAGCATAATATTGTTACATAATCTCTGTTGTCAAGGCCTTGAAAGCTGCTTGTATTCTGTCTTGTTGCATCTTCATTATTTCCACACAGAATAGAAATCGGCCCTTCATCATTATTCATTAGAAAAGGTGCACTTGCTCTTCCTTAGTAGTGTCATTATTTGGTTGCCCTGGAAGGAGGTATGGATGAAAGCACAGGTTGAAGAAACCTCTCGTGTTTCTTGTTATTAATGACTTCATTGAAACTATGAGCAGAAAACTTAATCTACACCCAGAGAAGATCAAAAACTAAGCAGATCATTTTATCACAGATTTGATTCTTTCTTTTCATGTCATGTCTTATCTGTGAGAAGAAGAGATCCTCCTTTTGGTTCTGCTCACCCTTCACCACTGCTGCTTCTGAGGCACAATGGAAAGAGAGATTAAGTAAAAATAATAGGAAGAAAAAGTGTTTCATATTTATTATTCTCTCGTGATTAAACCATAGATGTAACAGTTTGGTAAATCTTGTCACATTATGCTCACACAGAAACAGGATGGAGGCTCTTTTAGTTTTTTGGCTGTATGCATAAGAACTGTGTTAAAAGGGGAACTTTTTCAGAGAATCCATCGTGAATTAGTTTCGTAGCTATAAAAATAATTAAATAATGAGTTGCAACTGATTAAAAATCAGGTTCTCTGAGGTTGAAGGTCAAGCTGTCTTTATCTCTGTGTTGTCTTGTTCTCTAGACTGGCGCTACAGCTCAGGGTTTGTGACCTCCGACATGATCAAGGACCACCTCCCTGCTCCGTCCACTGATGTCCTGGTTGTCCTGTGCGGTCCACCACCGATGATCCAGTATGCCTGTCTGCCAAATCTAGACAAGCTGGGACACAAAACAGAAAACATCTTTGCATACTAATTTTGTGATTTACTATAAAACTGGTTTATTCTCTGTAATCATCCAGTCACAAAACAAAACCATATCAATGTATGAACACTACTGATGATCTAATACTATCCAACATCACAGGGGTATTATGTATGCCTAATGCTGATAAGACTACTTTTGTCATTTAAACATGTGTGATTTTCGATGTCATTGACACATTGACACTTGGTGCAAACCTGTACCATAAAATGTGTATGTAATTGCCATCAAAATGACCCAGTAACATAAATGTTCAAGAGACTCAGGTGTACTATACAGTATCAAACTGCCTCTCTGTGCTTACCTTTTATACAAGACAACTGTCACTTTTAAAATGAAACTTTTTGGGCTAAAATGTACATTTCTGTGAAATAAAGACATAAAAACTGAAGTTCCTCTTCTTTTCAACTGAAATTGTTTAAACACATCAGATAAAGTGTGATGCTTTGTCACACCAAGCAGCTAAGATCCTACTACTTCCCCAAACTGTGGCTCTAGAGATACATGAAGATCTGTTGAATGACAGCGGAAATATTACAATAGTCTATAACAGCGTGTGCTTAATTTATGGTAAATTATTTCATCCAGAATATCTTGTCCACTGCATTCAAACATTAAACTACAGAAACAGTAGCTCCAGATTTAGTAATACCTAATTGACAATAATAATTATAACACAAAGACTAAATAATCATGCTTTGTATTATTTTATTATTATTATTATTATTATTTTTAAACAAATGAGGTTGTTATCTGTAGTATCTGGTCAGGAACAGTCAGTTGAAAGCACCAGAACATGTGAGTAAGTAGACCTTGAGTGGGTGAGATTGTTTTGTCAATACTTCACAATATATACAGTATGTAGGTCTTTGGTGGTGCGTTCACAATCCTCAGCCCACATTCTCGACGTCCGTGAAGGCATCACCGGGTAATGGGCGTGTTTCTCTTCACCAACATGTCGGCGGAGGAGTAAAACTTTGCCGTCAATATTTAGTAAGTTTCGCCGTCCAGCTATCCGTTCTTGGAGGAATATGGTTTGTAAGCGCAGCGTTGACTTAGTCAAGCCTTTGCAGAGCGGTTTACTATGCAGGTTCATAGTTTTATGCGTATTTATTAGCGTTAACTTGCCGGTTTCTGACAGTGAAGGAATCAGTCCAGAGAGATGTCTCATCTGGGGTCCAGGGCTGAACCCCGACATAGTTTTACCAGTCCGCTTCTTCTTCATTCAGGCGGTCAACTCCAAAGGAGAAAACCTGACTTTATCTCCAGGTAAAACCATTATAAATACAGTGTGTGCTCATATTGTCATTATTGTAAATACAGCATCACTGAAACGCTAGTAGAGCGGTTACTGCCAAGGAATGTTAGCTAATGTCAAGCTAATTTCCTACTGCACCAGATTTAAAGCTTCAAGGCTATAGACGTATTTTGCTATTATAACAGTTGTCTTTTCAAGTTATTGTCGACAAGAGCATATCAATAGTCTAATTTTGAACCTACAAAACAGTTTTAGTGTTCATAATTCATCTTGGATGATCTCTAGCCTTGATACAAAAGACTCTTTTACAACCAAAATAATCAAATATATTAATGTTCTGTGTTTCTGTAATAAAGCTACAGCAGCCCTGTCAACAGGTCTGTCACTGAATGCTCTCCACTTATGTCGTTCAGGTAAAGACACATTTAAAGTGAAGATAAGTTCCCTGGATAATAATGAGCACATCCGTGTCCACGTCCCTCCACCTCTGGACAGAAGAGACGGCTCCTTCTTGGTGAGGTACCGGCTGTACAGCACGGCCCTGAAAGGCCTCAGAGTCCAGGTCCTCCATCAAGATGCTGCTGTTGCCAAGTCACCCTACACTGTACCAGGTGTGTTCTGTGTCATGCATTATAAACAGAGTGACTGAAGGGCTGAGTGGGAAGAGCACATGCACACTGTATCACCAAAGTGACCACATGTATGCACAATGAGTACTTACCATAAAAAGAGCCTGTCACTGTCGTTCGTATGCAAAATAAATGAACATCCTGGCATTTTATCATCATTTATAGAGGAAGTTATTTTGCAATTGTGCCTAAAGCACAAACATGTCACTTCACAATCTACCTCCAGTTCTTGTGATGAACATCAGATGCTTTGAAAAAATGGTGTGAGGAAATTGTTCATCATGCAAGTCCATCCTATCTCAGAAATTAGGCTTTACTACAACTTGTGAAACAAATCTGAAATGTAAAAATGCCGGTGCTTTGCAAAAGGGGAAAAAAAGGGGAAGTCACAAATGTCCCCTTGCTTTGAGTTTAGTTATTTCAGTGGGAACTGCAAGCTCTCTTATCTAACCCTGTTTTTTTATTTTTGATGCTCAGGTCCAGTCTATCATGAATACTGTGACTGTCCTGAATCTGATGCCTCCGTCTGGCAGGACGTCATGCAGTGTCCCGCTAAGGAGCCTCAGATTCTGGCGGACTTTAAATCTTTCCCAGCGGTCGACCTGCAGCAGCTCAGAGAGGAAGTGCCTCGCAGATTCGCAAATAGAGGAGGTATCATTCATTACACCATCATCAACAATCAGCTCTACCGCCGCACGCTGGGAAAATACACCGACTTCAAGATGTTCTCTGATGAAATACTGCTGTCTCTAACAAGGAAGGTGAGGATTGTACCACTGTTTTTGCATGTTTTGGCCACTATTCCTACAGCTTTATTCAAGAGACTGTTATGGTCTTATTTGACCAGAGATGCACGTTATGATCAGGAATATTTGTCATAAAAGCACCCATGTTTCATTAATGACAAATTACCTTTCTGTCAGAGCCATGTGACATCACTTGATTACTGACTTCTGTTGTCCTGGGATCTTTAATCTGCTGTTTAAGGTGAGGGTGCCTGATGTGGAGTTTTACATCAATGTTGGCGACTGGCCGTTAGAGACCAGGAGAGCGGATGCCAGTCCCGGGCCTGTTCCAGTCTTGTCTTGGTGCGGCTCTACAGAGACACGAGACATTGTCCTCCCCACCTATGAGGTCACACACTCCACTCTGGAGACCATGAGAGGTGTCACCAATGATCTGCTGTCTGTCCAAGGCAATACAGGTAAAACACACACACACTCCCTAGCCACTGTGAGGCTTGATGTAGCAGTGACGTGATGCCCTGTCTGTATAAGTTACCAATCCGTATATGGGGACAAAGTTCATACATTTGTTCCTGTACTGCCAGGTAGTTAGCATTCCTCTTTAAATACAAATCACTCTTACTGACAAGTTCTGAAGGTCGGTGCAGCCATCTTTTCTGCTTGGAGCCAGGACCTTCTAGTTAAGGAGTGCAGGGTGTTGTGTTTCACACTTTGGAAACACGCTGCGCCACCTCGGACTAAAGCCAACGCTAGCTTACAGGGAACACCGAGCGCTGCACATGTGAGCTAATGTTAGCTACTTTAGCCAAATTGTGCCAACAGGGCAGGTATCATTATCAAGTAACATTAAACTCACTGAGATATTGCTACAGTAATCTCTGACCTTAGTAAGTCCTGGAGTCAGGGAGAGCAGCAGGTGAGCCAACTGTCAGTCACAGCTGTCAATCAACGCCCACACAGCAGACATCAAAGCTACTGTAAGTCTTCAAATCTTACGAATGGAGCAATGATTTCTAAAATAACCACCAGCACACTTATTAGAAGGCTTGAATTTGACGATTGAGACCAAAATGAATCATTGAAAAAAATGATTGACTTAGTATTTCTAGAGAGAAGTTGTCGCTTTTTGAATGGGAGTCGATTGGAACCAGGGATTTTTGGGAGCCTCGCTACTGTCGGTGGCATTACAATTAAATAAACTTCCACAGTGCCATGATAGTTACCCCTTGGTTCAGGTTGACCAGATGTTTTGTCTGTCTGCAAGGGGGAGCTACAGGGTTCAGTACTGGGCCCTCTGGTGTGAAAACTGGACATAAATTATCTTTCTTTTGACTGCAGCAACTCATTATTATGTGTTTTTTTTCTTTTGTTATCATGAGTTTTTTTAGTTGTCTAGAAAAAAAGTGATGTACCTCTTCATATTTATGCATGCCCAAACTTACTTAATTTTGATTACTATTGACAACTCCTCCTTAAAGTGCCTTAGATTCACACTGAATTACAGTTTGTCTTTGCAGTACACTGTATATTAATTGATTAATCACTCAGTCAATCAGGAGAAAATGAATGGGTGACTATTTTGATAATCGATTTATGGTTTTAGTCATTTTTCAAGCTTGAGGTCTATTTTAAAATAGGTCCTGTTTTACATTTGAAGCTAGAAAACGTTCTTAAGTGGCCACGTTCTTACCTCTATTACTGTTGATCCTCAAGATTCACCATTGGCTTTAATCCTTACACTCACCAGTGTGTTTTGTATGAGAAAGTGCACTGACCAGTCAATTAACAATTCATAGACAAATCCACTGATAGTTTTGAAATTAAATCAAGAGTCCATCCTGATTAATTAGATGCTCTTCTTAGTATATAGATTTGTATACCGTTCTACATTCTCCCACAGCTGTATTTGCAGTCATTCCTTGTGTGTGTGGTTTTGCCTTTTCATCAGACTTGTGTAAGAAGAAGTGGCAGTTGATGAATGTAAACAAGTGAGGGGAAGTAGCCACCCTCACTCCAGGTGTATGTTGTCTTTATAGTACAAGTGAAAACCCTGGAAAATATTATGTAACTTGTTGTAGGTACATACAATTTCTCCACACAGCTTGTGTCTATGGGAAAACAAGAAGTAGAAGTGTGTGCAAAGTTTTATGCACCAGTGCAGATGGAATATTCAGTTATGAACCGTATGTGTAATAATTTATGAAAGCTGATGCTTTTAGAGCTTTTAGGACCACATATCTTCTCGGTTCCTGCCGTCTTTGGTAACATTTGGACCGCTTCCTTCCAGGGCCTCCTTGGGCTAACAAAACAGATCGGGCATTTTTCCGTGGTCGGGACAGTCGCGAGGAGCGTCTTCAGCTGGCCTCTCTGTCCAAGAAAAATCCTGAGCTGTTGGACGCAGGAATCACAGGATGGTTCTTTTTCAGAGACAGGGAGAAACATGTAGGCAAGGCACCGCTTGTTGGATTCTTTGACTTCTTTAAGGTGAGGAGAACATGTATAAGTAAATACTTGTATTCTAATGTACCGTATATCATTTCTATCACAAAACTTAAAGCTACAATGTGCAGCTTTTCTCCTTGAGACAGGAAGAGCCTTGTCGTTCAGGCCATCTCCTCTTTTGGCCAAGTTCTTGTCCCACATGACAAGAACTAGCTGTTTATACTCAGAAACAGCATGTAAGGACACTTACACATTTAAGCATTTACTGTTTCATCTCTCTTCAGTACAAGTACCAAGTGAACGTGGATGGAACGGTGGCAGCGTATCGGTTTCCTTACCTGATGCTCGGGAACAGTCTGGTTCTAAAGCAGGACTCGCAGTTTTATGAACATTTCTACAGCCATCTCAGAGCTGGCACTCACTACGTCCCTGTGAAGAGAAACCTGTCGGACCTGTTGGAGAAAATCAAATGGGCCAAAGAGAATGACTCCGAGGCACAAGAGATTGCCAGAGCGGGTCAGGCAGCGGCCAGAGAGTTGCTGCAGCCCAGCAGACTCTACTGTTACTACTACAGAGTACTGCACATGTACTCAGAGCGGCAGACAGGACAGCCAACACAACATGCAGACATGGAGCTGGTGCCTCAGCCGGACGACCACACTGCTGTGTGCAGATGTGAGCGCAAAAGCCAGAAAGAAGAAACGATTGTGAAGGATGAACTATGATGGACACTGTCTTTAGTCTTTAATGAATGTCATTTCTCTCTCAAACATTCCTGACATGGAAGGAGTGAAGAAAATGTGAATTTCACTGATTACCATGTAACACTGTTCCATCTTGGGCAGTAAAGAAAGTTTGAACCAGCAGGATGTCTCTCTGATATTATAATTTCACACAAAATAGTTCTGTTTTTTGTGTTGTTTTGGTACTTTTTGTAAAGCTCTGGTTAGTAATGCAAAAACCTGAAGATATAATTACTGTTTTGTAAATGTGCCTTTGCATGTTTTTCAATGACAAGCATTAGATATTTGTATACAGTTTTATCTTAAAATACATTCTGAAATAAATCTTATTTTTGAGAGTTTACTGAAAAGTCCTTATTGAACATAATAAAACTTTCATTTTTGTTATTGAGGTTTTTCCTATAATCACTAACAAGTACATCACAGCAGTTAAAGAGTACTGTACGTACAGTTGGTGCTACAGGGTCCATACATATGGGGTTAATGACAGAAACTGTTCTGTTAAATCATTCATCAAGAATAACACAACTTTTACTTTTTCTCCCAAAAAATATGTTTGATTATAGTAAAACAAAATCAGTAACTGGGACTGTATCACTCACAACCTCCACTCAGGCAACTTCTACAGTTTTCTGCTGAACTTGTATTTTGACTTACTGCTCTTGGTTCATTTGACTTCATATCGTGAATGCAGATGAGACACTAGTACACACACCTTGTGTACTCTCTTAAGGTTAACCTGTAATTTTCTTCCAATGTGCATATTACAGCCCTCTTAAAAATGTTTAGCTGTAGTTTGGTATTTAGGTGCTGACAAGAAGTCAGCACCTGGAATAATTTACCCCTTCAATTTATACACACAAGAAACATACTTTTCAATTCAAATCATTTATCAAAATTAAAACACAACAACAATACACACAGCACCAGAGTAATCTAGATAAAGTAAATATGTTAATATTTAAATTACAAATATAGTGTGACAATTTAAGATGTACAGTAGTTACAATTTACATTCAAACATTTTGATGTATTTCACTCGTGAGTAAAGTATTGCTTTTGTTGATGAATGATAAAAACAAATATTTCCCCCTCCTGCCCCCTTGCTATATATGGGAACATAATTTAAGAAGACAAGAAAAACAAAAGAGTAAGTTTTCTAACCCTCTCCAAGTTATATCTATATCATAGATTTTCCATGCAATTATGTCTGTGTTAATAAAATGACTTCACTAGCTACTCTTCCACAAACCTAATACTCTCCTTACAGAAACAGTACATTCATTATTGGTTTTAACTCACTGCAGAATGTGCCACAAATTTTTGAAAAAGTAAAGCGATTTCAGTTAAAAGTACTCATACATAGAACAAATGTTTCTCTTCCAAATTGTAGAATAGTTTATGCTAAAATGTTGCTCAAGCTGCTCAGTGTTATATGCACCACATCTCTGTGAACGACGCATCGACTTGGTTCACATTTACATGTTGTCTTGGCACAGTGAGACTTCTATGCAAATGTATCCACTGAAGTGTCAAGTCATTCTTTGGTTATTGTCTCTAAAAAACACCTTCCCATTCACTTGGAGTTTGCTAGACATGCAGGTAAATACAGTGACCTACTACCATCAGGTGAACTCCGTCTTTAAGCTGGTTTGAGTGTATGCATCTTGGGTTACAGCACAATAGTTTATACAATTCAGTTCTTTCCTCCAAGAAACTGTAAAAGGGTATTGAGTTTTGTTATAAATCATATTTAAAAGACCTTTTCTCATATGGAAGGAATTTTATTTGTATCTGCTACAAACATGAGTTCCTGAAGTTTGTTTTTCCTTCCATGTGATGACCCTTTTCTTCAAGAGCACCCTCGTTTTTCTTGAGTTTATATGATAAAGACAGTCCTCGAGCACAACACTACCTGTATTTCACAAGTTTTGACCTTTTTTCATATTTGACCAGTCACAGCTGGAAAACCACAGGTGTAACTAATGACATTAACAACAACTCTGTTCCTTTTACATGCAGCAGTGAGTTGTACAAGCAAGGCCCCTTGTGGAAAAGCAGATCAATAGAGTGAAGACATCATTAATGTTATTAGTGACACCTGTGTTTGGCAAAATGTCCACTGTGAGAAGGTTTTGTTAAAAAAAATCTAAATGCTTCGGATAAACTGATTTTAGGGGGAATCCTTGACCAAATATGTATTTGGAGGGTGTTTATTTGAACATACTTAGAAGATAATTCCACATATTTTAAACCTTTGGTATAACTTCCCTTGTTTTTTGCCATCATGTAGTTCAGAGTAAAATGCACATGGTGAAATTTACACTGTAAAACACAATCTCTAACAGTCAAATCCAAAACCCACTAAAACTTTTTAGAAAATTTTTTGAAGTGGACTAATCCAAACAGCGTAAAACCTTTCGGCTCTGTTTGTTCTTTTGTTTGAATGTCGTGTTTAAATCCATTTATGAATTCACCTTTTGAAAAACAGGACTCTTAAGTAAACAGCAGAAAGCTCTAAAGTGGTTACAAAGTTGTACACAACCGGTCTTAATGATGGCAAAAACCAGGGTGAAAATGGCCAGAAGGTTCTTTCAAATACCTCCTACTTTATCAAATTCAGCATCTTGGCAGATAGGAGGTTGTTTCTCAAGAGACGCATCAACTGCCTCCTAATTTCTACCACATAAAGTTTATTACTGTGTCATTTTATCAGGTTATTTGCCATTAAATGTTATGAGTCCCTTTGGTTCAGCTGAATTTAATCATGAGTGTGAGAGAGTCCCCCTCTTTCTTGGTGACTATGGCCTGCATCATTCCTGTAGGCGTATGGAGATACCTTGAGCCTTTGAAGAAGTTCTCAATAAAAGCTCTGTCAATCTTGTTGCACTTCCCGATTGCCGCCTCAAAGTTATTGCTGAGGACACCGTAGATATTCCCTGTGTCACTTTTCTTCCCAAAGAACAAGAAGAGGGCGTAGCAGTCCTTGCCGATGGAGGTGCAGAAGTCTACCATCCTCTCATACATGTTCTTGTTGCTGGATTCCATCTGGGCCATCTGGACGGACTCACTGCAGACCTCCGGGTTGACGCTACCCTCATTGGTGCCCTCCCTCTCAGGCAAGTGCAGCACCTGCACGGCAATCTGGATCCGAGGGTTCTTGGTGGGCTTCTCCAGCAGGGCCCACACCCAGTCAGCCCCCAGGAGGATGCGTTGCTCAGGCGTCATGGCTGTGCAATTGAAGATGTCCGTCATGTTAAGGTTGACACTCTGGGAAATGTAAGTCATCAGGAAGACCTGTGGGAAAACAGCAAACAAGTATTAAACTATTTGATCCCTCCAGTTTGACAACAATCGAAGTATGGACACTACCAGTCAAAACTTTGGACACACTTTCTCATTCAAGTGAATTGGAGGGTGTGTCCAAACTTTTCATTGGGACTGTATATCAAAGTTCAAGGTAGTTACCTGAGTGAGCACCTCGGGGCTGGGGTGGAACTTGTCCTCCGGGTCCTTGAAGAGAAGGTACTCCTGGGTTCTAGATGAGGCGGCTGAGATGCAGTCATTGAAGAGAGGTATGAAATCGTTGGGCTTGGCAACGGGGGCCCTCCTTAGCGTGGAGAAGATGCTCGGTCCAGGAGATGTGTTTTGATAGTAGGGGGGGCAACTGGAGGTGTCGCGTTTGAAGGTGGAGTGGAAAGTGACGTTCTGGAAGGGCCTAGAAGAGCGTTTGCTGATGGTCTGCCCCATGGTGGAGTGATGCCGGAGGGCGGGAGATCAGAGGGTGGTCTCCCTAATACACTGGAAAGAAGAGTAGAAGATAGTCTGTAATCTCAAATGAACATATGGTTGGTAAAAGATGAATTTAGTAGTTTGATAGTTGTGTTGCTGAGGTACAAAGGAGAACCACCATTTGTGTAATGTTACTGCCAATGCAAACTCAACATTTACTGCTTTACTGCTTAAAATTAAAAGCTTTTAAATGACTAAATAACAGGAGACTTTTATTGTGAAGAATTTACAGGAAGTGAAACATGTTCCTCACTGAATTAGCAGAGCTTTGATAGTGGCACTAAAAACCAGTCGAATAACAACGTGGACATATTTGGAGCTATTTGTTCAGCGGATCAATTAGAAATAATGCAGGGAGGAATAGTACAAGCAGAAACAGCCACAGTGATGATGATGTTTGATGAAGAGCTGCAGATGACCAGCACACCTCCAACAGGTAAACAACTTACTACTTTACTGTGCTATGCATATGCATAAAATGTTGGAAACTTCAGAGCAGTCTGAAACCGGTGCTTTTTGGTCACAGGGATTACTTCTATATACATTTTTCTCATTATTTAAAACATCGGCCACTTTTAACATGAACATCTGACATTGTGACATTATATATATAACTGAAAATAAGGAAAAGCATAATAGGTCTCCTTTAACAGTTAAAAAAGTCAATGCACATTAAAAATCTACCAATCTTCTGCACACCAATTCAGTAGGAATACTATGATCTGTGATATCTCCCAACAAGCTTTACAAATGAATATAGATACTCACCAGGATGAGTCTGGAAGTTTCTGCAGTTCCAAGTCCACTACCTGCCTTCCGCTCCTCTCCCCTGCCCTGCTAAGATACACAGTGTGTTTGTGTGTGTGCGTGTGTGTGTGTTGGTATATGTATGTGGAGCTCAGTCTTCACTCTACTGACGTGTACAAGACTTAGTAGAATAGAGGATTTTCTGTGACAGACATGAAGTTTCAGAGGGGAGTTGCTGACAGTGTTAGCATAGGTGTGGTGTTTATAACTAAGTCAAATTTTAGGTAAGTCAACAAAAGACTCATCTTACCAGTTAACTGTGAGCTGCAGCTTGTAGACTGGGGTAAGCCTGAGGGGTTCGATTGTTAAACAAAGCACATAACTGTCTTTTCAGTAGGAAACGCAAATAAGGACATGTAGGTTGGCTCAGAAGCTTGTCGTTTGGCTCTATTGTCATGCCACATTAGAGGATGAGGGGGGAGGTTCACTTTAAATTCCTAAAAAGGGGAGAACTGGTTAGGAGGGTTTTAAATGTTAAGTCTAATATTAAATTCCAGCATAAAACCTGGTATTTATGTTTAAAAGATTAATGACTTTTTTACTCTGTCAGTGTGTGCATGCATGTACCTATATATACACTGTCTGTATATGCGCTGACTGTGCTTACATTAGCAAAATTTTACTTTCAATCACCATACATGAGCTACTGCATTACCACTCCAGAAGCAGAGGATACAGTCTGTCAAAGTGCTTTTATTTTATCAGTCAAATATCACAATCTACTGCCCTATGGAACCATTTTGTTGTCATTTGTGCAGTCATACATATTTTCTAAAAGTATAGGTTTTATTTCATCCCTAAATGGACAGGGTGAGTTATACTAATACAGACCTAAAAACAGTGCTGTACCAGAGATTATAGGGGAGAACAGGGTGAACTGAATCATAATTTGTGCTGATATCAGACAAAATGTTCTCATCATGTTGAAATTGTTGAACATTCATGCAAATTAAAGCCCAGCCAATATGATCTTTTGTAGCCAGTTTAAAAGTTAACAAAATACAATAAATATACATCAGCCAATATTCTTTTTTTTTTTTTACATAAACACACAACATAAAACATATTTTTAATAGTTACACCTTAAAGCAGCATTAAGGGATTTTTTGGTCACTTGGGGGCAGCAGAACAAGCTGAGAACACAACATTGACATATTGTCAATCTAGACAGTTGACGCGTTAGCAAACAGTTGCCTATTCACACATCCAGCAGATACAATGCAACATTTATCATTCATTTGATGTCATGCTTCTGTCCACCTGACAAATTTAAGTTCAATATTCACACTCAACTGCTGAGAGAAATATCTGGCTCTATAGCTGCTAAATGCTCCACTATGTTCACCAGGTAGCCAACAAGTGCACAGTGGTTTTTCGAACTTCTTCCCTCAAAACAGCTGTCTGCTGCTGCTGGAAATGAGGTTGATGAGAGAGCTGAGACTGCACCAAAACAGTAAAGTTGTAAGTTGTAAAGATGCTAAAAAGCTCTGACCTCATTTGATCCATTTTTAAGTAAAAATATTGATTAGTACAACTTTAAATTTGTTTTAAGCAACTTTTGACTTGTCAGTGCTTTCTGGTAGGAAAGCTATTTCATTAGTGACACGGTTTCTTGGCATTACAATACTGCAGTAAAGTAAAGCCATCTTTAATATCAGCCATGCTGATGTATTGGTCAAGCTCCGATGGTAATAAATGCATTTCCAGTATCCCCATAATTTTTTACTCTCACTTGCTGTAAAAGATCCTGTCATTCACAAATGCCATACATCACCATATCTGACTGTCAATCAACTTTCTTTCAACATTTTACATATCAAACAGTTGTTCGATGCTAATCTTTAAAAATTACTGTGATTCTGTCTTTCTGTCTTCACACTGATCTGTGCTCTGTCCCTGTACATTCAACTGAGGAGCTCTCATCATCTACAAATCAACTTTCAGTCTGGCCTCCATTTGTTACACTTATGCTTATAGTCTTGTGCACTCGTTCAGCACAGATTCCAGAAAAAGAAATTACACTCTGCATATCATATGACTGCCATTAAACAGGGACGGCTCATTTGACCCTGTTCTCCCCTTTGATATTTCAGCACAGTATATACAGTACACAGTGGTCATTGTGATCATTAGAGGGTAAATTGCATAGGGAAACATGGCAAGCAGTAAAAAATTCTTATGAAGCTCACTTCATTATAATAAAAATAAAGAAACTGAAAAGTAATTTGACCTTTCTGTAAGCAACCCTTGACCTTTATTTTCCACATTGTGTAAGTCCCCTGTATCTACAGTGTGACTGTAGGTGTTACATGAGGTATCAGTGGCTAGTAGAAGTACAATGCATTCAGAAAATATTCAGACCCCTTCACTTTTTTCACATTTTGTTATGTTGCAGCTTTATGCTAAAATCATTTAAATTAATTTTTCCCCCATCAATCTACACTCAATACCCCATAATGATGAAATGAAAACAGAATGTAGAAACATCTCAAAGATGATCAAGACAAATGGAAAGCACCTGAGCTAAAATCAAGTGTCATAGCAAAGAGTCTGAATAATCTAAAATCCTGTTTTTGCTCGTAATGGGTTACAGAATGTAGATCGATGAGGGGGAAAAAATTAATTAAATTATTTTAGCATAAGGCTGCAACATAACAAAATGTGAAAAAAAAAAGAATGACTACTTTCTGAATACACTGAAGATGTAACCCACTCCACACTGCAGTGTTAGGCTGGGGCTTGAGGTACAGTTCAGGTATGTGATTGGCTGCTACAGGTCTCTGTGGTGGATTGACAGCATTAGTGAGCCAACAGCGTCAGGTCATTGTCCTTCAAACTAGCGCCATCTGAGACCGCCTCAGCTCCTTCCGCAGCTCGTCTCGGCTGAGCAGGTACTGGAAGCAAAGCATCATGGGAGTGGCAATGAGTTAGAGAGCTTGGGAGTTGGTCTTAACCACTGAGCTAGGATCAGTTATCACATTTAGTTTCTGTAAATTTGGGTATATTAGAAAAACAAATGAGACCAGGAGAGACTTTTATTTTGTGTCATATTGCTTCTTGGTAAGACAGCTTTTCCAGAACAAACAGAGCTACATTTTAAAAGTCTAACTTAAGAGGCAACATCAGGTTCATGACAAGGACTATGGACAAGGACTACAAGGACTATATGTCCCGACACAGGCCTTGTTTGTTAATAGAAATTATACTGCTTATGTTTAAAAATACTACATACTGTATAACATGCTGTATAGCACCTTTTGGGATGTACAGTATGAGAACTGATCCAAAATCAGAGTCACACCAGCTTCACTGCAGAATAAGCAACAATAGACCTTTTTCACAGCAGATATTCTGACTTGTCATAGCAGGAAAAGCACAGGTGGAACTAATAACATTGATGATGCGCATTTACTCAAGTACTCCACTTAAATACAAGCATCTCCATTTTCTGCAGCTTTATACTTCTACTCCATTACATTTTTAGGGAAACATTTTTACATACTACACTATATTTGACAGCTGTAGTTACTTTGATGATTCAGATTTTCCATAGAAAACATAGGTATTGGTATTATACATATCTACCATACATATTCAATGACCCAGTGTTAATCATTTAATGTAATATATACAGTATATAATAACACACAAACTTAGACGGGGCCAGTCTGTGTAATGACTACTTAATTTTATACTTAAAGTACATTTTGCCAATATTTGTTCTGTACTTAGGTGAAAATGTGAATGCATGTCTTTCTGGTATTACTACTAGTACTTTTACATTGTGGCAGTACTACATTGACTTAAAGGGATTTTTGGAAAATATGCAGATTTTTACTAATCTGCTCTTGCGGAGTTAGATGGGAAGATCAATACCACTCTCATGTCAGTGGGTAAAATATGAAGCAACAGCCAGCAGCTGGTTAGCTTAGCATAGCAAAAAGAATGAAAACAGGGGGGAACAACACACCTGGCTGTTCATATGACAATATCTGCCTACCAGCAACTGTAAAGCTCACTAATAAACTCATAACATCTTGTTTGATTAATCTGTATGAAAACCCAAATGTAAATACATCACATCATGGTTTTATGGGGGGTTGTGTGTTCGATTATTTCTTGGCCTGGCACAAAATTTTTTTGACCTTTGGTCAGAGCCAGGTTAGTTTCCAACTGTTTCCAGTCTTTATGCTAAGCTAAGCTAAGCGTCTCCTTGCTGTAGCTTCATATACCAGTAGTATTAATCCTCTCATCTAGTTCTATGCAAGATATTACTCTTTTAGGTAAAACTTTTACCTAAAAGAGTAGTTTGACATTATCTGTAAAAGGTCTGAGTACTTCTTTCACCACAGTGGGCAGTAAGCCATACCAGTGATCCAGCATTTACAATACATGACCCTGGAACTGGTGAAGCTACATGGAATGCTGCCATCATTAATTTTATTAATCACATTAATTGTGCTTTTCATGCTGCGATGTGAAAAGGTCTATCATTTTATTATCTGTCAGTTTGATTCAGGCTCATAGCCTTTTTAGTACCATTGAAGCTCAGTGTCATTGTTTCAACAATAATATAAAGATTTAATTCCACAATGTCATGTATTCCTTTTGAAAAAAAAAAGGTCTTTGAAACAATAAATAAAGTGAAGATGATTTCTTCAGTTAGACTTAAAATATTTCACTTGAAATTAAACTCTTAAAAGTGTAATGAAACTGACATTTATTAAACATTTTTCTCGAAGCTCAACTGGTCCACATGAGATGTTGCATTAGGCTGTTACTCAGAGGTGGTTTTACACGTTTGTTATGCCTCTGCGGTGAATCACTAAGACGACTTCACAACAGGAGCTGCAATCTGCCTGATAACACCAAGTAATAAAATACCAGCGAGCATGTTTCACACTTGAAGTTGTTTTCAAATTTACACTTAGACCTGTGGTGCTTTAATGTTTTTTCTCCCTCAGATTAAATCCAGTTTTCCACTTGAGTGACTCAAATGTCTCTTACAGCCAATGCAGAGCAGTTATTTGGTGAGTGAATCAGCTGCACAGGTTGTTAGTCAGCAGCTTGTGTGTGTTGGTGCTTACTGTGAGGTTGTTGATGCTTTCAGACAGAGCTTCTATTTGCAACATGGTGCCCTCTGTGATCGCCATCTGCAACACACACACACACATACACACACACACAGATCTCATGAACCCAGGACAAGTCACGATTACAGACGTACTTTCAGTGAAACGATGATGAGTTTCTCAGGTTTTAGTATATGGCAATAAATTACTGACTGGAGGGATGTATGAGGCTTGTACCTGCAGCTGCATGCTGAGCCATACTCAAACATGGGTTACCATGGTGATGGTCAGCAGCCATCTGGGGGGAAGCTGGTGTCATAAACAGCCATGACAGCCACCATGATGGTGAGGATGATGATGATGGAAGCAGGTTAGTGGTTGATGCTGGTTACTGAGGCATGTGGCCAGCCATGGCTCTAGATAGCAGCGCAGTGCATTTCTTCAAAGAAACACAGAATGTACAAAATACACACTTCAGGTGCCTCAAATCCCATCTGCTTCCCTTTTTCTCTTTATCTTCATGATGGGGATTGATTCAATAAGAGAAATCAATAAGGGATGTCGTGTGTACCTCCTGAAGACAATACCTATCCCTAATATTGTTTAACATCCATAGAAAAAAAAAAAAAAGACACGCTGCTTCTGTTTCAACCGTTCTGCCTCGTGTTTAAAGAAGGAATCAACTTTAACACATGTATGATTTTGTTTATTAAATGATTTGGATCAATCTTTTTACATTTACATGACCACAGGTAGGCTTCCTTTAGCGGAGCAGGATCCTCTTTACTATAAAAATACTATTACAGTCAAATATGAAAATAACAGTAGAAAATCACCACCTCAGGTTCCAAACAAAATTTATAGATTATTACTATTACTACTATTTTAGAATTCGCTCTGCAATGACATAAATATTAAATAAAATCCCTCCATAATAAGATTATGCAAATATTGCACAAGTTCATCTCAACCATGTGACAGAACTGTATTCAAACTGCAAAATCAAAAGTGTAAATGATGCGATAGCGGACTCACACATATATAAAATCATCTAATGGTGATGCACAAATGTTAGAACAATGGCTTAATACTGTACAACAAGAAGATGTCCATGTATACTGTGTGGATCACAGGAAGTGATGTCACAGGAAGTGGAGTCCAGAGAGAGGCTGTGTTCTCTCACGATGAGTTAGATGGCACAAGTTTGAGGCTGAGGTCGGGTTAGTGAGGCATCTGACTGGAAATAAAATTCAAGTGTGCAAGATTCATCATGTCAGTACACCCTTCATGACAAGCAGCTATGACTGTAGCACAGTCAGGCAGGTTTATCTGGGTGTCTGTGAGATCTCTTCACTCGTAAGGCACAGGGTCGGGCTGGTGGGCGGGGTTTAAAGGAGCAGGGAGGGGGCGGGCTGAGGTATGATGGGCCGCAAGCAAAGGAAGCAGAGTAGTAGTAGTGATAACCGCTTGGCTGATGGAACGATGAAAAGCGTGACAACATAGTCGTCCATGGTGTTGACATAGTATAGCCATGTCGTTGTCACAGCTGTTGTCATGGAGATGGGTCAGATCTGCCATCGTCAAGCCCCACCTGCTCCCTGGAGCGGTCGGGCTCTCGGTCCAGGATGGGGCTCAGGCCTCTGAAGCCAGCGTAGGGACGCATCTGCACCCCGTTGATCGCAGTCTGCCCCGACTGAGGCGAGGACGAATCGATGGGACAGATGTAGTCTGTGGATTCGTCTGGCCGCCTCCTCCTGAGGTGAGTCAAGTTAGAGAAGCCCAACTTCTTCGGCTGCAACGAAACAAGAAAAAAAAGATTTGACTGTCTTTTTAACCTCCTCTGCACCTGCTGCCATCAGTCTGAATCACAGGTGACTGGACTGAAATTAGATGATCATCAAGTATCAACATTTACTATTGTTACCTACAACACTAAAAAACAAGCACATACAAACAAGAACGGTCAGACATTAACATTAGTATATTCTTACAGATGGAGAGCAAATTAAATATGACGTTTATTGTTAAACTAATACATTTAAATGTAAGTGTGACAGACAATCCACAATATAAGGAGGGGTTTTTGCGAGGTGAAAGAGGTATTTTGTTCTGTGTCTTAACATCACACCTGTATTCAGTGTCTTCTTATACTCACACTTTCTTCTTTCAGTGCATGTGAGTAATAAACAGTACCACACACAGCAGCTTCTATAAATGTGTCCTTTAAGCTCACTCTTGCTGACTAAAGCTGCTGTGATATTATCACAAAGCACTATAGGATATCACTTGGTGTGTGGCTGGACCTCACGGATGAAATCCACACAGAAATAAAGCTATTTTAGTGTTTTTGAAACCCACGGTCTATTACATTACATTTGTCCTAAAAACCGTCCATATAAATATGTCCTGCTCATGGAGTAGCTTAGGAAAATTAAGATTAGAGTGTCCAAGGTCATAAATGGGTCAATAGCAAGTGTGAATTGTGTTTTTTTTTGCTTCAGCGAAGCACAGAGGGACTTAGAGTGGAGGCTGTAGCTGATGGCTGAGTCTTAAAGCTGTGAGGAGGAGCAGAGCAGTACCGGGTTTACTCTGCTCTCACAGGCTTAAACAAACTGAAGGGTTTAGAGCTTAAACTGAGCTGAAGCACCAAGGTCTCACCACGAATTAAGGTGCTTTCTCTCACACATGCAGGAAGAGAGGTGTGTGTTCTCTTAACGTTAAGAATATTATGCTGCCTCTGAGTACTTCCTCTTTTACTCCAGGCTGTATAATGACGCTTGTGCTTTTATTTTCTCACCTTGACTTTAGCGGTGGTGTTGAGAGGTGTGTAGCCCACGGCCTCAGTGTACTCTCTCTTCTCCTGCTGGGCCTGTGCTCCCACCAGGCTGTTGAAGTTGGTGGTTAAGTGGCGTCTCAGCAGCGTTTTCTGAGGAGGGATGTTCAGCAGCATGGCCAGCGTGTCTGAGTTAAAACGAGGCTCCAGCATCTGTGAGAGGAGAGATGAATTTAACATGCTTTGTGTAGCTTTGTTTTTTGTCTTTTTGTCCCATTAACCGTATGATTGTGTAGTGATTGTACTCACTACCAGCCCTCCGTGCACTCCGCTACCCCTCAGGTTTGGTGCGTACTCTGCCAGGTCTACAGATCTCAGCCACTCCATCACTCTGTGGTTGGACCACTGGACCACCTCATTGGGAGTGAACTGGTTCTGAAATACACACACACACACACACGGTTGCATGTATGGACACACACAGCGATTTACACCCACCCACAAATATGTCCATTAAGAGAGGGACAATCAAAAGTTTCAATGGCATTTCAAACAATAAGGGATCAATATGTTGTGTGAAACACAAACACAAAGAGGGATTACAGAGATTAGAGACAAACAAGAAAAAATACATTTTTGAAAGAGTTTTACATTTTTACTACACTTCATATGTTTGAACTATTTTTGTGTTTTAAAACATTTTCGAAAATTTAGAATTTAGAAAATTTTATTTTCTATTTTGCCTTTGACTAAATTTTATGCAGACTTGATGTCAAAGGTGATGGAGTAGAGAAAACATCTGCAACTTTCAAAAGTCTAAAAACAGATGCTAAAATCTGGATCCGGAGTTTATACAGTATGTATAGCACCTTTCAACAACAAGGCAATTCAAAATGCTTTACAGGACATAAAAAGACATTCAGACAAGATGTAAAAGAAACAGTTACAGTGCAGTACAAGATATACATGAATAGTCCATTATTTATTTTAATCAAAGGCAATGGCAAAAGTTATAAGCAAGAGTTTTAAAGATGTGAAAGCTGCTCCTCTATGTTTAGTTTGGACTCTGGGGACAGTAAGACCTGTCCCACATGACCTGAGATGTCGTAAGAAGCTAAAACTTGCAAACACACTGATATGGTCCTTTAAACAACATGGAAGGGAAAGCTGCATTATCTTAAAATCTAGAGATCAGCGTTTTGGTACTTATTGCCTCCTTTGAGGATAACTCTAACCCTTTAAATGCACAATATGTAATTTCAGCCACTGGGGGTCTCTCAATCAAAACAATAACAAAAGGCGGAGTGTGATGACGGTGTGAAGTAGCAATGGATCATGGGAGTTGTTGTCTTCGTTGTTAAATCATGGAAGAGAATGAGCGAAAGTCACTAGTGCGCATGCTCTATGGGCCGCACAATGCGGAAGATCCGGGTACTTTCATGCCGGGAAGTTGATTTTTTATTGCTTCATGCGCCACTGAGCAACTTTCATAGAAATGAACGGGGCCCCGTCTCCGACGCTGTATCCAGTTCTCTTTATACATCCATGTGTTAAATAACCAGCTTCACCAGGATAGGATTACTCCAGTGTTAATCATTCGGGATGTTTTTGCCGGGAGTCGAAATACCCGCAGAGGTCTCCTTCTCTCCAGAACAAACGGACCCGGAGATTACAGGTAAAAACACTAAATAAAGCTGTTTCACCTAAAAAAAAAAAACAGTGTTTCTCCGACCATGTACGGCGACCACCGGACGTCCGGTACAGGCTATTAGCCGAGCTGCTGCTAACACTTGGTTTATTTCTCTTATAACTTTAGATACAGACATTCGGCCGGTTTCTCCCGGGAGCCGAATCATCCGCAGAGGTCTCCTCCTCTCCAAAAACAAACGTACACGTAGATTAAAATCGTTAAAATACTAATTAAAGCTGTTTCACCTAAAAAAAAATCAGTGTTTCTCCGACGATGCACGGCGACGACCAGACGTCCTGTACGGGCTGTTAGCCGAGCTGCTGCTAACACTTGTTCAGTTTATTTCCCTTATAACTTTAGATCCAGACGTCCAATGACTAAAATCCTTCTTCCGGCTAAAAGATATAGTTAAAAGCGACCTAAATTTATCATGAAAATGTGGCTTAAAACTGAATAAAAGTCAATTTATAACAGTTTCTGTGGAACAAACACAACACTGATGTATTATCTTGTATGTGTGTAAGTTACTCTTTGGTAGACGCCATTGTAGCGGACAAACACAGCGCCGCTGCATGCATCTTGTGCATGTTTACTCTTTGGTAGAGGAGGTATGACGCCATTGACATGCGACCAAATGAAATGGTCCGTTACTTTGATTAAATTACAGATTTCTCTGGGTTTGAACATTGTTGGAAACATTTGGGATAATGTAAGTACACAACTCAACAAAATATATAACATAGGTCTAGTTGTTTTTAGACATTTTAATGTGGAATAATTACATATTATACCTTTAATTCTGAAGAAAGCAAGATGTGCTAGAATTTAAGATATAAAATTACATTTCATTTAGTTACATTTCATTTAGTAGGAGTGTGCGGCATTCCCACTACTTTCGCTGATGTCTATCTTTGAGCGATTACCTCACTAGAATAGATGTGCATTTTCCTTTAAATATGCTCACACACACCTGACTTACCTCATTGCTGGGCCTGCGTTTGAGGCAGTTAGAGTTGAACTTGTTGACATGCAGAACATGGATGGCACACTTGATGCTGAGGTGATGCAGCTGGCTGGTCACTTTTAGGTATAGCAAGTCATTCTGAGATAGAGAGAAGAAAGAGAGATGAGTGGAAATACAGGAGAAAGAAAAGATGAGCAAAAAAACACCAAGGCAGCCAATGTTTTTAGTACTTTTAATATCAAAGAAGCCAAAACTTTCGAGAAATTTACTCCGATTTCACTAATCTGGAATTGTACAGACCCTGGTTTAACTTTAAACCAGTGCAAAGCTGTCATTAACCTTCACATCATTAGTTACAAACTCACCACAGTGAGGTACTGCAGCATCTGTCCATCCACTCTTCCTTCATTAAACTGGTCTTTGTACTGAGGAAGGCCGATGTCGTCCAGCCAGCCTTTGGAACACAAAATATCACAGTTTTTAATCAAGATAAACTTCAGGATAAAGTTCTATCTGTGAGTTTGTGTGTGTGAGATTTCAGTACATACGAGTGACCCAGACGTAATCGAGCTCTGCAGACTTCTCAGGCTGCTTGCTGCTGAACGTCTTGATGGCGAGCTGGAGCTTCTTCCTGTGCAGCGGATTCTTCACCGCCAGTTCCTGGAAACAGAAAGAGACCAAATTCACATTTCTTGTCACGGTTACTCATTACATTAAAAGGTCCACCTGAAAAAGAAAAAAAACATGCATCCTGATGAGAGAGACAGAGAGGGTTGGGGGGGTCGGAGGTGGACAATGTGACAGTGTTGAAGGCGAAACTAAAGAGCAGCTTGAAAAGCAGAGGCAGGCGTTGCTAAATGCCGACTAGACAGACAGACAGCAAGAACGATCAGACAGGTAGAAATACAAAAAAACGAAATTGACAGGCTGGGTGGAAGATTATTTTGTCAGGTAAACTAGCAAACATTTCAAAGCGCCACACAGATGTGTGTGTACCTTCTCTAGGTCTTGCGGGGTGGCGGACAGCAGAGACTGACCGCTGGTGACCCAGTGGCGAGCGAGGATGCCGTACTGACCGAGTCCGATGTCCTCGAGCCAGTCGCACACCTGCTCTGTGCTCCACTTAGAAAAAGGCATCTTCAGGTCTCTGACATGGTGGAAAGAAAAGAGGAAAGATCAGCACTGACAACAGAAATGTTTTTAAATGAGATTCATGGACCCAGAACCACACACAGTATGTTTTCATAGTGAGTCTATTCACAACAAGCTCCACAAAGTTTAAAGGTGTGTTAAAGTTGAATCAGAACCTTGCCAAAACAGTGTCAACAAAAACTGAACATTAGAAACTTCAACTGAGTGTATACGTGTTTTTGTACCGTGTGTTCCCTGAGCGGGCCAGTCGTGGTCCAGCTGTGGCTCTGAAGCCTCCCCTCCTGAACTCTCCCTGCTCTGGGTCGTGCACCTGAACGGGACTACCTGACTGACTGCGACGAATCCTGGGGACAACAAAAACACTTGTGAGTGTGTGAAGGAAAAATGTACAGATAGTCAAAAACTAAGAGAATGAAAAACAGAGAACGACGAGGTGAGACATTTGAAAGCAAAACGTACTTCCCCCAGAGTTTCTTAATGCCTCTGTGACTCTTCCTGTTGTCTGGTGAGACAGGGGATTGCTGTCCAGAGTCCACTCCAGAGGACAGGGGGGACTGGTCTGACAGGACACACTCCTCCAGCTTTTCTGGACGCCCTGGCAGCCAAAAACAGAACGACAGGAACATTGATGTAAAACTGTTATGTTTTAACATCAGCATCAGCAGCTCTGGTCACATACTATCACTCAACATGCAGTTGAACGCAGCAGATAGTGATAGTCTACTGGGAACACATGGATGCATTTGGTGTCCTTATAATTAAATAGTAAATTTGGTCTACAAGTCAATTTTCCAAAAGTTGTTTGTACACCATTTTCCAGATTTTTCTTACAACAATAAACCAAAGACAACAATTAAAATAGACATTAGAATAATATTAAAAGCAGTCCATCTCTGGTCATTCAGTGCCCATACCACAGCACTACCGTGCAGACAGTGATATATCCAGCTATTCAGATGGTGTTAGTTTCTGTTCTAAGAGCTCCCAACTGAGTAGTAAAAGAACTACTGTACACACTAGTGTTGTGATGCAGTACCCACCAACATCATAGAGGTCATGTTTTCCAGGAGATCCTGAGGCAGAGGAGGTTAGTAAAGTGAGAAGAAAGCAAGCAAAAGCAGGCATTAGTCACACCTTCTTTATCTTCATAATAAATGTTTATGCACTCAGTTCATGTTAAGTGTGTGAACTGAAAACATGTAAATCCATGAGCCTTAGGCAGTTTCCAAACTGCAAACTCAGACCAGATTAAGTCTTCTTGTTGACATGAAACCCATATTTATCCTACAGATACAGTGAGTGTGGTTGAATATTGTCAGTGTACAAGACATATACAGTATGTAATGTCACCTGGACCGACAGGATGACTTACAGACTTATGAGGTCATGCCACACCCAGAGGGTGCTGGGTTTGTTTGTCTTTCCTCAGTGCAAGATTCTTTATCTGCAACATCATCCTTTTAACTCTGACCAGAGACTGAAAAGACAATTCCCTTCTTGAGGAGTTTAACAAAGGTGGTGCTAAAATAAACTCACACTACTGGAGCTTTAATTCAGCTCCCACCTCACCACATTTATACAGTAGAGAAAGAAGTATTAAGATCCTTTACTTAAGTAAAAGTACCAATACAGCAACGTAACAATACTCCATGAAAAATATGTATTATAAGCTTGATGTAGTTTAAGTATTGCAGTAGAAGTAGTGGTTTAGTCCTTCTGACTGATATATTATTATATATGACATTATTAGATTAGCTGTTGTAGCTGCTGGAAGTGGAGCTAGTTTGAACTACTTTATATACAGTTAGCTAGTTTAGTCCCTGGTTCTCAACCTAGGGGTTGAGCCCCTCCAAAGGGTCACCAGATAAATCTGAGGGGTTGTGAGATGATTAATGGGAGAGGAAAGAAGGAAAAACAAATGAAACCATGTGAGAAGTTTAGAGGGAAAAATCACTATTTGGTGGAGCTGTTAACAACTCATAGACATCTGAAATGTGACCCGACTACACACTGCTTTTTTTAAGACGTCAATGTGTTGTATTTTAAAAGTTTGTTATATTATCAATTTTGTCAAATCTTCATTTGAAAAGTAACTAAAGCTGTCAAATAAATGTAGTGGAGTGGAAGTATAACATAAAATTGAAATACTCAAGTAAAGTACAAGTACCTCAAAATTGTGCTTAAGTACAGTAAATGAGTAAATGTACTTAGTTACTTTCCACCGCCGCATGTATATAATTGGCAGAAGACTCCTGTTTTCTCTGAGCTCTTGCTTGATGTGCTCTGTCTCAGCAACATCATGCTCCAGACTGTCAGTGAGAGCGTGCTGGGTGAGGCAGTGAGAGTAAAGGGGGGGATGTCAGGTTGCATCCTTGTTTGTTTACTTTGGATGCCTAAGCTAAGATGAACTGTACACATCCTTAAGCATGCACCCCTCGCCCTCTCAACAGCCCTCTGATTACTCTCCTGCTTTAAGCTCTGCCTCTGTGTGGGCGGATACATGGGTGGCTGTGCCTATTAGCTTAAGTGTGTGTTTGTGTGTGTGTGTGTGTTTCAGTGAACGCTGATGTGAGAGAGCCGAACATTATCTTCAACAAGCTCTCTGAGTCATGAGGGAAGCCTAATAATCCCGAGTTTAAAGCTGCTTGATCTCCAATTACTCACACGGAGTCTGCTCACCTCTGAGCTTTGACTGTGACAGACAATCTTGTTTTCTTTACGAGATAATGTCCGTGAATTTTATTTGACAAAACACGCTTGTTTGTATGATTTCAGAGCCGGAGCAAAAACATTACTGAATTGACTCCTGAAGTGTGTTTGAATTTCTGTGTGAGCATACAGTACCTAAAGCCGGAGCACTGGCACTCCTGCAGCGAACTGCAGCCAGAACACAAACAGAGAAAAGCAGCAATCCCACAGCAAAGCAGAAAGAAGAAGGAGGAGGAGGAGGAAGAGGAGGAGGAGAAAGGGCACAGAGAAGGAAGCAGTTGGAGCAAAGTTAGTTGACAGAGAGTTATTCAACATTTACAGTTAATTGCATTAGGCTTTTTTTTTTAAAATCCCACTTAACCAGTGCAGTGTCTAGTCATGCAGATCTTTTCTGTTTTTATCGGAAAGGTTTGAAACAGACAATAGAGAAAATCACATCCACAGCATCTGCAGAAAATACCAGACTTAGAGATATAAATATACCAGACTTAGAAATATCAAAGACTCACTCAGACTGTAGTCCTGGTCGTGGCTGTGGACAGGAGAGAGCTGGACAGGAGATAAATACTCTCCGTCTCTCTCGCTGTCGCCGTTCATCTCGGCCCTCAGCTCGCTGTTTTTACTCATTTTCCCCGGCAGAGTCTGGTACTTGTTCAGCTCCATGTGGGGATTCTGCAGAACACAAAAAAACAAAACAGTGTCAGCTTTCTTTTGTGTTGTCTAGCACCATTTTCTAAAAATGAACTACCATAAAATGAAATGATGAGCTCTGAATTTAAATGTACAATATCCTTTGCGATAGATAATATTAATGAAGAAAAGTGGACACATCATCTTCTGATATAATATGATATTCAGTCTCAAGTCATAGCTAAAATATCTGGAAACTCAGTGATGTTAGCTAAGAGTTTCAGTATTCTCTCTACATCTGCATACAAGCTGGACAGTCTCGTGTAAATATCTTTCATAAGATAAGAGTAGGATCATGATTTGATTTGCTCCTTGGCTCTGTTGCATAACACCGTGTCCTTTGGAGGGTGAATGTCTGCTGCTGCCGCTGCTGCTATCTGACCAGCACCAAAGTCACCGGGGCTCTGAAGGAATAACAGGAGAAAGGCCAGCAGAAAGAAACAGCTGGGAGGCAGCCTTGATGCTAAGCACTACTGACAGCCACTTCAGGTGGGTCGTGGCCCTTTGTTTTTGTGTGTGTGTGTGTGTGTGTGTGTGTGTGTGTGTGTGTGTGTGTGTGTGTGTGTGTGTGTGTGTGTGTGTGAATGAATATGTGTTTCCCTGTGTGTGTGCAGCATGAATATCCGTGGAGCGCAGGAATATGTGTTGGAAGGCTGTGGTCACATAGGAGGCATTATTTCTTTTCCTCAAAGGGAAATCTTGATGTGAACTTTGCTTGTCACACTGGGAACAAGAGGTCAAAGGACACCTGGAGCGTTACATCATGCTCAGTATTACTCAGTTAATCTCATTTTACGAAGGGATTTCAAGAAAAAGTAGAGGCTGTGAGCTGTTTAGTATTTTGCATCAGTCTGTGACAGATCAGTATTTCACTTAATCTGCTGCTACACCTGCAGTCCTCTTAAGCATTTCATCTATTTAAGCAAGATGAAAATGGTAATGTACTGTACAACTTAAAGTACTTCATAAAAAGTATCGCTGGCACTTCTGTTTGTCAGTGGTTTCTTCAGCCTCTACAATGTCAGGTGAATAATTTAATAACTCAAAATATTTCAAGGTGAATAAAACTCATGTGTTTATTATCAATAATAAATATGCAGGAATGTGTCAGGAAAAGGTCCAACTCACTTTCAATTCACTGAAGTCTTTAAAGTTTGCTTTATCTACAAAAGGTATTTACACAAAGTTCTATAGATTTTACTGAAGACTGATGTCAGATCAGGTGCACCTCGTCCCTGTTATGTAATGAAATATAATGCATAAATGTACATAACGTGTGTTTCTTTATGAAGCAGCGTGTTACAGTAGGTGAAGGTTAGCTTGTGTGACATCATGCAGCAGATCAGTACCTCTGCACCTACATCTGATTCCCTTTCAACTGGCTGGATCTCTACAGCCTACAACCAAAACGGACACAGGAGAGAGGAAGGAACACACACACACACAAACAAACAAACAAACCCAGAGTTAGCAGGTTAGTAATCAAACAGTCAGATTAAATGAACATCGATGTTCGGTTAGAAAGAACAGAGTTAGCGGAAGCAAGTGTAGCGGGTTGGATTAGATATATAGATTAGTTAGATTAGATCCATTTATTATTATTTATTGTTGAAAATCAACTAGTAGCAGTAAACAACTGATTGAAATGCAGTGATAAACCTTTAGTAAGGATCCGCTCTGCAACTCTTCAAGACTGCTGGACAGCAACCTGCGCTGATGCCTGAGGAAAAACAGATTGTCATCATATAATTTCTATTTGATGAACTGTTTTTACTTTGTATCTGCTGTGAATGAGAGTGACACACAGTATCTACTCACCACGATCCATTAAAGAAGCTTGTATCTCCAGTGGATATCAGCGACGTGTCCATCGAGTTCTGAATACTAGAACAAATGGCACACAAGAGTTAGGATTAACATTCAATTGTGAGATGTGTAATGTGTGTGTGTGTGCTGTGTGTTTATGCTATACCTTGAATCCAGTTCTCTCTGGTAGGGGGATGAGGATAACATAAGTGGAGAAGATCCTCTGGATGAAATCTATGCAGAGACAAAACATAATTTAGTTTTTTCTCTCTTTGTAATAAATTCTTCAAGCAAAATGTGAGTGCTTTTTGGATTACTGCTCAAAATTGTTTAAAATTGTTAGAGGTTGTAAACCCCCCCCCCCCCAAAAAAATAATGCATACACTGCATGGTCTTACCTCTGACCTGAGCATATCAGAGTGAGCTTTGTGTGTGATGGCTCGGAGTTTCAAACTGCCACTCAGCTCCTCTTCACTGCTCCCTAGTTGGTGGAAACACAAATAATAGACGGCAGAGGAGAGGAATGTTTATCCATAAAAACATGACCTAATAAAGGGTAATGTTTCAATATTCCACTTTAAGCAAAACTCTTATTTCAGAAAGAATAAATATAATCCTTACCCTGTGTGAGCGCCATGACTTCCCTCATCTTTCTGTACTGGCTGAGCAAAATGGTCAGCTCCTCTATACGACGGTCCTGTTAACAGCAAGTAAACCAGATGGGACCCCGAATCATCAAATATATAATATATAATTATTCTTATCATACAACTCTGAGCATGTACGAAATTTTTGTAGTATTGGACAAAAATTGGTTTACCTTTTCATCATTTGAAGCTAACAAAGATTCCATCCCCACCTTCAACCTCTGGTATTCCTGGTCTAACAAAGAAAAATGAGGCATTAAAATGTTATTTTGGACTCACAGTAACCTCATGTCAAGTTAATTCAGGGTATCTGACGGGTGACAGACATGACAGCCATGCTAGCCATGTTAACATGAATAAACAAGCAAAACAAATAAACACTGACAGCACAACTGCCCATACAGCATCACCTGAGACAAACACTGCAGCTGTTCATGACGATGTAACTGCTGATGGTGCCAGTACCAAGAGAAAACAAGATCCATAAAATGTTGTTTTTAAAAAGCTTTTATCAGCAACAATAAACAAACACACACACAAACCTGGGGCCAAATGTCACTCAACATCCTTTCAAATACAGACATTTATCTTAAAGGGGAACTCCACCAATTTTACACATAGAGGTCAGTTTACTAGTATTACTCAGCCTGTTAAAACTGATGTATGATGTCTTTTGTGGTTTTAGAGGAGCTTTGTCAAGTATCAGAACATAACCCTGATAGTCATGTCATCAGGGTTATCTCAGGGGGGGCTGGATGTCAAATTTATAACAGACAGTTTTTGGAACATGACTTAAACACCTCACTGTGCATGTGAATCCTTGACTTCCTGACGGGCAGATCCCAGGTGGTGATGGACACACCTCTTTTACCCTTATCCTTAACACCGGAGCACCCCAGGGCTGCGTTTTGAGCCCCCTGCTGTACTCCCTGTACACACACGACTGTGTAGCCACTTTTAAGTCCAACACCATCGTCGAGTTTGCTGACAACACAGCTGTGGTGGGCCTGATTACAGATAACAATGAAAAGGTCTACCTGAAGGAAGCAGAGGACCTGACCCACTGGTGTCAGGACAATAATCTACTCCTGAACGTCAGCAAGACTAGGGAGTTGATAGTGGACTTTGGGAAGAAGCAGGGAAGAAACTACGCCCCCCTCCCTTAATATCAACAGGTCCTTGGAAGGCAGACAGCTTCAAGTACCTGGGTGTCCACTTCACCGAGGGTCTGACCTGGTGGCTACATACTGACTTGGTGGTGAGAAAGGCAAGGCAGAGACTGTTTCACCTCAGATGCTTCAGGAAATTCTGGGTATCCTCTCAAATACCAAGGAATTTGTACTCCTGCACCATCAAGAGCATCCTAGCAGGGAACATCACTGCCTGGTATGGAAACAGCGTCGAACAGGACCGCAAGGCCCTGCAAAGAGTGATTCGTTCAGCTGAACATACAATAAGCAGTGCTCTACCCTGTGTATAGGATATTTACACCAGGTGCTGCAAGAATAAGGCCAGCAGGATCATTAAAGATCCCAACCACCCGGATAATGGCCTTCTCTCCCTTTTCTCCCCCTGTGGTCAGGAAAAAGGTACCAGATACACCAAGCCAGCACTGAGAGGCTCAGGATGAGCTTACCTCAGGATCTAGGATCTTAAATGAGGTCACTGCCTGACACTGATACTAAGGACTAAAAGTCAGGATATCTCTGTCTCTATTGCTTCGATTCTGACCAATCTAATCTGTCTCTGGTGAGTGACCTACCTTCATGTGGAAGAGCAATGCTTAATTGCTGGAGTGCCCCTTTAAATGATCTGGCTTGCTGCAGTGGAGTCTGGACAAGCTAAAATCTGACTTGTTAAATTGCTCTGATGTACACAGAGTTATATATATGCTTATGCCATGGCCACTGCAAATTCTCCATTCTGATTGGCTGGAAGGTGCGAATTAACTTTTACTAAAGAGCTTTGAGTTAGTGTTATTTGTGTGCCCAAAAATAAAAAAGAGAGAATATTGTTGCTTCTCAGTGAGAACTACAACATTTTTTGTTTAAAATATTGCTGATATTTGCATGAATCTGAACATCTAAGTCAACTTACAGTTGGGGGATGAAAGAAAGGATTTTCAAAAGTAACTATAGTGAAGCTGCAGCTTGTGGGTCTGAGGGACAACTGCAGGAAGGAGAGAGTACGTGCAACCACAACAGAAGAGAAAATATAGACTGGCCCAGCTCTAGCTATACGCTGCCTTTAATGCAGGGGGCCCAGGAACAACAAATCATCATTTTTAAAACAGATAATCAAGATCGTAATTAGTTATGTAACTATATAAACAACTGATATTTTTAATTTGAGGACATACGGCATTTTGTTGGCAAGTGGCCATTGTATAAGCAGAATAATAACCTCCAAGTTCTGTGTTGCGCTGCTCGACACTCAACAGAGAAGAGGAGATCATGCCAGCCAGAAGATTTGAAAGGATGTAGTCTTGCTGCACTTCGGTTCAGTGAAGCTGGAATGTTTACCACGACTGACACAAACTGAAGCTCGGCTGTGGTCCAATCTCAAACCAAACACTCTGCCAACAGACACCTGATTAAGAGACTGCTCAGCTTCAACATTCAAAGTGGACACTGTTTTCAAATAATTGAGATTTGAGACTCTCTGGCTGAAGTGTGCAAACCAGTGAGTTTATGTGAAAATCACTGAAGCACCAGACTATATACTGAAGACATAATGAAGATGCAGAAAACCAGTTGTCAGGTGGCTATACAGGCAGAGGAGTTTGGCTGGAAATGAGACCCGTTATGAAAGCACACGATGCCTTACATTTGTTAATCAGCTGCTTGATATACACCTCCTCTACAGCAGAGGGCAGCACAGAGTCAAGAACAAGTCAAGTATACAGCAGAGGAGAGAGGTTGATTAGATGTTACAGTAATCAGAGTTGACAGACATGCATATCGCTGGCTCTCACGCACACATCTGCACTGACAGATGTAGATCTGACGTGATTGGTCAGACTGTCAGCTGTGTGTACCTCTCTCTGCGTTGTCATTGGCTGTGCCACCTCTGGCCAGCAGCTGGGTCTGCAGGCATTCGATCTCTGCGTCTTTGGAAGCCACGAGCTGCTGCAGATCTGAGATTTCTGCCTGTGGAGGAAGACAGGGTGCATGTCTATGAACTGTGTCAGTCTTCCAGGTCATTGGGTAGCTAGGAGTTGTAAATCCACTGGATTTAATTACAATAATAAGAGTATTTTTTAATCAGGTCTATTGACTGCTGGGACATCAGAATTTACATTTTGTTTCTGGTTCACACCTTCCTGAGATCTATTTAAGTCTCATGGCAGACATGTGAGAGCTGCGAGAGCCACATAACGAGGTGAGAATTGTTATCAAATCACTCGAGTAATGATATTAGACAGCATTGTGAGCGGATAATAATGTGAGTGCATCTCTCAAAAGCACACACCTACACACTGGGAAGACAAATCAGGCAATGAATAAGTCCATCACTAGGCTCACTGTGCCAGATGTGACTGTCATGTGATGAGAATTGGTTGTAAATTGTAAATTTTCTTCAAAACCCAAGACTATGTCACCTGGACTCTCCTGAGGACACCAAAGTATAGACAGTATGTTGGACAGAAAAGACAGATAACTTGAAAGAAGAGTTTATCTGAGTCACCAGAGCAGCAATCCCTGACGTGTCATGCTGTTCCACATTGTCCCAACTCAGTTCACATCTCTACTGAAGTTACTCTGATGACTCTCTCGTGACTGACGTGACTGCTTTTGTGACTTGAACATCTACTTGGTCGAACCTGCACAAGTGTCTGAGAATATTTGTTCCATCCATCATTCACTTTCACTAAAACCTTTACAACTGACAAATCCAAAACTAACACAACTGCAAAATTTTGTTATTTGCACCCATGTGTGCTTGTGGCCTAAACTTATACTTGTGACTTTGCTCGTGTCTTTTTTATAAGAGATCAGAGGCTTCATGTTTTTTTGTTTTTTTATGGACTGCCGATACTGAGTTGCAGACTAAAGAACATGACAAAGCTGCTGGAGAACAGGAGCCTAGACAACAGGTGACAGAAAACAGGTGTGTGCAGCAGATTAGCATTAGGTGGTATGCTATAAAGGCAAACTTAACACCTCCTGCAGCTGCTTCACAATAGCAGCCTAACAGAGAAGTGAAGTGGGCAGAGACACAGAATAATTCAAAGTGACTACAGGGTTGATGCAAATGTTTTGTGTGTTTCCTAATTCACATTTTTCCCACCAGTTTGGTATTTTGAGCTTAATACAACAGAGCCTGTGTGAAATTTATGGTTGCTATAGAGAAGTTATAGAGTCCAGCAGCATATTTCAACAGTTATAACTCACTGTCAGCCAGTGTTGTCAAGGTGAGAAGTTGCTAATGCAGCTTTAGGTGCTGACTTTGAAAGAAGGGGATATCAATATCTAATGTGGGTAATAACCTTGATTAACAAAGTGAACAGAAACTCAGCGTGATCACACACACACAAATGATGGATGTGCCAATGCAATATCACATCAGACAAACTGACAGAAAGGGAGAGAGACAGTCAGAGAGACACTGACACATGAGCACATATCCCTTAATTGTTTTACTGTTTTTTTTTCTCAGTCTAACTTTAAGCCATCACAGGACCAACAAAATGCAACACAAGGAGGATCAGGAGGAAAAGGAGAGCTGCAAGTGCAAAATTAGGAAGAGGAGGAGGAAGTGGAGAAGCGTAAGTGCTAAAGAACACAGGGAGAAGAAGTAGAAAAGGAGGGGTATTAGGAGTATTAGGAAAGGACTAATCAGAAGGAAAAAAAACAGCAAGAAGAGCAGGGGAAGAGAGGAAGAGAAGGCACCTGTGCGCTGCGCCAGCGCTCCTCCCAGTGCTGCTTCTCCAGCTGTGTGTGCTCCACAGTCAGCTTGAGGCTGGACAGCTGGGTCATGAGCGACTGGTAACACACATGGAGAGAGTAAGAGATAGAGAGCTAGAGAGGAGAGAGAGACACAGGAAGAGGGTAATGACAGGGAAGGATTTAGAGATGTAGAGAGAAAGGAAGAGCGGAAAAAAAGTGAAGAGAGCAAGCCGCAGAGAGGGGGTTAATAGAGAAGAAGAGAGGATGCAGATAGTGAAAGAGGGAGAGGAAGAGAGGAGGAAGGAAGCACTGTAAGCACAGAGGAAGCAACAGTAGTTTGACCTCCTTCAAATTAACCAAGAACAAACAATAGGTGCATCTCAATTCCCTTATTTGATCTTTCCTTGCCTTTCCATCCTCGCTTGACCCGGAAATAGGTCCGGTCCACCATCATAAAGGGAATCCCAAAGCACTTATTTCTGCTCTGAGGAGCCAGGAGCAAGGATACACAAGAGCAGCCTTCACAGAAGTCTTTAACTGGCCGACACGCCCATTATTGGATATAAGTTATTGATTGGATGCTGCAGCTGATCAGACTGATCTGATACATCACAACATCACTGCAGTTTTATACTGGAATGAAGACAGATAACAGATTCAACTCAAGTGTATCACTCCCGAGTTTTATATTTTATTTGTTTTCTGATTCATCATCTAGTTAAACATCTGTTACTTGTCGGTCTGAACAACAAGATTTTTCTTTTCATGATCTGTTATTTCCCCCATTAACTTTTATTATGGATAAAATTAAAGTCTGTCTGTCTGTCAGCAAGAAACGCAGTTTAAACACATTTATATTTTACATCATTCATCGTCATTTCTATTCAGTCACATGTGAGGCTGACTGTGATGTAGGTTACATCATTTCAATTTTCTCTGAAACATTTAGCCTAACAGATCATTTCCAGTGTTCAAACAACACCCTAATCATATTCTGGGTTATTAAACAATGAATAAATAATATAAATGCATTCTGCCAGTAGAAATGGTTGATGTGCCTCTGAGCAGGACACAGTATAAATACAGAATGCATGTTTTTATTATGTGAAAGTGTTTGTTGAACAAGTAACAGGCTACAGAGAGAAAACAGCTGCTTTGGCAGTGACAATTGTGCACCTTTTAGTATTAGCACAGCGCATGTGTGTACAGACGCAACTCCATCAAGTCTCTACAGCTGTTAAAATTCAACTCACAGCTGATCCAGCTGTGATCAGCTGCCACCATCATCAGAAACCGACATCGCTTCACATGACGCTTCAGAGGAAAGGACATCTCATTTCTCTAAAACCATACTGTCTTTCCTTGTTTCCTCTTTCCTCACATGGTTTCCTTGTCTCTCCTTGCATCCTCGGTGGGAGGGACTTAGACGCAAGGAAAGGACACAAGTGAAGGAATCATGGATGCAATTTAAGGGAATTGAGATGCACCTTATGTGTTAGGAGAGAGATGCTCGGTTTAGGAAATTAACCTCTTAAACTCTGCTGGTCAAAAGTTATGTTGTGCAACCAAGCTTTGTCCAAATTCAAAAATCATTACTTTACTTTATGCTGTAGTAAAGACTTCAAAGATTTCAAAAATACCAAAACATGTCAGGCTGACCTTAGAGAAAAGTGTATAAAATTATGAACAAGAAATCAAGAGTATTTTCACTTGATGTGATGGTAAAGCTACAAGAAACACTGTGTTGTGAGTTTGGATATATTTCATTCCATGTACAGTATATAACAAAACTGAGTCAATATCACTAAAATGTTAAGTAATTACAAAACCTTTCCATTTAATACAATTGTATTTGTTTTAAGACAAAACCCAAGAAGAATTAAACAAATTCCCTTGAAAAACGGAATGTTTGTCTAATTAAATTATAATGAAATGTCTATATTTAAGAACAAACTACAACAAAAGTCAGCGCACCCTTCATTCTTTTATTTTTTTAATATTTGGTACGCCTGTCTTTAATTTTGATGACAGATTGGATCGTCCTGGACATGGATGATACCAGTCCAGAACAAATCTGTGGAGAGATGTTCTCATTCTTCACAGATGATTATTTTCAGCTGTTCTTTGCTGGAGGGGTTTTGTTGCTCTGCCTTCCTCTTTAAAATACTCTAAAGATGTTCTATTGGATTCAGGTCAGGGGAAATACTTGGCCAGGTCATAGTTTTTACTTTTTTCTCCTTTAAAAACTCTTGTGTGATTTTTGCAGTGTGTTTGGGATCATTGTCATGTTGGAAAATTCCTCTCCTGCCAAACTTCTTGAGACTGGGAGTCATTTTTTCATTCAGTATTTGGGTTTACAAACTTACATTCATAGTGCCATCTATAAATGTCATCTCCCTACACCTTTTGCACTCATGCAGCCCCATATCAACACACTCCCAGCTCCATGTTTCACAATTACCACTATGCAGTCACTGTGTTAGTCCTGGCCAGGTCCACACCAAACATGCTGGACCCCATCTGATCCAAACTAATATATTTTGGTTTCATCTGAACTAAGAATGTGCTGCCATCAGGCTTCTTGTCATGTTGTTTGGCAACGTTTAATCTTGCAGTTTTGTGAGCAATGGTTTTCTTTTTGTCTGTAGAAGTTGACTTCATGCAAAGTCCTTCACACTGTCTGAGCAGTCACTGAAACACCAATTTCCACAGATAATCTTTGTGCCAAGTCAAAAGCACTTTCCTTTTTTCAATGCAAGGTTGCATAAATAGCAAATTGTGCGTGCCATCATTTATTGTGGACGGCCACTGCACCTTCTGTTATTGGTAGTATGGGTCTTCCTGTATCTCCTAACCACTGCTGCAACTATGTTTTGGCTTCTGTCCAGTAGCCTACTGATGATCTTGTACCCTCTCCCATCTTTATGAAGTCTCACAATCTGGTTTCTTACTTATTCAGATAATTCCTCACCACGTGGAGCCACGTTGCATGAGACAAAACCCAGACCAAAACTGAGAAGGTTGTGGTGTTCGCAGGTTCTTTTATAACCTTGTTCAGGCAATTAGTCTTAATTGGAAGTCACAAGTGTAATCATTTTTGTATCAATGGTCACAGGTGTACTCACTTTTGTTGCATTGAGGTTGTACTTTGAGGCCTGTATTTTCAATGTAGTCTATCTAAAATGTTTGTTTTTAATTACAAATAAGATCAAATACAATGGACTTCACCCTAAAAATACTACAATTATTGTAAGATGATACAATTTTGATACAATTCATTTAACAGTTTAGTGATATTGCACAGGGGTGTATTCAGTTTTGTTACATACTGTATATAAACACACATATTCCAACAGAGAATGTATGTGAAAAAGTTTTTTTTCCTGACTTCTGATTTAAAAAGTAACTAAAAAGCAGTGTTTCACTACCTTCTCTGGCTGACATTTTGAAGTCTGTTGCACCTCTGACCACAGCCAGGATCACTGATGTGTGCTTTGTTGCACCTGTAACCCCACCCGCTGGTGATGTCACATGGTACTGGAGTACACTTGTACATCATAGCAGCAAGGTGAGATGTTAAACCACTGAAGGTTAGCAAAAACTTTTTCAGCTGATGTTAAGTTGCTCTTTGAAGGGAAAATGGGAAGTTTAAGAGGTTAAATCCATTAGCAAGGCAAGAGAAGCGTCATCCAGTCCACATTACAAAATTATATTATTTTGCATCTTGATACACAGTACTAGATAGATAGATTTTCTCTCACTCAGACATTCTTGCCAAAATGTCCAGTTTTAGAGGAAAAGCCCAGATGTAGGTTCATGTTCAAGAATACAATTTGCAGCTGTATTTATTTACATGTTTCTTCTGCAGCTCTGTACCTTGCATATTACCAACCCATTTTTCCACCCAGACTGCTGGAATCTGTAACACTGGTACAAACTAAAAATTGATTTCTTTATCTACAGCTGTTACTTGTAAAACACACAACATAGGAACAATATGTACTGTATATATACTGTATGTAACTGGTCCAGATTGGCTGACTACAGAGGTATATGACTTATGCTATATGTTTGTGTAAGCTGTACCTTGGTGGCTCTTAGTTTCCTCTCATACTGGCTCTTCTCTCCCTCCAGCTCCTCCACCTTGTTCTTGAGCTGCTTCATTTCTTGTAGCAAATCCTGCAGAAAGCAGAAAAACCAAAACACGGTGTCTTTTAGTTCATAAATGTCTTTGTAAAAGCCAGCTTCAACAGTCTAAACAGTCATGCAGGTGAATTCACCTACTTGTGCACAATTATTCTGAAAGTTCAGATTTCTTAAAATTCTTCCAAACTTCAGAATCAGCAGGATGTTTGTCTGCATTACTGAACTGTGCACATGCCAACATGTAAATGGGAGGGTATTCAAACATCAGGTTCACATCAAGTGCAGTTATAAAGGTCTCCGGGGCCAGACAGTACAGTGGTTAATGTAGGAAACATGATCCTCCTGAAACAGACACCACAGCGTGCAGTTATCCACAACCAGGAAAAGGATGAACCTGAGGACCCACAACAGGACTGAAAGCCACCCAGGCTGCACATCTGCCTGAATGGACATTTACAAAGCCACCCTCCAAGGAAAACCTTGTATTGTATCCTCTAAAAGTTAACCATGCCATTTTCATTTTCATCTTAAAACACTGCCTTTTGGCAGTAATATTTTTTATAGGAACTGTTACATGACCCATCCACCTGGTCAGTGTAGGAGGAAACAGACATGTAAAACTTTGTTAGTAGAGGGAAGACCCGCTGTCATGCAAGCAAACCACATCAAATGAAATAAAACCACAACGCCTGGTACAAAACCCAATTTGAAAGGATTTATAAAGACAAAGTCCAGATCGGGGCTTAAATGCGCTTTTCCAAATGCTTCATATACTTGAGGAGTTACTGATGACTGAGACAGGTGCATGTTTCTGAGTTGCTGTCCTCAACATCTTCCTGTAAACTATTACAATAGATGGTGCTGGTGTAGCTGCTTATTTTACTTACTGTCACAAGTTAAGCTTCAAAAACCTCAATAACACCTGAAATGTATAGAAGCATTTAGAAAGCCAATCAAAGGTCTCCATATCTGCAAGAACCAGAGTAGAGCGTGACCCCAACATCCTGCAGTACACACACAGACACACTACAAGAGAGGCTGTTAGTTTGATTCTGTGGAAATTTGCAAATACCGGGTGGCGTGTGGACTGGTTAAAAGGGTAGAGGAGGAGAAGAGAAGAAATGATGGGGAAGGAGGGGAAGATGAGTTCATCCATCAAGTCTCCCTACGTGTACAGTCTGTCCTCCATTGTGCATCCGGGCGTCAGAGCCACACAGGCTCGGGTTTGAGTCGCCTAACCCGACCTGAAGGCTGTGGCCCTGAGCTGGGCTGCCTCTGGCCTCCCCCTGCTGGGCCTCCCTCTCCTCCAGGGCCCGTTTCTCCTGGATACGTGTGCTGATCTCCTCCTGAAACTTGCACATCTGCTCCTGGAGCTCACTGATGAGATTTACCACACACTGGGAGGGACGGGGCGATGGAGTACAGCAGACAAATGACGGACGGTGGAAGAGGTAAAATTGGTGAGATGAGGAGAAGAAAAGAGGATTGAATGAAAGTCATTTCCGAGGAGAGGAGAGGAGAGGAGAGGAGAGTCAGACATGATCTTAATTTAATCTAGTCAATACTTGGGAATGCCTGTTTCCATTTATCCATCACAGTCGACTGTTACTGAGGAAAACATCACAGAATCGCCCAAAAAAAATGTAACAAACTGAGAACCAAATTAATTATAAAACATAGTGCAGAGGAAGCATTGTAACTGTGTAATGAAGAACTTGAGGTTGGAGGAATCCTAAAAATGTTCCTGATTAAGGAAAGAAAACATTACATTCACAGATACAAATGACCCACAACCAAACTGTATCACACCACTAAGGATCCCAATGGTCACTTACATACATATAAAAATACTCTTTTCATGAGAGATAAGAAAACTATCCAATGTTTTATCCTACTTTTATAAAATGAGTCACTGTTGGGGCAGTGGGAGTGTGTAAGACAGATGCAGCCTCAGGGCAGATGTAGGCGAGGCATCATGCCTCACTGTCTCACATTGTTGAATTAGTGTAAGAAACAGATATGTGCTTGAATATTCAACTGAACACACACACACACACACACAGAGTACAAATCTTTCTGCCCCATTTTTCTTTTGATGCCATGTGAGGACTGACAGGAAAAGAGCAATGTATTAACTTCCAAGTTATTCTGGGGTCACTGGAGAAAGCGGACAGTCCAGTAGAGTTTGGAAAGAAGAGATGAGGCAAAAACCTCATCTAACATGGGGGGTGGTGGGTTAGGGTTGGGTTGGGTTATTTGGACTGACTGCACTCTTAAGGGGGCCCTGTGACTAAATTGAATGAATTGGGCTTCACAACATATAAAAAGAAAAAATAATAATCTCTTTTTTCTTAATGTCAAAGTCAAAAGGTCAGACACTGAAAGGCAAACTGCCACAATCCAGTTCTGATCCATGACACATCTTGTTCTGATATAACTCAACACATCTGCAAAATTATTAGTCTGATGCACTCATTGTTGTCATGTTTCTACAGCCCACATCCCAGAGATCACCTGTCAATTTAACATTACACATGATGCACATGTGCTTGCTTTGATGCTTGCTGATGAATGTAAATCCTTTATTCACTCTCCTTTAAGCTCTGTTTTGGTTTCCACCAACTCCTGAGTCCCTTTGGCGGCTAAATGCTCCACTAGGGTCACCAGCTAGTTGCTATCTTTGTTTGTCTTTGCTGCTGAACAGTGGTTTAATCAGCCTTTAACTGAATACAACTTCCTGCTGCAGCTGAAAACGGTTCTGAGCAGAACTTGATAGCAAACATTAAAGCCAAAACAATGAGCTGACAGATATAAAGCTCCGTAGAGCTGAGGGGAACTGCAGAGTCAGGTGATAATTCTTTGTTGGTTCATCACTATGAGCAACATCTTTTACATACAGATAGTTATTTAATTCATAAAAACATTTATTACATTAACAACATTTATAGTGTAGCAGCTTTAATGTAAAGATAACAGCAGAAAAAGAGGCAGCAGCAACAAGCTCTAGTAGTTTCTCTTCAAAGCTTTCTCTTTCTCGTCACATCTTGTGGACATGTGACTTTTTATTTCTGAGGACATGCACAACCAACACTCAAAAAAATGCAGCATATATAAGGTAACCATCATGTGGCACATGAATGTGTAGTTAAAAGCGAGTATATCAGCGCTCTACTGTGATTTCTTTTTTTATTAGATTTTCTGTAGATTAAGTTTGAGTTTTTGTAGGTTGGTCTCTTTTTTTCTTTTCATCTGAAGTACCCTTAAAACACAGTTATTAAGAATAAAGAAAAAATACTTTAAAAAGACTATACAGAATTTTTCACAGGACAAAGTTTTCAGTCACAGACTCTTAATCGATAAACTCTGTTAAAACGTACAGCACAATATCTAACAGAAATGATGTGATCCTTCTTTCAGTGGACCATTACAGGCTCTCAAACCTCAATGTAATAGCTCCACCCTTAGCATCAGAGTTATTATAAGATGTTTGAACTCAAGCCAAGTCTGGTCACAGCAGAAACAGGGCCATGACCCGGAATTTAGACCAACACACAGACAAAGAGAGCAAGACAGGAAGAGAAGATAAGACAAAGCTGATGGAGAGGATCAACAATAATAGACATTCAGGTGGATAGAACAACACATACAGAAAGACAGACAGGAGGGAGCTGACATCTGAGTTGATGACTTGACTGACAACACTGTTATCTTGTAATTTCAACCTTTTCACAGCCAGTTATATAAACTGAAAAATGCATGATCATCAAACTAAAAGCCTCTTTCCTGAAGAGTTGATGTTTTAGTAACTCAAGGTTTTCATCTGACAGCAGTGAGTTTGTGTGTGGTGCTGGTGTGGTTTCGAGAAGTGAAAGTGTTTGGCCCCCAGGAATGCTCAGAATGGATGCCTACCATTCCTCCTGCCAACCAACCGGAGCCTCGCAGCTGTTACAAACCACACACACACACACACACTCATTTCCTGACAAAAATGTAGACTAGTGTCAGCTGCCATCACAATGTGACCAAAGCAAAATTCCAGCACTGTACATCGGATATGTTGGATTTGGGTGTGTACGCGTGTGTATATGATCAGATGCAGTATCTCTTTACTGCACTAACCAAGCATCAACTTGTCAATGTTAAAACAGCTCTGTTAGACACCACAGAGGCAGATCTGATGGTAAGATCTCAGTGCTGGAGCCTTAAGCTCAGAGAACCAGCCTTGTGATCCCATAACTGGCTGGAAACTCACACTGTTCTTTCTTTCCTAACAAACTGCTGCTGAAGTGCCCCCGAGCCTGGCATGCGACTGTTTATATACTTAATACCTGTCACAGTTGGACTATGAAAGGAAAACATGCAGACGTCTCTCTAAGAAAAACACAAGACACATGAATACGTATGATTATGAGATGAATAAATGATCATCAAGACGCATGCTTTCAAATTATTGTAGTTTTCCTTGCAACACAAACTTCAAACTAGACCTGAGGGTACTATTTGGTAATATACTGTATGTGATACGCCCCTGTATCAATGAATACTTTAGTCAGGATAAGAGACAGTGAAAGACGAATGTCTGCTGGCATTGCACACTGTCTCGTTTTTAAGAATAATTACAGTTTATTATAACATGGGCCTTATTTTTGTAATTTTGATCATTCTTGTCGGTAATAACACTGTACTCACTGAGTTAACTCCTGAGATGTGGGAACTTGGCTACACTGACTGAGGTTTTAAACAAACATCTAGGTTAGTCAAACTTATTTGGAAGAGAAAATAAAGTCAAACAGTAAAACCACTGCCTTAATCATCCATCACATTTTACAGACCAAAGCTCCTGGTTCAACTTTGACCTACCATACTAACTATCTTGCATATACTGTTTTTCTGTGCAATAAGGGATTATTACTAATATTTCAAGTGTGCTGATGTTGAGTTTTATCTATTTGTGGTTCACATAAACTGCCAAATCAGTTTGAAACCTGTCTGATCATCTGAACACTTTGTTGTAGAGATGTAGCCGTTTTCCTAGAAATGACTTTGGTGAGTACAGTGTTACTCTAACCAATAGAAATGATGAACAAAACAAAATACTAAGTCTACAGCCATGCTAGCAGCTCTGTGAGGCTGTACTTAGGCACAGCGGTGCTTAGGGCTAATTGCTATCATCAGCATGCTAACATGCTCACAATGACAATTTTAACATTCTGATGTTTAGCAGGTAATATTTACCACAGTTACCATCTTAGTTTAGCTAATGACCATGCTAATATTTGCTAATTAGCATTAAACACAAAATAGAGCTGAGTCCAAGTTGGACAAAATAAATTTTTAACCTGATAATGACACTAGATGAGAAGTTAATGGATCACCATGGTTATTACAATTCATCCAGAGGGGAACATGGATGTCTGATCCTAATTTCATTCAAATCCATCCGATAGTTGTTGCGATATTTCAGTCTGGACCAAAGTGGTGGACCAAAGTTTTAATAAACTGTAAGTATCCTTTAATCAGTCACTGTTCTTCCTAGTGCTTCATTAGTGATTTCACAGTGTCAAAACACCACAGCACATATACTGTACTGTTTAAAATCATGGCTTCCTGCAGGGGGCAGGATATTCCATATGAGTTGTGTACAGGAGGCAGAAATGTTACGAGAAAAGTCAGTTCACATGATGGTTTTCTCATAAAGGCAGACATCACTGACAGTTACATCCTGCAGGATTTGTGGCATGAATGCCCTGCATGTTCACTTTGTGTGTGTGCCTTGCAGGACAGAAAACAATATTTCCACAGCACACCCTGTCATTTTTCATCTTAACATCTGTCTGTCACTGTCTCTCATCTTGTCCCTCTGTTGCTTTTCTTCTTTTTCTCTCCACCTTCAGTCCTCTTCGACCCACACACACACAAACACACAGATACAGAAACACACACGCACACGGCCAAACCACAAGAGCAGCTTCAGTATCTTGCGGTGCCAGTGGGGAGCAGCTGGGTGTCACAATGAACAAAGTCCACACAAAGAAACTAGTGAAGACAAGCAAAGACTGCTCAACTAGAATTGGGTAATGCAATGTTTGTTGGTATATGTGTGTGTGCACATGTATTCAGGTACAGTGGTAATGTGTCTGTGTTTCGACATTCAAACATCCCACTACAAAAAGTGATGTTTGCTTTAGCTGGTGAAAAAATATGGCATAAACCTAGGTCCTACCCAATCTTTAATAGTGGACAGACAGGTGTCAGGTCTTTTAGGACTTATTCATTTCAGTTGTTTCTGATGTTTCACCTGCTTTGCAATGCTTGCTTACAGTTTGATGTCAGCTGTCTGTGTGGCAAGCCGTCTGCAGGGTGTTGTTGAAACTGTCTGCAGAGACCAGTTGATGTGTCGTGGCTTGTTTCAGAGCCTCAACACTGAAGCTTGTTTCTCATCCAGACACATTTAATTATTACCTCTGCCAGTGAAGCTGGATGGGGGGCATGTTTTCAATGTTTGTCTGTTTAGTATCTGGGTGACAGATTTGGCTGAAATATGGTGTTTGGGGACAACCATTCATCAACTGATTGGACGTTACTGGATGATTTGAACTTCAGCCATGACAAATACGATGTGCTAATGAACTCGTGGGAAAGCTTAACGTCTTGTTGGTTGATTTAGTGAGAAAACCAAACCTGAAAGACAACAAATGAATCATTTAGGACTGTAGCATTGGAAGTTGGAGAACTGTTCAGTGTTGGCAGAGGTTTAACTAACACTAGAGCTTGTACTGCAAGCTGAAACCATTTTCCTGGTGTAACACAGAATCAAAAGTTTGAACTTGTTTAAACTGTAAATTGAATAAGGAGTTGGGAGTAGCTATTATTTTTATGGATGGCAATGTTGGTCCGTCGAACGGTTGGTTGGTCCATCACTCTGGTCCAGACTATTAGATGGATTGTTATGAAATTTTGTACAGACGTTCATGGTCCCCAGAGTATGACTTGTAATAACATGGATATCCTCACTTTTCATCTATTTCTATCATCAGGTCACCTGCAAAATTCATGACATTCCCATCAGCCTCAGCTGTACTTTGTGTTTAGTGATAATTAGCAAATATTAATATGCTAACATGCTAAACCAACACTGAATATGGTAATCATTATTACCTACTAAGCATAAACATACTGGCATTATCATTGTGAGCATCTTAGCATACTCATGTGAGCATTTAGCTCAAGTATAACCTCACAGAACCGCTAGCATGGCTGTAAACTCTTAATCTTGTCTTAATTGTCCTGGATATTACTTTTTGTTCATCTCTGTAGCGGTAAGGATTGTCAGTTGCTTGGTCAGTTAGTTGGGTTGGTCCATCCAACACTTTTGTCCAGATCAATTTAGTACATTAACTAATAGGCAGCTGCTATGGATAGTCAGCCTTCAGCTGCCAGTGGGGCTGTAGAGTTCCAGTCATGTTTCCCTGTAATAATAAGACCCATGTATTTTCAAAAAGCTCATTACACTACAAACCTGATATAAGAAAGTTTAAACATTTTCAGTTTTCCATCATTCCAATATCATTCAGAATGTGTTGATAGTTAAATGCAATCTATTCTTGTTGCTATTGTACAGTGTAAGTGTTTCGACACAGTCCATGCCCCGGGTGAATTAGCTGTCACCTCCATGTTGACCCGCTGACAACTCTGAAGCTGATGACAGATCTGTGAACAGGCCCAGTTCATATCAAACACACATTCCACCAATCAACATCCTCATTAGTGAGATGTGCCAGCAGCTAACAGGTGACATCACACAAACAGTAATTAAGGGGAATTCAGTAGTATGAGTGTCAGCAGTGCTTGTTAGCATGAGCAATTACCTGGTGGAAGATACAAACAAAAGAGCACCACCTCGAGAAACTCAAACTTTAACCATACAAAAGTAGCAGGAACAGTGTTTCATTTTCAACACAGTGCAAAAACACCATGGCAAGACAAGACAAGAAGTTAAAAAAGTTAGAAAGTAGATCTAGCAGATAGATGACTTAAGCCAGGAAAATCTAGATATTTTGTGCACCGCACAATCATCTCAATCAGTGTCCTCTTCCCAAAAGCTTAAAGGGGACAGTTCTGTGTCTGAGAAACCATCTATTTTGGTTGGAGTTGTGGTGGATTACTGTGCCCACAGCAGTCAGTGGTTGTTGTAAGTTGTAACTATTCCCTTCAGCTGAGAAACAGTAAAAACAGTGAAAACAGATAAACAGCTGACATACATCCTTATACAGCAAGTCTGAGAGTCGGCCTCATGTGTCCATAAATAAACCCTGATGATGATGGAATGTGATTGTTTTCCTTTAGCTTGCAGACAGTGAAGACAAGAGAAATATGCCAATAGTCCCTTTTTCAACATGTATGTCATTTTATGTTTGGTATGCAGTGTTTCCCCTAGGCTGACTGTTGTTTTTTATTTGGGGGGTGAGGGGTCGGGGGGGTGGGAGTAGAGATGGTGTTCCGCTGCAGAATGAATATAGGGGAAACACTGGTATGAATAAAGCTTGGCTTATTATGTCTTGTTTCAACAATAATGAAAGAAACATCGGCATTATATTTTATTATACTGCATTTTGCAAAAATGCAAGCAAAATGCAGACTGAATAACTTTGACATATATGTGACAGTGTTAGCAGCATTGTTTGATCCACTGAGGGATAAAGGAACAAAGACCTAAGCAGTGTTTTAATATTTGTGTCATTTACAAGTGGCATTTATACACCTACCTAAACTTAGCTTACCTGTGTTATTACTCAAGAGTTTAGTTTAGATTTTTTCTATGACTGACAAATGTTAGTTTGTTATAAGATCATCTAACAAACTAACATCAAGAACACAACACAGCATTAGGTGTGGGTCATGTACAGTGTGTAACATTCGATCATTATTATTAATGATATATAATGTGATACAGAACATTCTATGTGAAGTTAACTGAGAAACCGTTAAAATAACAATAATAATAAATAATAAAATAACCAGATAGGAATGTCTGTTCTGGCAAAATTTAATACCTGATAAATCAAGATATGATATATTAATGTTAAAATCTTGTAAATCCAATATTGCAATAAAACCGTCATGTTCATTGATTTGCAGCACTTCACACAGTGGCCTAATATGACCACATATGTTAAAGGAAGAGTAAGCACTATAAACTGTATAAAAATCTCTGAACAAATTTCTATCGTCTCATATTAGAAACGATTAAATTGCCCTATGCAGCATTAAACTAATGTGTGTTATATGATAATCCGGACACCTGTAGAAAAATCAATGGCATATATGCATACACAGTAAGTGGAAACTTTTCATTCAGGCAAATGCAGCAGGGATCTTTGCATGTAGCACATTAAATACAAGCATGATTCAAGTTGCTAATCCTTAGATAAAAGACACAGCACTTCTGCTCTTGTTGAATGAGTCTAGCAGCGTTAGCTCAGTGAAACACACAAACACACACGTCTGTTGACTCTCCATACCTCGGCTTTGTTCTGCTTTGTGTCCGTGGGATCTTGCGGGTGTGTGATGGTGTGCGTCTCCTCCATGCTGACCAGCTTCAGTTTGAGGTACGACACCTCGTCCATTAGATCCAACTTCTGGGTCTCCAAAGAGGTCCTGCTCATCAGCTCCTGAAAAAAACACACACATATACACTATAGGTCACACACAGGAAAAAGGCACAAAAATAAACAAATGTCGAATACACACAGAAATGAATTAAAAAACATACAGCTACCAGAGAGCAGGATAGTGAGAGTTCAGCATGCTACTCCACTCAGTACAATGTTCTTCCCACACTGACAGACCAGGCTAGGCTGGGGGCCCAGACCCCACAAAGCTAAATATACACACACACACACAGACACACACAGACACACACAGACACACACAGAGGCAGATTCTATTAATATATCCCTGTGCTTCTTTGGTATGGGAGAGAGTTAAAGAAACTCTGTCTAAAAAAGAGAGAGAGGACATGCAAGCCACTGGACATGAGGAGTGTGTGTCTGTGAGTGTGTGTGTGTGTTCTCTGACTCACACAAAACATACATTTCTTTGCCAGCTCTCAGTGTGTCTTTTGCTTTCGTTTCCTCATCTAAACCATTTCTAATCCCACTTCCTCTTTTCTAAACTAAAACTTAAACTTGCCTTGGATTGTTTTTTTTTAAGACTCTGACAACCATTGTCTCGCTCCGCACTCGCTGAGATAAAACAGGTCAGAGGCAAATGGAAAAGAAAATGAGCCTCTGAACAGTTCGCCCACTAGTTTGATAAACCAGGTCCGAAGCTTTGGGCCTGACTCTACCCTCACAGTTGTCATTTTATACCATAAAATAATCACAGTCCATTAATCCAACTAAAAGAAATACATAAAGTCACATGGTATGTTATGAAAAGAGAAATCTGTCAGTAAATTTTAAAAACATAACTTGTTTCCAATAGTTTTACACTGAAATATCATGAGACAAGTGACCAAATCAAGTTCATGTCAATGAAATCAAGGAAAGTTCCTAAACAGGTTGATCTTTAATGGACAAAAATGATTTGATCTCATTTTTTTTTAAAGAAAACTGAAAATTTGTGAGCCAACAGCAGACTATCTTATTAAGATGGTATGCAACTTGCAGAATCTTTTTGAATAATATAGTGCTGTTGTGCAATACATTGTGAGATGTCGCAACGCATTTGAGACAGAGTGTCTGGAACAAATGAAAACATTAAGAGGATCATTAGTGCTTGTGTATGTTACAGTCAGGCTTTTCATGTGTATTTGTTCCCCCAAAAATAATAAATAGTTTAGTAATGCACTACCATAAAGTTGGGGACACGATGAGAAAGAGATCTGTCTAAAATCTGTAGTTTCCAAGTTTGAGTCACTTGAGTTGTTTTCTCAGACATGACAAATCTTCCTGAGTGCAACAGTTTTCACAAGAAGCAGATCTCAACATGATGACTAAATTGCACACAAAATTGGGATCCGTGTTCTTTCACTGAAGTCTGACCAGATAATTATAAATACTATACTAATAGATTTCTGAAAGCTGTAATCTTTTTTTTTTTTAATTATAATGGGTCATATCCCATGTACACTACCTGTCCAGCACCAAACAGCAAACAGACCAAGTTAGCAGCTAGTTGGTGAACATAGTGGAGCATTTAGCGTCTAAAGAGCCAGATATTTCTCTTAGGAGTTTGTGGATACCAGAGCAGAAAGGAAATGAATACTGGACCTACATTCATCATTCATCAGGTGGACAGAAACAGCTGTTGAAAAATGAATGCTAATGTTGCTCTGCACCTGCTGGATGTATGATTAAGCAACTGTTTGCAAACACTTAACCATATCAACTTTATAAAGTGATACTGTAATATGTCAGTGTTGTGTTTACAGCCAGTCATGCTGCCACCAAATAGCTAAAAAATTCAATTAATTAATACTGCTCTAGGAAAAAGACACCATGGAATTCAAAGGTTATGGACATGATATACTCATTACAACACAAAGATCAAACACAATATTAAAGATTAAATAAAAATGTCATTAAATTAAGATTTGTACATGCTTATATTTGTTCAAACATATTATTAATACATTTTAAGTCTTTAACCCTTTGTAATTTTCACCTTTCTCTCGAGTGTGGATGCCAACATTAAACACATTAGAGACAACTGTATTTGACCACAGAGGGATGCCGTACCCTCCAAATGGAAAGATCACATGGTAAACAAATTATGTCAACACCACAGCCACAGACAGACAGCTAAAACCCCATAATCACTCCAAGCTCAGCAGCAACACACACACACACACACACACACACACAGTCACACTCACACCCACACATAGAAATCTGCTTAGTTATGGCAGCTGACTGTCAGTTTGCAATCTAACACCAGTGTCACTTACAGCAGGATAAGCCGCAGTCTTTAGAGGTAATTTATCAGAACTCTCTGGTCGTGGCTCACAGCTCAGCTGCCTGACATTTGCTTTCCTTAATTATGTAGAGCAGCACGTGACAAATTATCATCCTCTCTACAGCGTTTCTAGATCTCTTTCAAGAGGCTGCACTTCTATCCAAAACAACACCTGTTTTAAATATGAGTTACATTGGAGAACTCAGATCCTGACTTACAGAATTTAGTATCTGAAGAATGTCATTTCAAAAGGAAATATCTACAATTTGAATGACACTCAGATTTAGAAATCAGAAACAGAAGGTGCACTGATCTCCGTCACTGACACCTAAATCAAAGTGTTCTCAGCAGCTAGATTTGCATGTTTTACACCAATAATTGCAAATCATACACTTTACATTCTTTCTGACCATTTTCTGAAATGTACCTTTAGTTCCCTCCGGTGTCCTGTCCTGCCTCTAGTTTGAAATTTTGCTGTAAAAATAAACATGAAACTAATATTTGCTTGAGATTGGTAATCCTTGAAAGGAAAGCAGTATTCATTGGTTTTTAGACCACTTGATGTATATTTATATCTGTAGCTATCCTATACATGTATGTATAGTGAATATACTGTATACACATTTGATTGTAATGCATAAGTGGGATTCCTTTACAGTAGTTTAGCCTACTGTAGCATACTGTATTTACAGCACTTCTGATTAATTTCTGTAAACTGGAAGGTTGCACTATCCATGTAGTAAAGATGTGTCATTCTTTTTATTGTATTGGACTCTTGGTTTATGGGTTTTTAGGTCACTGTGTTATGAGTTGACACAGTTTTCTCAATGGGAGACATACGTCAGTTTTATGGTTTAAGAGTCAATCCTGAGATTTGTATTGTTTTGGTTGCATTTGATGCATTTTGGAGATTAACTGTAGTGCTGAGCTTCATGTAGGTAAAGAGTTGTGTGTGAAGAGTTTCTAAAAAGGTGAACTCAGTGTAGACAAATGTGTGTAACCAATTATAAAAAAAACAGTAAAAGGTTGCTGTGGTTTGATTTTGGCCAAACTGGAAATGGCCTCCATTAATGTAAAGTACACTCATAAACTCGATGATGTAGTCATAGATGATGATGTCTATACATCAGAAAAAGATAATGAATGTTGACTAAAGCTCCATATGTGCTCGTGTGTGTGTGTGTGTGTGTGTGCATATGTTGTGTATTATTAAGGACGTTATGTCACCACATTACTGTAAACCATATAACTAAAATGTCTAATACTGTAACTTCGGTGTCTGAATAAAGACGCAGTAGGGCATGCAGTCACAGTATGACTACATGTGTGGGAGGATCCCCTCTAGCATGAGAACATTGTACTGTGTGTGTGTGTGTGTGTGTGTGTGTGTGTGTGTGTGTGTGTGTGTGTGTGTGTGTGTGTGTGTGTGTGTGTGTGTGTGTGTGTGTGTGTGCTGACTAAGGACTATTTCTTATTAGATTAGCTGAGGTTCCCACAGCAAGTAGCAGCCCTGTGGCACTGACAAATAATGTTACATGGCTGGATGGACTCTCTCTGTGTCTTTATCTCTTTCTGTCTTTCTTTTTCTCTCCTTCTCCCTCACTCACACACTCACACACACACAAGTTTGAGCAGCTATCCTTGTTAGGACACTGCATTGACTTCCATTAATTGTGGACAGCCTAACCCAAACCCTAACTCAAACCTGAGCCTAACCTCAATTCACACCTTACCCCTAACTTTAACCAGGACCTCAGAAATGACGTTTTGCCTCATTAGGACCAGCCTTTGGTCCCCATGAGAACTAATGGTCCTGACAAGGCAGCTGTTTATACCGGAAACAGCCCCGGAGAGGCAACAAAAACACACACACACACACACACACACACACAATAAAGTGAGAATGACACAGACAAACGACATACTACAGCTAGAGCAGTCACCTTTTAAATCCTTCAAACTTGCTCTCTAATTGTATGTTGAGGAGATCTCAGAGACACAAATTTGGGAGATGATAAATACTCAAAAGAACGACACGATACAACACAACAGACACACAGACCCAAAGAACTGTTATCTTTCTCCACACTCCACCTTTATCTCTCTCAGAAAACATCTCCTATCACATTAGCTATTTGACCAGTAGTCATTAACTGTGAAATGGGATCATGTCACACACACACACACACACACACACACACACACACACACACACACACACACACACACTAACCAGGACAACAGCTGCAGATCAATGCAGCTGAATACAATAAAACCTCCCAACTAACAATCACCACTCATGAGGCATTGTAAAGAAGATCTAGGGCAGCAGCAGGTGGAGATAAGTTGCATACCACCGAAACAACTGTGGCTGCAATACCTGTCGCTTTTATTAACTTTAAAGTGAAGTGCTTACATTTTACTGTAACAGCAACATGGCACAAATTCTGTTAATTACAGCTGACAGAGATGAAGAAAAGCTAAGGAAGCCCAAGAAGAAGAAAGAGCTCTGTTTGATTCCTTTAATTTTCATTTAATTATTTAGTGATTACTGGATTCTAAAGCTGTCTAGATGAAGATCAGAACATCACAGCCCTAGTGGGGTATTTATTTTGGGGCTGTGGCCTTTTTACCCTCGGTGTTGACAACGCAGAGGACAAAGAGCCTGTTGACGCGTCTAAACAGAGGGTTGATTCTGTGATATTGTGAGTTATGGTCTTGTTGTGTCCAGCCTGGCAGAGCTCATGAGTTTGCCTCATTTGTGACGTCAAGCACAACAACTGGAACAACTTGAAGAAACTGAATGTTTCACACTAAATTCTTCATACTGGTTAAAGAGGAGCAGTGTGACCTGCAGTGGTGTTGATTTACTAACAGAAAAGAGAAAGTCTCCCCAAGACAATCTAAATTCAACCACTACAGATCATTTTCAGCTACAAGAAGAATCCGAGTGTGCTAAACAAAGAGCACTTGTGTGTGTGAGGGAAAACTATGTACATTTTCATGGCGAAGCGACGTTACAGTGGAGGGTTAGAGCGACTTTAATCTATATTGGTGAGGATCGAAAACAGCTAAAAGCAGAGTGAAACATCAGGTGACATAACTCCACATGAATGTTGCTCTATGTCTGCTCGATGTGTAAATAGGCAGCTGTTTGCTGACATGTTCGCCATATAAACTTTAGAAGGTGACAATCTGTCCATGCTATGTTGACAGCTTATATATTGACAGCGTATAAGTGGCTAAAAAAACAGTCATTACAGGTTTAATTTCATCTTCAAATAATAATTACAATGACAAACAGCTTCATTCACCCACCTGCAACTCAGACACACCTTCCAGCAATGATTTGCTTATCGGTCGTCAAAGTGAACTATCCCTCAAATATCTGTTATATGTTCAGTTTTTTTGTAACTGTCAGACAGGTGGGTAAGCAGGCTCACACTCTGTAAAACCCTTTTAAACATGCTTGTGCTAGAGGGTTACAGAAGTACATCAACCTGATATGACCAGCAGGGCTTGCTTGACTTTTCATCAAATGTTATCTTTGCTCAATTCAGTTAGTCTCATATATCAGCTTCTGAATCATATTAAGGGATGCTTCTTTCTTTGCTCTGATGGAAGCAAATCTCTGTTTTCTATCAATGCGTGTACGGTAGACTTTTTACCTCAGGTCCAATAAGAACTGACTGAACCAAAAACAGACTGTTTTACAAAGCAAATATTAGTGTTTCAAACCAACTGAGTAAGAGATAACAGTGGTAGCAGTGCAGTCCAAAAAGGTCACCTTCAAACTCAGTTTGTTACAAGAGTAAACTTTGTCTAATCTAATAAAATCAGAGGAAACACAGTAATGTGCTTTGACCTGTAAAGTCTACTTGTTCTTGTTGCTTTGCATTAAACCCACCACATGACTGAACTGGTGATGAGTCAGAGGGGGTCAACAGTATAAAGTCAAGCTGGAATGCTCTCCATGAAACACTGCACCACTCCTTTATTTATTCATTTACAGTACCAACCTCACATCTACTACTATTCCACCGCTCTTTTATGTGGACATCCTGTTTGACAGCTGGCAAAAATGATTGGCATGATGATGCCATTTGTTGGGTTGAGTCCCTTGAAATGTGCTCAAATGTGCTTTTTAAGTTAATTATTATTTTTTTGATTATTTTAATAAGTAATTAATATAGTTATGTTGTTAAAATGTTTGTCAAATTGAACTTAACTGAAGACTCACTGGCAGAATAGTCACAATACTGGACCCTGATTGGACAATACACTCTAATCAGCTCTAATGGAACAGTACATTACTGTGTGTAACCCAAATATTGTGTTACACTCTGGTTCAGTAAATCAGTGGTCAACTTTTCTGTTTACACTTTCCATCATTTGAGTTTTTGACCACTAGTAGAGCTATGAAGCAATGTTATGTGTCCTTGTTTTGTGCACGCGAAACAACACACATGCATACTGGATGCACGCGGGCGAAGCAACACATTCCTGCAAATTGTTTCATACTATTCCACTGACACAGCAATGCACCATGCAGGCAGGGAAGAAGATACAAGCAATTAAGGTTTCAAAATATTTCAACTGCTTTACAAATGTTTTAGGAGGAAGGAAATGCATTTAACATGTTTGTTAGACTTTAGGGATACACACAATGTGTTGTGGTGAGTAACACTCCTCAGGGCATCTTTAATTAAAGAACATGAAGTCACTATGCCAAGCTGAAAATACACTCCGACTAGGGATGCCCTCTAATAGTCGACCAAACTGTTAGTTGATGAGAAGAGTCTTACTTGACTAAGTTTTCATTGGTCGGTTAGTCGCAGGGAAAAAAAACAAAAAAACAACCCTCAAACTCCATTCAGGAGCTACGCCTTGTCATTAAGACTAGGTCAAAACCTTGTATATCGCTGGACCATGTATGAAACACTAGAGGGCTTTTCATTTGAAACGATGGATACAGATAAGTGGCAACACCCAGCCGAGGCACGTAATGAAGTTACATCATTCAGCCGACCAATGGTATAACTTCATCACTCAGTCAGCCAGGGACAGACATACGCATATTGGCTGCGGTCCAGCCAAAAAGTTATTAGACTGTCGGGCAGGAAATCATCCAAAGCGTAGAATAATTTCGAGCAGGTAAAGGACGACCCCAAGAAGGTGACATGCAAACTCTGCATGCAATGATTTGCTTATCATTCGTCGCCCTCAAACATGACTTATCATCTGAAACACGTAAGCAGCCTGACGTTAGCCACCTAGCATGGCGTTAGAAGGTCATAAGTTGTGTGATGTTATACTGTGTTGAAATAAATTAACAAAATGTTCAGTCTCAGTTAGCATTGTCATTAACAGGTGGTTCACTTCATACGTGCGCTTTTAAAATTTATATTATAAAGGCTCATTATTACGGTTTTGTATTTCTCTGTAATATAACAAAGAGTTAACATTGTTACTTATTCTTTCTCAGCCCTGGAACTCAAACCACTTTCCAATGCCCCAAAAATATATATATTTAAATCATTAGATTAATATCATAAACATGTGATGACTAGTTGACGAGGAAAATCTTTGGCCGGGGGCAGCCCTAACTTCAACATAGTAACATGTAGTAACAGCAGCACAAATTATCCACCTGGAGGCTTGTGAATTATCTCTCAGCCATTTGATTAAACAGAACATTTCACATAATGTATTTTTTGTACAAACTGTTTCTGTGTCACAGTCACTGCATAGTCACATTTTTTCATGCGTGTATGTGAGATCGTGTGCGTTACCTGTTGCAGCATCTCCTCAGTGGAGGCCAGTTTCTGTCGGTGTTCCTCCAGAGAGCTTTCTAGATCTCTGATCTTCTCTCCCTGGGCCTCCACCTGGTCGGTAAGAACGCTCACCTAATGGGTGACACATTCATACTCTGTTATGACACGCAATAAGAGATTCAGTTACAGATTCAGAAACATTGACAGAATGAAACCTAAAGCAGGATGTACATTAATGTTGTTGCAGAGGATGACTTACACACATATTCATACAGTAACAGAAAAAACAGATAAAAGACTTAATACCAGCACTCCCATGTATCCTTCTCCTCCTTTCACTCCACACACAAGCACACATCCATCCCGGCATACCTCATATCCAAAACAACACACATTTACTCAGCAGTCTGTCACTCGGGAATGCGTTGCACATTTACTATAATCTCGCTGACAACACTTTCACCTCCTGCCAAACACACACACACACATACACACACATACACACACACAACTCTCCTGTTCTCCTGAACTATGCCAAATCCCTCTGACAGCAGCTGATTCTCTGTCACTTCAGCTTCTCTGTTTTTTTACCCCTGCAGCCATGTCCTGTTTCGCAGCACTCTGGCAAAAAAAAGAATCTCCTGCAAAGTTTCTGGCTCAGGATGCATCAAAATCCAGTAAACAAAGAAAACAAGGACTCCGTTTTGTTACAAAGAGGTGGCGAGTGAATGTTCTGTTGGTCTGTGGATGTTGCTATGCTTCCTCAAATGTCAAACGACAAGTAAGTGGGTGACTGAATGAACAAGTATGTGAATGAGTTACATCTAGGATCCTGTCTTTGTTTAGCACCTGAAATCATCTACCTGACACTGTAACATACAGTCTACTCTCTGTGCAACTTATCACAAGTTTACATTTTGATATCAGCAAGTCAAAGTAAGCATCTAAAACACAAGTCATGACTTTGATGTAATAAACTCTTAATGTTGAGGAGAAACACTGAAAGTTGTTACAAACTCAGTCTTACCTCTGCTCTGCTCCGCTGCTGAGCCACACACACACACACACACACACACACACACACGCACACAAATGGAGGTGAAAGTTCCCTTCTAGGCTATAGGAAAGTCAGTTACTGAACAGAGAGTGTGCATGCTAACACACACAAAGACACACTGAAGCAAGACGACACCTCACACAAATAGTCCTGAAGGAGAGGCAGGTGGAGGGAAAGTAAACCAAAGAACCACAGAGGGGATGACCTGTCAACAACCAACCAACCATGTAAGCCCTGTCACCTTGGATATCAACCAATCACAGCCGACGTCACAGGAAGAATGTGTAACGACAAGGTGTGTGTGTGTGAGTGAGTGGTGGTGAGAAATGAACTTTATGAACCAGAGCCGTCCGGGCGGGTGGTGCACTTTACCTCAACATTAAAAAATGATCCGCTTACATGGGGAGTGCACAAAACAAACACACACATACAGGTGAAAATAGCCTGAGGAACAGTTTGAAAACTACCGTTTAAGCAGGAGGAATGTAAAGACAGATTGTGTATCTGTATGAACCAGCTATTAAAGAGCAGGGAGAAGCTGTTGACATCACGTCGTGCAGAGATCTATAATCTTCTGCTTTACCACAGTAGTGCTGATGTTGATGGTTACTGTAAAAGCCGTCAGTAATCACACGCTCAGACAGTTGAAGCTGAAGGTGTCCGGGCATGTTTTGTTATGAAATAACATGAAATATCTGAAGAATCAGGATTACAGACCAGAAACTAAGATGTTTTTCCAGTGTGGCACCAATCCTTCCAGACAAATCCCTGGATCATTTACTTATGGTAGAGATTGAAACGATTATGTCAAAACAAAACAAAGTAGGATTATAATTATGTTTCTCTTTAATTGTGTTATTGGCTTTTTTGTACATTTTAACAAAAGTAGGACAGAATGTCTCACTGAATCTCATGCAGACAACATGTTATATAAGAATAAGCCATGTTGCTTCTGTATGTTTAGGAAGTTGTTGAAAATAGTATTTTGATGTAGATTAAACACACACACACAGACACACACACTTCTTACCTGTAGCACCAGAGACTCTTTGTCTCCCTCTAGGCGGAGCAGTCGTTCTTGGTAGGTTTCATTGTTGGCTGGAGAACACAGGTTCACCTGGACAAACACAAAGAGCAGAAACATACAGGTTAACAAGCAGGTTAAGGATGAAGGGCGGCATCTGTGGTGACCTCTAGGACTACTTCCAACATGTCCATATCAGAACTGAGCTCATGTTCATAGGGGTAAACCAACTGAACATCACTACTTTCCCCTGAGCCTTGTTCTTCATAGGTGGATAAATTAATTAGCTTGACTAGATTACTGATAATTTAACACAACCCTGGATTGATGCATTTTTCACACCTGGCTTTAGAACAACAGTTCTAGTTAACCTCCAACTGTTGTCACAGCAACAAGTTCTTCAGCCAGATCCTGCAAAAGTGTCGACTTATTCACAGTTAGGTAAATAATGGCTTTTCAAGTTGAACTCCAAACATTCAATTCATTTTCAACTCCTTTCATTATGGGCACCAAGTTAAAAACACGTAAAATATTCAGAAATGATAAAGATTTGTTGGTGTGACTATAATGCTTTCATGTTCACAAAAAGTAAAATATTCATAGATGATAAAAAACAAAACAAAATTAGTTCACTGAAAAAACAGCAAATCTATATAGCGTTTAAGATACTCTAAGCAAAATAAATATACCCAACTAAATGTTTCTGACTGTTATTAGACCAATGAAACCACAAAACATGGTAGTTGATTATGACATTGTGATAATAATAAGGAATAAATTCTAGTCCGTTCATAAAAAATAAGGAAATGATGTAAGTACGACTGATTAGTATCATCTACCTCAGCTGTGTTTGAAGTTATCTGGATGAACAGGATCATTTTAGCTGGTTAACATTCCTAAATGTTGTCTGCAGCTTTAAATAACAACTGTCATTTTGATGATATCTTTCTTTTTTTTTGTTTATTTTTATGTCTTATCAAACTCTGCAAAAACTACTGACAAGTCTATCAAGTCATGAGTCACACACTGTGGGAGATAGAGTGAATATGCTGTTATTGTAATTGTTAAATAAATAAAAAAGAGTTCCAATATTGCAGGTTTCTGTTTTGCATTGATGGCATGTTAAGAATTTTAAAAAGTAAGAAGTGAAGTGGCATCTATAATCCACTCCCACCACTTCATGTCCAGGATTGGTCTAGGCATGACTGATAAAAGCGTTGTTCTAAGGGTTTATTTCTCACAAAGCACATGATACAGAGTTACGAAAGATCATCTGACTCATCTGACTCCCATATATCTAGAAATAGCACAACATCTTAAATAAACAGATATGGATATTTTTCCTTTTTAGTAGTCAGCCAAGCAGGAGAAAATGCGTGTGTCAAACTGTCTAGAAATAGAAATACTTTCTAATATGTATTTAAGCAAACACTGTGAAGTGGCTTTTTCCTTTTGGTCAGAGGCTCTTTTGCCAGTTATGTAGTCCATAGCTATTAAGGTTGTGGCTGAATTATGTGTTCCGCAACCGAGGAAGTAAAAATGAAAATCAAGCAGAACTATTTTAAATGATGTAAGGCTTAAATGATTTAGTCTGTAGAGTTTCCATGTCTTTCTAAAGAGTCAGATTATCCTGTCTTTGAGTGTCTGTGTCCAGGGCTGCTGACTCCTTGACTTCTCAGCCTGCAGCTGCTGTTGACAGGGAAATTCAGAAAGAGAGGAAAACATTACCCAGCTAGAAACGTGGATATGATAAGGTGACGGTTTCTGCTTCTCTCAGCTTCAGAGCAGTCGCTTCATATACAAACGTATCAGCTAGTAGTGCTCAGTTTCATTATAACTACGTTTATCAAGATTATAAAAATCTGCAAGCTGGAGATATGATACACGGTAGCCTTTGTTATGAGGAACAGTATCAAGACACTAATCAATATTTTTATATTAACAATGGATAAAATGACAAATGTAGATTGTGAAAGGGGCCACAAAGAGAGAATTATCACCCAACTCTGCAGTTTCTCTAAATCTGCAGAGCATTTTAGCATCTTTCAGCTCACTGTTGGTTCACTTTCACCACTCTGATCAACCTTGTTTTTAGCCCCAACAAGCAGCTGTTTTCATCAAAAGAGTTCTGATAAACCCACTGTATGCTAGCTGTTCAGCACCAAATGGAAAACAGAAAAAAGTCAGCAACTATCTTGTGAACATAGCGAAGAATTTAATTCTTAAAGAACAGTAAGGAGCACTGAAGACTTGAACCAAAACAGAGCTAAGAGGATTTTAGACTTACATTCATCAGATGGACATAAACACAACTCCATATAAATGCTAATGTTGTTTTGTGTCTGCTAAATGTTTAATTAGGCAACTGTTTGCCATAACTGACTTTATAAAGTGATAATATGTCAGTGTTGTGTTTGCAGCCAAAAAATAAATCACTACTGCTTTAAACTCTTCTGTGAAGAGAAAAAAAAGAATAAAAACATGAACAGTAGGATTTACAGGAGATACAGATTTAAAAGAAAATTAGTACTAATGACATAATTGGTATGAAAATGTAATTACCAATCATCTCAACCATTACTTGTTTAGAGTAATCAATACTAAAAATGAGAGAAACATGAATTCCTACAGTCCACTCCACAGCTGTCCAACTATGGCCAAAATACACTGTCTAAAACAGTCAGACAGTCCAGAAAAGGATATAAAAGCAGCCTAAAATATGTCTAAGTAAGTAAGTAGAAATGTACAGCTGCAACAGTAAGTGGCCCTTCCTCTTGTTACGTTGATGACCCAGTTTTGAGAGGAGGAATGTAAACATCTGCATTCTAGGCTTTAAATTGAAACTGTTATCTGGAGCTAACAATGTACACTGAGTGCAATGGAATTAGCTTCTGTTCCTTGACCACCAACAGTGCCACCCAAAAATAAGCAGTGCAAACATTCGTACCATTAGTAGGTCATGTTTGACCGTATGACTAAATTACATCTAAAAGAAAAGGTACAGACAATCCAGGTGATTCTTAAGCCTTACAACATGTCAATATGAAACATGTACATGCACAAAAGACACATCGAGTATTAATCTTGCAGAACCCCAACAAAAGACCTTAAAAATCAGCATGTAATCCTTGATGATCTGTCTGCAGCTGAGGTCAGTGAGTTCAGAGGATGCATACAGACTGAGCCACCAGACAATGACCATATGGACACATTAAACCTATTAGCATACTGTAAACTAAACAGACAGACAAGAAAGCAGAGGGGGGAGAGAGAAAGAAAGTGCAAGATCAAGAGAGAGTAAAATGATATTGAAAACTATATTTCGACTAACCGTCACCACAGGTACCACCAGGAATAAGGAGGTCTCCCCTGCTGTCTAATATTTATTTTTACAATTACATTGCAGTATGACTTTTAGTTTTTGTCACTCCAGCGGGAGAAATCAGGAACTATTTGATATGTGTTATAATCAAAGATATTCCCATCAGACCGGTGAGAAGCAGGGCCATTTCAGAGGGTTGGCACAGTGCTTCAAGGGGCTGATAAAGGAAACCAGGCCATGCTGTTTCTATCTGTCTGTCATCACCTGTTGGGTTGTGTGAGAATAGAGGGAAGTAGACAAAGAGGGAGGGAGGGCAAGGATTTGGGGGCAGAGTTAGGTTGCTCATGTTATCGCTTTTGTGGATATTCTTGTCAAGACTGATGGAAATACAATCAGTAAGTACACCTCTCTGCAGCAGACTGAATATTAGAGGCTGTATATAAGAGGAGGAGCAATAGTTAAAGGTGTACCCAACAATAGTACCATTGTATACTACTAATTTATCACAAGTAAAGCCATCTGCATGAATGATGCAACTGGGTTGAGTTTTTGCTGTTTGCACATGTCTTGAGAGCTGTGCAGTGTTCTGGGCATTTAGAATAAAAGCTGTGGCCAGGGTAGAGGGAGGGACTCCTAATGACATGCAGTTTATGATGCCAGTGCCTAAGAATGCATGACAACATGCAGGACACCACCTACTTTTTAATGATTCTCAAAAAAGTGCTTTATATAACAGTTACTGTACATACACAATATGTACAATATGTACTGTAACTGGAGTTAAGCTCAAAGCCTGTTGGTCATGTTTTACAATTTTTCAAGTCTGTCCTAAAACAATAGTCAGGTGCTCAAATGAACATTGTCATCATTCCTCCTGTTCATACTGACCATTAGAAGATCCCCTCATAATGGGACAAAATCCACAGTCCTCCTTCTATGCAAAAAATGTATTTAAAAGTTTATTTGAAGTTAATATTTAGTTTTAGTCGTCCTAAAGGGTCAAATCCAGTAGATATCTTTCAACGTTACGGTCTTTTGAATGCCAAATTCCCTCCTTGTGTTACTATACTTCCACGGCAGCTGAACAGGAAAACACTGTCCGTTGAGACACAAGGAGGGAATTTTTATATAAAAAAAGACCATAACTGTGGAAAACATCCACTGTATTTGACTAACTCATATTGCTAAATGCAGGATGTCACCTATCCTTTAAACCCTAAAACTCATTTTAAAGTCCTTACAAAGGAACTTGCAACCGCTTTGTAAGACTGACAGTATTGTCTACAGTAATATCATTTCTCTGCATACAAACCCTAATTTTCCTATTTTGAGTAAAAACACTGACCAAGCTGCCTTGCAGCATGGAAAAACATTTTTCCCTTGTTGCTCTTAAATTCATTGTCGAGTGTTGATTCGATTTGGTCATGGAGCATGCGTAACACATTAGCCTAGGTAGTCTCTTGTCACACTGCTGCGTTTCTAAATCCAATTTAAAGGCTGGTCCAATTCAATTTTAAGTTTGCACAGCTTGACAATCAACAATCCAAGTCAGTTTGGAGAGTGTATGTGAAGGTGAGTCCTTGGCATTCAGGATGTATTTTCATTTACTATATGTGCAGTCTGAGCTTAGATTTAAGTATATTTAATCTTGATAGCATTAAGCATCCACTAAACATACTTAATCATGCTATACATAGCGAGAAACACGGGTAAAAATAGCTGTTTATTGTTATGGAACTCATCAAACCATCATGAAAACCACAGGATAAACATGGCAGGTTCTACGCAGCGGCTGGTAGCTGGTTTTAGCATGTTACTGTAATAACTGGGCCTTCTGTCTGACAGGAAGTAAAGGTGAAACCACTTCTCTCACACACTGTTTTGTCAGCTGACACATTTCCCTAAATAGATAATTAACACGTTTGGTGTATCCGAGGTTAGAGTTGGAGTCCCCTTTGTTGCAGATTGGAATCCTTTTGTATTTTTGAGACCCATTACAAGATGAATCAACTACTTTGATGCAATATTTATGCAGTGCACTTTTCAGACAATGTTGGACTAGTGTTCAAAGTCCAGAATTTATGCCTGAACTAGAGAAACTGAAGAAACAGTTCATAGACCGTTTTCACAGCAGACGTGTTGATTTGTAACAGTAACGCAGGTGTTACTAATATCATTAACGATGACTCTGTTCCTTTCAACTGTCTCAGTAAGACGTGACTGTGTGACAGTGAGCAAGCATGAACAATACCAAGACCCTGAAACTGAAGCAGCTAAATGGAATTCAGCCATCATTCATTTTATTATTTCCACCTGTGACATGTTAAAATGTTTTCAGAGAAAAAGTCCTACAGCATTGAACATCAATTTGTTTATGTGACCCTTGAAACATTGGTTATGTTGCTGAAAATAAAAAAATCTTACAATTGTGATATTGATTCCAACCATATCACCCAAATCTACAGCACATGATCTCTCACATCTCTCAGATACACAACTTACACACACACACACACACACTTGGCTTGCATACCATGTTATTACACATTGTGTCTCTTAACGGTTAGTGTAGCAGTAGAAATGGTCACAACCATAAAATAAATCAGACTCAAACATGTCAACTTCACTCGATCTGCTGATCTGCTGTGTCCGTACTTTGAGTATGAGCGGTTTAGAAATAGCATGATATGTTGTTTTCCGAGCTTGACTGATTAGATATCAGAGAAACAGAAATCAGCAGAGTAACTACCCACAGTGTAGCATGACTGATGACAAAAAATGGAAGAAAATCTGTAAATAGTATAACTCTGTATTACTGACTGAAAGAAGCCAATTAAAGAGACAAAGTGCGCCATCTGCAGAAATTCAAACTCTATCTGCAGAAAAAGATGTGAGTATTTGCACAACCGTTACAGTTTTTTTCACTTCACGTGAATATTCACTGTGTAAATTGATAGGATGCATTATACAGGGACGGATTAAGTTGAGCAACATAATAAGTTCCTAAAATATCAGAGTTAATATATTCTCTTATTTAAGACAAAAATCTCTTTTGTGTGTAGCAGAATTTAGGATATTTCACACGGTGCTCAGTTTAAGCATGACTGTTAATGACCTGAACAGTTGCTGGAGGTATCTGTGTGAATGGTCTGTGAAGGTCAGTTTAAAAGGTCAGCGTGTACTGCTACAAGATTCAAATACAAATAGAATCAGCATGTGTTTTAAGGGCCTTAAGGCTAAATATTTTCAGCCCAATGTAAAGCCATCTGACAAAATGAGACAAGCTTGGCAAGGCACTGATTTATATCAACAATAATCTGCTTATGTGACTCCAAGACAACACAAAAACACACGGCTCAAACTCCAGACTCTTATTGTTGAAAACCTGGCATCTTAACAACAGCGCAGATCTCGCGTGGCAAAGTCTTTCTCTGATTGAATCCTTACAGTATCAGACACCGCTTTGTCAACAGCAATCAGCTGATGGATAATGCCTCTAATCAGATAACGCAGTCCTTGTGATGCATGCCTACACAAACACACATACACATCCCAAAACAACTTTTCAGATTCAGCCCTGCTCTTGAGCTGAGGGAAATTACATCAGAAAACAGTCTGTTGCCGGGAAGTAACACAATAAGAACACGCATCTAAGCTGGAACAATTATTATCTCACAGGGACAGAGGAGTTTCCTTTTTTTTCTCCCCCCTTTAAACGCCGCTCTTCTCTTGTTTCCACAGACTCGAAACTCCTTCAAGGAATCACACAGAAGGAATGTGAAACAAGAAAAGACGTGAACATAAGAAAAAGAGAAAAAAATGAATCATAAAAGTCAAGTAAAACCTGAAAACTCACCTTTTTGAGCCAGGAGAAGTGCTTGTAGAAGTCAATGGGAGTCTCCATGCTCCCAGCCCATCGCTGCCCTGCCTATTCCTCCTGTGTTTTTGTCCGACTTTATCAGACTGTGTGTGTGCGTGTTATTGTGTTAGAGTGTATAAGCGCAGCCCACAGACGGGACAAAGTAAGAGTGGATTCTTGAGTTTGCAGAGTGCTGCAGCATGTGAGCACTGTCATGTGTGAAAATGTGCGTGTGTGTGACTGCGATGTTCACAGCTGTGGAGGAGGGTTGTTTTACGATCTCTGCCTTCTGAGTGGGACAACTCCCCCCCCCCCTGCTCGTGCTTCTCTCTTTCCTCTCCTTCTTTAGTACCACGGGTTTCTTTCTCTCTCTTTCCCACTCATCTTTCTTTTTATCAGGCACTCGCTGCCTCCTCCCTTACCCTGTTCTGGTTGGAGTTTTTGCCATTTGTTGCTCCTTCCCTCTCCTCTTTTACCTCCAGTCATTCCTTCCTCTCCTTCCACCTCTGTTGCTCTCTTCTTTCTCCCCTTTCTTTACTTCTCACTCGCTTCCCCTCTTTTCTTCTCTCTCCCTTCTGAGGTCTGTCTGCCGGCCAAATGGCCGAGCTCAGAAAGAGGGGGGGTGGGAGGGTTTGTCGTTTTTCTTCTTTCTGTCATCTGTTTGTGTCTTGGCCCATGTTCTCTCTCTCTCTCTCTCTCTCGCTCTCTCTCTCTCTCTGTCTCTCTTACACACACACACACACACACTAAACCAGCAGCATCTAATGTCCAACGCATGAACAAAGCAGCAACAGGCTGTAATATCAGCACAAACATGAACCATGCCAGGTCTCCCCGCCTTGCTTGTGCTCTCTTTTAATTAAGTTACATTCACAGTACAGAGAGACTTCAAAACACTATCTTCAGGAGACTCTCTCTCTCTTTCTCTCCTCCCATATGTCTCTGTGTCTGATCATTCTCATGTTTAAACCTATTAGCTGGATTTCCATTTCCTGTATATTTTACAGAGGCGTTCACAGTAACAATGTCGACCTTTTGTCTACATGACGGGTTTATTTACGCACATACGCACACGCAAATAAAACTCAGGCATATCGTAACTGCTTGTTCTATTATGAGGTCTTCAAAGAGTCTTCAAATAAAAAAAAAGTTACACATAAAACTGTACTGTATGAGTTCATGTTCAGTAGTATACAGTATTTGCTGCATTTACATAGCCTTGAGCGTGTGTGTGATTTAAATTTCATTATCTGGATACTTAGAGATACTTGTGTCAGTTAGTTTTAGAGTATATTGGGACTACAGGAGGACTTCTGTTGTTACATCTAATAACAAGGTAATTATGACATGTAGTGTTTGGACTTAAAGGCTTTCTTTCAAAATCTGTTTATTGAATTTGAATCCTTTTAAATCCCTTATTGACTCTATTTAGGTTTGCCTTTCAACTTTTATATGTAACTTTAAGTTCTTTAAAGGTTTTTACAACTCATGTTTTTAAAGCTGCACTGATCCACATTGCTTTTATTAACAATTGATCAAATGACTATATTTAATGTGGAAGGAGTTGCTTGTAGTGACAAACGCGTTTTAGCATCTTTAGCATCAAGCTGATTGTTTTGTTTTGTGGCCCGCAACTTTATAAAACCACTGTACACTACCTGCCCAACAGACCAACAAAGTTAGCGATTAGCTGGTATATCTTTCTCAGAGATAAAAATGAATGAATAAATAAAATAAACATAAAGTGTAAGTAACTGCAAATGAATGCTAATGTGGTTCTGTATCTTGTACATCATATGGGCGACTTTTTGCTAACATGTTAGCCAAATTAGCTTTATAAGGTGATAATATGTCAGTGTTGTGTTTACAACTCATTGCACTGCTCCCAAGTGGCCAAAAATATCACTTTATACTCCTTTAAATAATAAAAAAGTTAGTTATTTTAATTATATTTAAGTCATATTTTTACTTAATTTTAAAGCGCCAATTAAGATTAACTTTCAATTAAGAACTGCAATCATCTTTTGTTGACTGAGAGGGCAGAAGGACTACTAACTTTAACCCATTAGATACAGAACCACTGACATTAAAGCCACCATGTGTAGTATTTAAAAATGTTCTTGCTTATCCTGGTGCTACTATAACAAAAACATTCCAACTAGCTGGTTTCTATATAAAGATACTGAACAATCCTGTGTCATCTGTCTTCAAAAGCACAAACACACATCCTCCTGACTAGTTTTGGGAAAATTCTAATCCTAAAATCTTCAACTGAGTCAGACACACATCTGAAGCAATGTTAACGTCTCTGGGTCAGCAGTAACAAGCAGCAGTCACAGGGTATCACAGCTTCCTGCCAGTAATACACTTATGATGCTTCCTGTGTTTACGTGTGTGTAACTGTGAGTGTGTGTGGAGTATCTATCCCCTGGAGAGAAGCCCACAGGGTGCAGACTAATTGCGGAGCACCAGCGTCTTTGATCCCGTTCCTCTAGGTCAGCAGGGCGGAGCAGGAAGGGGGAGAAGGTGGACAGGATGAGGACAAGAGGGAGCAGCCAACCTTACAGACTAGCTGCCTTGATAATCTGCCAGGCTTTTGTTCATCTGCTATTGAAATTCAGTGGTCATAAGAGCTGTTTTCACTTGAACTACTTTCTACCAATGACATAGTCCCTTTGGAGAGGTTGCGGATTATCCACGGTAACGGGGGTATTGTTTGGAAAAAAAATGTTGCTGGAATTTTTTTCAGAAGCTCTAACAAAATTCCATGTACATCCATTGGGATCGAAGCATACTTTGGATGATTTCACAAAACCTATATACAGTAAAACAAAAGTCGATGAGTGAACTGGCCCTTTAAAAACTAGGCGAAAATGCAGCCCAGTATCCCAAGGAAATTAGTTCATATTGGATGAATTTGAATTTCATGATTTATGTCCAGTGCTAACGGTCAGCACCAGTGCAGGAAGTAGTCTGCCCTTTATGTAGCCAGGTGGAAAGTAAGGGTGTGGAGGTGACCTTTCCCTGACCCTAAGTATTTTAGTTGCCTAATCCTAGCCATACTGTATTTGCCATAATCACAACCTTTCCCTAAAAGTACTGTAGATCCGCACTGATATTGCAGTAAGTGAGAATCTGAAAAATAGTGGCATTGGACATAAAAAATTTTTGGCACTTAACGTAATTCAGGATTTTGCAGAATCAGACATTTTTGTCTAGTGATAGGTAGGGCTGCAACTAACAATTATTTTCATAATAAATTAATCTGTCAATTTATTTCTCAATTAATCGATCAGTCATTTGGCCCAGAAAATGTCAGAAAATGGTGAAAAATGTCAAGAACTGTTTCTCACATCCTCAAATGTCTTGTTTTGTCCCGACCAAAAGTCCACAACCCAAAGAAAGTCAGTTTACTGTCACCGAGGACTAAAGAAACCAGAAAATATTCACATCTGAGAAGCTGGAATCAGAGAATTTGGAGATTTATTTCTTAAAAAATGATTCAAAACGATTAATTGATAATCAAAATAGTTGCCGATTAATTTAATAGATGGAAACTAATCAATAAATGATTGTAGCTATGAATATATGAATATATTATATTGATAGGTTTGAATCAGATTTTTTCAGGGAAACACGCAACATCTGCATGTATGGGGACATAAAATCAGAATGATTATTTATTGTAAACCAATCAAATCCATTAAAAACATCTGCAGATTTGGGGGTAAAAATTGTACAAATGAAAGAGCTTTCACTTAAATTGAAATATAGCCACAAGGGAAACAAAACAGGCACTAAAGATGATTAATAGCCTCCAGACAGTTGTTGAATTCAACCTGCTCACAACATTTTAAACCACATAAGCTTTTTCTCTATGAAATTCCCTCAATTTATCCCATTAACTGTGATGCTCCTGACTATATCTGCTCACAAATAAATTAACAGATTAATAACAACTCCACCATCATGTTACACTGCCTGTATAACACAACAGCACAGAAAAACAGCTTGGAGAGAGAAACTGAGTCAGTGTAAAGGAAGAAGGGAGGTGTATGTGCGAGAGGGGAGGGGGGGGGTGAGCGGGAGAGAAGTGGAGGAATAAAAGTAAGAAAGACAAAAAAAAGGCAGGGAGAGAGGAGGAGTTGGCCGGTGATTGTGTGCAGCATGTGAGACATCTGCTGTTGAAACAATATAGGAGCTGAAAAAGCTGCTGAACTGGATCCAAGATCCACTTTCCCTTTTCAGCCTCAACCGTCTCAATCAGTGAGTAAAACTCTCAACTGCTCTCTGGGCAGAAAACAGCAGCCTCTGCAGGACAACACTTAACTACAGCAGCAAACACTCTCATACAACTGAATCTGACAACAGCTTAGTGTCTGTAAATTCAGCAGAAAACACAGAGGAGACTTTCCGAAATTGAAAACATCACATTAGTCATTTTCCCAAAATAGGAAAAAAAGACCCACTGCCTGCATAATGTGATATGTAGCACAAGCAGTCATGATGTTTCAAACTGCTAAAAAAAAAACCCCAAAATATTCAAAATCTTTATACCATGTTTGAAGAGTTTCACCTTACCTTACAGTCCTGAGCAAGTCAATCCTCTTGCCAGTGACCAGTGTGCCTAAATACTACACTAAGTACTTCATTTACAAACAGGCTCACGTCACAAGTAGAGGGAGGGTGTCCAAACACGCAGAGAGGGGGGGAGAGCAGCGGTGTGCAGTGAAACAGAAAGAGAACGAAGGAAAGGGGAAGAGAGAGCGGTAAAACAGTGAGGGATATTGTAAACAAAGACGGCAGAGCAGCTGAGAGGCCATGCAGGACAGACAGAGGGTGTGAGGGAGGGAGCTCAGCACAGGAAGTTGATAATAGCTGAGTTGTAATAGTGTCTCTGAGGAAAACTTTATGGGAACACATCCCAAACCTCTCCACTTGTTCCCTTCCCTCCTTCCCTTGCTGTAACTCTAGTGGTAATAATGATGAAGCTCATGAAAACATGGTAAGAGGAAATATGTCTGAATCAACACCTGACTTGGAAAAACTATGTAAAACTTTGAAAAGTAGATAAAAAGTCAGTTGTGTTTCCTGTACTTCAACTTTCAGGAATGATTAATTCCAGATTTATAGTTGTGTATAAAGCTTGCGGTGTAGCAACATACATCTCAACTCTTTAAAAATGTTTCTACAGCTGCTCACCATGATCACCATTCTTTGAATGAAAGCACATAAACACAATTACTGGCTCTGGTTCTATATATATATAAATGTGTATGAAAGAATGTACTCCCAACTACTTTTAGGGTATACAATTATGGTCCAATGTGCCCTGATAATGTACAACACATGTACATGTAATGAAATCTGATGCAGAACTATAAAGCCTTTCCTGAACAACCTACAGTAGAATTGTTTTACACCATGCCACAGACGTGCTGTATAATCCCAACTTAAATCCACACCTGCACATCTTGTAGTGTTGACATTGTTTAAACTGCTTATAAATTAACATAAACCTGTGTGAACGTCTAAAGTAGGCTGGGAAGTTTAGTTTCGTTAAGCTGCTCTGGAAGAATATATGTGAATTTAAAACTATGCAGACATACGTGTTTAATATTTACACTTCAGCTGATATTAGTGATGTTTGTTTAATTAACATATGTTGAAGTATCTGGGTTGCACCTGTCCAGCTGAAAAAGGCAATTCAATGTAACTTCATCACTTCAGCAAAGAATCAACTCTATTCACAAGACAGTCAATTACATTTTCATGCAGAAAGTTATTCTGAATTATTTTTTATCCCTGTTTCGGCATGAAATAAAGATAAGACAGAAAGAAAGAGGCATAAAAGCGTACAGAGGAACAGACGTAGAGGCTGCTGTAACACTGAGAGACAAAATAAGCCCTGAGTTCATCCTCACAGAGACATGCCAACCTCCTGCAGCAGAGAATAGCTGTTCTGTAGCACAGCAGCTAAATTCCTCTCCTCTCCCTCTGACCCTTCAGCTGACCCCGTCTGACCTCACTGTAACTGTCCCTCTACTGTGAAAACACTCGATGATGGTTTACCAGCGCATGTGAGTTGTTCCTTCGCTGCAAGAATGATTCAACTTAAAGGCTCCACAAGGTCTACGTAAACATCATGTTTACATTCGTTTTAAGAAATATATATATCTAAATATATATCTAAGAGATCTCCAGCCTCTACCGTGTTTTTACACACAGTGTATTTACGCTAGCACTAATAATTACGACATCTAAACCCTGGATAAAGCAATATATCAGCATTTTCCACTGTTATATAAACACTTTAATTGGATGAACTGATGAATCCGCCCTCTCTTTGAATAACTCTGACCTCAAAAGAAGAGCAAAAAGAAAAACACTGTGCACTATAAACATAAATATTCCCTGCTGAAAGAGGCCTTTCAACACAAAACAGCTGGTTCTTTTGGTTAGCATGTTAGCACACATCTGACTTCAGTTCTCAGAGAACATCGACCTCCCAAAACATCACAATGAATCAACTAATATAACTTGTGCATCACCAGGCAATCCATTCTGTCCTGAGTGCAAGTCAACACAACTTTTATTCACAGAGACATGAATACTGAACATATAGCACAGTTTCTAACCCAGATGTGTAATCTCCGAGCACAGTAAGAGTTTCACTCCAAAGTTAAAATGAACAACTTTATACACCTTTTGGATATTGACACAAAAATCTTGCACAGTATTAAACAAGATGCTTTTGTATAATAAGATAAAATAATGCAGTTGTTTGTTGTTGAAGTTCAGGGTTCAAATCATGGCATTCAAATGTGACAATATATTTATTAATTAGTTACAACAGCTGCAGAGTTAGCCACATTATTCTTATGGTGATGTTAAATTGTTGGTGTCTGACAGTGTTTTTATATCAGCACTATATTTAAACTGCAGGAGCTAACGACAGCATCACCAGCTGATTGGACGAGTTACTTCACAGCCTGATTCACAGCTTTTAAATTACAGATAATATGTTAATCATGGACATCGCAACAACTCTATCTATCACTTTTCTGTCATTTACACTTGACTGTCAAGAATCTGACATGAGGAGATAACCTAGATTGTTTATTTTGTTTATTTTGTTGGCCTTTTGTCACCAACTCACATAATGAATGTTACCTTCCTACAGCTTACAGAGTAAATGTCCTGGTAGCCGGTGAAAACAATGATCTTTAGCTACTTCTTCATGTGTTTTTAACAGGAATGAAAACCAAAGTAAGCTCAAAGATGGCAAAAACACATACAATCCACCATGTTGAAATGGAATCACATTCATTTTGACTGCTCAGTAAAAAGATCACGTCATGATACAGCTTGATATGATAGAATATAATGGTTTACAGTTGACATAACTGCGATTTGGATTTTGAACACTACACTGAGGAAAACAAACATTATCTTAAGACTAAAAATAAGATTTGAAGCACACAGTGTACTCACAGTTCCCCTCTGTAGCCAGTCTATGAGAGCTTGTGCTGTTTCTGTAGGTAACTGTGCTCTGAGGCTGTCTCTGTCTTCCTGGTTGGGTTGGAGCTCCAAAGCAAGTTTGAGGTCCTCAGCTATCTGAACGACCTGCAGCGGACCAGCGCTGACGGGAGAACCCAGGTCATACATGCTGTTAGAAAACTCCACCGCCGCTGCTTTCGAACCTGGAGAGAGCGTGGAGGAGGAAGAGAGACTTACTTATCACAGAATGATGATTATTTATACCGTTATACAAACCTGAAATGTGACTGCAATACAAAACTAAATCTATTTTACCAGCAAATTTGCAAAAAGCGCTAGAATGAAGCTGTGAACACTAGGAACAACTGAATCTAATCAGAGCCATGCATCCTCCCGGATATTTGCAAAATGTCCATGTGTCACCTGGATCATTTCCCTGGGACACACACACACATGTACTGTAAGGAACACACACACATCTGGATGCACTCAAATAATTGTGGCTCTGAAAAACAGCCACACAATAAAGAGCCTCCATACAGTATATGGAGTCCAAAATTAATAAACAGTACATAATGAAAACAACATTTGCTTGAGTTTCTTAACGCAGCTTATGTGCAGCAATGTGGGAAAGTACATGACCTACAATGGAAATATGACATGGCTATTTACCCAGGTATGAATATGTTTTATTTATTAGAAACATCTTAGTACAATGTGTGAGGATATGAAGAGTATTATCACAGCAGGACGGTAGGACAGACTTTTATCCTGTGCTCTCACTGCAGCAGTGAGTTACTGCACATGATGAAAACAAATACATTTAAGATATCTGAGGAGAAGTGAACATAAGCGTGCACAATATGAACATAGAAACAAACTGAACATGAACCCATTCATCTCTCCGTCCATCCATGCAGACTTTAGTGTATTTGGGCCAGAGCGCACAGAGGAAACCATTATGCACGCACTGTCAACTCCGTCTAGATACAAACTGCAACAACATCCCGCACAGGTCCAAAACAACTGGAGTAAGAACACAAGCTTTTTATTTGCTGTAAATCTGGCGTTCTGCTTCAGAGAGCTGTTGTACATTTATAAAATAATACTGCGATTGCTTTGAAATGTCTTCTATTCGCTTTGGCCAAATCAAACAGTTTAAACATGTTATTAGCTTTGGCTGAACTTCAGAATGCATTTTTGTATGGAACAAAGGATTTTGTTGATTTTTTTTAATGTCTGTTCAGACAGAAAACATAGCAAATTGTACCGTCTGTGCAAATGTTTTGGGAGCTTTTTTCTTTATTCAAGATGATGGTAGCATGATTTATTGATTTCACATTCAGATTTTGTTATTCTTTCCCTCAAACCCTGCCCTCGCACTCAAATAGCCTCTACTTGCACTTAGAGTTGCTCTGTTTCTGCTCAATCTGTATGCTTGCACTCAGATATATTGTTGCTTGCACACATTTCCTGCTCCAGCTTCAGGCCTCCTCCTCACACTCACGATGCTTCTGTGCACTCGTGAAACATCTACTCTCAGATTTCTGCTCTCAGATTTTTTGTGCAACAACCCTATCAAAATCCCCCAACCAATAGAATGCCAGGTATAGTGTCGACCAATGAAATGATACCTGCCTCCTTGCAGGTGTGTTTGCTTTACTTCTTAGAGCGTCCCGTTTGGGCAGTAACTGTTTAACCAAGTTCATCCGCTCCTGCCATCCAGGGCTTTATTAAATGTACGTCACTTGCTTTCTTTATGACTTTTGGACTAAAAGGACAGTTAACATATATACCAGCACCTGTACGTTTTCTTTTACTATAATAGCTACGTATAATAGTAGCTGGATAGCACATCGGCCTACCATCGGTGTGCTGGAGGAGAAAACAACATCACCTTCATGACTCAGGAGTGAGAGTCTAGCAGACCACCAAAGTGAAGGACCTCAAGTAAGTTTGTTATTTTAATGGTGATATTACTTCCTTCAAATTGAATTGATAAAGTCATATTTGAAGCACAATAATACATCCACTGATAATATGCTTGGCTTTCCAGTGTGAACACTGTTGCTAGGCAACCAACAACAACATGGACGCTGTGGTTTTTTTTCTTCTGTAATTTAGTGTTGAGGAAAATATTTTATTTATTCTAATCTCAGTTAATGCTACAGCGTGATTACTAGAGATTGAGATACACATTTAGCCTCTCATAATTTCTCTGGGTTTGACTGCTCTGCTAGTCATCAGGTCTGCAGTTAATAATATCTGTGAAAGCACACATCAATAATTTCTCATGTCTCTCCTTCCCCTCCTAACAACCAGATAAAGCTAGAGTAGTACCAGCACGGTAGACAATGGTGCATAAAAACGGTTCAATGTCAACTAAAGTGATTTGTCAGGGAATGGTTAGCAAAACAGGAGGTAATAATCATCCCAAACACAACTACCTGTAAGAACATGCAGAGCAGTCTGCATAACCCACATGTGCTTTTACACATTCTGCACAAAACTGTACAGCAACATATTGTAAATATTATATTGTGTATTTTATATACAATATATAATTTTTCTTATTTCTTATAATATCTTCTCATATATGTTAGTGAGAATTTTACTCTTTGTATTCTTTGTTTTTTACAGTACTTGCTTTTTCTCTTTTTTATTCTTCTCTTGCTATGTTCATTGTTATGCACCAAAACACCAAATCAAATTCCTTGTATGTGAAAACATACTTGGCAATAAACCTGATTCTGAGATGACTTATAGGAAATGTCATCTCTTGCTGATCTCAAGTTTAAACTCGGAGGGGCCACCATCAGTCATGAAAAATAAAAGAAAAAGCTAGAGAGAGAGAGAGAGAGAGAGAGAATGAGTAAACATTTTGACATTTATTCAATGTGAATGAACGCAATCTACATCCCTCATGGACTGAAAATTAATGTTTTGAAAAGATGACCGCAGAAGTTGTTCAAAAGACGTTCGTGGCTGCGATCGATAGAATATGTAAAGCCGAAATTTATGTCTGCAGATATCTATAATAGGTCACCGACAGACAGATGGAATATCGACTCAGTTTTGACAACAGAGGACTTCGCCTATTTACTAGGATCATACTTCAAGCCTAAACTATTTCAGCTGTCCTGCACTTACAGGCTTTCTGTCATATTTCCATAACCTGCATCTCACTTGGCCTCGTCCCACTTGACTCTCCCTGCTCTGCTCTGCTGTCCTCCTGAATGTAGTGAAAGCAACAATGTTGATAACCACAGAGGTGACTTGAATGTGAGCTATCAAGGTGCTATAATGCAAGTCTACCTACAGCCACTACTTGTACTTGCATTCTCCTGATAGGACGATTGATAATAACGAGGACAGCGTCACACTAGGCTTAATAGTTAGTTACCGTCAATGAAAATGCTTGGGTACACTTACACTAATCTTCCTTTTGAAACATTTCAATAGGCCTATGCGTTTTCAGCTTTGTTGCATTTTCTTTTATTTGGCACAGCCTAATGTCAGCTGAAATGAACACGAGATATCTGTGGCTTGTAATGGGCACTTTGGCTCTTTTCAGGGAGCCAGCTCTGCCAGCAAAACCTTGAATTAATAATGTAATTTTCACTAATATCTCTTCACAATCCAACTATCCCTTACTTTAGGCTAATATTTTGATTCCCACAATAAAGTTGGCTACTTTGCTTTTTGTTTTTATTTCTTTCTTGGTTCCCATGTCATTTGATATAAGATAATAACTGCTGTTCACCACTGTGATGTCTGCAATAGATATAAAGAGCCTTATAATTTTGGCCTACTGACTTCCTCGATATATTTCAGTTTTTTTGCAGGTCTTCATATCTTTTCTCCACTGCGGTGCTCTTTTCCACTGTGAACACACCACACACATATTGCCGAATATCAATCATTTCATTTCATCATATCATTTTGCTGTAGTGGTGCCACCTGCTTATAGTTTCCTTACTTTGTAATATCATATTTAACATATTGTGGTGATCACACTGTATCAGCAGCAAGCTTTACTGCCTTTGCTTGCTGCCATGCTGCCTGCGCTGCACCTCAACTTCAGAGGCATCCGCAGTCATTTTCTGGGAAGAGGGCCAGCCATGTTTTGTTTTCCTCTGCTTGCTTGTGATACTTTTCAACAAATAATGATGTCCTATTCTATATTGAAGTTGTTTAAAAAGCTTTATTTTTTGATGTCCGCTCCGTTTCAAGGGTGATTAAAAAGTGAGTTAAATGTTGGGAGAGACCTTTGCTGTCACTGCTCTGCCTGCAAGCAGTAAATGGCAGCACTATTTCAATCACAACAACATTAACCAGTGGAGTGCTTTCACTTGTATTCCCACAAGATACTTAACCAGAAAGAAAAAAACAACAACTCTTGATCATGGAATACAATATGAGCAACATATCTAAATTCTGTTGATAAGTGGCCCTAATTTCCTGATTGGCTGATATTATCGCTAATGGGGTTTTTAATGCATTTCTATTTGTGGTCACTCAGAGTCGAAATGGCAAACTCAGAGCACTCGATGAGGTCAGTGGGTTTTGGCAAAGAGCAGCAACTAGCTGAGCCTTGGAAGTGACAACGGTACCTATAAACTGTCACTTGTCCACTTCTGCTATATGTGAGAATGTGGTATGTTGATGCTGAGGGTGAGATGACACAATGCTTTGATAAAGGAGAGCAGGGACTCTGGCTAAAAATGTTCCTGTGGTAGAAATGGCACGAGAGGTAGATCTTATTAGTCCTTTTTTGAACATGATATTAATATTAGATTGTCAGAATAGACAGAAATGGGAGACTGCCTGCCCCCTTGTGGCTGAAAGCTCTTTTTAAAAAGGACTGAAAACAACACAAATAGATAAAAAGTTGTACATTTTGTTAACTTTTTACCTCCATAGGGCTCAACAGGATTCATTGTTATACTAAATCTATTAACTCTGGTATATTTACTTACTACTTTGAGTTATACTATGTATCATTTACACAAAACTTTCTAAATCTGAGGAATTCACAATAACCTGAAGTCCACTCTGTCTGTCTCTCTGGTCCTCTGTAATTGGAGAGTTACCTTTGCTTTTTGTTTGCCAACATAATACTGCTGCACCACATTAAACATTTACCCTACTGTTAGTTAAACCTTGTTGGCCAAGGCTGCGCTGGTTGCAGCAAACAAGACCCCAGTTTACCACTTATTAACCTGCTGTTGTCAGAAAAGGTCAAACTGGTTCCACTCACACACACAGCATCTCACTCAAAGCTCTGCCTCCAGCGTAGGGAACGTCTCATAATTAAGACCAAATTTCCCACAAAACCCTGTTACTTCTTGTCACAAAGATGACTACGGCTTGGTAGCTCTTACCTGCGATGATGTCATCCATCTGCTCCAGAGCTGCCTCCAGCATGTGACTGGCCTCCGTTTCCATGGTGACGGCGGGAAGCATCAGATCTCAGGTTTTCTGATGTTCTGCACAAAAGGGAAAAAGAGAGCAAAGTTCATTACAAATTTACTATATTGTAATTTTACATACAATATAGTGAGCAAAGAATCCTGATACTTAAAACAGAGACATTTACACCACAGAGAGCCCACAAAACATCTGGAAAGCATGAGAATGGTTTGAATTATAAATCTAACTTTTTTTAAGACTAAGCTGGACTCTGTGCACACTCCTGTCCTGCATGGAGAAGTGGATACTCTGACCAACTGTAACACACGGAGGATAATGCATCTTATTTGTTTACTTTCATCAGGCTTTCAGAATCTAATACTCAGAAACAAAAGACACAGAGACATGAATAAGTCTCTAGAATGAAGTCTTTCCTTTTATTCTTGTAGTTTTGCAAGAGATAATAGCTTTGTTTGTCCGTCCCATTAACACACATACAGTATATATGTAACATTCTCTGCAGCTGGAAAAAATGCCCATTATTAGATTGTGCATCAAGTCTAAACAAGAGTTATATTCTACTGATGTTTCTACTGGTCACCCAGAGATCCAAAAGGTTCAGAGATTTCCAAACTTTCCTTTACACAACAAATACGTTGTTTTTTTTGCAAAGTTTTCAGGATTTTCTCACTGATACTGTATATCACAGTGTTTATGTTTTTTATAAATATGCATATAACCCATATATGCACACTTGTCTTTGAAGACCACCACTGCAGGCGAGCATAAAGTGTACATATAACCAGGGGCAATTACACACACAGCCTCACCAAACAACAGCGCACACATTTTTTTTATTCCTCAAAGCAGGATTGACTTTCCGTCCATCATTGTTGCCTCTAGCTGCCCCTCCGCCTCCTGCCATCCTTGTTTCCTGCTTTCCACCCCGCCCATCCTCTCTCCTGTCATCCCTTCTTTGCCTGGCACTCATCCTTTTTCTGTCATCTCTCCTTCAAGGCTCTCATCCCTCTGTCATGCTGTCATGCCGACTTACAGATAAACAGGCATCAACATGTGAAAATCATGGGGAAGGACGGTGATGTAATCTGCTGACGCCTTGGGAGCAAAAAAAAAAAAAAAAAAAACAACCCCTACTGAGCAGCCTAATGCTCCTCTACATTAGCACCAACTTTCACAGCTACAACCCACCGTGACGGCTGACAGTAACAATCTGCATAAAACAGTTGATGAAACTACAGTAACATGCTGTCATTACCACTGTAGCACCATTTTTCAGTCAAAGCGTGCGTCTGCTCCCATGATGCACGTGTGTGTACAGATGTAGATGTGTGTTTGAGAAGTACCAAGTAAATTATAATAACATTAACGGGAACATATTAGTCTTACTGAGACAAAGGGTGATGGCACCATTCAGACACTACGACAGTGACTCTGTTCAACAGCATTGTGACTGTTGACCTCAACAGGACACTAACGCCTTTGTGTGTGTGTGTGTGTGTGTGTGTTTGAGACAGTGTGTGTAAGCAAGAAAATTGTGTGTTTTACATGATTCTGTGCGTTCCTTTGTGAGACAGCATGTACGAGAAGGTGCTGATGTAGAGATTACCGTCATGTTCCAGCAGAGCTGACAAGACAAACTACTAATAGCAACAATCCTGCCTACTGTCTCCCATGTTGCACAATCTGTGCAACTATCGTGCGTGTGGAAAACAGTTGTGTGTATGTTTGAAGGAAAGACTGTGAGAGCGAGAAGAGGGCGAATTGTGAGGGTGTGTCTGTGCGTGGGAGCTTCTCTGTATCTCCTCGTGATTTTGCATTACTCATTTCTACTGAAAAGCCTAATGAATGGAACTGTTTCATAACTCAATCATGAGGCAAAATGTTGATAATATTCTCTTAATTGTTTTTATGCTTTTTTTTTTTTTTATCTATGTCATATTTTATCTGAGAATAACATTTTGCAACACAGACATGAAAAGCTGAGCTTGTTCTGTCTTTTGCCTAACGATGCCCTGTGGAGTTCTAGCCACTAGTTGTGCTGTGGAGCAGTGTGGTTTTTTTAATCCCTGTTTTGTTGGTATCTCAACAGACTAAAAGACACACTTGGATGATATGAAACATATTTCTGGCGATGCGATATCACACTATTCCACTGACTGACAGATTGTGGTGTGCTGTGACACTGCAGCAACAAAGCTAAGGAAGAAGAAGAGTACTATTAAGTAAACACAGATAGCAAAAATGGAGGTTCAAAAATTCCAAAAATCGGCTCTGCAGATGTTTTAAGAGAAAGGTAATGATAAAGCACATTTATTAGGCCTCACAAATTCATACAAATTTTGGTGAGGGACAATGAATACAAAGATAACTTTGTTTTTTTTTACAAAAAAACTCCGTAGGGTACCTTTAAGAGAAATGTTTATATTGATTTTGCAGTTTGCATAACTGAGTGAAATGCAAAATATATACTTGAGAGTTTATTTAAGATGATGTTAACAACTATTACAGTATATGTTGCTATAGTTTAAGGATTAAAGAGCAATTAAGATGTGAAAACTACAGCAGTTCACCAGTGCCTCCTGTTGTGCATTATACTCCAAATACAAGCAATTACACACAAAATAAACCATTACCTTGTTTTCATTGTATTCAGACAGTGTTTATCAAGAATCCCTGTTAAAGTGAAAGGCAGGATTATCTCACACTGTCTGTACTTCTTGATTTCTCATTCATGTCTTGGTTGATGTAGAAACAGACACACCTTTTTCCCAGGAAGGGAGATGCACTCTAGAAAAACGAGTTAGTCAAACATGAGAAACTGTGGCCTGTTTCTTACAGCTACACCCGTCTCAGTGCTGACAGCTCTCACTCCTCAGTCAAAAGAAAAGCTGGCCCAATCTGTCTGTTGTCTTAACAATAGACAGCTTCACTGACAGTAAAAAAGTGTTAACAGGTGCTGATATGGCCAATCAGATATTGTGATATCAACAGCTACTTTGGATATTTATAAGAATTGTTTGGATTACTGTTTCTGTTTTTGCAGCAGACGTGAAAAACGTTTCTTTAAAAGTACTGGCAGGCAACTACAAATCTGACTATCAGCTTTGCTAATCAACATTGACAATTAACTACTTTTACACAAGAAGCGAGAATTTTAAAAATCTGAAGCTTCAATTTGAAACCAAAAGGATTTGCAACTCACTCCACCCTACTTGATGACAGGTCAACCATATTTCCTGTTTGACAGGGAGTTTACTGACAAACAACGATAGGTCAGCACCTTTTTACACAGTGACACACACACACACACACACACACACACACACAGACACCCTATACAAACACCTGCTGCCCTCCTGCCCCCTGCTGTGAGAGGGATAAGCTATTAACTAAAGAACCTCAAATCCAGCACCCTGCAGTCCAAGCACATTTCGTTTCAGAAAGCATCACGGCTGCCATTGCTGGGAGGCTGCATGTAAGAATGCAGGAAACAGCAGGTTTCAGAACAATGTCTTCCACTCAGACACACAAAAAAAATAAACACTGCTAGTGCTTCAACTTTTAGACACCAAAAGACAATAAACTGTTTTAGATGCTGGATTTAAAATCGGTTGCCTTCCTGCCTGTTCATTTTATGTTGAGAGTCAAAAATATCATGTAAAGATGTTGGAATGGTTCCAACACAACCAATATTTCAACACACTTATCCAGCCTTATTCTTCCTGTGATAAAAACCAAACATCTGCCACTGTTGCCTGTATGCAAACAATCATATCAAGAGATATTTTCCATGTACTGCACCTGTGTGTGAGAATACAAAACAAAGCACCGTGTCAGCTGCTTTGCTTCAATATCGCTCCTCCTATCACCTCCAGCCTCAGTTCAACTCAGCCGAACAGAGAGGTCTTTCTGAGAGGGAGACAGCGTGGGAGAGACGGGGAGGAAAGAGGAGGAAGAGTGTAGCGAGTGTGTGTGTGTGTGTGTGTGTGTGTGTGTTTATGTGCTTAACTGCCCACAGCGGATAGCAAGTTTCCATCCAGAAGCTGTGGCTATCTCACTGTCAGGTAGCCAAGTGGCTGTGTGGCTATCAGCTTCATGATTAGCACCATCAGGACCATCACAAGGCCTCAGTACATGCCTGTCCTCCAGCACTGCTCTTCATTTCTGCTCCACAATGCTCCTACTGCTCAGCACACTAACAAGCTGAGAAACTTTTAGAAATGTCTGGGGGTATAAAGCAATATACATGAGCAATTTAGTAAACAACATTTCTTTTCATGACACATTTTTACTGCACAACCTGCTGTTATCCTTATTGATTTGCCAGTTTCTATCTCTGCTGAGGCCAGCCACGACCTGCACCGTCAAAATAAAAGTGACTAAGGACATAAGAAGACACACAGGAGCAATAATGAGGTAAAATGAAATAATATACTGTAATACATTTCAGCATAATGCTGACGAGACAATTTTGCTATGATCTTTCTGTACAAATAAGCCTTGGCCTGATCAGTTCTTGTCTCTAACCAGGATTTTAAAAAATATGAGTTAAATATACTGATTTTGTCAGCTCAAGAAAAAGATAAGTGATTAAATAAGTTATGAAAAATCCCTGGGAGATTTCTCCTAAACTTTTTGACAAGATTGTTTTTGTAAACAGATAACAGTCAACGTAATAACTGCAGGAGGAACCTGAGAGAAACTGAAAGGTAAAGTTGAGTGAAAAATAACCAAGCGTTGCATTATTGCTCTTTTGTCTTGTGTTGTGTTGCTGAGCAGAGAGCTCCGCTAATGTCACTTTGTAAGGCATCTTTTAAACTGTGTGTCTCTCTCTCTCTCGCCATGTTTCTCTCTCCCTCTGTGTGTGTCCACTGAAACAGTGCAGCACATTTTACACCAGCTTTTCCCACATGTTAAATTCCAGACGCAGTTTCCACGGCTGCAGCGGTCAGTCTGCGGTGATAAATCAGGTGCAGCGGATATTTGTATGAATTTCCATTCCTTCCTCCCATATATTACTCATCTAAACAGGAACACATTGAATACATACTACATATCATTCCTATTTTTATTATTTTGTTGCCACGATTGTAAATCTTACTTTGACTTACGCAACCATGAAATCAAAGTAGGTGATGTGAGCTGTATGTGGTGGTGGGTAGAGAATAAAAAAATGAGTTAAAAAAAATACATACTACACGACATAAACACGCCATTTTCAGCTGTTCCACTTTTCTTCCATGTTACCGGCGCACCTTGGCGGGGCCCTTCAATAAATAAAGAGAAATTTGTCTGTTTAGTGTCTAAAAAGGGGCTGCAAATCCTTAATAAATATCCACCACAGTCTCCTAAACTCCTGCAAAAAATAGCGGCTAAAGTTAGCAGCTAAATGCTCCACTATGTTCACAAGCTAGTCACTGACTGGGAGCTCAGCGGGTACTTTATCAGAGCTTTTTCTCTGACAACAGCTGCCTGCTGCGCCTGGAAACATGTTTGATGAGAGTCGTGAGAGTGAATCAAAACAATTAGCCGAGAGACACGCGAATGTTCCATAGAGCTGAGAGGACTATCACCGAGGTTTGGCTGATTCTTTTTTTGTAGGTTTGTCACTGTGAATGACCCATATTATCAGTCATCCGATCAACTGCAGCTATAAAAATATTGATGTGCGGCTTTAACTTTCAAACGGATATTATAGATTAAAGGCTGAGACGCTGCTTAAGATATTCTTGATATGCGGACGATCACAAACACAAACTGAGTTTTGACGGAGTTGAGCTGCATAAAGTTTTACGGCCTGTTTATAGTTAAGCATCAGTGTGACAGTAGAAGGCTATGCTGTGTTAGCAGCTGAGTCGGCCAATTGTGGTAGCATGAAAATTGAGATTAAACTGCCCACATGATTCTGCACACAGCTTTGCAGCATATAGTGAGTACAGCGAGGCACTAACATTACCAGAGTTTATGTTTCAATTTCTAACCATGCTAAAGATGTACACACTCATTTTAATGCCAAGTGCTTTGGTACTTTGGACTCTATAACCGAGATGGACTTAAACTCTACTGCCTGGACGTCCTTAGAGAGGCTAGTCTGGCTGGGAAACCATGTAGTGAACAATTATATTAATACTGTGTCACATCTTTCTTCACTGTTAGAAGACACTGCTTAAACTGCTCATGGACACCTCTGCTTCTACTATGATGACCACACACACACACACACACACACACACACACAGCATATTTGCTTTGTCAAGACAGTAAAAAAGTAAGTTGTAAGATTATTTCTCTATAAGTGGGCCACTTTGTCTTCAGGCTCACTACCAGACTCACACACAGAGGAGAGAGAAAAGCTATAAAAAGTATCATCTTAGAGCTAAGTCTGTGGGCTTGAACACTGGTTATCTTTTCTAGTGTGTGTGTGACCGTGGGTAGTGTGTGATCTGTGAACCGTGGCTGATGCATGGCTGCTGGGGGGGGGGGGGGGCAGGAATATACAGTTTAAAGTGACTCCCAGCGTTACACTGATCTGTACTGCTCTGTGCTGAACTGCTCTGCTCTTTATTGTCCTATTTAGTCCTGCTGAGGTGCATTTGATTCAACTCTGTTCAGCTCTGCTCAATTCTCTCAAGGAAATATGGCTCTGTTTTCCGCTCTCTCTCTATATTATCTGATTCGCTGTGTTATACCCTGGTCAGTCCAGCTGACTTCTGCTCTCATTTCTGCTGTAATCTATTTTGCCCTCAGAGTGAGGGTAATGAACCATAACCCTAACCCCATAACACAAAACAACACATGACTTCAAGTCAATGATCATCATGAGTAAAACAAACTGCAATGTGAACGTTCAAACATTAAAACAACAAATATTTCTCTTTTTAAAGACCCAACAATTCTCATCATGCTAGATGTCATTAACTATAATGTGTACAAAGAAAAAGACAAATTTGAAAAAACCCAAAAGTTGGGTTAAGATGTACAAATTTATGGCAATTTATTCAATAGTCGTTGAGATATTTCAATCTAGAATGACAGACAGACATTGTCATCCCCAGAATAATAGTAATGTGCTTAAAAAATACTGTATTGTAGCCAAGAACCAGTTTTTCATATGATTTTGTCCCAGGACACTTTATAAGTCTGGTGTTGTTTTGCAATCAATGCTGTACGTGAGGAGATAATAATAATGTTTGTGTGACATTATAACCTATAATGATTCCTTGGGATTTTATTTCTAATTGAAAGGGAACTCATCAGAGGACCAACTATTCATTTCACATGGTTATTAATTACCATAAAGGATCCCAGGTTCATTAAACTAATTATCCCCTTAATGAAGAAACACACATTGACTGCACACATTTTAACTTGGAGCAGCAGCCTAAAGGAGAGTTTAGAGGGCTACTCTTGTTACAGTATACACACACTGACACCTGGCAGGTACCCAGTACTACCGCATTCTTTTAATGTCAGTTGTGGAGCAGCTTGACTATAGTAATCATCAGTTGAACAACATGCCCAAAGGCACAAACAGCACCACCAACAACCAAGATCAATAGATTAAACCCGTGAAAAAAACAGTGTGAATTTTTGTTCTGACAGTTGGAGTGGACAACAGCCAGTGTAATGAAAGGCTTCCAATTTAACCTATTAGTGTATTAAATGGCATTTTGCTCACTTTAATTCTTAGAAAACTTTGGGTCCGGGTTGTGATAACATTAAAATACCAAGTCCACACAGACAAAATGATGAAAATAAAAAGTACAAGAAGGGAAAGAAACAGATACACACTGATAGAAACCCAAAGATAAAGCAGCAGAGCTGAAGTGAAGACGGGATGAACTATGAAGAGACAGTAGTAAAGACATTTTACCCACAAGGCACAGCTCCTCCAACAAAGGCAAACAGCAGAGCTGATAGGAGCTGACAGTGAGCGGATTGATGTACGACACTTAGCCTCTGGACCATTATCATAAGCATAGCTTATTACTAATCATCAAGCTGACTTACTGCAATCAGAGGAGGATGGAGACACACAGGCACACACGACTGGGCTGTATGTCAGTGAAACACACTCACTTTCACATTAATTTCCCCAGTGTCAGCCCACCATTCATTCAGTCAGTGGAGAAGCTCCAGAGAATCTCTTTTAAAGATAATGTTGTGAACACTAATTCAGTACAGATTGCAGTTTTTGTTCTACACGCGTCTCAGATGAAGAGCAGCTCTGCAGGCAGAGATAAAACAATGCATCAGTGAAAATAATATGGCATGAATTATCCAGTTATTAGTGATGGTGAATTGTTTAGTCAAAGGCAATCTAGAACTCACCACACTGAAAATATACTGCAAGTATCATTGACTTCTTCTTCATACATCTATGACATGTAAATAGCTATGTAAATAACTAGCCTGGCTCGCTAGTTTGAACTTAAGCGGGTAAGCTAGGCTAACTTAATGTAGTTAACTAACATGGGAACATCACATTTTCATCAACAGACACAACAAAGTTAAGTTTTTACTGAGATTCAGTCTGAGGTTACTGGTTCATTATTGGTTTCACACAAACACAGCTGTATTTCCTGTTTCAACAGAATTGTTTATTTCAGTGTTTAGAACCAAAATCACAGTGACAACACATGTTGTGTGTTTGACTGTTTGCACAGTTTTAAAAATCACCAGTAGACCTACAATTATCACTGAAAATGATGTAATGCCAAAAATTACATATCAACAGCTAAGCCTATTAAATGTATGATTTAACCCTAATAGTATTGGCCTATAAATGAGGTAATACAGTAAAAGGAAGTTATTTGCAGAGACAAACAGTAGCATACTATTTACATGATGCAGTTCTGTAAACCAATTTGAATAGTTCTACTATGCTCTACATTTTGAACATGAAATCAAACACTGATTTCTATCACAGTTAGAGGCCTCTCTTCCACGTGTTCAAAGGGTGAACTGACTTTGTAAATGTTGCTTCATTAGCGAGTGTTCACACCAAAAACAGCTGTGCGTTTAAAAAAATGGCAACAGAAGAAAAGCAGCAAATCCTCTCATTTGAGTAGCAGAAACATCGACAATTTTGCTTGATAAATGACTTAAATGATAAATTGATTATCATTGTCAATACATTTTCTGTTGATCATCTAATGAATTAATCATCTTCAGTACTATAACATGTGAAAAAGTGAAATATTCTTAAGCACTTTCAGCAGAAACTCTTTTTATTCCTTCATATGAAACTCAAATCTTCATCTTGTTTTGCATATAAAATTGGCAAGCAGCATTATGAACTAAAGAGGAGTTAATATAGACTCTCCTTGTGTAATAATCAAACACTACACTCATTTTATGAACATTTTATGCATAAAATCCTGTTTGTTTAAAATGGTATTATTGAGCTTTATCATCTTATGATCCTTTTCTCTTAATGAATGAAATCTTAAGTCTGAGATGCTATTTATTGAACTCTGTCAACATAATTTGGATTGATAGTATGACACAGTAAAATTAGATTTATTATTAAAATAGATTATTAAAAATGAATTTAAAAATGGGCATGGATGACAGTTGATACTAGAAACACTTAAGGTTATTTCCTATATTAGTAACATTTTCCCCTAGGGGATCAATAAATCTTAATCTTATATTAATGTTAATAATTAAAAATACAATATTTTAAATATTAGAAATCAGCTAAAGTCACTACTGCAATGTCCAATCAAAATTCATCTTGGCATGAATGATTTATTTTCATTTTTTAAATTCACTTTTAGCCTAAGACTACCTCTGATACTGCTGCAGTTCAACCCTCTGCTGCAGAGTCCTTATTGAAGTGTGTCTTATGCTTCCTCTTCAAAACAAAACATGCTCGTGTGATTTTATTCAGCCGTAGTGTTGTCAAATAAATTAATGCATAATAATAGTGAAACTGTGATTTTTTCCCCAGACTATAATTGTCAAAATCTATAATCGTTGCATCCCTAATTAAAATATGGGGAAGCTTTTCGTCTTGCAAATATAAAAGGTGGGTTCACCCATCGTTGCATTTCTGATTATAACACAAAGGGAAATTTTAGGAAAGTGAGGCAGTGAACCGATAACAGTTGAGATTCATGAGAAGAAAATGTTCCATCTGCACTTTGTTTTTTAACTTGCTTCACGAGAACAGAGGGTTGAGAGAATTATTCCTGCGTGTTCACATATGTAGAGAATCTGGCCGAGACATTCAGATGTGCATACATTATATATGCAAATGATTACATCTCCTCAGAAAACAACAGTATTTACAATTACACAACAGCAGATCGTTGAACCAGAACCCTACCTTCAATGAGATTTTCACCCACTGACGAAAGGTCACACCACAAACATTTCCTCACGACCATCCAGTAGCACACAAGCAGAGAGTCGGGGGCTTTCTACATGTTAAATATTAAGTGAGCCTACCTGTCAAACATCTACAGGAAACTGTCATTGTTTTGTAAAGTGGGAAACCTCGACATTCAAAATTCCAGCATCACCAGAGCCTTCACAAGTGGCAATTTGTGAGAACAGGAAATGCCAGAATGCATGTGAACCTGTACGGTTGAGAAGAAGGGTTAAACATTAACACAGAGAAACACAAGAGAGACACACACATAACACACACAAAGGGGTGTGTGTGTGTGAGTTTACCGTTCCTCCTCATTTGGCTTAGCCTGTTTGGATTAGTGTCACCAGCTAGAGGCCAGACCTAAGTCCCCCAGGCCCTCCTGTCACACAGGGTAAATACAACTGTGTGTGTGTGTGTGTGTCTGTGTGCGTGTGTGCGTGAGTGTGTGCGTGTTTGTGAGTGGAGCCAAGCCAACAAGAAACACCAGATTCTTCACCAATTAACATCAATGCGACGGGACCACTGACATTTAAGATGGGGATGTTCCCTGTTCTGTCCTTGAGCTCAGCCTGAAAATCTCTCTCTCTCACACACACACACACACACACACACACACACACACACACACACACACACACACACACACACACACACACACACACACACACTCTCAATTGTGTTTTTTGAAAATATGTATTCTAACATGATTTCAGCACTTTCTATTCCAAACATATTGCTTTACCACAGATACACAGTATTTGGATGATTTGGGCTTTTTATTATAGAGCAGAAGTGGTTTGGTCACAGTCGTCCACATCTGAAGTTGAATTTATTACACTTTTTATGTGGATATTAAACATGAGTATATACAGTAAATCAGTGGTCTATTGGGAGCCCTTTACTTGAATTGCAACATATGAGAAATTTTGATTGAACAAGACACACGCAAGGGTTGGAAAAAGTCCTATAAAAAAAAAAAAAGTGCCAATACAACATCTGGGGTTTGGTACAAATACAAAAACAATACTTTTTTCAGTACCTTATTTTGAGAAATATAAACATGTATTTCTACAAAGAGACAAAGTTCTCAAATGTTTGCCCTGAATTAATAAATTAGCCATTCAATGATACACAGTGCAACACCGGTATCAAAACGTACTGAGATTTGATTTCCAGCCCGTAATTCCACATGGTATGAACTATTAGCTATAATCAACTTCATCAGTATTACACATCAGCTATTACAGCTTCAGTGCAGCTCTCTGTTGTTCTTCCTCAGAAGTGTATATCAGTCAACTCAAAATCAAACAGCCAAGGTCAAAAATTAGAAGACAGCAACTGTAATACTGCCTACTTTTTGGCAAAGAAAAAGCAGCTGGATAAATGGTGTGTGTGTTGTATATTCTACAGAAACCTCTAACTTGTAATTTCAACTGTTTTTATAGTGCCTGACATGTCAATCAAGCCGCTTCTTAAACAGTTAAAACATGTGGAATGTTTAGATTCTCACAATGTGGATATTTTTGGAGTACATGGTTCCTACAAGACAATGGTAAATGGTTTGATGAACTCAAGCCATGGTTGATCTGTACACAAACTCAAAACAAATCTCCAGGACTATATTTAGCTCTTCCAGCTCATCACACTAGTTCGCTAGCAAATGATCGAGTAAGGTCTCGTACACAGGGCAGCGTGTGTGTGTGTGTGTATGTGTCTGTGTGTGATAACCAGATTGAAATTACTTTGACAAGAGATGTTGCATGGCCTTGTCACACACATTCACACACAGATGCAGAGCAGTGTGCGGTGGCAGAGAGAGCCAGCGAGTTTGTCAGGCAGAACACAATAACAGCCTCGTGTACATGCTGGCTCTCACAAATTCAAAGTTTTGTCTTGGTTTCTTTCTATGATCTTTTAAGAAATGTGTGCTTTGGCTGCCTTTAGTGTCAGCAGGAAGTGATTAAAAACGATACCGGTTGAGTGCACAGAGGGACATAACTGACGTGGCTGGTGTGTGATGCTTCACACAAAACTAAAAAGTTGAACTGGAAAGTCTAACGTTATTTATGTGACCGTTAGATTTCAATACGGGTGAAACAAGAAGTTGATTAGTTGATTGAGAGAAAATTAATCTGCCACATTTTTGAGAATCAGCCAATCATTTCAACTATTTCCTCAATCAAAAATGCCAAATATTCTCTGGTTCCGGCTTCTTAAATGTGATTATTTGCTGCTCTTAGTGTTATATCACTGTAAATTGAGCGTCCTTGTGGTTTGGACTGTTAGTCAGACACAACAAGACATCTGAAGACATCGTCATGGGTTCTCAGAACTTGTGATGGGGATTTTTCAGGATTTTGTGACTCTTCATGGCCTAAATGATGAAGTGATTATTGCCAGATTAACTGATAATGAAAATAATTGCTAGTTGCAGTCACATTCTAGGTTAAGTGTCCATTTTCAACACCAGAGTGTATTTTGGCTTGTAGGCCTTTTTCACAACAGACGTTTTGACTTCTGTCGTAGTGGGAAAAGCACAGATGTTACTAATAACATTAACAATGGCTCTGCTCCATTCAAGAGTCCCAGTGAGACAGTGTGACAGTAATACATATCCACACCCAATGCTCTCAACTTCATGTGAACAACTTCAGTTCCTTGGAAGCTTTTCGTTTCTGTTTTCATGGCGAATGCTTCAAGTAGAATGACAGAGTATTTACCTGGATCAGTTACTCCAGTGTTTTTGTATATTGTCCATAAACAACTGTCTTTGTCATGGCTAGTCTCCAACTTTGTTCCAGGTGTCGAGTCCAGTTCAACAGGGAGTTTCATATTATCTGTTAAATGTTTGCATTTGTTATATGGACAGCTCTCTTGGGTCCTCTTAAAAGTTTTTAAATTTCGAAATTTAGTCTGGTGCAGCTGCAGCGGAAAGTCAGCAGTCCCGTATGAGTGTTTTCTTTTATAAGACTGTAGAAAAGCTGACCATACGGTCAAGAACACAGGGAAGAAGTTTCTGGAAGCATTGCATGAGTTACAAGAAAAAAAAAACAGTCTTAACATCAGGTCAGCACTCCTCATTTCTGGCATTTGTCTAACCGCAATAACGGGGCTTTTGAGTGTTACAAACACTGTGGTGTATTTGTTTCATTGTGTTCCACAAAGGGCCTCCAAAACACACTATCAAAAAACACATCATTCAAGCAGCTAAAAAACCAAGCAGCAATCAAACAAATCATTATCATACATGCATAAGACATTTTAAAGAGGACATGGAGCAGATGCCTACTTAACTATTACTGACTATTCATCTCATGTTACCCTAAAGAGAGCAGGATATGCAGAATATTTTAAATTCTCAAAGACAATTTAACATTTCTCTCACTATTCAGTGTGGCGTTAAAGCTGTTTTTTGTTTTACAACTCCAGGAAAGAAATGACAAGAGGGTGGCCAGGTCACATAAATTCCTTGCCTGAAGAAAAAAACATAACAGTACTTCATTAGCCTGATAACAATAGAACAAAAACTGAAATTGGCTTCTCAAATGCCATATCGTGTGTGTATTGTTTCTTTCTTTCTCCCTTTCAACTTTTAGCCAGTAAAAAAAGAAAGGAAACCATGGGTTCATTCAGAGCAACACCTGGCAGAACAGCTGTACAGAGGACACAGAGTTATGTATTTCCAAAGCAGGTGCAGATTTTATTTTCCTGCTCGTTTTGAAGCCCTGACATGGCCTCAGGCGTCGAAACCAGCAGTGAGCTCAAAGACCAGTGTCAGCGAGCCAGTGCTGTAAAAACAACATGTCAACACAACTTAATACATACACATTAAAGTCAGCCACAACCTCATGTGACAGCTGGGACTAACCAATCAGCACTTAGCTGGGAATGGGGGGAAAAAAAAACCAATGGGAGCCACTGTGAGTAATGAAATGGACAGTTAGATAGTGGACTCATTCTGCCATGTGTTGAAGCTGATGAGATGACACCGCAAAGCATCATGGGAGGAAAAGGCACACGTGCTGTGGAGGTAGTTGAGAAGTGTTTGTACTCCCACATACACCCTGATATATTGTGTATGGAAAAAAAAAACAGAGCTTACAGACATCACAACTAGTTCTGAAGCCAATCGTGGTCCAGTATGCAACTTACACAAGTGTGACGTGGAAACTTGAAGCCTTCAGTGCACAAACACTGAGAATAGACTTTACAGTGAAGTAGGACACATCTTGTGTCCAGCAGTTAAACTTCTGAAACGAAATATATTTACATATTTATAAATTCTGGTATTTTAAACAAAGGCGAAGGAGGAGATACCATTTTAAGGATTTTAAGGTGGTATTTGTGGAAAAACCATATCAGACACACATTACTGTTCCAAGCAGAGTGTTTTTATATGCCTGTCTGTCTCTTTAAGTTTCTTTTCAGACAACACATCCACATTTACTTGTCATTTTCATATTACTATTATTAGACCAATCTCCCCATGGCTTCTTCTCTCATTTTATGTGATGGTGCCAAGTGCGGAGCCAAATGTCTTGGTCAGGTGATCATCTTCAAGACAAAAGAAATCAGACCATGACCTGCATGCAAAAGTAACAACAATGGTGAACGTCAGTGCCACCTCCTTTCACTCCTGCTGGAGCATGAACCGCTTGTGCTCTGCCAGCTGATTCAAACAGCTAATGGAGCTAAACGATTCTGGCCACCGGGGTTGTGAGTGCAGTCGGCTGGCCGCTGCAAATTCTGTCTAAAGAGAACGATTTCTACCAACTGAAGAAAATGCTAAACACAGAGTAGCAGATTAGTGAAAACTTCTATCTGCACAATGACAGCCAATCACATAGCGTAGGACAAAACAGTGAAGTGCTGCACTTGAGAGGCCGGCACCTTGGCTACAGGAGACTAAGGTTACACAGAGTCACAACCTGCTAACAAGCTATCTGGACAAGAACAGAGACAGATCACGTTACAGGATAATGTTACAGTCACATTAGCAGAGGCTGTGTTTGTATTTTAAAGGGTCTCAGGTAAATGTCATCAAGAAGCAGGTGCACAGTCGCACACACACACTCACAAACACACCTCATGCTAGTTTAACCGCTCTAAATCTCAAGCTTTTGGGAAAATACTTCACCAGTGCTGTCCTGCTGCTCCACAGTCAAGAGGAAGTGTTGCTGCAGTCATGCAGGATGCAGACAACTCTCTGCATCAGGGCCAAAAAACAAACACTGTCTGTTTTAGAAACACAAACATATTACAGTTTGATTTCCATTTCCATTTGATTTGGAGAAGGAGAATGTGAATACAAATGTGTTCACATCCACAGGCTCAAGTTAAACCAGAAAAGCAAGTGACTGAGACATTTCCCATCTCATTTCTTCCTCGTGAATCACACATTTTGTGTTCAAAATGAGTTCTCCTTTCATAAAATGATGATTGGTAATATACTCGTTTTAGCTTCCTGAATTTCTCTTCCCTCACTTTGTATGTGTGCATGTGAGTGTGAGTTCTTGAAACTATCCCTCCTTCTGCAGTAAAACAAAGAGGTGAAACCACAACGCAGTTCTCTGGATTCCTGGAATGAAACACTAAGCTGTCCTACAAAGAAACACAAACAGAGTCTAGTCAGTGCAGTAAATATGTTAAAAATTCTTGAAAAAGAGTGTAAAGTTTAGACAAATAATATCCAGAAATCAGATCCAGATCAAATATTGACATCTCCTGGAGTGATTATTGTTACTGGTTTATGTTAACCTACGACGAGGGTCGTATCCTTGCAGAACAGGAGCAGACGTTAAAAACACAAACCATGTTTACGGACAGTAACTAAAACATTCAAATACAGCATAGCTCACAGCAAAGTATGTTTTACATCAATTAAGCTAATTTTACACAAACTCACACTCAACTTGCTGGTTAAAACAAACCCACAGATAGATTTCAGAATATTCGAGGCCATTTTCCACCTACTCAAATATCTATTCAGCAAACGTTATCACACAGCCATACTTACCCATAATTTAGCTGTAGCTGTTTTCCTTCAAAACATCATAATTTGAAAAAGTAACTTCATCCATGTTTTCCACCGTCCTGCCCTGTCTCCCTCTCTTCTTCCCTCCATCCCCCCCCCCCTTTTACTGCCCTGATTCATTTACTCCAACCTCACCTCCTCTCTCCTCAGATGGACTGTTGGATATTGTTTCTGACAAGTCAAATGGAGATAGATTTGTCTCCAGCCATGCTCACATGCCAGTTTTTTGGGGCAGTGTGTGGGTGTGTTAATGCACATGTCATGTCTATGTGTCCAAAGCAAGAATTGTTAGAACTGTTAGAGGGGGAAAAAAAGCATAAATATTGGTATCCTAGTATTTGTCATGACCTTTATACTTAATACATACTTAACTCTCCATTAATGCTGAAAAGGGAACATCACTAACACATTGGCTCTGCTCCCAAAGTGCTACATCATCCAACAGTCTCACAAGCAGGGAAAGTGCTGATGGAAACAAAATTAAATAATACAAGCTTTTATCCTCTACTCGTTTGTTAAAAAAACAGCTAATTTCCATTCTTTCCATCCTTAATTTGCCATTTAACGCTTCCTGTCCTCACCCCATTCAACCCTTCTGTCCCTTACACCACCATTCAACCCTTTCAACTAGGGCTGTGCAATATGACAATATATATCATCGACGATCGAAAAAAAACGTCTATCCTTTTTATATTTTGCTCTATGATTTGTGTCACAAATCGCACTCTTTACGGCAGTATTTGTCACCATTTGGAGTCTGTCCATCTTTTGCACTGATTACATTAATAAATGACTCCTCATGGCTTTTTATTCATGAAGCTTTTATTGCATTTACAGTAACATAACAAGTGTAGTTGTTGTCAACTTGAGTACAGGCGGGGCTGAGCCCTCCTTGTGTGTGCTGCACACAGCGCAGCAGAGAAGAGACAGTGAACCAGGTGAAGTACTCACCTACACTCATTACCTTACTGTAAGTGCAATAAAAGCTTCGTGAGTAAAAAGCCAAGAAGAGTAATTAATTCATGTAATCCGTGCAAAAGATGGACAGAATGATGAAAAATATTGCCATAAAGAGTGTGATTTTTTTGTTTGTTGCAAAGGTTTTAGTGTTAAAGTTATCCTATCAATCAACTCTGGTGTCTTAATGGAGGTCCAGTAGAGTCCATTCTGACAAATGGTTTACATGTATAACAAACAAAGAAGAAGATATGCCAGAGACAATGGTGTGGTGAAAGTGAAAATCTATATGGCCCGCTGAAAATATTAGCAAACTGTGATTTACATTATTAACAGCTGCGCTCCTTCCCTTTCCATTCATTTTTCATCTGTTGCCGTGTTGTTTGCCTTCATTCAACGTGCACTCTTCAACATGCTGGGAGTTGCACAGTTAAACTACAGCAGCGCAAACTTACTTTATGTTGCTCAGGGTCTCTCTGAACTGGAGAACCACATGTGGGCATATCAAACACATTCAGACCTTGTGCTGCAGTAACGTAGGCTTAAAACACACACTGCAAACACAGGAGGTGTATGAAAAACAGACACATGAAAGTGTTGGACTGTAAATTACAAACAAACCATGAGTGGAAAAAAAATACTAGTCACCTGATAATAGTTTCAAAAAGTGCCTGAAGAGGAGCAAACTTAAAACTCCATGGCAACACATGTCAAAGACATTTAGACAAAGTTTTGATCCCTAAACACTACAACAAACACCTTCACTGAGTTATCTTGAACCTTCTTCCATCGGAGAACAAGAGGATTTTATTTTCTAAGAGTGCACCGACATCCGTATGCAGTCAGCGCCCGCTGCACAGTGTCTGCACTCCAAGAAGGGGATTAAAGTTGTTGTGTATTTCCCTCACATTCAAATACATTATATTTACATATTTTCTATTTTTCATAATGCATTATCGAGCATTTCCACCAACACAGTACTTTCCCAGAATGTTTTGAGTCGTGTTGACTCAAATAAAGAAACGAAGATCTATAACAGAAACCTAATCCATTCCTTCACCTTTACTCTATTCTGCCAAAGGACAGCCAAGAATTTACTGCTTTAATTTGTCTTTCTTGCTGTCTTTCTTCCTTATTTTCTCTTTGGCAGGAATACACCATACTGGGTGGCATCTACCCCTTTTCCTCTTGCCTTGTACTCTCTCTGATCTTCATCAGCTCTTCTCCTATTCTCATTTCCTTCCCTCTCTTTTCCCTCCCTTGACAGCAAAGCAAAGATAACCTCTAACAAACTACAGCCATTTAATTTTCTGCTTCTTTTCCCCTCTTTCTCTCTGCCTACTATCTTTCCTTCCACTCCCACAGCAAGCAGAGGATTATTCCTTGTAGATTAACAGCCTGACTTTGTCTCCCTGGTTGCCACCCCTCTCGTCTTTTTGCTCTTCTTCTCTCATCCCTCATTCGTTCCTGTGCCTTAATCTTGCCTATATCTCTCCTCCTTCTCTTATTCATCTCTCTCTTCTTCTCCTGCGCCCCTCCTTGCCATCAGGGAACAGTGGATTACCTCCAGTGAACTACAGCAGTGGTGTGATTAGCAGCAGTAGTTAAGATGACAGAGCAATCATCTGAACCTATATGGCTGCAGAGAAAACCACCGCTCTTGGTATTACACGAGCGGCTTTGATCACAGGGATGAGTGCCAGCGTCCACTGATCCAGTGTGTATGCATGCATTCATATGTGCATTAGTGTGCGCAGGAAGAGCTCTGAAACACACTTCACGAGTAGCTTGATACCACTGTCAAAACAAACCGTTTTATAAGTGCCACACCGATAAATTTGTTATAACTTTAGGGCTTTTATCTATCGCCACTTCACCTCAACTCCCGTTTTTATTTTGTCTGTTGTTCTTAGTGCTAATGCCACCCAAGTGCCAACCAAAGCAGCCTTAATCAATTCACTGTTGTCAGTGGCAATGATGCCTTTCAACTCTCCCTTTTAAATGAGATTTGCAATAGAAAGGAGGCACCGGCCTGCTGTATTCAGTAGCAGGAGGCTCCTTCAGCTCTCTCAAGTCGCCTCTCTGTGATGTCTGTGCATGTGCGTGTGTGTGTGTGTGTGTGTGTGGGTAGGTGGGTGTGTGTGCATGCAATCTCCAGTGTTAGATGCAGCAGATGCTTCAGCAGAGGGGAGCCACACATCAGCCTTGATATTCTTCCATTAGTAACTCAGCCCCCTCCCCCCCTCCCCTTACTCACGCTGTCAGAAATTGATGATCCGCAATTACACAGCATGTGTCAGTGCAACTAAACATCATTTAATAGCTCCAAGCTGACAGAGCATGACAGAGCAAGCGGAGAAGCACCAGTGTCACAATAAAAGTAGGCCTACCATGTTTTCTCTCCCGGAGCATGTTGCCTGTACACAAACCAAATGTGGTGTTGTGTGTGTGTGTGTGTGTGTGTGTGTGTGTGTGTGTGTGTGTGTATGGCTTCATGACTGTTGACTGTTATAGGAATGCTATATTTATACAATGATCACTATAAAAATACTTTGAGTAGTAGGGTGACCAAGGAGATGAATAAACTCACTATAGAGTGCTCCAGTATATCCCCATAGCATTATCATAGGAATATTTCTAGTATTAGCACTAGTATATTAGTAGAATAAATATAAATATGATATGAAAATAACATAAAGAGGATGAAAGGTATGCTAAAGTCACTGTAAACTCACTATTGGGCACCAAAGCCACATTTTATTTTTAAGTCCAAATATAAATATTAAAAGTGTATAATTATTTTTCCTTAGGGACAATAGCCCATGGACCATATTCTCACTGTTATTGTTACTAAAAAACACAGAAAATAAGAAGCGTAAACAGGTCCTTGATATTCAACCCGAACAATTATTCGAGTTGGACAGCCAAACAACTCCTGACAGTCACTTAAATCAGGCTGTGGGGACTTGCGTAACTTACTGTCTGTTGCACTAACACTAAGTTTATAGTAAACTTATATTTTTTTGCTGTTGTAGCTCAAACAGGATAAAAAACATTACGTATATAAAATTCCAATGGGAACTAAAGAACATTTCCTTAAAGCAAGAGAGTATTACAAAGAGTATTACAGAAGCGGACTACTACAGTAATTAGCTTCATTTTACTTACGGTATGCGTCTCTTCTGAGGGTTTCTCGAACTAAATCCCTTTAAGTTTGTTTGCGGGAGACACTTGGATATAAAGTGAGTACACAAACATACACACACACGCCCCTCACACACACATAAAACACACTCACACACGTAAGGTGCTCTGAAAGCGCAGAGCCGTCTCTCTCCTGCACTCTGCGCTGTACTGTAGCGCGAGCTCTCCCCCAACTATCACCTGCCATGTGATAGGCACGAGGCGTTCACGAGCTCCTCGTAACTTTTAAACTTATTTTTCGCCGCTCGTTTATCCAGTGGCGCCCGTCGTCTAATGTGATTTGTAATATTACTTTGAAATATCAGGGGTTTTTTTTATCAAGTACTGAATCAATTGCAGCATGTTGCATTTGAGATCAAAATGAACCATCCTACTGGCAGACTTCGTGCCAATAATATTACCCTCACAGCAGGGCGCCAGCACTATCTGTCGGCCTTAGACACAGAGCCGTTTCTGGACATTTCAGGACATTTCGAGGCATTTAATCCAGATATCCATCAAACGTTGACAACAGTGGCCTTATAGACAATTTTCTCATACACATTTACACTCATTTGTCGCAATTTTAACGTTCCACAGCCTTAAGTCAATTATATCCGACTGTGCAGGAAGGCATCACAATTGAAGTTGAAGTTAATTGCAATTGGAGTAATGTGCTGGTTAATGCGATTTTAGAGACTAGCTTCATAGTCTACCAAAAAGTTCTGCAGGTTGCCTGTTTAAGCTATAATCTCACATATTTTTACTGCGCCAGCAGGAAAAACGTCAGGAAAACAAATGACACAGAATACAGTTATGTATAGCTACAGTATGCCTGTATCTTCTCAGAAATATTGTAGGAATGTTAATATGTTATTTTATACATTATAAATAATGCCACGGACACTATGAGTCTCTATTGGAGGATGATATCGTTTCAAAGTAGACAACCAATCTAAAGATGTGTTTTTGGTTGGATAACTTGATGCTTTAAAAAACTTACAAACCAGCACAAGCAAGAATGCAGCATATATACAGATTTAACAACCTATAATAACCAAACAACATGGGAAATCAAACTGTCTTATTTTAATGAGACTCAACACTGCCATCTAGTGACAGAACATATGTTTGCAATATTCAACATTCGTTTCTGATGTAACAATAACAACAACAACAATGAATATGTCCGGCCACTCATGTAAAAAAGTATGTGTGAGAAAAATTAGGATTAGTTGCTACACAGATACAACTGTCTGTGTGTGTAATTAGTAAGTGTGACCAGTTTAACTTTTGTATTTTATGTGTTGTAATCATCGCCCTTATTTTTTAACTGTCATGTGGTGAACAAAGCACTGTGGTTCTAATAAGTTTATCTTGACCTTTACCAAACACTCAACCTGTGTATTTATGATAAATGTATTTTAAGTGAAAAAAATAAGTCAAAAGAGGAGTTTTGATTTATGGTGGAGGACAGTGTTCTTCTGTGCAGCAGACAAATTGTTTCAGGTTGAAACAATTGTAACAATTGATCATTCAATAAAAGATTTAAAGAAATGTTTCATTAGCCAAATGAGGGTCAGCTGCTCTTGCATAACAATTGTGATATGAGATGTGCTTAAGGGCACAAGACAGAAAGTATGGAGTCAGAACAGACTCACATACACTTACAGATCAGCTGGTTTTTCCTGGTGATAGCTCAATACATCATCTTCTGTGTTGTGGAAGCTTACATAATAGAAGAATAGATCCCGTGATCTTAAAGGCTTGATTGTAACATTTTTTTTTTTTTTTGTAATTTTGCATCAATGACAAATTGGATTTTTATGTCTGCCATTGTTTTTAAGAAGCTGGATATTATGAAAAGATTTTATAGAAGAGTGGTGATGAGATGGAAAAATGCATTGACCCAAAGGAATACAATGGATTAAAATATTACAATAATATCACCACAGATTATGATGTAAGTGTAATGTAAGAGGGCTCTGAAAAATCAGCATCAACAACCTGTTAAATGTTTCTATTGCTCTTTTAATTTTCATGTTATAAAATTTATTTTCCTATTTGCACTTTAAAAATCTGGTGAAACAAGAAGGAATAATCTGGTATGACATCAAAATGATTAGGTGATTAGGATTCAGTCCAAAACGGGAACAGGGACAATTTTGTCAAACTACATTTGACAGACAAACAAAAGCATCAGTGAGATAATGGTCCTTAAAATAGTGTTACATATTATAAATAGCACTCCATAATTTCTGCAAACAGCAGTACAACACTTCTACATTGTTTCATTATCTGGAAATCCAATGGTGCATGGAACAATTACTGGCAAAACGATTCTCTGTCACTCCCTACTGTGAAAAGTTCAATGAAGACAAAATACCCAAAAATTCCAATTCATCTTTGAAACTCACTTACAATCACAAAGACAACAAGAAAACAGGGGAAAACACAAGCACTGAATATAAATAAACAAACCCAGCCAAAATAAAATTGTTTGTTGTTTGTTAAAATGTCTGATTATGAGTAAAAATATACAATATACATGATATTACATACAGTACGTTAAATGCATATATAACTCCACTATTCTACATTATATTTATGTTTTTTCAGTTGTACATTGGTCCACAAGAATTACAGTAAATGCAACAGGTGAGCAGAGAACATTGGTAAAATCATTTTACTTGTTGGTTATTTACAGTCAGTATCAGGCAGCCAGTCAGTGCAGACACATCTAGTAGAATACAGCCTTGTATTAAATAGTGTATGAACTGTGTATATTTCACACTGGTATCTTACTCTGAATTTAACTGACTGCAAACTAAACCTGACAGTCAGCTTCATTCCAGTTTAATGTCAGTTCTACAAAGTGAAAATGATATGGACTGGGAGGATAGATGGAACAGCCATTGTTTGGGAAAGAAAAGCATAGAAAGTATTTCTATGAATGTTCAGTAAATTTCTGCTTATTATTGTCTTACAAAGAAACTGAGAATTGTACATTAGGTCAGAGCCTTCCTTGAAATGTTTTCAATGGGGCTCTAGGGAGCTGTCAAAAAGTCTTTTGGTATCCAATCTTCATGTCCCGTATATGAAAAGTAAGAAAAAACAAATGTTTAGAATTATTATTACTACTCCTGCATACTGGAATATTAAAAGGTTATGGTACTGCACCTGAATGTGTTAGGTTGGTTATTCTAACCCTTATCAGTGTAAATGTTCTGTGTAGTGCAGCTATGCAAGGCAAGCAAATTCCTGACCCAGTTAAACTTAACAGGAATGCATATAAGACTAGGAAAATGTTTTCTTACATCTCCCACCTTTCCTAAAGTATTATTTGATTTTTTCCCCCTGCTTTCTCTGGACAAAGGGCTGAAAAATCACCAAACTTTGACAGCAACTCCCCAGGGTCCCATATTTATTATATGTCAGCTGGTCTGCAGTTATTTGATTAGTTGCTCATTTGTTTGGACTCACAATATTTTTGGCTTGTGACCCCTTAAAGTAAAGCAATGTCAACTTGTGATCCTTTTTCACTGGTTTTATCTATGATGGGTTACAACGAGACTAAACCAAAGAGGAATTTTTGTTCCCTCTTTGTTTTGGAGAAAGAGATTGAATAAATAACAAGTTAAAATGTAAAAATTAGAATGTCTTAAATCAAAAATATTTTATGTCAATGTCAATGTTTTTCATAAGTCATTTGCCAGTGCCAATCATTTTGATAATAATGTTTCAACCCCTCAAATCTATTTAGTGAACCCCTTGGGAGGTTCCCACCCCCTGGTCAGGAATCACAGCTCTAAACCACAATATCAACTCAAATGATGATGAGTTGAATCCTTTATACTTATGTTGTACAGGTGTAATGTGTCAGAATTTACAATGAAATAGAGTTTAAACAATTTACCAAAACAAGGGTCAATAGAGGACAGCAGCAAATCTTTTGCCCTGGGGCCCCCTAGTGGGTAAACACGAGAATAAATGGCCGCATAGTGTCTCTTCCACTCCTACTACTTCCTAACCATCTGAGGGCAGCACAGACCGTAGTCTCTTTTAAAAAGGCTTAAAAACCTTTCTATTCAGGAAGGCTTTTTCATCTTAACTCTTATTGCTACTGTTTTCTTTATGTTGTGTGTTCTATGTTATTAATACTTTACTTACTGCACTTTGAGTTTCACTATGAATGAAAAGTGCAGTACAAATTAAATGTATCATTTAATCGATTATTATTATTACTCATACCTAAAATATGACACCTATCACCAATATTAGTCATTGGATGAAACATTGATTAGGATGAGAGATATGTTTTGTTATTATTAACAAAACAATGGAATCCCAAAAATTTATTTAAAAAATGGATATTCAACTTCACCTGCTTTATATTCAGACAGGTGACAAATCAAAGGACAAATCCAACTAAAAGTGGAGAAATGCAATAACTGCTTTTTTTCCTCGAAAGCTTAAACTTAAAAAACACTAAAATTCAGATTTTTTTTATGTATCTCATATTTTATTGTCCACATACAGTACAAATAAGTGAAGAAACCAGGGGTCAACATAGATCCATTTTAAGTATCAAATACAGTGCAAGGTAATTAAAGCACATGGTCAGTTCGTGTTGTAAGACTACCTACTGGATGATACACACGCACACACACACAGGTTCACTTCTGGAGTATTTACATACATGCATTTCCTGGGGACTTACCCTAACCTAATCATAACCACTACTTGCCTAACCTTAACCACTGACCCCAAAAGTCTGCGTTTTACCTATTGGCATTAGCCGTCCCCAATCAACTGGTTTTAAGTCTGGTATCTATCTCTGAAAGTGACTTAAGTCACACACACACACACACACACACACACACACACACACACACACACACACACACACACACACACACACACACACACACCCTCTGCATTCCGTTCTACCTGGGCTGCTATTGGTTGAATAGCACGCCCGTCATATTTTTACTGCCTGAACTCGTGTCTGATTGGTCAGAGGGGGACCTACGGTGGTAGCACAAACGCCATTGGCTGAAAAACTAGGTTAGTGGTCCGACAGGCATGACGGTGAAGAGAAACTGGGTCACCGATTGAAAAATCGTTTATGTCACAGTTCTGTGGGTTGCTATTACATATAACCCAGCGGCGTTCAATGGATAGACCGATCTGATTGGACCAGCTGTAAGTATAAAATAATAACAAGCCTACGGGTTTTCGATATGGTGCCTCGGTGACTTTGCGGGGGTTTAATCCATGATGGAAATCGTCGATGTTTTCCCGGCGCTGTGGTCATGTCAGTGTGGGTTTCTACAGCAGGAGGAGGGACGTTAGCTCACTGGCCAAGTCTTGACAGTTAGCGTCCCTCAGCTAGCAGCTGTATGCTAATATTAGTCAACGGGATAAATGCTGTGTTATGGATAAAAGGTGGGGAAACCGCCCACAGCCCGTCGGGTTAGCTTTAACTGTTTGTGTCAGTAATAACCGCGACTCAGAGGAAGCTCGCACGTAGGTAAGTACCGGTGCGCAGGGTTGTTAAATGTTAACGTAAACATGACGAAGTGAACAATGCTAACACGCTAGCTATGTAAACAGGCCTTGGTTGGCATCTGGCACACGGGTTCTTCGACAGCATGCATCCTGCCGCGATAACTTCAAAGACCCCATCCGTATATCTCTTCAAATAATGACACAGTGACGTGTGGTGTGCAGCCCGGACGGAGACCATAGCTGTTTCGAAACAGTAGGGTCATGTTTGGTTATGAAATATCGTGACAGTGTTGGCATTGGCAGTGGAAATGTGGCGACCGCTCGGTTTCTGCAGTCTCCGCAGTGGCTGCCAAAGGATGATCATGATTGTGGGCACTGGGACTTGGTTACATTGTGCGCCAGGAGCAATCAGGTGCTGTTTGGTGTATGATTTGGAGCGGGGGGGGGGATCCCAATCGTTGGGTTCAAGGAACAACGGGACCACGAGGAGCTTTCTTGGCGTCTCCAGTAAGATGAGGAATAGCTGTTTATCACTGTTATTCAATCTTCTGAGTCATACTCACCAGCATGAACCCTGGATGATTGGATTTTTAATGGCATCTTATCCAACGGGGGTTCCTGGTGTGGTGTGCATCTAATTGGAAATCCTTGATGTGATCAATTCTGGCAGTTATTGATTACAGTCTTCACCATGCATTTATTTTCCTGTTGATTTTGGTTGCCATGCACATTGAAATGAATGTTTTTCTAATCTCTGTAGAAATCTTTCTCATTAAGTATGCCTGGAAGAAGTGTTATCAGTGGTTTAAGTATTAACCTTTTCATGACAAGAAAAACATCCATTGTGAACTTCAGACTTGGACCGACAAATGTTGTTATTCTTGTTCACAGACAGGTAGCAACCCGCAGTAGTGCTTATCAGTATGGATTTATTGCCATGAAGGCATTGTGATATCAGCAGGTTGTTGTGATGATTCAGCAGAACTGTAACAATTGTAAGGATTATTTGTTTGGCTTTGGTTAACCACCCTTTAGATCAGACAGATTAGACAACAAACAAGTCATCTCTGTAAGAAAACCAAGTGTCCTTGGAAAAAAAGGTGGAGACGTCAATGAGATGGGGGGAAAGAGAAAAATTAGGTTGACTTATGCCTTAATTCAGTTATTTTTAGCAACCTCTGTATCATGATTTATAATATATACTAATATAATTTTTCACAATAGGGGAACTCAGCGCATGCATTTTTGTCAGGAGCAGTAGGTGGTATTCTTCTCTGCTGTATAAGAGTTCTGGTAACATATGGCTACAATTTGATGTTGTGCTGCCTAGAGTGGGGCTACTGTGGTTATCATTATGTGAAGTAACATAAATATTATCTTTTTCTGCTCCCATAATGGCTGCAATACAGATACGAGATACAATCTTCAGAACCTCTTAGACCTTTTCTTAGTTCAGTGAAAAGAAATCAATGCTTTTACTAAGGCTACTGTAATCTACCTGTTACTACTAATGGCTGTTTCTTACTGTTTTCATATGTCTTGCAATTTTCTAAACACTAACGGTGTTTATTCAGTATGCTTTGTCAGTACTGCTCAGATCAGGGGCTGCTACTAGGGATGCACATGTTCAGATATTCCTTGATTTGCTATCAGTTATGTTAATGATCAATTAATCAGTAAAAGCTAAAAGAAAATACAAAATTCATGTTGAAATATTGAAATAAATGGGGAGTAAATTTCAAGTCACCATTGGTCTTTCCTTCAGAATGATAAAGTTATGATCTTCCTGATGTCAAATCAAGCAAAAAAAAGTGAAAACCCGTGTGGTAGTGTGTTATGGATGAGTCGGACCTTTTAAAAGGGATTCTCTGTAGGTGGTAGACCAGTCTTGTGAGGGACTGCAAGAAAACACAAAAGCAAGGAGCTTCTAGGATGAAGAACTAGAGCCGATAGGTGCTTACTTCAGTTTGGATTAACTCAAATTTCCAACACATCATCAAGGAAAACAACACCTTCTTCAGTGCCATTCCTGGCATATGGAAAAGCACTGACATTGTGCCAGCTTCACAGGCTCTGATCACGGTTGCTATGCACAGTAATCCAAGCTGTAAGGAAATTTTGCAGTTTTGCAAGGGCGGCAAATCATTTTGTGCCCGCTTGTTTTTTTAATATAGTAATTGCTCAAATGTTTAATTGCTGAACTCCTGATAAGCAGTTATCAAATATTCCTAGTTAAAAAAAAGGTTGTCATCAGTTGACTTGGTAATTTATTTTCATTCTTTTTAAAGATAATCAAACTGCTTCACATATAGAGCACTGTTGTGATTTTTGGCCTGTATCCAAAGCTTCATTCAGGAAAGCGGTTTCAAATTGACCTCCAGGAGAGGTGAACAGCATTGTCAGCAATGAATACTCGTAACCGAAGAGCCCTGCCAAGTCAAACAAGTCAGGATATTGGCATTGTGGCTAATTTTATACTTGATCAGAGGCATCTAAAGCTCCCGTTACTGGCCACATGCCTTGTTTTGGCAGATCAAATGCATCCTGAGACCCCATTAACACAGAGATGTGTCACTTGGGGAAAACCATTAGGAGAAACTCTATAATCTATGTACATCCCTAGTGTTCAGGTGGTGGTTTTTTTTCCTTTTCTTGTCGCAGTACACAAGGTAAAAAAAAAAAGTTGAAAATGCAGCAGTGATTTACAGCCGTTTGACTTCTGAGTGATGGTAGTCCTTCCTACAGCTGTTCATGTTGTGCTACCTGCTCTGATGTTTTTTTTCATGGTCAAACTGAACTATAGGATTATCATACACAAGTCTGTTTTTCTAAAATTTTTTATCAGTAATGACTTTGACATGAACAGACCGTGTTTTCCTCGAGGATCACACAGGACTGAAGCAGGCTCGTAATAGCTGCTGGAGTTTGGAGGGAGATGCAGCGGAAACATTGTGAGAGCAGTCTCCCTTCATAACTGGACTAGACCTCTGTGTTTTGGGGAACAGGCTGATCTGGCAACATGTGAGCCGTGTATTAGTTACAGTTCATATCATTTTTTTTTAAACACACTGGAAAACAAATGTGATTTTTAAAAAAGTAGACAATGGACTTGATTATTCCTAAATGTATTTTTTCATGCAGTTCCATATGATGTCTGTTGAAAACCGCAGTGTGTCCTTTAGCAGCAGCTAATGATCGTATTGTTCTGTTTGCATAAAGACAACATGGATATATACACTGTTGGATCTCAGCTATAAAACTCTTTTGCTTTTTGAAATAAATAAAATGTTATCTTCACTTGTCAAGGCCCTACACAGCCATGACACATCCAGACAGCAACAACACCTCCAGCTGTAAATTCTTTAAACGGGATCCTGGTGACCACAAATCCGGTAACAGGTGCAATCATGTTCAACAGGGCAGAGGTCTAATCAGAGAGTTTAAAACACGCGTATGGTACTTAAAGTTACTTAGTCATCTTTGACTCATCCTGACTGTATTTTCACCCTGTTGCCCTGTGATTCCCAACCCTGCATACAAGAGCTGCCGTTTCATTACACATTTAAAATGGATTTTACAATTACCTTGTTATAAGGAACATTGTTGGAGAATTTACTTACACTGTAAGTGTGGAGCAAATGGATTAGGCATCAGCTGATATGAACTGTGAATGGCTGTTGTTGTAACGTAAATATGTGTAATTGTGGTTCCTTATCTTTTTCTTGCCTTCTAAAGTAATCTTGTATCAGCTGTTTTCAGAGTTAATCTCAGTGTTTGTTCACATTCTTGGCACTGAAATGTATACTGCTTGATCAAGTCACAGGTGGACGGCTCTAAACAGGTGTGAATGTGGCAGGTGCTCCGGGTCATGTGACAATGTATCACAGATTGTACTAAAGGAGAGCCTCATTAATTTCATAGTAGGACCGGGTTATGTACTGAAATATTTTTGGCACACTGTAAGTAGAGTTATAACGTGCACAAAAAGGTTATTGTAAGTCAAAAAGTAACATACATGATAGATTTACGTTACTGTCTTGACTCCAGGTGGCTCACTAAAGAATGTGCACACTCTTTTTTTTGTGTGTTTGTTCATGAGATAGTTGCTAGAAATAAAGTAACGGAGTCTGCAGAACAGTGTGTGGATTTTGCTTTTTTTAGCCTGTCTCTAGCTGCTGGGGAGCTAACGCTAGCTAGCCAGCTGTCTGCAGGTATTAGGATTGTTTCCTGTCAGTGTTTTATAGAGGGCACCCAAGTGCCACTTTAGCTTTGACAACCTGACAAATGCAAGTCTAGTTGTTTGGTACTGGGCAGGTCATGTACAGTGGGTTCATCAGAACATTTTTATTAAAAACAGCTGCCTCCTGCCGCTGGAAACCAGGGTGATCAGAGCGCTGAGACTGAATCTAACTGACTAATTTAAGGTTGTAAAACCAAAACAATCAATTGTAAGATACTAAAATACTCTGCAGAGCTGAGGGGAACTGCAGACTCATGTGATAGTATAGTTTTCTGTGGGTTTATCACTATGAGCAACAGCTTTCACATTGCAGTTATTATTAAAGCAGCTGCAACGCGGCTGAGCCTGACAAAGGCCACTCAGCAAAACGTGAGCAAAAATTGCATCAGACCAACACCATATAGTGAGTTGAGGAATCATTTTTGTAGTTTGTATGTTTGAGTCATTTTAAGACATTTGAAAATAAACGTTGTTCAAACAGCAAAGTACATAGAGGCTGGTGTAATACAAAAACTTCATTATTTTGTACTCATCACGCACTTGTGGCTTTCAGTAGCTGCTGCTTCAATATTAAAGTCACACCACACCAGCAGTTTTGGCAACCTTCAGGAAAGTTTCAGCTTTAGTGAATCATCTGAATAAAAAACTTGGCAGCTATTGTAAGCAAGGAAGTTATACAGGGTCAAACTAGCATGACTAAATTTGTGGACTCACTACCAAATTTGGTTAATGACTCTGCTGCACAGCCTTCTAAACTCTCTTTGCAGCCAAATTGAATTAATTTCCAATGTATCCATTAATAATTATACAGCAGTGATGTTTTCATGGTCTGGGGTCATATCTTTGTCTGATGAAGTGGGTTGTGTTTGATGAAATAACCATTTTCAGAGATGCTACATTGAAAATGTTTTCTCACCACTACTTGTGGCTATGTTTTGTTATTATTTCTGCCAAAGTAAAAATTAAGTAACCCCTAACTAATTACAAATGCATCTCCCTTGTTCACAAAATGTTAGAATAGTAACACTAAGAGCCTCGGTATCAACAAAACTCCTAACAATTTACATCCTTAGGGTCGAACAGTTTGCGATTTGGGAGATTGGACGGCTGACTTGATGCCAGGATGTTTCCGTGGTTTATGAACAGGCTTGCTGGCTGCTTTCTGACGGTCTGAGTGGGTGTAGAGTGTAGAACAAGGAAATTAAGCTGAATGGCTTGCTGACTCACTGACGAAGAACAAGTAGGTGGTGGATGGAAATTGAGGCTGGCTGGTTTGAGACCATAGAGACTGACTGACCCAGTTTCCACTCCAGCACCAGTTCCTTTCAGTGTTCAATCATGACATAGTGGTTTTCCCCTTCTAGCCCAGAGCTTTGTCCCAGTAAAAGAGCTCACCGAGCCTCTCCTGACCCAGTACTCTGCTGCCTGCTACTTCAACAGTGCTTCTTGAGCTTTTTTTTTTTTCCACTGCAGATTAAAAATGTAGGTGGCTCAAAGTATCTTTTTCTGATCTCTTACAGGAATCAGTCACGGTGTCAGATTGACTTTTATTGTCTCATCATTTTCTTACTAAAGGTTGTCCAAGCCCACATTATTGAGAATGTGAGATTGTCTGCTTGTGCGTTCAAGTGATTTTTGATAAGGTAGCTTCTCGTTTGTCAAACTAGACATCTGATGCATGTACCCCATAACAATGGCTGAACATTATATTAGGGATGTAACGGTACACAAAATTCACAGTTTGGTAATATGCAACAATGGCTCACTGGTCAAAACTATTACTGAAACAGTTTTGCTGCAGTGGAAAAGGAAAACAACCTTAATGGATACCTGCTGACAGCTGTTTAATCCTGATTTATTGTCTGTATATAAAGTAGTTGAAACTAGCTCCATGTCCAGCAGCTACAACAGTAACATGCTGTTTACACACTGATGCTTCAGTATTAATCATCTAATGATGTCATATATAATAATATATCAGTCAGAGGGACCGAACCACTACTTTTACTGCAATACTTTAACTACATTTTTCTCTCTCAGAACTGGTTCACGTGCTGTCTGACCACATCAGAAATGTTTTAATCCTTGTTTTGAACGGCTTCACTCAAAGCCGACCGTCACAGAGAGAGAAGGGGTGACGGGGTGACGTGGTATCGTTTCACTATGGAGATAACAGAACATTTTAATAATAGTGTTGCACTAGGTCAATGTTATGGGTCTCTTGTTTGTCATTCTGAAGGCAGCAACACTACAGGGTAACCAGGGTAACCAGGCTACCTTGGCTAAGCCTGTTAGCATCCATGAGAGCAGGTTTTTTTCCAGCCTTTCTAAAACCAAAAATGCAAGAGCTAAAGTGTAAGGAACAGATTAAACAGGGTGCTCTCTGCTCTAATGTAAGATGCAATTGTTAGCGTGTCTGGCAAACTAGCTCTCTATCTGCAGTGGTAACAGTGGCTCTGTTACGGTGGTAACAGAGCGTTACTTGCAAAGTCAAGGAGCATATTTAGCTAACTACACTCAATTGTGGGGATACAGCAGAGTTGGAAATTAACCTTTTTGTCCTCCTGCTACTGTGGCTGGTAGATTCCAAAATCTACCAATCACTCAATTTTTTTACCAGCCACTTTTTCTTGTCACCGGCAGTTTGTAACTGCATGTGAAAAATAATAAAACAAGATCTACAATATTCAAGCAATAGGATATTTTATTTCATACTATTTTATTTCATTCTCTCTCATACCCACATAAATAACACACACACACACACACCACTAAACTGATGAACTGAGGGGAGTTACATTTAATGAGTTAGGCAGATTAAAACAAAAAACAAAAACATTCCTACCCCCATCCTCATCCCCAGTCTCAGATTAATGTCATTCCCGCTCGGCAGAATCAGATTATGAAGTTTCAGTTGCGCGTTCCTGAGCATTCCTCTTCCCCTCCATAAATTCTGGCCTTCTAGGCCGGATGCCAGCCTGATGCCAGAGCTGGACGGTAGGGATGTGGTGAATATCCTCTATGGAGGGAATGGAAAACTGGATGGTCAGCAGGTCACACAGGCTTCTTGATGTAAGATAGGACCTCTAGTCACTCTTCACTAACCTCATTTGATTGAAGCTTCTTAGTCTGTTGTAGAGGCTGGTAGGGTGAGAATGAGGTCAACCAGGCTGAGGATATCAGGGACCTGGGGTCTCAAAAACCTGTTGATATCCAGCCAGGTCTTCGTGTGGAGACTCTTTCCCTTCTCGTACAATCTGGTCTTGAGGATGGTCCACTGGTCTGCGATGAGTTAAGTAGAGACCCCTGAGGATGCCAGGACGCTCTGGAAGTGTCTGGTTCATTCCTCCACTTCCAATTCACCAATTCTGTGCTCATGTCAGTGAATCGACTTTGCAGACTCTGGCAGAGTTGGTCAAGCAGCTTGAACTTGGCAATTCATAACACGGTTCAGGATGTTCTCGTACTGGTCCATACAGGCTTTCAGCTTGGGGCCAGTTCTGTGGTACATTAGTAAGTTTATTCAAGATGTTCAGCTAAGCAACCATTCACAACTTGTCAGTTCTCACTCACCTGGTTTTGTATTTTGTGAGCACTGTCTGGCTGGCTCTCAGGTGGATATGTACTTAAGTCACTATGACAGATTAGGTTTGAAGAGTCTTAGAGGCTGCTGAGGTGGGTCAGGCAGTCATGCATGAAGTTGCAGAACATGAAAACTGCTGGATGGTGCCAGGTTTGGAAGTAGTGGTGTGCTTTGTCCTCTGCACTGGATGCATCCCTTCAGCACTCATCTGGTGACTGAATCTTTATACAAAATCAGTCAAACAAGAAAATTGTTTAGGTCAATGGCCACTTTGAAAAATAAGTTAGTTCAATTCATTATATTACACTGTAAATAATTCATTACAGTCAACTGACTTAACCTTTTAATATTCAATCAATTAATTAGCCTACTGTTCTAGGTGCTGGGTAAGTCCCTGGTAGCCTCTCAGAAAATGATCAATGTCCCTGAGGTGAGAAACCCAGCTGGTGCCTCCAGCCCTAGTTGGTACAAGGGGCTTCTGCTCCATCATCTTGAAGCTGTACTTGAGGTTTGCCCCATTGTGAGCGCTTTTACAATAGAATGTATGCAGCCCCGACAGCATATCTTCAAGCTGTTTTACCATAGAGCACCTCTTGATGGCATCCTTGAAAGCTAGTTCCAGACGTTGGGCCATACAGTGAACGCCAAGGACATGCATGTTACTTCCTTTCAGCCTGCTCACTACACCTTTACATGCCCCTGTCATCACCGCAGCACCATCGGTCACATATGCCACCGACTTGGCCTGCCACTCCTCTTCTTAGCAGACCTCCCTCATCATGTTATATGATGGCTCAGTGATTAGCACTGTTGCCTCACAGTAAGAAGGTCCTGGGTTGGAACCACAGCTGTCCCAGGTCCTTTCTGGACTCTCTAGACTAAAAGAGTGACAACTTACTTGCTTTGCCATTCGTAATCTTGAAATGACCTGCCTTTTTTCGCAATTGCATTGGCATTCCTAAACTATATGCTCATTTTCTCCAACTAGGCCGTCTTCAGGATGGTTAGTGCCTTCATGGCAGCCGCATTACCCAGGACTGATTTTCCCTGTACTGTCTGGATGTGGCATTTGGACAATTTGTGGTCTATTATGGCTTTCAATTTTAGGTTTTTAGTCTGAGTAATGAAAACTATTAGTTCTCTTATTGGCATCTAATTGGCAAGCGTGTTGACGATATACCAAACATAACATTGTCTGGCTTGTCTCCTCATAAACTAACCAATCACAGGACTCTCCATTGTTGGTTTTTCTCCACTTCTCATTAATAAAACATTTTATGACCTTCACCTCTTTGGCCTGCAGTTAAACAATTAATTTGCCATTTTACAGGCACAACAGTAGCGACGGAACAGGCTACGTAAGCATGTGTTGAAGGATGTGTTTTTGTAATTACTCTCTCTGCCTGAAGGGGGAGACAAAAGTTATCCAATCCAATTATCCAATTAGCCCAGATTCTGTTATGACATTTTTCAGGTCAGCAATAATGAACACAAGGAGTTCTCTTGTTTGTTTTAAAGTGTGTTCCATATTTTGCTTTTAATCAAGTTTTCTAATCTGTACATGTGTGGGTTTGTTTATGTTTTCTGATCTACTTTATTGTGTTTTATAATTTCAGATTTTTGAAAGATAAGATTTTGCACCTGACTGACAGTCTGCACCAGTTTCCTAAGGATCAGACCACACCAGGGCAGACTGACCACATCAAACCGGATGAAACTAGGTCAGGCTGAATCAAACCAAAGTCAGACCAAATCAGAACGACGGAGCAGACCAGACTGATCCAGACGATACCAGGCCCGTCCAGGAGGCCTGTTCCAGTTTCCTATCCAGGTAACTGAAGCAGCTCTGTTCTGTGCAAGCTGTTCCCACTCATATTTCAGAGAGCTACATTTGAACCGAGGAAGGCTGCCCACTGATCTTATGCATCAGTGTGACTCATGTGAGATCTGCCAGAGAGTACAGAAAAATGTAGAGACTTACTTTTCTGGCACACACCCGTTCTGCCTCGCCTACTCCTACTTTAGTGAGTAAGAGTGACATATAATGAGAGCAAGCCTTCACTGAAAACACTAGAATTGGGCAATGTTGTCCATAGTCAGATCATCCTGTCGTCACCCTGTGAGATAGCTGATGCAGCAGCCATTTATCTGTTTAGGAGCGACTGAGACCACCACAAAATGAGAGCAGCTGGTCCACCTTAAAGGTCAGTTAAAGTTCAGTCCACCTTAAGTGATCTCCACATCTGACGGAACTTTGAAATAATCAAAACTTTAATATGGCTTTATGAATGTAATACAGTTAAAGTTATGTGAATAAACATTTACAGAAGAGTGTGAATATTTTATTTAATAGCTGTTTCTCCTCTATTCAAGCAAGTCTGCTTGGAGCAACAATATCACATTATATTGCATCATGCTCCATTTAACATTATTATTTTATCTCTATATCACGATCCAAATCATAGCCGTAACATTAAATAACCTTATGGAGCGCAGGCAGGCTTATGGAGAACAGAGATTTGGGTCAGATCCATTCAGAAGTTAAGCTTTTAAACTTTTTTTTTTTAACTTTTAAAATCTTTTGCATATTCATAGATTCAGGATATTTCATTGAGGTAGAAGGGGTAATTTTTAGAATTTCTAACAAAGTAATTGAAATTTCTTATGAAAAAAAAAACTATTGGACACAAATTATTATTCAAAGCAGAATGTTTTTATGTTTAAAATACAGTTTCATGTTGTTTTCATGTCATTCAGTGAGTGGTGGACGAAGCATTCAGATTCCCAACTCACATAAAAGTAACTAATACGATGTAAAAATAATATATGACTACAAGTAAAAGTCATATTATTTTTTACGCTGCTCTTTTGTCCACCTCAGGCTGCTATTGCTGAATATTCAGTGTGAGCATTTCTCTGCATATGCGACTATAAAAAACCAATTTGGGTGCACTGGTGTAAGAGACTGAGTTCTAAACCGTAGGATTGGAAAACTACACACCTCTCTTGTTCTTATTGGCAAAGATCAGCACACAAAAAATCCATTAACTTATTTTTAGCAAGTGCTGACCGTCATTTTCACCAGTTAAAAGAACAAACATTGCCGACATGAGGTCATATCAGCCGTCTCTAATGTTTATGTCGTGAGTAATTTGATGACGGGCCAAAATTAAACTTGGCTGCCGTTGGGTAAAAGTGCTCTCTGCAAGCTTGTGTGTGTATCCAGCCAAAGATCATTTGTGAGAAAAAGACTTTAACACTACTGTGCAATCACAAGTGTTTTTGTTGTTCTGACAAATCCAACAGAGTGATAAATTCTCTCTGTAGCTGGTTTCAGGAGTTTCAGTCTCCCAGCAAAACTTTAAAACATATCAATAATTTAAGCTCATTGACTTAAAAGTTTTAAACAAATCATCAGTATTTGGATCAAGTAGTTTGTGAAAAATAAGATGTGTCAGCAGGTCACCCTGTAATTTCTTTGTGTCAGATACATATTTAATCAACATTGCATATCTTCTGCTGCTATGTCTCTTTATTTTAATATGTATGCTGAACATCTTCTGCAAAAAAAAAAAAAAGTTATCCCAGAATGAATCAAGTTCTAACGTATCTCATTTTCAGTTTGTAGCTCGAGTGTGCACTGGGCAGCTGTGTCATGTACATGTAGGTAAATACAAGTATCAGATTAGACTGTATTGGCAAATACAAAATAATAAAGGATGTTGATTGGGATGTCCTTGGACTGAATTTGATCAATTACTAAATTGTCTTAAGTAAATAAAAATCAAACAAACAATTAAACTATGTAGATAAGTCTTTTTTAAGTAAGTTCACTGCCTCTTGAGTGGTTGTCAGTATCACTCAAAGTGCTTACACTACATAAAACTTGAATTTAGTAATTGGAGCACACATGACACATCGCTACCACTTAGACTCATGTCGTTCATGTAACTGATATGGTATGACCTATTTCTGCTTGGGGAAGTAATAACTGACACACTGTATTTCTACACATACATCGCACTGAGACAATAGTCACTTCCTGTTCATTCTGCCTCCGCATTTGACCTAGATGACATGATGTTTTCCGCATGTGTCCAGGCAACTGTAACTGTTTTTTTTGTTTTGTTTGTTTGGTTGGTTTTTTTTTTTTTGTTTTGTTTTTTTGCACAGTTTAAATAACTCCGCTCCTGCTGGTTCTTGTTGCTAATGGGATGGTTTTTTTTTTGTGTGTTCTCAGTTGAGGGCTCCAGAGTGGATGGAAGGAGATGATTTTAATACAGAGGCTGTGATGAACATCTGTGGTGAGTGTGACTTCACAATAATCCTACTTTAAACTGCTATCCTCCTATAAACCGAGACACTCCCTGTCACAATGACAAATATTTTTGACCCATCCCAAGGAATATCCATTATCTTTTATTTCCTTCTGTCCATGTGTCTGCTCCCTCAATGATTTGTGAAATGGAAATGTTGAGTTTTGGAATGTTTTTTTTTTTTTTTTTTTTTAATCTTTGTCCCCAGAAATTGTTGTGTGCTTAGTCGTCCCCACTGAAACTCGCCAAACTGCTGATGTTTCAAAGACCGCTTTTGACCTTTTAACCATTATCGGTATTTCTTGTTACCGATTAATGCAGTCAATAAAGATAATAAAGATGCACATAGGGTCATTAGTTGGTAGTTTATTTACATATTTGAACACACACTATTACAGTCAACAACCCCTTGCTGTTCTATGTTATTTACATTTTATCTGTTGAAGTAATACTGTGTTTATGAGTGGTTTTTACTGTACTGAGCATGCATAATCTCAGGTTTTGTGGCCATGGATTTCCACTCTAAATGCCTTTACCTTCCCACAGTAAGAATGCAATTGTCAGTCATCACAATACCTGTACAGCCTCTTACCAACTCCATTCAGAAAAGGTACTGTTGAAGAGCTGGGCTGAATGACAGATCTGGTTTCTCTCCAGATGACCTGATGGCAGACCAAAGGATGGACATCTCGTCTACAATGACTGACTTCATGTCCCCCGGCTCCACTGACCTCATCTCAAGCTCCATCAGCACGCCTGGCATGGACTACACCCGCAAGAGGAAGGGCAGCACCACCGACTACCAGTAAGGACACCAGGAAGGATAGGGAGAAGGGGAGATTGAAGAAAGACAAAGAAATAAGAAAGAAAAAGTGATACAAAGGCAAAAAAAAGTGGCACAAAAGAAAGAAAATGGCACGGTGGAGAGACAGAAAGGGGGGGGGAAGTAGGGGCACTGAATAGAAGAACAGGAATGAAAAAAGAAGTAGTAGTAAGGCATTAAGAAGAAAAAACAAGGAAACTTAAAGAAATGGCAAAGAAAGGCAGTTTCACAAGCTACCACAAAGAACAGTTGAACAAGCAGCATATTGGCCTCATGTCTGATGAGGGTATGTCACAGCCAAACAGTGGTGTAACTTTATCATTCAGCCACTGACTCAATCAGTCACGTGCAATTGTGGTTATAGGGTTGGCACCACTGTTGCAGCTCAGCCAAAAATATGTGTATTATTAAACACTGTCCGTCAATTATGCTGTTTACACTTGTGAATAATTAAATTTCTCAATACCTCAATGACACAAACTCATCAATACATTTGTGTTTCTTTGCAGAATTGATGGCTTCTCATTCGAGTAAGTTCAAACATGACTTGATGTTAATAGATGTGTTAAGTTTCATTTATCAAAGTCTGAAATGCCCACAGTTATTTTGCACCATAAAATGATGAATAGACTGAGAAAGCTACTGAACCCAGTGAACCTGTATTGTGTTAAGCTTTTCTCTGGTTATTTGAATGGTCTCCAATGGTCTTCTTGAAACTAATTATCTTTCGTCTTTTCCTCCTTAGTGACATGGACCCAGATAAAGATAAACTGGGAAGGTAAGGTGCCATCATTACCATGGTGAGAAAAGCCGGTGCTGGTTTTTTCTTGCTATATTTCCATCCTATTCACTGCTGCTGAAATGATCCAGTTTCCCTTTGAAATAAGTTAAACTTGACTCTCAGGCTTTGTCCACCCAAATCACAAAAACATGTATTCCAACGTACCCATAGTGGTATTTATCTATGAAATCTGCCATTCACCATGGGAATAATTATAGACTGTTACAGTGTTTAGTTATAATCAAGTTATAGATTGACAAATAAAAATATCATAACATGATACATTTGCATATAAATTATACATTCATAAACTGTAAAGAAAAAATAAATAAAAAGGATAATACATCTTTAAAAATAGCCAGTTTGAGTCTGTTTCCTAAATCATATATTAAATGATTAATTTATTATTATTGCATTTTAAAATGGAATCACAAAAAATAATTGGGCCTATTTGATTTGCAGTTGGCACACTGCTACTGCTTACACATCTTTAAATGAACACATCATAAAATGGAAATAAGAGTTCTTAAAGCAGGATACAAAATAATTTTGAGATGGGATTTCTGATTTGTTAGAAAATGGAATAACTGAGCAAAATTTAAAAACCTTCTTCAAATTTATATCGCAGTTCCATTTTACAAATCAATTATTCATCAATTGAAATAAAATATAAATATAGAATTAATAATTGGCAAACTTAGCTATCTTTTAGTTTTACTTTGGTTTATTAATGCATCATTTAAAATGTCAGTTTCTTCAGTGATTGTAATTTAACACTGTGTAAGTCTAAAATTCCTCCAGTAGTACAATCCAGGCTCCATCTGTCTATCCTTACAGTTCATTATTTTTCAAGGTTTTATCATAGGTCTTGAGATTTCTACCTCCACTCCAATATAATAAAGGGGAACTCTAATAGGGTTTTTCCATTGGCACTTTTGGCCGGTCCCTGTCAAACCATCCTGCGCTGATTTGCGTTTCCATTACCAGTTTAAACGCTCCAAGTTGTGCTGAGTCGCGCCTGAGATGGATCATCCTCAGAGTCGGGCCAAAGGGCACCCGACCCGCCTCTAAGCGAGTGTTATGAGACTCAACTCATGTCTGTGGAGACCAGAGAGAGAGACATTTTTAAAAGCTTCTGTGTGTTCAGCTCACAGTACTTTTGTAGCTTCTAACTGAATCTCTGTGGTTTGAAGTTTAGTTTCTCTCCTGTGTTCCAGTTTGTTCCTGTTTCAGATATCTGCTTTATTTTATTGATTCCTGTCCGCTTTCAAATGTATCAGAGCCGTGTTAAGTTACTGCTGATGAAAACATTTCCCGCTGCTGCTGCTTCATATTAAAAGCTTTCCACTGACAAACTAACAGAAGGCTTTTATTGTGAAGAATTTATCAGAAATGAAATCTGTTTATCCACCGTTTTATAGCCGCGACTTTGACCACTAGTCACAGCCATGATGTATACAGCCCGCTGCTTTCAACTCAAGACAAGTGTGTCATCAGTTAAAAGACAAACCTTCGAGCAGGTATCCCTCTTGTAATGGAGATGCAAATCCCTGCTGTACTGGGCTGACGTACCGTGTCAAACCAAGTCAAGCCAAGCCAGCAGATGTGTATGGAAAAGGCCTATAAAACTGTAAAAATAGAGCAACCACATGAACTATCTGTGATCTAAATGTCAGAAGTCATTCTTTCAATTAGGAAAAATCAAGATGCATTTCAGTCTGTGCGGGATGGAAACATTTTTTGTGCGTTGTGCCAAAGGGTGGGGTGTGAATTCTCCCTATTGTTACACTTTTACATAAGTGTGTGTGTGTGTGACAAAGAATACGAAGGGATTTATTCAGCATTTCGTCATATCTGTATTACATCAGTCATCAGATTGTACAGTCAAATATAACCCCAGAGCATTATCCTGGGTTGCATAAGCTTTGATACTGTTTAAACCAACAAATGAGGTTGGTTACAGAACCTGTGAGGTCAGCTGTGGCCCCATTTCCTCCCTCCCCAACTTCCTCCCTCCCTCCCTTTACTCACCCTTTCCCTTCCTCTTCTTCAAAATACCTTGTGTCCCATAAATTTAAACTGAGCTTTAAACCTCAAATCTTGAAGAATATTTTCCCCTTTTGCCAATTTCCCCCCATCTAATATTTCTCTGTTTGTCTTTCCAGCGACCAACAGGGACGGATTAAGAATGCCAGGTATAAAAACTCTTTTCCATTCCCTCTCTCTCATTCCCCTTCCCTTCTCATCTCCCTTACATGAATTAAATGTCACTGTCTGATTGGAGACAAAGAGAGCTTTGTGTATGTTGATAATAAGAAACTTTATACATTGAAGTGTATAGATCAAAGCTTTATGTGGAACTAAGGGACTGTAAGAGCTTACCTAATGGCTAATGACAAGCTCTCTTTCTCTTGCGTGGAAAGTGAAAACTCCCTTTTGTGGCTGCTAGTGTAGTCAAGAAGAAGTGAAGGCAGAACAGACGGGTCGGATAGACCTGAGGATGTATTCTTACACTTCTGAAGAATAGACTCCACTCCAAAAATGGCATTTCATCTCTCATCTTCGAGAGCAGTGTGTTCTTAGCGGCGGGTGAGCTGATTTATATCATGTTAGTTAAGACTGTGAGGTGATGGATAATCCGGAGTGGAAGAATGCAGCCCACTGAAGGATAGTTTGCCTGATCTTGCATTCCTACCTTCCTATTCAGTTTTAGGAATTTGTCTTTTTTTGTAACAGTTAGATCACAGAAATAATTACTGTACATATTTACTTTGGACTTTGGTGGGGGCAAGAGAAGTTTAATCTGTATCTGTCTTGTTAATGTCTAGTGCTTCTCCCCGTATCTCCACAGAGAGGCTCACAGCCAGATTGAAAAGCGTCGCAGGGACAAGATGAACAGCTTCATCGACGAGCTGGCATCACTGGTACCCACCTGTAACGCCATGTCCCGCAAGCTGGACAAGCTGACTGTCCTGCGCATGGCCGTCCAGCACATGAAGACACTCAGAGGTTAGGATGACCTAGTATAATCGCTTATTGTATAGACGGATAGTTCAGCTGAGGTTGGTACTGCAGAATATTAGTAAGCATAATGTGGAGGACTTCTCTGGTTCCTGGATGGATAGAGATGATAAATATAAAGGATATAGGATGAAATAAGGGAGTGAAAAAGTGCATATATAATTTACAAATGTTTCGAAGGATTTCCAAATGTAAATAAGGTTTTATGAAGCGAAAAAGATGTTTGTACAAACTAAACTTACATTTGTTCATTTTAATGCAGAAAGTACTAAACTGGTGGTGTGAGTGCAAATCATGTGTGCTTTTGAGAATCTATTTATATGTGAATTTTTCACCATTTTCCGAGGAAAAATAGTGCAAAAAAATATGTCACATATGTGCACAAACCGGATCAAATGCACAACAATTTCTACTTGCAAAACCAGTTTTGTACTTGAGAGATCCAACAGAGTGAATTTGTGCTTCAAGAGATACAAATTTGAGTTTAGTTTGTTGTGCACAAACATTTAGATACAAGATTTTTTTGCCATATCACAAAACTTTAATTATATTTGGAAATCTTTTCAAAAGGTGTGTAAATAAAATATGCAAAGTTTTTGCTCCATGATAAAAGGCAAACCAAATTACCTGCAAAAATATAAAAAGTGATGGTTTGTATAATAATACTGCCACTATATTCATATATTTAGACTGTTAGAGCCATAACTGATTTTGAGTAAAAGTAATGTAAAAGTCATCATCAGAGATTGAAAAGCACAAGCTAGTCAAGGATGTAAAAGATGTATTGTGTTTTATCATAATACACCTCGTATTATAATAAAACACAATACATCTTTACAAGGGGTTAAAGTTAGCGAGAGAACAAAATGTGTTATGACCATCTCTGTTAAGAAGTTAAAAATTTGAGGGCAAGGGAGGGAGGATGGAAAGTTGCTTATGAAAGCCAGAGATTTCAGCAGCTGAGCAAATAATTGATAATTCATTTGGTATTGATTAACAGTCATAATGGCTATCTACAAATGTGGAACAGAAAAACACCCAAAAATAAAACAGGATTCTTGCTTCATAGCATACTTGAATTAGATGTCGAATAAAATAGCTGCTTATAACTTTCACTCAAGGAAAGATACAAAAAATGTGAGCTGTGACATGTGCAGGTGCATTTATTACCTACATGTGTGAATAGTGTCTTTACTGTTGTGTGCAGGTGCAGCCAACCCATACACAGAAGCCAACTACAAGCCTTCCTTCCTCTCAGATGATGAACTGAAGCACTTGATACTAAGGGTGAGTACATCTATGCATGATACACAGAGATATCATTTTATACCGTAAAGATATTTTTGAAATCCCAATATTTATTCCAGTGTTTTCTGTGATTAATAATGCAGGCTTCTGATGGTTTCCTGTTTGTGGTTGGGTGTGATCGTGGAAAGATCCTCTTTGTTTCTGAATCAGTCTACAAGATTCTCAACTACAGCCAGGTATGCAGACAATGTTTTAGCACCACAGAAAAAAAAAGGCTAGTGTTGATATGATTTTTTGCCAACGTATTGTTAAAGTCTCTCAGCCATGAAGGACTTGCAGTTTGTTTAATCAATGAAACTTTCTCTGTCCTTCGTCCGTCATTTCCTGCAAATGAGTAGCTCACAGTACTGACCTTGTATTTCCTGAAAAGACGATATGAAGGCTTTTTACAAAAATATCAACTTTCACAAATCAGCAGAATTTTATCACCATGAATAATCTAATCCAAGCTGCAGATCATCACAACGTTTTCTTGAGTTGGAAATTCTGCACATCTCAGCAGTTCACTTGTAGTTTCCCAGAAAAGCCACCACACCAAGTAACGTATGTAGCGTTAATCACAGCACCAACTCAGAGAAGTAAAGGTTGTTCCAAGTTATTTTTGCAAGTAGAGGTTTTACTTGTTAGTGCTGTACTTGTTTTTATTGTGTCATGTCTCCTGTCTCCTCCTCTGTTTCCTCTGTTTCCTCTGTTCCTTCTCTCCTTGTTTCTCATTCGTATATCTCTCTTGTCTCCAGAACGACCTGATAGGTCAGAGCCTCTTTGACTACCTTCACCCCAAGGACATTGCCAAGGTCAAAGAGCAGCTGTCCTCTTCCGATACCGCCCCTCGCGAGAGGCTCATTGACGCAAAAAGTAAGGAAGTACTGATTCATATTGTCTTTTTTTTTTTTTTAAAGAATGAGGACATATGTAACGTTGTTCTCTTACCTCCACTCTGAGGTCACATCTTAATCTGTAATATTCTCACAAGCGTTCTGGTAAAACCACTCCGTTAGATACCAAGAAAAACTGTAGCTGTCAGCTATCTCAATGCTGGCTTCTGACGTTGCTGATGATATCTATTGTGAATTTCAGCACATGTTTGTATTGTCTGTTGGTTGAACTGAGACATTTTAAAATGTCAAAGCCCTTTGTTGCAGCTTTGTGTAAGTGGTTTGTCTGTAGCGTTTCTTTTCTTTTGAACTTTAAACAGTGTTAGCACTTTGAAATAGCATTTGCATTTTATTACATACACACCACATTTGTGCACATTAGTTTAGTCGAACGTTATCATCTAAATCATAATCAATGCACACGTACAGCAGTATGTTGTATGGAAGATTTTAAATGGCTAAATGAAAATAAATGGCTCACGCACAGGAAACTGTTTAATGTGAAAGTGTTTTGCATTTATTGACACGTCTATGTTGCCTTGTGCTGGACATCATTTACATGCAAGACACCTCTTTACTTTAGTTTCTTTGTTGTGCTTTGATTTTAATTTGGCATGGAAAGTCATGTCATAAAAAAACAATTCATTCAATTATTAAAGAGAAAAAGCGAAATAAATGTCCTTTTAACATGTTTTTCATTGAATACAAATATGAAAAGGAAATGCATATAAAAATGTGTATTGTATTTCACTTCATTGCTTTGTTTGATTTTTTTTTTTTAATGCAGGCATTTTAAATCTTCTATATATGGGAGAGAGAGTGCAGCATATTTTGTTACAAAACAGTTATATTCCAGGAAACCATGTGTGTTGCAAAAGATGCCAGAGTTTGACATTCCTATGAGATGTATGAGCTTTAATTTAGTAATTAGGTTGAATGAATTTTTAAGATATGGAAATATGGCTGAAATACTTAAAACAAGTAAATAAAGCTACAGCAAACAAGAGCATTCCTGACACAGGACCTGTGAATACAAATAATGGAAAATATTGTCTTCATGGCATATAGTGTCTAACATCTGGTTTCTTTGACTTTTTTGCAGACATTCAAAAGAATGTCTGGAAAGCTTCTGTACTGGACATTAAGAAAAACAATTACATTGAGGATGGAATTACACTTTAAACCTGTTGCTATGTTAACTGTTTGCCTGTTTGTATTTTGCAGCTGGTCTTCCAGTGAAGACAGACATCACCCCTGGTCCATCTAGACTCTGTTCTGGAGCCAGACGGTCGTTTTTCTGTAGGATGAAGTGTAACAGGCCTTCAGTCAAAGTAGAGGATAAAGACTTCCCCTCCACCTGCTCTAAGAAAAAAGGTACAGTACTGCTCTCTCAAAACAAGCTCAAATACTGCACTTCTCTGCTGCTCAAAGCATCTCCCCATTATTTTTCATCTTTGAGTCAAATTCAAATTTAAATAAGCTTTATTGGCATGATAGATTAGAAACCTATATTGCCAAAGCGGTACAGAAAATTATTAACATTAGCAGATGATTAGCCATGAATATAAAATTTGTAAATATCAAAGGCGTTCAACTCAGGACCATACAGGACAGAAAAGTTATCCTTAATGTATGGAGGGAATGAGTCTAGTAGACAGAATAACATGGTAGCTTTTATACTTTTACAGATGTCATCACTGAGAAACATTTTACTACAGAGCTTGTTTCTCTTAGTGTATGACAACAACAGCTAATACTGTACACTGACTTTTCTCCCCACATAGATGGGGCAGTTTCTGAGGATCTGGGAGATGGATAAACTCAGGAAACATATTATTTATTTTTCAAAGAAAACCTCTCTCAAATCTTTATAATTCTCACAGTGTAGTAGGAAGTGAGATTCTATCTCAGCCTATCTTTTATGACAAAGTGAACACAGCCTGGCCTCCCTGGGTAGTCTGTTCTGCCTGTGATGGCATGTTTCTATGCCCAGGCTGTATCCACTCAGTCTGTACATTGTCAACATTTTCCTTAGTTTTCTATCATAGTGGTCATGTACTCTGCTACTATATACTCTCTGTTTAGGGTCAAATACAATTCTAATGAACTTTGTGATTTGGTGGTTTCGTTCCAATATTTGATATAATTTTGAGATGATTTGGTTGGGTCAGATTGTTTGGTGCCCTGGTGTGTGTGTGTGGGCAGAGCTTCAGGACCAGCTGGCAGAGGAGACTCTTATCTTTGTTTAACTCTTGGCACTGAAGGGCTTTGTACTGGTAAGAGTGAGGGTCGCTAGATTTGAGGTCTTTATAAAATTGGATGGCTCGCTTTTGAATTTTAATTATTAAAGGGTATTGGTCAAGTTCTGCCCTGCATGCATTATTGGCTATGTGTCTGTGAACTCTAAGAATGTTTTTTGCACAATTTTTTCACACTCAGAATTGGATTGAATAATTTTAGAATAGCCAATTGTATTTTTTTATGCTGTATTTCAGCATGTCATTTAGTATTCCATCAGGCTTGCATGCTTTTTTGCTTTTTAGGGTATTCAGTTTTGTTTTCAGATCGTTCATAGTAATGGGGAAATCTAGGGGGTTTTGGTTGTCTTTGATTATCAATTCCATATTTTGTAGTTTTTCAAGTATTTGTTTGGTTTCTAAGTCAGTTCCTTATAGATCTGCCCCAAATAAGACTCAGACTGAGGAAAGCCCAGAAGGACTTAGATTCTATATTCTCTTCAAGTAGGCATAATTGTTTCTGAGTATGGTTTTTCTTTATGGTTCTAATTGTATTTCTTTTATGTCGTAAGTGTTTCACAATACTGAAGGCTATATGATTGTTTCTAAGGTCTTTGTGTTTCAGGTTAGATAATTTTCTAACTTGATTTTTTAGATTTTGACACTCTTTGTCAAACCAGTGGTTCTTTTTTGTTTTTTGCTGTCCTCTTGAAGATATAATTTGTATTTTGGAGAGCTTCACATATGCCTTCAGCAGTGGGAGGGTAGGGCTATTCTATAAACTCTTCTAGTAATAATTTAAACTCTTCACTATTGCTTGTCTCTTGGTATTGCTCAGTGCTGTCTGGGGCCCATCTATATGTCCTGGGTATGTTGAACAGCTTGCTAGTTTTTGTGTGTGTGATATTGTTGTGTTTGAGGAAGAGGGTGATTTGGTTGGGGTCTGATAAAGGGGTTTGGGGCTTGACTGTGAATGCAACGAAAGAGAAGGGGTCCATGTCTGTGATTATATAATCTATAGCGGTGTTGCCAAGAGTTGAACAATAAGTGAACCTTCCCAATAGAGTCCCCTCTTACCCGACTGTTGACAATGTAGAGAATGAGGCTTCTGCAGAGTTTAGCTCCCTCCCATCCCTGTTGATCACAGTGTCAAAGTTGTTTCTAGGAGACAGATGTAGGTGATTAGTAGGAGCTTGCTGGGTGATAAAACTGTCTCCTTGAATAATGGTGGCTTCAGAATTGTGTACCAGTGCGGGCATTAAAATCACCACAGATTATTATATTTCCCTGCCCCTGGTAATGACATATCTCTGACTCAGAGCAGGGCAATATGTCTTCAGACAAGTAAGGGGACTCAGATGGGGGGATGTTAACTTATTATTTATACTACTCACAAAATCAGAAGTTTTACTCTTCAGACCAAAGACAGAGGAGTAAAGACCTTTCATATTCCAACAGCTTATTTTAACTAAACTCATACAGGTGACCTTTAGAAGCAGTAGCATAGGTCATCTCCTGTTGAGGGAGGGGGGGCTGGAGGCTGTGGGTGGGGGCAGCAAGGTGGAGCAGGGTGACAATGGCTGGGCTGTGATGGTGTGTTTCTTGGGTGTCTGGAGGTCCTGTAGCAGCCTGCTGTGGAGGTAGAGTTGGGGCTTCTTCCGAGGGCGACATCCTTGAATATTTTGGCGAACACTTTGACTCCATCTCTGTCGAGGTGTAGCCCGTCATACAAGTGCCAGGTGCTGATGGTGGTGTGGTGTACCAGGTGAATGTTGGGGAGGGTGGAGCAGTTCTGAGTGATCTCCATGTTAATGTGATGTATGACATGAGGTGGGGTGTCAGTGCGGAGCAGGAGGGTGTAGATCACCAACTGTGACTCTGGAAACACTCTGCAGGCTCTCTCTGCCACCTTAGTGACTGCCTGGGCTGTGTCTCAGCACAAGGAGAGCAAGTTGTTTGTGCCTGTGTGGATAATGATGATCTGGGGACAGCCAAGGGAGTCTCATTGTAGCAGCTCTAACGCATGTCCAAGTGTTCCTGTGGTGCTTGGACACAACATGTTGGCCAGGGAAGAGGCGTCTGGGCTCCACATACCTCCCATTGGACCCCATCAGTAGCACCAATTGTGGCTCTGGCTTGGCTGGTACAGTGAGTGAAGGTGTAGAGGAGAGGTCAGCCTGGCCAGCTGGGAGCAGGTCTGTGTCTGGGAGAGTGGCTGTGGGAAAGGGTTTGGGGCCATCTCTAGCCAAGGCTGAGGGGTCAGGGGCAGGGACGGGGTAGAGAGCTGTGTCTGTGAGCGATATGGGCTGAGGGATGGCAGAGAGGAGTGCAGGGGCGCACCCGGGCCCGCAGACTGGTGTTCTCCTGTTCTCCTTCTGGAGGGCGTAGGTGGTCTGTCTGAGGTCATCATTTCTCTTTTGACAGTCTTCTTTCATCTGCTGGAGCTCTTCTCTCAGTTGCTAGATGTTGTTGAGTTCTGTGAGCCTGGTCAGTATCAGCTCTCCGAAGCAGTCAGGGTCTTTCTTCTCTGGTGGTTCTTTCTCCTCCTCTTGTTCTGACTCCTCTGTTTCTGCTGGGTCGGTGGTATCTTCTGGGTCTATTGCTGTGTTAGATCTTTTCCTGTCCACTTCTGTTTTCATCTGGTGAAACATCCTCTAAAAAAAGTTGAGACTGGTCTGGTTTCCCTGGAGCAGCAACGTTCCTTTGGTTTTATGACAAGTTGGGGTCAACATAGGGTTCACAGTGACCAGACTCTCATCCTGACAGATGGTCACTCTGCCACCGGGGCCAATTCCCTCTTTGGTTCCCTTCTTGAGGTTTAGAGATGTCATTTTACCAGTATCTTCTATGTACCTTTAGACACCTATTTATCAAATTATTTCTGTATTTTGTTGCAGTTCCTTCATCAAAAGTTGAAGTATTATGAGGAGCTCATTTTTTGATGCAGCTACTCTCAATGGGAACTCTCTCTCTCTCTCTCTTTCCTCTAGTAGACCCAGTTAAGGGCTCTTCGCTTCCTTCAGTCCTTCACCTCACATACTTAAGACACAGTTTTTTTTCATGCCCTCAGCTGCCCTCTTATGAAAGCAAAAGAAAGCAAAAGTCCTGTTGTCCTGGTATCCCTTATTTTCTATTTTTAAGGCCACATCCTTGTTAAAACCAGGAATCACACCTCAGTGAGCATGAGAGCATCTCCATTACACAGCCGTGGAAGTTGGCCTCCTTCAGTGCATGTATTTATCCAACCAAACAGGTCCATTAAAGACATAAAAATGCATGTTGTAGAAACGGGGAGCTGCTCGACATACCCTGCTGTTAATCTGTTAAGTTGAATGCTTTTAGATGTTTTGACTCAGTTGCACTTCTTACCACAGAAATTGTGCTAAGACAAGGCTGGGATATTAAAAGGTAGGGGTAAGATTTTAGTAAAACTCAGAACAGTGTTAAGAAAAGTTAATCGATAAGCTGATCAACAGAAAATGAATTTGCGACTATTCTGACTGATAATCATTTAATCATTTGAGAAACAAACATTTAAAGGTTCCAGGTAGGGATGTCAATGATTAACTGCATAACACTCCACTAACGGCTAGACAATTTCTTGTTCATGACATCAGATCTTCTTTTTGAGTGGATGAAGTACTGGTGTAAAACCGACTCCTACACAGAGTGTTGCCTTATGGGTTGTTTGTAGCATTGATGTTGCTAGGCTAGTGAGTATCTTAAAGTCTGTTTATAGAGAGTGTGTTGGAGTCAGTCAGCCATAAGTGTTTTGTTAGTCCAGTTTAACCTGCAGTTTCTGAAGGTTCATGTAACGTATTTTTCTGGCACAGATGAAATGAATTGATGACGAGTGAAAACGAGTCCAAAGGCGTCTCTACTGCAGAAAGGGAATATGTCAAGCTGCCAAATACCTCTATCACAGATGATAAGCAGTTCAAAAAGACGAACAGCCAGTCTTATAAATGCTAACTGCCAGAGAAAATAATTTTTGACTGCTTCAAAGACCCTGGTATCAGAGTGTGTGAATATGTGACTGTACTATGATGTAAGTTATATTCAAAAAGTAACGTTATTTTTCCAGAAACAGTTGTTAGAAAAGGGGGGTGAGGGGTCGTCTTATAATCAGGGTCGGCTTATATGCAGGCCAATTTGGTACTAGCACTATGCTGTACCGAGTACGTTATGCCATTGTAATCTACTTTGACTAAACGCATTGAAAACACTTTGAGGAAAAGAAGGATGAGCTAAAAGTCAAGCTAACCAGGGCAGAGAAGCTAGCTCTCACCGCCGACTGCTGGACAGCTCTCACAAACGAAAGCCATATCACAACGCTTCTTAAAAATGAACCAGTTAGTCACTGGTTAATGGGTGTCGGTCTATCGAAAGCAAAATTAATTGAAACTGACATCCCCAGTTCCAGATTTAGTTTGCATCAGTGTTTGATTGAACCAAACCACCAAGGTCTGGTGTGAAAGCACCCTGAGTAAACTTTGCACATAAGGATTTCAGCAGTAATGATTTGTGGTTGGGACAATGTGCAGGAAGATTAAAAATTTAAGTTCTAGATGGAACACAAACAGGGTTTTAGTCGCTCTTAATGCGTTTACTCACTGTCCTGGCAAATTGTGACAGACAGGGAGTTCTGAATTAATTAAAGAACAGGAAACAGACATAATGTCAAATGGCTTTCCTGTTCTGCATCATTGTAGTGTTTTATAATACTATTATATATATGTTTTATAACTTTTGGAGTCAGTTTATACACTACCGAAGTGTAAGTTGAGCTGCACAACAAGATCTCAGATTATTCAAATCAACATGAATTCATTGTGTGTTAGACACCGGAACCCGCATTTACCAAAACAAACACTTATCTTGTCACACTTGAAGAAGCCTTTCCTAGAGCACTTCCGCTTTCTGTCCAGCTCATGACGTCATCAGTGCTGCAGTGGCCTGAGAGCAGATGAAACATATGGCTGGCTGCATATTGTCCTGCTGCTTAGTTGCTGATGGGGGGAACTGGAGTGTAAACGGAGCGTCTTTATACTCAGAGGAACATTTGCAGGCCATTCAAGCACAGTCACGCAACCCAGATTGGCTGCATCACCATTCATGTTGAATTTTTTAGTGTTTAGCTGAATATTTTATACCGACAAACTTTATTCACCCTCTGATGTTATGCTTTGTGTTTCACAATAGAGTTCAGTCATGTTGTGTGGTAGCTACACTCCTCATTGGCTGCTCTTCTTATATTTGCTTAGAATATCTTAGTCTCGATAAGCAAATAAACCTAATTGTGAGAGTTTAATTTAAAGGTATGTTTCAGTTTCGTAGGGCATTCATGACAGCTATTTTATGGGATATTCAGAAATCCTTAAAGCTGTATACATTTTTCTCTTCTTCTTTTGGCTACTTGGGGGCATCACAACAAGCTGTAAACACAATACTGACATATTACAAAAAGTTGTTTTTGCAAACTTACCTTTAACCTTACACATCCAACAAACAGAGCAACGCTAGAGTTCATTCAGTTGTGTTTCTGTTGATCTGACCAATTTTAGGTCCAATATTTACTCTCCTTATAGCTCTGTTTTGGTTTCCACTAACTTTAAAAACCTTCTCTTTAGCTGCTAAATGCCCCACTATGTTCACCATCTAGTCACTAGCTTTGTCTGCTGGGCAGGATGCGTACAGTGGGTTTATCAAAGCTTTTTCACTGAAAACCGCAGTTGCTGGAAACAGCGCTAATGAGAATGAGAATGAATGAGACTGAACCAAAACAGCAAAGTTGCTGGGCATAAAACCAAAACAATGAGCTGAAAGAAGCTAAAATGCTCCAGAAAGCTCAGTAGAACTGCAGAGTCGGGTGAGGATTCTCTGTGGGTTTGTCACCATGACGACTAACTTTCCGTTGTTTATATAGAATATTAATTAGTGCAGCTTTAAAATATCTTTTAGCATCAAATGGTGTATATTTAAGGTCTTGAATAGTATTAATGTCTAAAACAATGAGGCAGTTAAATGAGACTGTAGTATTTCTTTACATACAGAAATATGTCAAATCAGTTTTGGAAAATATAGCAAGCACACAAATATAAAGTCAATTACATATATTATGTATTTTGACCAGAGGATCTGAATGGGCCAGTATGTTAGTGTTTTTCATTTCATTTTATATTACATACACTGTTCACATACATTTCATGAAAATGAAATTACAGTCCCAGTTTTCAAATAATGTTTTTATCACATCTGTCCTTCATTTATAGTTATTTATTTATAGTTTTATAACTTCCTTGGTTGGGTTCAGTTGGGATTTTATTGACTGTAAAATTAAATTAATCTCCAGACAGCTTTACAACTCTTAATTGTGGCCTCTTAATCAGGTTTTGCAACAGTATGTGATAAATTAATCAGAGCTGGTTTTGTAATCTAATGTCTACCTATAACCTCTGTCAGATTCAGTTCATTGAACTGTAAGTATCTCCCATCATCCTCACAGCACGGGATGGCGTCCCACTAAGATGGTCCTTGTTTATTTCCATTTATAACCTCTAACAAACTCACACTCTCTCTCTCTCTCTCTCTCTCTCTCTACCTCTTGCCCTCTCATTACAGCGGATCGTAAGAGCTTCTGCACCATCCACAGTACAGGCTACCTGAAGAGCTGGCCGCCCACCAAGATGGGTCTCGATGAGGACAACGAGCCTGACAACGAGGGCTGCAACCTGAGCTGCCTGGTGGCCATCGGCCGGCTGCACCCGCACATCGTCCCCCAGCCCAGCATGGCAGACATCAGGGTGAAGCCCACAGAGTACGTCTCCCGGCACGCCATTGACGGCAAATTCGTCTTCGTCGACCAGAGGTGAGACACAGAAGCATTCAGCAAGGGTTTATCCTAGATCAGAACGATCTTCTTCTGTACTTCGTTTGACCTTATCCACCTTGATTTATCTGACAGGCATATACATTTCAACATGTGCCGGGCACTAAGCAGATGTTGTAAACCACAAAAACCTTGATTTACCTCTGTTGTCATAGTGAAATCTGTAGTGTGTAAGGTTGTTCAAAAATGTCCAAAATGTTCCATAGTGATCTTTTGAAAGTGCATGAATAGAGTTGCCACAAGTGGATCTGGCTTTATTTATGAGTACATTGAGTACATTCATTGACATTGAAAACCACTACTGCTTCTTGTCTCTGACACGTTTGAGACACATTTGACTCAAATCTAAAACTCTCAAAAAAGTCCAGTGAGCATGTCTTGAAATATTAATAAAAAATCACCACTGACACATTCAGGCAAAAGTCACGAACAGAAACTAGTTGATCCATCATCTGCCCCTTCCTCTTGATGGAATGAAAACATACTGTGAGTATACAAATTGTGTGACTGTCCTTATTAACAGGTATTCCTTCTGCTTTCAGGTTTCACTCTTGTTAAAAATATTCTTAAAGGCTTCAGTGCAAAATGCAAATAAGAGAATCTTTTTATAAAATCAAGCAATAGAGCAGCTTTTTTACACGCAGATCTTAAGATCAGAGTAAAGAGAAAAATTCAAAGATGTCTAAATGACAATGTCCTCATAAAGAGAAATTATTTTGCATACTTGATTGGAGAAACATTGTCTCAACAGGTCTTTTTGATACAAACCCAAATTAATCTTTACACAAACTGATTTTATGAATCTACAATCTAAAATCTACAAATATAGATGTATTTGTTAGCATTGAGTATTCTTTTTTTCTTTGGTATGACGGGTCAAAGCACATGATTCATGCATGGAACAGTTTCTCATAACAGCAGGGTTGCTAATTAGTGGCTATTTACAAGGCTAGTGGAACTAGATAAACAAGGATGGTGGTTGGACTATTGACCGGACATTCAGATAAAACTGCCTATCAAGCCAGTAGGGCCAGCCAATGTGTAGTGTAGCCTACACAGACATAATGTAGACATAATGTAGACATAAAGCCTGTTAAACTGATGCTGCTGTTTGCTTGGATGGAAAAGTATTGAAAGGGAGGTTAAAGGTGCTAGAGCTGAAACAATTAATAGATTAATTGACAGAAAATGCATCTGCAACTATTTGAAAAACACAACGATATAACCTGGTCGCTACACTACTGACCTCACACCCTGTACGCTGTTATTAGCGGGGGGCTACACACTCACCGCCCAAAGGATGACGCCAAGAAACATCCCAAACACAGCAAAATAATAGAAAAATAAGAAAATACCAGCAGAGAGCAGAGTCTCTGTAGATAAATACACCACCACACACTTCTAGTGGGTCATCAGTGATGATTAAGAGGGATTATTTTTGTATGAGTCAATACATTGTTTTTTTAGGAAAGTCCTACATAGTATACCTTTTGAAGTCAACACATCCCAATATTGGACAATCTAGCTCTAGTTTTAATACTGGTCAAAAAAGAAGAAAGAACAGAATGACAGAAGTTGTTTTTGCTTCAGATCAGCATAATGAAAACCTCTTTGCTTTCTGCCTCCAGAGCCACAGCCATCCTAGCCTACCTGCCCCAGGAGCTGCTGGGAACCTCCTTCTATGAGTATTTCCACCAGGACGACATCGGCCACCTGGCAGAGTGCCACAGACAAGGTATCTGCTGAGGGACTGAAAAATAACTTAATGGAGTAAAAGATAGCTTAATGGAGAGGCGATTGAATGAAGCCAGTAATAAATGAGTCAGGCCTCTACGCTTTGTGTGTGCTTATAACGTATTTACCCCATTTAACCGCTCTGCCCGCAGTGCTGCAGATGAGAGAGAAGATCACCACCAACTGTTACAAATTCAAGATCAAAGACGGCTCCTTCATCACGCTGAGGAGCCGATGGTTCAGCTTCATGAACCCCTGGACCAAGGAGGTGGAGTACATCGTCTCCACCAACACTGTCGTCTCGTAAGTACCAAGAAACAAACACAGGACGACAGAAACACTTGGCTGCGAAGTACGAGAACATTTCCACATGTGTGTTCATGTCTCCAGGTGTCCCATGATGGAGGGATCAGACTACCCTCAATCTGCCGCCTCACCACAGAGTATGGACAGTGTTCTCACCTCAGAGGGTAAAACACTACTTAAAACTTCAAACCTACAACCACTGTCAGTCATCCCCCCACTGTGAATTATTTATTCATCACAAGGATTAAATTCCTCTTTTCCTGATTGCTGTCGATCAATAGGTGGAGGACGGCGGGCGCTGCAGACGGTGCCTGGCATCCCCGGCGGCACGAGAGCGGGAGCCGGCAAAATCGGGCGCATGATTGCAGAGGAAGTGATGGAGATCCAGAGGTGAGAGCAGATGAAATCTTCAAAACCTTTACTGGAAAATCCCTGTGGCCTCGTTTTAGGTGTAGATGATGGTGATAGAAGTGACATAGAAACATGTTAAGGCATGATTATGGTATCAGAGCTCAGCTGTACATGCTTGTCTGACAAGAAAAGCCTGATATAGCGTGCAGGACTTCACTGCGTTACAACCACCGCTCTGTTATCAGCTGAATAATTAAAGAGACATGTATTGATTTTTACAGAATGACAGGTGTCAGCAGTTTCAGCTTCAGTGTGACGATTTGGAAAAAAACATGAGACAAGTGAACCAATCACAGCTTGTCCCACAGTCTCAGGGTTCAGTCCACTCGGTAAAGAGTCTGTTTTGTTTTCCGCACAACCCCAAACCAGTTCAGTTCAATCCAGTTTCACAAACATAAAAGAAAGACAACTCAAGAATCTGCTCCAGGTTTTACAGCTGATCCCCACAAAACAAAACAAAGACATAGCAAAGTAACACAGAACTTAAAATGAGCAGAGCAGAAACATCAGATAGGTTGAACCACCGTGTTTTACTATATGTCTTTAAACGTTACAGTTGAGGCTGAAAATGACAACAGAAATAAACAAGTTTGCTGATTTCACACATCTCTGCAATTCAAATCAGTCAGTCTACCCAGCAGTGACTGTTGTTGTTAGTGTGACGTCACAGTTATTTGGTCTATAGAAGGACCAGAAGTTCTTGTAAAATAGAACAGTGGAATATCTCCGGATCGTCATGGCAACACTGACGCATTCCAGTACAAGTCTTAAAAATAAGTTGCATGTAGGTCACATGTCTTAAGATCTGGATATTTGTAGAGCTTCTTCAAGTTTGAATTGAAAAATTGTGATTCAGTGCAGGTTTTTAGTTCACGTTGATGAAAAGGAAACGAAATCCGTAAGATGTGAAGATGTGAAGCACGTTTCAGAAGCACTGCAGCCATCTGTCTGTTTGTCTTTATCAGGATCCGAGGTTCTTCCCCCTCCAGCTGTGGTTCCAGCCCTCTGAACATCACCAGCACCCCTCCACCTGACACCTGCTCCCCAGGGGGCAAGAAGGTAACACACACACACACACACACACCACACACCACACACAGTTCATGTCTGAGGTTTGATAGCATTTTACCAAATCCATCTCCAGTGTCAAAACCACTTATTGAATCTGAAACTTTTCAGCTTGCAGAAAGCAAAATAACCAAACAGCCAAGTTTCATTATTCATTCAACTAATATAGTACTTTACTATTAGTATCAGGTTGTCATTTTAACTGGTGAAAGTGATGATCAGTGTTGATGCAGACCGGTAGCCTCAGTCCTCCATCTGTGTCCACACAGGATGTGTTCAGGCACAGTACTGAGTATAAGTCACTTGTGTTTTGGCAGCGCTCAGAGACTAACACTCAATCACTGTAGTTGTGCATGTAAAACCAAAGAAAATAGACATAAAGCCTAAAAATAATACACTGCAGTCTGTGATTATATGAGTAAGCAACAAGTGAAATGTGAACCGTTATGCAACTTGTGTAGACAGTTGAAAACAAAAAACAAAGTGTGTTTCCGCTCTGTCACATAGGCGTGAAATGGACGAGTGAAAAAGCAGCTGAAATGCTTCCTGTGAAGACACAGTGCATACGTTAAACGCCTTCTAACACTGAGGCTTTGTTCATAATCACTCCCTATTTACCTTGTAGTGCGTGTGAAATGTATGCACTATACAGTGCTCTCAAACCATCATTAAGTGTGTCAGTAAGGTGTTGGACCACCACATGCTGACAGAACAATGTACGTCAGCCTTGATTCTACAAGTCTATGAAACTATACTGGAGGGATGAACACAAGTCTCCCAGAAGATATTCCCTCATTTGGTGTTTTGATGAAGGTGGTGTAGAATGCTGTCTAACACCTCGGTCCAAAATCTCCCGTAGGTGTTTATTGATGTCACTGCAGTGCAGATGTTACTTGAGTCAATGTTCTTCTTGAAACAGCAGCCAGTTTAACAGTCTTTGTGACCGAAGCTCCTGCCATTCGTTCCCCAACAATGAACCCTCTTTCAAAGTCACCTAGATATTTTCCTCTTGCCATCTTGATACAAAATCAGAATCATCTGGGCCTGCTCAATATTCTTATACATGTCACAAAGCATGGTTATGTTTCTCCACTCATTTATTCAGATTTTTCCTTTAATTTGTCACCTGTTTGTATGTTTACTACACTCTACTAACAGTCCCATAAGCCAGCCAACGTGTGTCTATCATCTATATTATGTGTATTATCTAGTAATAGATTCTTATTACATTATATATGGCACATATACAGTATATACATGTCACTGTTATATATTTACATTTATGTTTATTGGATTTATTATTACTACTCATATTCATTCCTATATTTATATTCTGCATAGTACATACACCTGTTTCAGTATGTCATGAGTTCAGGCTTTTAGAGTTGCACTACTGGACTATTTTTACATGTGTATATATTTGCACAAATCATATATATGATCTGTGGTATTTCTTTTAATTTATTGTTTTATGTCCTATTAATAAAGTCTTAAATCATTGAAAGTATCATTTTAAATAAAAGACATAAGGATTAGTTATGTGGTTCCTTCACGCCTGACAGCAACACTTCTTTCCCATGAGCCTTCGGTGTCTGCTCTTTGTTGACAAATAAAGAAATTTGAGGAGCGAACGGGAACATTTTCAGCTCAGACTGAAACCGATCAGTCCTCACAGTAAACTGATCCGTGTATATATGTGTGTGTGTCACGTCTCTTCAGATTCAGAACGGAGGGACACCCGAGCTGCCGAGCACAGGGATCATTCCTGGACCTGATTCTGTAGGCTACCCCTACTCCAACCAGTCCATCATGAGTGAGTCAAACACTCTTTCTGACTAGCTTTATTTTGGCTGTTTTCTCTGTGACTTTTGCCTAAATCTCCCTCTTCTCCTCTCGTCCAGGCGACAACTCCCACCTGAGTATAGACATCATGGAAGAGCCCGGTTCCAGCAGCCCCAGCAACGACGAGGCAGCCATGGCGGTTATCATGTCCCTGCTGGAGGCGGACGCTGGCCTGGGTGGCCCAGTCGACTTCAGCGACCTGCCCTGGCCTTTGTGAGGAAGCTGGAAGGGAAGAAGCAGAGAGAGAGAGAGATAGAGAGAAAGAGAGAGAGAGACTCCCTCCAGAGGCACTGATGGAGAGAGTTCAGTCAGGATGAATTCTAGCTGCCAGTTTCCTGCACTCTGTAGACAACTACATTGCAAAAAATACCCATCTTAACAAATCTTTCCTCAAGTTCAGAGTCTTAAAGTACTACAAACAAGAGAAGATAGTCATGAGTTCTGTTTCATGAAGGTTTTTAAAGGTAGAGTCAGTCAACAAACTGCCTTCACACTTCACTAAACGCGACATAAACAGACTCAGAGCTTAAAAAAAACACAGGGGGGCTCTGTGAGACTGTCTGGGATTCAGTGTGGATTGATAGATTTAATAAAACGGAAGCGTATCTGTTCTTAGAGAAAACACTTCCCATGTGAATTGGCCACAGCCTCACTCTCTCTCCAGTTCTCCAGACTGTCATGACTGTCAGCTGCTCTGATGACTTCCTCCTGTCCTGTGTATGAGCACGAATGCCCCCTGCTGATTGGCTGGAATAGTTAGTTTCCCATCTACAGAGCCAGGGGCTGTGAATGAACAGCATACACACACACAGAACAGACAGCTAGCGGACTGTGAGGAGATATTCACTGAATTTAACAAAAAGAGTATTGAACAATCTTTCTCCAGAATCACTGACTCTACCTTTATTTTTTTTTTTTAAAAGAAGAAAAAAGTTGAAATGACGTATTAAGATGGTTATTTTTTGCAATGTTAGTCGCCTGAAGACGAGACGTACCCTTACATTGCCACGGTGAGAGACCATTATGCTAAAAACAGTCCAGCAAATGGAATCAGGATTGCGGTGCTAGCGTCTCTGCTGATCGACTGAACTCTGTCTAACAATGGCTCTGGGCCCTGTCACGCCACGTCAACAGCCAACCCAGAACCAACGCAGGACTCCTGAAACGTTCAGTGGTTTGTGACTCTGACGGGGGGGTGGGAGGGGGGGGAGGGAGGTGGAGGAGTCTCTGCGAGTAGGATGTGGCGCGCTTGCCCACCCCCCCCCCCCCCCCCCCCCCCCCCCCCCGAAACGGCCATTATAGCCACGTGATCTCCAACATGGGAAACAAACTCACAACGGTAATCCTCTGGAGATTTGCTCGGAAGATACTTAAGGGTCCCTTACTCCCAAAAATTCCACATGCAGGTGTATTTCAGTTCATTTTAAGAAGAGGAAAGCCACCTAGCTGCTGTTTCCATGAATTATCATGAACTTTTTCTCCAAGTTGCTCCCAAGTTTTGAAAACACAACTGATCCTGCCTACAACAACATGAAGTACTTCTAAGAATTAAGTTATGATGATGCATTGTAAAGCTATCCAGAAATAATACTCGTAAAGAAAGGTCTTGCTGCTTTGTAGAGGTCTTCATGAACTTCCTCCCTAAGCCCAGTGTGCATAAATAAGTCAGACCCAATCACAGTAGATGAGAGGATAATTGGACCTGGGCCCGCATTTATCAAACCTCTAAGGATTACATTAAAGAATGCAGTAAAGAGCAAACATGTGAGCAAAGAAGTGAAGACAAATTCATCAGGTGACTTACAGTGAAGCGTAGCAGTAACCTTTCAGAGCAGAGTGATCACATGATTGATCAAATGTTTGCTCAGAGTAAAAATAGCAAATCAGGCACCAGAATTTACTCAACATTTGCTCATTATTTATTCTTAAAAAAAAACACATTTTCTCTCATTATTTGCAAAAATACAAATGATTTAATTCATTTCATTTGTTTGAAATCTTTAATATCTCCAGTATCAATTCACACATGATATGAACAATCTAATATATTTATTGTATAGAAATATATAAATAAGAATGAAATACATCAGAGAAAACACAACGACAAGTGCAGGAGAAGAAGAAGAAGATGATGCATGGAAGTGATAGCTGTATCAGCTTTAGTCTTCACTTGTGATGAATGTAGAAGAAGTAATGTAACATGCAGTCAGATGTATGGTTGAAGATAACAGCAGCTGCAAATAGTGAACTAGAAGTATTGTTCTGAATTACACATTAATCTCTGTGACAGTCACTACTAAATGTGCCTTTGTTTCTGTCCTGCAGTCATCTAGAATCTACTCTTAACCCATCCAGCTCTCTTAAATTTAAGAACGTTTTTAAATCCAGTTTTAAAACTGTTTTTACTTTGCTTGTCCACTTAAGTGCAAAATTAGCCTTTTTAGCAGCGGTTTGATGAATGCGGGCCCTTGAGAGAGAACACCAGCATGGCAGCAGCATGATGTTCCAGCAGCGAACAGGCCGCTGTGCTCCAAAACAACAGCACTACACAACGTTCTTCCCACAACTCACTGCTCAGCCCCCCCCCTTCCCCTCAAAAAATATATTTTCTTCTTCTTATATGCACCACGACCCAGTTAGACTGAGTAGAACGTGGACACAGAGCGACTCAGGGTCCCTGGTCGCGTCTCGGTTACTAGAAATTGACCCATGAAGCCCTCTGCTGCTTTGTTCTCATGCACAGTTTAGCTGCAGCGAGTCCTCCAGGGAACAGCTGGAGCGACGCTCTGACGACTGTTACAACAGCGAATCAGATGATAACAGAGAAAAACAGGTTGAGTCGAGTCCGGTGGGAGCAGCAACTCAGTGTGCAGGTGTGTCTTCATGGCTGTTAACGGCGCACTCGATGTCTCTCCAAACATTTTTTCCAGTCTCAGAAGAGAGCAGTACGACTGCAAAACCCGGGACAATTCAAGTGCTCCTTGAAGAGGAACTGTTCTTCACTGCCGTTTACATGCTGCTTTCTGCAGGCTAACTAGCATCGGCCCGCTAACATGAAAACCTTGGTGGTCTGGTTCACAGGGTCTCCACCTGCTCATCTTTTCCCCCAAAACCCACATGAAGCACTTAGAGTTGGACTGTGTTCTGGGTCCTCGCTCACTAAACTATATTTCCTCAACAGGAGAGCTGACTCTGGATCAGTGCTCTGATTCAGCACAAAGTATTTCTTTGCCTTTGTGATGAGAATATTTAAAAACTGACCTGTAACATGGGTTGGGTCAGTACCTGGGCTTGAATTTAGCCCCCTAAAAATAGGAACAGGCCCCTGTCTAACTTGTTTGACTGGAGTGGGAGAAGTAAAAAAAATAAAAAATACCTCTGATTAATTCTACTGTAAAAATGACAGATTTTACAGTTATGTGGATTTTTTAAAAATCCTGCAGTTACCCTCGAATTTGGTCCGTTTAGCACTTAATGATGATTCAGATTTACTGTGGCTACACGTAACTGTCAATGCAAACTACCTTGTTAGCAGAGAGGGCTATAATGTACACGGGGGCGAGTATAGAAACAGATAAATGCCCTAGAGATGGAAAACGACAGTAATCCAGCAGAGCAGGACTTTGTAACGGGGATAGAGCTAATCCACATTCTCTGATCATGTCCTGTGACAGTTCACAGGGTCAGGAGGGACGGCCACGAGCATCTGAATGGAATTCTTCATTTCAGTGTCCGTTTTTTCCCTCCATGATAATGAATATCCTCTACATGACCTCTTCACCTCGCCAGCTCGCTGCTGCTCAAAGAGCTTTTGTTGGGAGATTAGATGATGATTAGAGGTGGACGTGTCGGGAGGAGGCTCACTGTCTGCCTGTATGGAAAAAAAAATGATGTGGAACTTTTTGAATATATTCTAAGTGAGGTATTCCAGGAAAGAACACAACCTGAGAAATATATTTAACATTTTTATATGTTGTCTCAATTATATTCAAAATAATGATTTTTGTGTGAGTCCCAGGAAGACTAGTAATCATTCTGTGGAGGAGAATAAGGATCCAAATAAAGAATAAATATTGAAATTGAAGGGAAAAAAATTTGAGATTTACATTGCATTTCTGAAATGCACTTGAAAAAGGTCAGCAATGCTTTTCGGAAGCAAGAAACACTATTAAACATCCCAAAATATAGCAGAAATGTATTTCAGATTAACATCATTTATAGTTATTGTTTAAAAAAAGGAAGTGGTCAACTTTCATGTGTGTTTATGTGTTTGAAATACACACTGCATTGTAAATGCAACAATATCCCCAGTTTGTGCCTCTCATGTATTATCATTACATAACAGTCACACAGCTAAATATCCTTTTTTTTCTGAAAGATAAATACCAAGAAATGAAAATATTTTTTAAACAAAACTTGAAAACTAGAAGCTTCAGTCTCATCTAACCATCTGGATCATTTTTCTCTCCATTTTGATTAAAATATACATATATAAAAAAGTAACTCCCTCCTCTAACTGCAACTTTCTGAATTCCAGCTAGCTCGACTGAACTCTGCTCATTTCGTTCAACACAAGAAAAATGGGCTCAGTCGGGGAAAAGCTGATGTCTGATGATTTAGCAACATTTGTGGAGTTGTTTACTTTTGTTGTCACGTCATACTGTTAATCTAATGTGATCAGAGCACGTCCACACAGTCCTGATATTTGACTTCTTGAGTGTTCAACTCTTAATTAACGACTAAGGATGTTTTTTTTCCCCAACTTTAAATTTAATTGTTGCTCATTTAGTCATTATTATTTAATGTTATAAAACAATACGTGGGATTAGAAAACATGTTTTTGGGGCTTTAATACAGACAAGTAACATATAAAACATAAAATTGAAAGAATTATTGTTCATGTTTTATGGTTGATGTTGTTAGAGTATCTGTGGAATTTGGAAACCGTCAGGGATTTGTCTTTCAGAAAAACGAACGCTTAGCTCTGAGACTTGAATGTGTTTTTGATACATGAGAGGCACAAATTAAGCCAATATCAGTCAAACATGTTTTCTTTCCATATGGGCAGCAAGTTATCAGCTGTCTTGATATCAACCTGTTGTGGCTGAACATTGGGCAGCCCCTTTAAAACTAGATCCTGTTCAATGGGGATGCAGAATGGTGCGAGTCAGAGAGAGACAACAGCTCCTGTGCCGCACATCTGTATAAATCCCCGCTCAGTGCACACAGCTGGACTGAAACCAGACTGTTCACATTAAAACACCTACCGAGTTCAGGCTCCGCCCCTCATCGTCGTCCTCCTCCAATCAGGCGGCAGCTGGCGAGGTCCCCTCTGTATCTGTTCTAGTGGTTTTCTGTTTCAATGTTTTTACGCTACACACTACAATAAAGTGTTTCCCCTTGTTGATATACCCCTCCCCACCTGACAATAATGTATCAAATCTTTAAATATTATCATGTTAAGAGTATACTTTATGCAAATATATATGAGTATGATGAGTGTATTGTATGTATCAGCAGTGAAATATTTTTAAAATAAAATTATTTGTTTCTGTCATGGTGGAGTGGATCTGTCAGTGTATCGTGCTGCTATTTATATGCTTTTCCCTGTTTTTTCCTTATTTTTCCATTCATATATAAATCTACTACACACAATGTTTTTCTCAGAGGGTGAAGGTCTTCTCTTTCTCTGCCTTACACCTGATCTGCTCCTCTAGCCAATCAGAGCAGCCCGGTGGTATTTTTATATGATGTTGCCATCCAGCTGCAGGAGCTGAAGGCAACGATGGCTCTGCTGCACATCCACAAGTCTCTGTATTAAGCAGACACCTGACTGGAGGTCAGTGATGACACGCTACACAGCAACATGTCTGTGCATCCACACAGATCATCTACAAAGGTCTCTTAGTTCCTGGAAGATTAAAAAATCCTTTTTATAGTTTATAGGTTCTGATATTTCTGATAGATTATGTTTTGACCTTCATATAATATTTACAGAAATTGAGGATGGGGATAAAATATGAGGTACAAAAATCAAGTTTTTGTAATGCAGCTTCTCTGAAAGCTTATTTATGGTTTGATTTTGTGGCCTAAAAACTAATTTAAAGCATGAGCATATACTTTGAACTCATGCATTAAATAATCATAGTCACAGTGGAAGCAGCTGATGCATATTTAATCTCTAATCTCAATATCTGAGTCTCCAGCCATTGAACATTTCTTTCATCCGGTGCCAAAGATTCCAAAAAAAAAAAAACCCCACCCCTGGTTTAAAAGTCAAAAATCTAAGTTTCCTCCTCTGCTTCTGCTTCTTGATGAGGAAGAACCTGATTCTATCTGCGTATATTAATACATATGTATAGCTGAACTTTATTGTCAGTCATTGAATATGAAATTTAAGCGCCGGTGTCCCTGCTCTCTAAACTCACAGGAATGTCATGATGTGATGACACAGCAGTAATGTGCGTAACGCTGCACCGGCTGGGATGCAAAATATCTGCGATATGATTCGTAGCCAGAGCTGAGTCACTCCACTCAGATAAGATCAGCCTGGTGTGTACACCCCCCCCCCACACACACACACACACCAGCCATTTTACTACGAATCACTGCTCCGAGATGTGTGATCAGTACCAAGACTTCCATCAGAGTGATGCCTGATCAACTACAAGCTGTCACTGTTGAAAGGAGAAATGTAACATCTGGCACACGTTTCAGTTAATTTAGGATTTATTCAGTGGATACTTCAAATTAAAATAAATAGAATGGAAAACATTTTCTGTGAGGTCATCTGTGCTCACTTCCTTCAACACAGTTCTAACCTCAATACATTTTTGATACCGACTGAAAAGTATCAAACTACTGAATGCTGAGTCTTCTTTACTTAATTAATCTGTCATTAAAATCATAATTTTGCAAATGTTGGTCTATATTTCTCATTCTTTAAGGTATTTAAAAGATTTTTGTTCATGGCACTAAAACTCAGGTAACATCTCAGTGTGTATTCAGAACATTTTAAATGATCTTCATTGCTGCTGTAGTGTTTAGTAATAAATGAGCGGAGCAAACATCTGTATCTGCACCAAGCAACAGAATACAAGACGCAGCAGATAAACTGTCGGTATGGAAACTAGTCAGACAACAGTTTTGCATCAATAACTAAGACATCACTATAGTCCAACATGTCAATTTATTGACATCTTAATCTCGTGTCTGCTTGCGGAAAAAGTTCCTCTTTAGGTGAGACTTTCTGCCAGATGTGAGAAGACGTTTTTCATCTCCGTCTCAGTTAATCATTCCTCTAACCTCTCCGCTCTTAAAATATTTAGATTTATAGTCACAGTCACAAATCTATTCACAGTGAAGTCGAAGCAGAAAAGGATTTCAACAAGGAAGCGATGGGGACTCAGGAAGGTGTTGTGAATAATATTTATTAAAAAAAAAAAAATCATTGTGTTCAGCATCTCTTCTGACATCCTGTGTGCTCGCAGCAGTTAGTGATAAACCTGTGCAGTGTCAGTCAGGACTCAAACAAGACTGGAAACATGGACTCGACACAAACTGGGAACCAAATGAACTGGTGAACACAACAGGAGTGGAATATTTCCTTAAAAATTCTCATTTATGTTTAAAAAAACAAAAACAAAACACACACTTTCAACAAAGCCTTCAGGTAAGCTGGAAAATCTTCACATCTAACTTGCCGGCCCCCCCGAATAAAGACTGACTCTCGAGAGGCACTGAAATCCATTTCCCCAGTGAGGTATGGTATCCCAGCAGCAACACACACACACACACACACACTCACTCACTCACAGCTCTTACACACACTTCTTTATAATGTAATACAGTACTTTCCTCTGCATACAGATGCAAACTGAGCTCTGCTTTGGTCAGATAAATAAAAACTATGTGGACAGATGTGGGTGAGGAGGCCTGCTGATGTGCTTTATCCGTTCTCGGCTGCTGAACAGTTTCTCGTTCGTTTGGACGCTGTGTCTGCTGCTGACTGAGAAAAGGCTGCAGCAGAGGTGCAACAAAAGGCAAAGTGGTGTTTTGCCACACAGGAGGAGGAGGAGGAGGAGGAGGAGGAAGAAGAGGAGACTGTGGGGAGGGAAAAGTCCAGGGAAGGAGGATGAATCTGCGTTCACACTGAAAGCAACAAGTGACCACAAGTGCTTGAATTTCAGCTGAGAGAGGTTGTGTGCTTATTGGCTGTTGAAGGTCAGTCTGTGCTTCACTGTCACTATGCTTCACATAAATTTAGCTCGATGTAATGATGTAAAGGAGGCCCTTGTTGCTGGCAGTGTGGACGCAGCAGTTCGGGGGGGAGGGGAGGGGGGTCGGGGGGGGGGGGGTTAAGTGTGCAGCCAGTCTCATGCAGAGGGGGACGGTGTGTCTGGGTCCGGCTCGTAGTGGTAGGTGGCCTGAGTGTAGCTGCTGCTGCTGCTGCCGTGCTGCTGCTGGTTGCTGTGGACCAGGCTGTGTGCTGCTTGACTCTGGAGGTCCTGTGCCTGCTGGAGGCTGACGGCGTCGTGCGCCTGCTGAGCCTGCTGGTTCGGGCCCTCGTAGCCCTGCGCCAGCTGGAGAGCCGCGCTCTCTGGTCCCGGTCCCGGCGCTGGCTGGTGGGGGTCGCTGGCGCCCGGCTGTGGCGGAGTTTCCAACTCATCCACCTGCGGTCCCGGCGGGTGCATGACCACCAGCTGGTCCTGGGGAATGTCTGCGGCGGCCGCGGCCAGGTTGGTGGTAGACTTGGACTTGACGCACTGGAAGTCCACGTGGCGGCTCTTCCCCTCCTCCTTCTCCCAGGACATGCGGATGAAAGGACGCTGGACATAGTTGTAGATGACCTCCGGACGACCTCCAGGTCGCCGCTTCACCTTCTCTTTGTAAGTCGGGTAGCCTGGGGAGGGAGAAGGTGGAACATCAGAACAAACTCACAGGAAACTGCTGCTTGGATCTGATGTTTCATTCAAAACTTTTCATGGGCAGAAAAAGCATTTAGCTGGTGTTGTGGAAAGTCTTGCCTCAGGTTCAGCCATTAAGACTTTTACAGGGTGTTGACATCACTCTGTGTGTGTAGACGCGTAACGATGCCAAATCCTATTTAACAGCTTGGTAAAGGTTTCCCACTGTGGCCCTGAGGGAAAATTCCAGTATTTTCACAAACAAGTGAAGCTGCTTCCATGACCTACAAGTGTTCCTCCTTCTCTGTTTATTGTGTTTGCCACTCAGAGAGACTCTAAAAGGCTGACTCTGTTTTCTTTACAGTCGGGCTACTGTGGAGTCGAACAGCTGAAGACAAACATCTATAGAAAGTTGTGAAATAATGTGCTCTGAGCTATATTCTTGTAAAATGACCTATTCATAAAATAACTATTTCCCCAGAGAATATATCAAGTCTCCTGACTTCAGAAATTCCAGTAAAATGTCACTAACCACTACTTGCAGCTTTGTGACTGTAAATACTGTTTTTGGTTTTGGAGACAGCATAAAAAAGTAAACATTTGGTTTTTGTACCTTCTATTCCCAGTCGGATCTTTTTCAGTCCTCTGTCCTTCAGCACTGATTTGGCCACGTCTCTGTTCTCTATGTACTTGAAGAAGCGGTACAGTTTGGTGCTGTAGATGACTGTTGAGGGAAAAGAGGAACATTCAAAGCGTTGACCATCACCTGACCTTTAAAAAGTGATCTCAAGTTAGCCTTAAAGGATAAAGCTGATGGTATTCTATATCTAGTCATTCTCTCGGTTCTTTGACTTCTCTGCACTGTCAGTCTGAGCCTGCTGCTTCCTACTGAAGACATTCATCTTTAAAAACACCTCGCAAATGTGTAGTTTCATTTTTTTTTTAACTAAACCATTTCCTACAACAGCTGGACCCTGTAGTTAGTAGCAAATATTACTCAAAAAGGATGAAATAGTACATTTGTTGGGGACTATTTCCAGCTGCGGATTAATACACATTTAGGGGTTTTCTTTTGTATTTCCAGCAGCATGGTGGTGTACGTAGGCTTGACTTAAGCGGGTCAGAAACACAGTCATTTAGCATGTGATTAGTATTATACATGCTCTGACTTTTAATGAAAAAATTGAAAAAAAAATGCTGTAATTTTGTATCTTTATGTCCAGAAGTTTTCAGTATAGCAGTATAAGTATCTATATATGAACAGACAGAGTCGTCAGTGTTTGAGGGATATAAAAACCATGTTGATGGACATTCTGAGCTTTAGTAATGTCAGAAGATGTACTGATGGTGCCAAACGAACAAAATACAGAAACCCCATTTGTCAACAATTATAACGCCTCCTGTTAGCACACATGAACGGATAATGAATGATGAGAGTAAAGTTGTAATAATATAAATTATGTCTTCATGAAAGAGGTCTTTTCATGGGATTTAGTGATGATAAGAAATAAAAAAAGATATATAATAAAAACATGGAAAATAAATTTGCTTGAAAATGTACACAGCTGTACACAAAAGTACTTTGTTTTTCACAGCAGTGTAACCTCACCACTGATACACTGACACACATTAAATATACACATATTATATAACAACTCAGAACTGACAGAAGACCAGTGTGTAACAAACACCTTCGAGTCTAACCACTTCAGAGAATATCACATCAGCTACTCTGAAAGCAAAGTGTGAAGCATTCTGAAGTTCTCATGTCACAATAACCTGTTTTTCACAGGAGGAGACATCTTAACCTGCTTCCTGGTAACTGGAGCGTTCTGACCCAGCTACCCGACCGGCTTAGTTATGGAATTCAAACAACAGTATCTTACTCTGCGAGTATTCCTCTCCCATCTGTGGAGGGTATTCTTCGTCCCAGTCCACCACGTCGTCGTCGGTCAGCACCACCACGTGGCACTCCCTCTCGCCGCTCTGAGCGCTGGCCACCATCAGCGGCAGCACCATCTCCTCCAGGTAACACTCAAACTGACGCCGGGCCCCGTCGTTAGACAGCTCGTGCATCAGGGCGCCTGAGGAGAGACAAACAGAGAGAAGCTATTTTAAGTTTGAGAATATTAAGTCATGTGCTGCTACAGAGAATCAGACTATTAGACTTCAAACTGAAAACCTTCCACTTAGTATTAACATGAGTTCAAACTCCTTTCATTATATTCATGTGGAGAGAATATTATTATTAAGATTATTTTCTGACATTTTATTATCTGAACAATTATCAGTTTAAAGGAATCAGATGAATCAATAATTAAAGTAAATGTTAGTCACAGACCTAATAAGAGCTGTGTTAGAAGAATAAACATCTTTCTGTACCTCTAAATGCACGTAAACTATGTTTTGAGATACAATATAACACAAAACTGGAACAATATACAATATATACAATACAATATACAAGAGAACAAAAATCTCAAGTTAAACAAAAGGACTGCAGCACAAAGTAAACGACCATTTTTAAAATACTGATATACTGTTATGAACAACATGAGAAACTTGTGTTAAATGAAGACAGCAGTACAGCTGTTGTGGTGTTTTTAGCAGAGCGACTTCTTGACATTGTTTCTTTCCTGAACAACAAGTTAAATGAACCAACAATCCAAGCTGAACCATTCATTATTGATCCCTGACTTTAAGAACGACAAGAAACATCAATAAAATGGTTGTTTTGTTGTTTACACGCTGATTATCGTGACTCAGAGCAGCTGAGAGCTACAGTCTGCTTGTCTCCATAAAGTTCATGGATATGAGGAGTTTTCTACCTCCACTACAATAAAGAGTTACATAATAACTGTGTTACGGGTATTATCTTGAATGGAAATTCTTAATATATCGAAGCAAAAAACAAAGTTCATGCATGCTGCCAAACTATGGCTCTATTCTGAACAGAGATACATTTAAATTATACTGAAATTAACCACAAAAAACAGGAACTAATGACTAAAACCACAAACCAACACATCCCATTGGTATGAGAATGAGACTTGCTTGCACTGGTTGGTTTTGTGCCTGCATAACAAGCTTTAAATCTCACAGCTAATCATGACCTACTTAGAGCCTCGCACACACACACACACACACACACACACACACACACACACAGTGAGCCTGTGAGTTGAGGCTGCTCCTCCCACACACTCAGAGACACACACACACACATACACAAGAGGCACCAGCATGCACAATAACAAATATCACAAACACACACATGCATATAGGTGACAAAGTGACACAGTGTGATGTCACAGGTGCATCATATATGAATTCAAGCACACAGCATTAACGTAGCTACGTCAGGCTTCCTCAATAAACCAATCAGGTAATTTACTGCACGTTTACAGTGATGATGTATAAAGCTGTGTCTAGACACACACACAGTAAGCAGTGATGTCCACATTCGCTAATAACAATAAAACAAGTGAAGTCTATTTTTGTCCTTCTCTAGTGCAGTAATACAGTAACAATGAAACGATCTGTGCTCACCACTCACCGCACTCGTGTGTCAACAAAAGCAGGAACTACATCGCTCCGCAGCTCGGCACAGTTCAGTAAATCAACGGCTACACAGTGTGTGTACTCACTGAGGTCTCTGCACTTGATGGTGCTGTAGTTGAAGGAGATACAGAGGTAGTCACATGCCTCCCTCAGCTCGGGAATGGAAACGCCGTCAGGGCAGCGGATTATCCCCGACTTGTAGTAATCCTGCCATTTTCAGCAGCGCGCGCACACACACACACACACACACAAATGAATAAACGGGCAGAACGGCGGGCGTTCACACGCGCACACAAACAGGGGAGGAAAAACAAGACGCCATTATTGATGCTGCTTCACTCACACAAGCGGCACAGAGAGAAAGAGAGAGAGAGAGAAAGTGGGAGATGGATGAGGAAGAGGAGGGGGAGAGATGGAGAGTGAGCGGTGATGAAAGTAAAAGCCAGCGACGTCACAGGCAAGAGAGTCTGAGAGGAAGGAGGGGGGAGGGAGGGAGGGGGAGGGGGAGGGAGGAGGTGGAGAGCGATGGGTGATGAAAGCAAAAGCTAACAACATCACTTTCCCTCCCTGCTCCACTTCCTGTCCCCTCACTGTCTCTGTGCAGAAAACATGTCAAATGAGATACTGGGTTTTCTACTCAAACACCGCAGGCTGTGATGGAAACAGAGGAGGAGAGACTGGACTCACAGGACACAACGCTCAGGCTGCACTTCCCTTCCTCTTTAGTCTTTCTACTTCTCTCACTTTCCTGTCTCCCTGGGTTCTCTTTAGTGCCTTCTCATGCTATACTCCATTATGCCAGAACCATAATCAAGCAATTATTAGCCCTTCAGTATATTCTGTCCTCACTTCATATCAATGAATTGTACAGTGCCTTACAAAAAAATGTTGGACATTGCTAATCATGTATCCATCGAAATGTTGAAAATGTTAAAGGCTATACTTCTTTAAGACCCTTTCAGGACAGAGAGGTTGTAAAGATGCTGCTGCTACTTGAACTGAAGAATCCAAACAGCAGCAGGACTTCTATATAAGACTGAGTTGACTGACCCCGTCAACAAATGCAGCAAGAGAATGATGAGCCAGTGAAACCGAGGGAGGAAGGTGGAAGAGGAGACTGGCATCGGAGGAGGAAGAACAGAGAGAGAGACGGATCGTGTGTTATACAAAAGGAGGGATAGAGAGAGAGAGACTGGCAGAGAGAGAATATAATATAACAGATCTGTTTCAGAAGGTTTCTCAACTCGCAGAAGAGAGGGGGAGAAAAGGAGGACACAAAGATGAGAGAAAAGGAGGAGGAGAGGGAAGAAGAAAGAGAAAAACAGAAAAAGTAGAAAGTGTAGGAGAGTGGGAAGAGGGGAAAGCATGGAGAGAATGAGAGAACATGGGGAAGATAGAAAGATAAGGACAAGTGAAAAAAACAAGTCAAGCTTTTCTCACCAGGATGGCTCTGAAGACAGTGGAGCTGATGCCGTCGGCCACCTCGAACTCTCCTTTTTCATTGGGTCGTGTGAAGTTGTTGTCCCGCCCAGAACCAAACATCCTGAAAACAAACAACAGATGAGGGGAAAAAAAACAAAGTGTCTTCAACTTATGATAATAATAAATTGAAAATGGTGAACATGCTGTCTCAATAAAATAATCACAACAGCAGGTGTGACTGCCTATTATAAAAGGTGATGTAGGCATTTTTAAGCATCAAGTCACACATTTGTATGTTTACCACATACAGATATTGGGCTGTTGTTTTGATGTGATAAAACGTTATAAACAAACTCTTGACTTGATCATTGTAGAAAGGATTAACAGCTCCGGACCTCCAGTATGAGCGACCAGCAGCTTTAACAGGAAATCTGTTGGTAGCTTTGGGGCATGAAACGAGGAGGGCGCTGTTCTTCCGGCACAAATACAGTTAAAGCTTTTCCTTTCTGGGCACGGCAGATGGTGGATGGAATGAAAGGTGACGAGCATCCAGAATATTTATGCACTTTAGTAAATCCAAAGAGTAAATCTTTGACTAAATAATACTGCTATATATGTATCTGCTACCCAGATGTCGCAGCACTTACAGTCCATAGCAGCATGCTTTAAAAACTCAAAACACTCCATACCAAGAAAGCTGTGTTAGTTTTCCTCCAGGCTTTTTAAAATCATTTTATACTGCAAACAGTTTTATGAGAACAATCAAGACTCTTGAGATGATGTATTTAATTGTGCCGTTCAGACTGCAGATAGGAAGCCAATAAGATCCCAGAATTGCCATGTTCTTATGAAACTATATGTTAAATTTTGATCATTTCATTACATTACAGATATTTGACTCAATGACATGATGGTGCCTCTCAGGGTTTCTGACTCAGTAACTCAGGGTGCATCTAAGGGGAACTGTAAGGTGCTCCTTCGTGAATCTTGTGTGTCTTTCTCTGTTTTTAGGGGGGGATCAATATGTGGGACTCATAACCCAAAGAAGTCAAAGTGAAACATGGCCGATGTGATTTTAAACTCTGAGCTGAAACAGCTCGTGAAGAGGAACATTACCTGCCCAACATGGTGTTGGGTTGAGCTGTGAAGATGGCGGGATCCACCACAAATCTTGTGTTGTCCACGATGAGCGTCACTCTCTCTCCTACTCGCAGTCCGCTACGATGAGCTTCTTTACTGCTGAGGTCATACACGTAGATCATGTCACAAGGCCCTTGACCCAGGATCTTGGGGTGGTGGTCCCCTCCAAAAGGACCTAGTGACCGAGGTATGTGTCCCCCGATCAGAGCTCCTCCGACGTGGGGATAGGGAAGAGAAACCCTGGGAGGTCGTGGACTGGAGGATCTGGAGGACGAGCCCCCGTCGCCGCGTTCACGGTCTGTGGGGGAGAAGAGGACACATGAACACTTGGGCTTTGTTCCTGCAAATTACATTTCACCATTATCACATTATCAGTCAACTAGAACTCAAGCCCATGTTCACAGCAGTGAAGTGAAGCAAAACTGGACTGATCAATACGTCGTTACTCTTTAATTATCATTCCGTTCTCGGTTCTTTTCTCCTCACCATATTGCCGAGTGGGGGATGTGACATTCCTGATGCAGGGTGTCAGCTGGCTCTCTCCTCTCTCATGGGAGGAGTCACGTGAGCGGTCGCTGGAGCGCCGCCGTTGCTCCCGATGATGTTCTCCTCCTCCTCCTCCTCCTCCGCCTCCTCCTCCTGCTCCTCCTCTCGTCCCACCACTGGCACCACCACTGGCACCGGCCCCGTACAGACTCATGGTGCCGACCTGCTGCTGCTGCTGCTGGTGGTGGTTGCAGTCCAACACTGACAAACCACACTGCCGGTCACTGGTGGAGAGATTAAAGGAAACACAGAGAGTGAAATGAAGTGATGAGGATGATTTTATTTGTGCTGAACTACTGAACTCAGTCAGATAACACAACTTCCTTGATGAATATTGTGGCAGATGTTTTGTTCAAACTTCACCCGATGAAGACCAACCAGATGGTCACCATTTAATCTGACTGAATCTGAGTATTTGTAAGGTAAAGAGATGACCCTGAGGTATGTTACAATGTCATTCATTTATGACTATTTTAACACTGTTGTAAAATAATGACCACAATAGCGACACCTCCATATATTTGTTGTTCCAAATGTGTTCTGTAAACTATAATTCCTTTTCTGTAACTTAGCAAGTCATCTCATTACTTAACAGACTTAGTCAACATGCAAATACAATGAACAAGAAGCCAACTGGAGCTGGGATCTTTTATATCTTGCCATGTCTTCAACATATGTTTTCCATTACCAGTGGGTTTTCTCCTTAGTGTGAGGAGTGATGATATATACCTGCCAACCTGTCAGACATCTTGGCGCCATTCCTATCAAGCTACTGAATTTACACCTAAAAGGACCCCGCACTAGATGTTATTTCACATTTGTCTTTCTGACACATGAACATGGTGCCTCAACTAAAGGTTTCTTACGTTCCTTAAGATGCATGCAACACAAAGAAAATACCGTATATCAATACAGGACTTAATGGAATGGAGAACACAGAAAAAGGCTTGGACTGGCAGCTACTCTGGATTAGGGCTGCAACTAATGATTTTTTTCATTATCGATTAATATGTTGATTTTTTTTCTCAATTAATCAATTAGTTATTTGGCCCGTAAAATATCAGAAAATGGTCAAAAATGTCGATCACTATTTCCTACAGCCCAAGGTGACGCCCAAGGTGACGTCCTGGAATGCTTTGTTTTGTCCCGACAAACAGTCCACAACCCGCAGAGATTCAGTTTACTATCATAGAAGACTAAACTCACATTTGAGAAGCTGGAATCAGAGAATTTGCACATTTTTTCTTAAAAGATGACTCAAAACAATTAATCAGTTATCAAAAATGTTGGAGATTAATCCGATAAATCGTTGCAGCTCTACTCTGGATTGCAAAGATTTCAAGCTTGCTGCTGTTCCGCAGGCGGGAGCATCTTCTCACGCAAAGGGTGAACATTACAATGGAAATAGTCGAGATGAGAAGTCACAGCAAGCTAATGTGAGCCACTTAATTGCTACACACGCCACCGGAGATAGTGGGACCCCCCCTCCCTCCCATCTACTGTGGCCGACATAAAGAAACTACTGCTGGACACACTTTGAAACATTCAGACCAAAACTCAGCCGACTGTGCCAAGATAGAGAAACATGATCAGACAAATAAACAAATGGGAACATCACATAACGATACTCCGTGACATTTCGAATGGTTTGCAGTGGTATCGCTTTGGTAAGACTGAACTCAAAACTGTCATAAAAGCTTCAACTTCAAGTCCAAGTGGGATGACACTACTAATCATACAGAAACCAAAGCACTGATGCATGAATTCATGGAATGATGAGATAGATTACTTGGTGCACAGATTAGATCCTTTCTAAGCACATCCACTCACACACACACTCACACATACACACACAAATTGCTCAGGGGGTAAAGGGTTTGTTTTTTGCGTGCTGAGCTGTGGAACGAGAAGAGAGCCTGTACAAAATCTGCAGTCAACTCATGTGAACTCCTCCTGGAGCTGAGTGCTGCAGAAACAAGACTCACACCAAACCACCACCACCAATCCTCAGCTCGCAGCTACAGACACACAGCGCCTCGACATCCATTAGAGAGTGTATCCATGTGAAACAATCCGAGTGAGCGGAACTCACTTAAGTACAGGACAACAAACAGAAATGACATCAAATGTTTGCTTGCTCCATGGGCTGGTTTTTTCAGAGATTTTTGACTGATAGGTAGGAAGAAGTCAGAGTGAGTGATGCTTCCTGGTTTGGTTCGCTGTGTTTTTCCAAAGACCGACGAGCAGCCCTGAGAGAGCTGTTGTTATTATGCCTGCCCACCATTTCAGAAAGGACTTAAACACATAAACACACACATCGATTCTGTGCATGCATTAATACACATACATGCACGCTATGAGGACGGTTCAAAAAATGATTTGAACTCTAAAAAAACTAGAAAAGTGAGACTTCAATTTTGATGAACATGATCAATTATTGACTAAAATCAGACACTTTCAGTTCTATTACTTCTTTAAATACAATGCATGATTCAGGCTACTATAAATGACATGACAGTAAGTCAAAGTGGCCACAGGCAAGGTTGTAATGTATTAATGCAAAGGTGCAGTATGTAATGCTAGTTGCATTAGACAACAATAAAGTAGAATTAGAAATGTCCAATTTGAAATATGTAAATGAAAGATTATGATATAAAGAGATCTGGACATGAGAGAGGAGATGAAGATGGTAGACTTGTTTGGGTGTGGTTGTATGTGTGTTGTTTATTATTTGTGGGTTTTTAAAAGGTCATCATACTTTGGTGTTTATAGATTGAACAACCACAAAACCAGAACAAATGTCTAACAGTATTTGAACTAGTAATACCAATCTGATCTGATCCTTTACTGGCCAAAACACTGGATTGGATTGTAAAAAATGACACCACTCAGTGACACATTTATGTAAAAAACAAAACAAAACAAAAAAACTATAGCTGCAATTACTGATTTTTTTTGACACTTGAGGACAAAAGAAACAATCTGTTAAATCAACGTTGACATATTATCATCTTTTAAACTGACATGGCAAAATTGTTAGCAAACGGTTACAGATTTACACAACCTGCAGATACATTCTCCGTCCACCAAATGAACGTTAAGTCCGACATTCACTCCACTTTTAACGGTCTTTCATCTCCACCAACACTTGAGAGAAAAATCAGGCTCTTTAGCTGCGAAAATGCTGCACTATGTTCACCAGCTAGTTGATCACTTTATCTGTCTGCTCTGGTTCTGGGCAGGTAGAGGTATAATGAGTTTTTAGAGCTCTTTCACTGAGAACAGCTGCTGCGTCTGAAAACAGGTCTGATGAGTACAGCGATTGAACCAAATCAATAAAGTTGTGGGCTGAAAAGCCAAAAACAAAAATAAGAGTCAGTTGCTAATTCTCTGTGAGTTCATCATTACAATCACCTCTTTTAACATGTAAGTAGTCGTGTGATCCATTGCTTATATAACATATTGATTAAACAGCTTGTTTAAGAGAGAAAAAAAAAACTGGATCATCAGATACTAAAGGTTGTGCTACTGATATAAGAAAGAAGATAATACCAAGCCATTTATAATTCCATTATTATACCATTATATGTTGATAAGTGTATCCATTTCACCTCCACTGCGACAATTTGGCAGGCTATCTGATCAATAGCGTTGAGCTTATAAGGCAGAAACACATCCAGGTCTCAGTAATGAAGAGAGTCTTGCTCTCTTGAGAGGAGCAGTTATGAAATATGATGATGACCAGCTACTGTAGGCGATGGCACCAGAGAGATGGAAAATGGGAGCAAGGAGGGGTGGAGGGACAGGGAGAAAGAGAGAGACTTCCTTTTATTATTTTATAAAAATGGAGTTAGTGATGTGCAAAGAGTCGGAGTACTGCCTTGTACTCTGCACACACTGGATACCCATAAACTACTAACATGTTAAGCACTAGCTCTGATGCAGATTTGACGTGTAGTTTTTATATACTGTCATACTACAAGTAAAATAACTCAAGTGCGTAACCTACTAATCGTTAACTTTGGTCTTTTGTTTCCATGCACCGTGTCCAGTGAAAAGACATTGTGTGTTTTAGCAGAGCTTCAAAGGCTGGTAATGTGAGAAACCTCCCTGGACACTGGCTGACATCTCAACATGCTGGATGGCCGGCTAGCTGCTGGGAGGACTGACTGGCCGGCTGACTAACAGACTGATTGAGTGGCTAATTGGCTCACTGTCTGGTTGGGGTATACCCAGACAGAGCAGACCAATATGTAGCAGGGGCAGTTAACCGATGACAATAAAATTATCAACACAGTGGGAGGACTGCGCATCACCTTGAATTACGCCTGAGCTTCACCCACTCAAGGTCACACATTCATTTTTGTTTGATGGTGCCCCATTGGTATTGTGATGCTTGAGACTATATCTTCTACACATGACATTCACACAAACCTTATATGAACACAAAGGATGTTAAAACACATGTAGAAAGGATATAATGTAAATGTAAAGAAAAACAATCCATATGGTGCGTCTTAACATTTACATTTTAATATCACTCATAGGGTAAAATTTCAGATTAAACTATGAGCATTTCCTTTTTCTGTTTATAACATGTCAACTTCACAGTGTAGCTGCAGAAGCTATAAATGTCCTTGAAGACAGGGGTCACCATAGTAGCTGAGGAAAAAAAGAAATGTGCACACACACAGACTTCTCCTTCAGTGTGTTCAGGTGAACCGACCGACACAGACAAGAAAACGTCCCTCAGCTTATTTTAGACACTACTTATCACTTAAAATGTGGAAGAACAGCATTCAAGGCTATGCACAGAAAGGCATAGAACATCAGTGAGAGCTATTTCATTGTGCACCACATGGTTATTGTCAAAAACAATGATGTCTCCTCTTTCAAACAGCCACAATTATGCGATCTAGAGATGACCGATTGCAATATGTTATGTGTATTTACACTTGTGTCCATCATGGATTGGTGCCTGACACAGCATAAATGCACGTTTTATCTCCAATGAGATTTTAATGCTTGGCAGGAATGAGATAATAAAAACAAAAGTAAGGTTTTCCAGCCAAACAGGCAGACAGCCAGTGGCCTGACCAGCGGTGTAAAGGGAACAAAGGAACTGAGGAGGCAATATTTCACTCAGGGCAGGCAGCTCCTCTCATCTTTCACTCGGCAATGCAAATCTACAGCAGCCAAGATTTCACATGGGTAGGAAGAAAAAGGAGGGGTGGGGTGGGGGGGCTAACATTTCACTTGCCCAATTTCCTGTTACTTGGAACCACCTCTCCTGATATCACGATTTTCCTTTTCTTGTGCTGAATAGGTCAACGGCCTATAACACTTACAGAAGCCCTGGGTGTAGCTTTAATCTGTTAAATACAAGTCAAGTTCACCATCACCCATCTGACATACAATAACTCAAACAAAGATGCAAGGTGTCCTGGCAGTCTATTAAAAGCATGAGGTGCAGAGCCCCAAGGGGTGAGGGTCCCATCTATTATTTAGGGGCTGCTGACACCGACACACTGATGGCAAAGGCAGAGAAGCTGCTCTGTGCAGCAGTCTGGGCTGAAATCCAGCAAAAAGACTCTAAAAAAAGCATTAAAAGGGGAAATACCCCTCTACGATGATCAATTGAATGGTCATCCTTACTATAAAGAAATAATGTGAATCAAAGAAAAAAATGTAAAATGCTCTCTGTGAATAAAATAGTAATTTCGCATGTCATAGAACATAAAATATTACGATTAAATATCATAAGATCACTATTTACTCACTACTGAGTACCAGAGTCCGAATCAGAGTTCCATCACGGATAATACAGTCAGTGATTTTCTTCCTGGGCTATTATAACAAAGCTTTTAATTACTGGAAAACGATACCAAGAACTAAGTACCAACAGCGTGTATGTTTCATACAATGACCAAGCTAAAACCTCGGCTCTTTGAAAAGCGGACGTGCACCTACCGGTCGGTATCAGCGGGCCAAGTGAAGACAAAGCAGCAGGGGATGAGCTGCGGGATGACAGCGGCACAAAAGCCTTGCGCTCCTCCGAACAAAGCGGGCTTGCCGGCAGCTTCAGCATCCTCGCTCATTACTTTCCAACTTCATCAGCATCGTTTCACACACTCAACCCGGACCTCAACTCGCTAGTAAAATCCACCGTCTCTACCCAAAGCTTTAAAGGTGTCTACAAGGCGAGGGGGATGCGCACCAGCTAGTCATTCAGAGTCACCGGAGGGACCTTAAACTGTGAATGGCCGCGTGCTTGACTGAATCAGAGCGATGCTGCCTTCACGTGCTCCTCGTAAGCTCCCACTTCTGAGCACTCCATGTACTACAAGTGCATCGACATAGACCCTTAATAACAACGAAACAGATGAGCTAAAGGATGTATACAGCGTAATTTATTCCAGGACCCGTTTTAAACGTTGAATTTGGCAAAAAGTTATGAAACTACTGCAGTATCCCCCCCTTTCAATTACGTCTCATCCATAATCCACAACGGGTTGTGCCAGGAAATGGTGTTGCATAAAAAATACCAACTCTTCCAAAGATATCTATTGGGCTGTTGTTTTCAAATAGGCCCACACTGATCACTTAATTATAAGATTTCCAATCCCATTTGAAAGCAGCATCAAACAGGCACTTTACTGCTCTGTCTGCATGACTGTCCAGGTCAATTTAACCCGTCTTGTCGAAGAACAAGTGTATAAAAAACTGCAATGAGTGTATTATGGAAATACATGATAAATATATTAGTAGGTGGTATGACTACTAATCAGAGACGAACTAAAAATCTCTTCAGGAATATTCCTCATTTCTCACATGTTCCCCTTATCTCAACATCAAGATTGCAATTGTAAAATGTAAAATGCAATATGCCGTCATTTTATAACACAACTTCATAGTCACAAGATAAACTACTTGAACCAATCATTTCAAAGGCTCTCGTAAACTCAGAACTGTTGTGTCCCACAAGAGGAACTGCAGGCAATGTCACCTTCGTGACACCAGGGGACTCCTTTACACAACAAGATGAGACATAATACATAACTGTGCAAGGCTGAGATATAAGAGCTGCTTAAATAACTAAATAAATATCGCTATCATGCACTAAGATTACATTCTGTAATGACTTAAGAGTACAGTAAGATCAAGACAGACAGACAAACGCAATCATTTCCCTTGTTGACTCAAAGTTTATTTACTACCTCTATGACCATCCAAAGCGTAATGATCCATTTTTGCCACTCTGAACTACATTTCATGATCCAGATGTAATCACCAATGGGTCACCTCCGGCTTTACCATAGCTTTATAGGAGTTATGGTCACCAGGCAGTCAGATAATGCACACAGAGTGGGATTAACCATAGGAGCATCTGTCTGTACTATAACACCAATCTCCTGACTACTCTATCTGTCCACCGGACCACAGAGGCTCAAGTGTTGCTCTATGATATGATGGGTGTCCTATCAAATCCTCCAGGGTGATTCAGTTAAAGTGATCTGAGCTCAACTTCTGAATGCTTTTCATGAATCTTGGTAATAAATTAAAAATAAGTTACATCCATTCATCAAACAACTTCCAAAAATAAAGTCACAGCGTGAACATCAAAAGACCAATTTATGAAAAATGACAACTGAAGACTGTTTACATTAACTTTTCTCAGTGTTTTGTAGAATATAATTATATTTGTATGGGTGTTCCTACAAGTTCTTTTTTTTTTTTTTAAATTTATTTATTTATACATTTTACTTTTATTTTTCCTTATTTTAACAGTGATACAAGAGTATGGACATATTCAAATCATAACATATTATATCAAACAAAGATGGAAACATTATTGACCAAAAAGGTGTAGGCTGAAGCTTTAGCTTATTATACGACCATTTTACCCCCTACGAAAAACAGATAAAATAGTCCCAAAGTACAAAGTTAAACATTAAATTCACCATTATGTTCATACCTCAGTTTTCTATTTGTTTACTGTTATTTTTGAACATTTTACAAGTATACAACACATGTTAAATTCACTGTCACAGTCATTCCAGAAATTGAACCCTTTAACAGTTATCTTTATATTTGTTTCTATCTTTATATTTTCCCTAGCCCTTGTTTTTTTTTAAACATACATATTCCTTTAAGTCCATACTGACTTTTGATTTGAAACATGTTTTGCAGACAGTCAGTAAGGAAGATGAGCGTTACAAAGGGTGGTCAAACTGTGACCACTTGTAGTCATCAGGCTGTTACTGTCTTTAGGTTAAAGTCTAAATCTATACATCTATCACTAGGCTAGTTAGCTACATACGGTGGAAAAGGAAATACATCTAACGCTAAAGAACTTCTCTTATGTTGGTTTCTCATACTAGATAAACTAACGTTACAGCCACATTAGGTGTCATTAGACTACCGTTAGTGTAACGTTAACAATATGAGCTTCCACTACCTTTTAAACCAAACATAACCTATATAATGTTAACGTTATTTCATGCTGGTGAGAGCACTCAAGGAACTGACGTTATGCTGACACATATATCTTCAATTCTCTTCTCTGCTACTGTTGAAAGCATTACTGCCGCTCTAGCTTTTACAACGAGATTGTCTATGAACTTGACAACGATGTAAAAAGTAGGAGGTTGCTCTACATTTTGTTTTATAGAGACTTTAGAGCGACCTAAGAGGATTTGAGACCTTTTGGTTAGCTTGTTAAATTAGCGTAAACCGCTAAACACCTCGCCAGCCGTTAGGCGGCTAACGTTAGCTAGCTAAACAAGAGTTTGAACTTTTTTTACCTCCTCGCGTTACATTCCGATTTGACGTCTTGTTCGGCTGCTGAAACGGTGCGGTGGTACAATCAACCAGGAAGCGTAGAAGGCAAAAACAAGAGTTTCCGTAGAAACATGTAGCTTGTACATGGACTACACTTGGCTATGGTGCCTTTGTTTTGGTAGGGAAAGCGGAGGTCACGTGAAACATATCGCGAGAAAACCTCACGTTCCACGTTCCTCGTTCCGCACACACACCATGGATGTATAATGACACACACACACACACACACACACACACACACACCTGCTTCTGTTTTTCCAACGAGAAGAATAGACCAACATAACCACCAAAAGCAGTTTGATTGTTTGTTTGTTTTTTAATTTATTGATAGTATACATGCCCAGCCTGCTTATAAAAATATAACTGTAGGTTTTACAGGCTACAGGCAAGTTAAACATACATATAAAAATATACTGTTTATTTCTATGTTGTTGAAGTGCATAGCCTATTATTAAGCCTAACTATAGATATCCCTTTTGACGTTTTATAGTCAAACTTCAAGTAAAAATAATTAGCATATACAGTACATATAAATATACATACACATACACAGTATATAGCCTATAACATACTGTATGAAGTCAGACAGAAGAAAATTAGGCCTATTTGAAGTATAGGAATGCCCGTTGAAAAGGGCATTTTCCGATTATAAATAACATTGTTGGTCCAACTCTATCTCCTTCGGTTTGTTGAAGTAAATAACTTTACAAGTGGTTTACAACACCACCTTTTAAATAAAAGTGCTAACATAACAGGGAAACTCAATGTCTCCCTTATCCGTTTCATAAATATCATATACATTTCATAAATAAATGAAATAAATAAAATGAACATATAAATAAAATCAAATGAAAGTACATTCTAATAAAAGACACATTCAGTCATCTTCAAACAAAATTATAAAAATAGAAAGTAGCCTAAAATTCTATGACGCTGGAAATGTTGCCGGACAGCTGCGACTGTCAAACGCAATCCACCAAAATCACGACTGTTTGGAGTTGAGGAGCTTCTCCAGCAGGTTTAGAGCGTACTGGATCTCCTCCGGGGTCAAGTCGCTCAGGTCGGGCAGCTCCTCGGGAAGCAGCCTCCTCCTCGTCCGGCCCGCCTCCCCGCTGGCCCGGGCCGCGGCGGTGTGGATGCCCCGGAGCCTCATCTGCAGCCACTCCCGACGCTCCTGCATCTGCTTGTGCTGCCCCAGGTTGTGCATGAGCTGGACCTCACTCACCGTCCTTTTTCTATACAAGGGACCATGAAATACATTTATTATAGGACTATATAATCTTCATATATATAGGCCTATATGATGTTATATAATTATTCAACATTAAAAAAACAGGATATGGTGATAAGATGGGGAGTTGATTAAAGACAGTGAAGGTGATCTTGTAATTGTTTTGAGATAGGAGGGGGATTTACCTCATCGGGCGCCCTTCGCAGACAGTGGAGAGGTGTAGGCCCAAAATGCAGAGTGAAAAGAACACGATTGTACAATCCTGACTTCGCATGATGACCTTGACGACCTGTTAAAATGGAAAAAAAATGCTTTCCTGTAAATTTACAAAGCTTTCAGAAAAAGGACAATCTAGGAAATAATTCACTGAATTTAAATGTCTGACCATTGAGTTATTGGGTAATTTATGACCACAGTCAATTCAGATTTAAGTGTGTGTTCTTTTCCCCCCCTATATTATCTTTATTCAATACACAAATAATATCAGCCAAAAATATTTAATTATAAGAAATTAAAGGAATTAACTTGAGTTTAGGTGTGTTTAGCCTCCTCTACATCCCTGACTATAAGGTAGAATGAGATACAATGAGAACATACCTCTGGTGGTGTCTTATCCACAGTCTGATAAAAGTAAAAGTTTTGTAGCAGTATAATAAAGTTAAGTCTGGTTTGGTGGACTGCTCCTATCAGTTATGATAAGCACCGGACTCCCAAGTTCCTTTTATAGCCCTTGGGCCCAGCCATTGATGAGCTGCCTTCATTATTGCTGTTGATGTCACACCTCCAGCCACTGGTGGGGGCAGGACAGGAATGACAACACCTCCTCTGAGCTTCAGGCTTTCACCATCCTCATACCAGGCCAAACTAATGGCTTTGCATGCTGAACCCAAATACCCTAACACCCACCCCACAGGCAAACACACACACACACACACACACACACACACACACACACACATGCACCAAACCTTTGTGAGAACGCCAGCATTTCACTGACAAAATCTTTCCGTTCTTTAATATTTCTGTCTAGTCTATCAGTGTCTAGTGACATTTTGTTCCACCTATGCTACAATGTTTCAACAGATCAGCACTTAGGTAACCCAATAAATGAGCAACTCTATTTCTTAAGCCCAAAACTTCACTTTCCCAAGGACTGTCTTTTTTTTTTTTTCTTCAGAACTTCCCCTCCACATTTTCAATTTTGCATGCTTCTCTTTTATTTTTTTCCTCAATCTCCGTGGACTGGCCAGATCTATTAGTCCACATCTGATGTGACCTTTTTTTTTATCTGACTCCCAGCCTGCCTCACAACAATAGCGCCAACATTTGGATGGATTTATGACTCTCATTGACCATTAGCAAGTCTCCCTGGTTACATAGGCACTTTACTCAAGAATTAACGTTGTTTTAATGAGTTTGCCTCCCAAAAAAGATCTTTTACACTGTCCTGACGTCAGAGAAAACATCCTGAATCAAAGAGTAAGCGGGAGTTCAGGAGGTGAGTCAGTGGGTGATGCCGTTGCCGTCACTGTCTTCATCATGAGTGGTGTGTGTGTGTGCATGCTGTGCGTGTCTGAACATCTGGAGAATATATTTTTTATTCAAGTGCAGTGCTTGTTGCAATGAGCAAACATAAAGGGTCATTTTACATAAGCGCATACAGTATGTTGTTCCAATACCAGTTTCAGTAATGACTCCTATACTGCCCGAAATGCTGGATCAGGTACGGGCGAGTACGCGAATCTATGCACCGATCCGATGCCACGTAATTTGTTAATACACTTTAAAGTAGTTTCATACTCGGATAAAACGTAAATTTCCCCAGAAATAAATTATTCTTAGCTGCTCAAAAACAGCAACCTACACAGCAAACTGCAGCCACTGGAAACGACTGTTTTATAGTGACAAAGAACAAGTACAAGACTATAGAGAAAACTTGCTTGCTGTCGACTTTTCTAATGGTATTTTCAATGCGTAGAGCATTAAATTGCACTCCAGTTGCATTTGGATGGTGATGTGTCAGGAGTAAATAAAACCCACGATATATGCGGTGCTACATACTACAAGTAGGATGTGGAAAAATTTGTTTTTGTGATTTGTGATTTCAGTGAAGTCACAATTAATAATTTTAGTGAAAAATCCAGCATATTAATTACATTCAATACAATAAGACACATTTAAAACTTTTAACTGGTGAAAGTGGTTTCTGCTACTTTTCAAACTTTTAGGAAATGATCTCTGACTCCTTTGGGAATGTGATTCTCTTGTATTATGCATTTTCTTTAAAAGTGTATGAATGATCTTTTAGGTCTCTGGGTCTATTTTGTAATCTTCAAAGAGGTCATGTGTGGCATACAACACTGTGTGTCTCTCAGTGTGGACAGAAACATGTAAATGCCATTCAATCACATATTAAATGGTTAACTAACCACATGTTGATAAAAGCCTCCTACAGGCAATTGTGGTCATGATCTCCACTATTTACTATTTATTAACTCCCCCCTCCCTTGTTTTCAGCCACAGGTGTCTCAAGGGTGATGGATCCATGACACCAAACAGCTCACGCTGGAGAGAAGCCCCCTACTACTTATTATGGTCGCACACACCACACATTAGGTAACCACGAGGGTATGAGTTTTCTAAATGTGGCAAGAGCTGGGAATGGCTATGTCATGACATAGAGGCTCTGTTAACACCAGACCCCTTAATCTGTATTATAACCAATTTGAAGTTTATAGATGTTGAAAATGAGCTGCAGTTGTTGAATGATGTATCTCATAATGAAGACCACCAGGGAGGTACACGTGTTATTTTACCTAAGAATATTGGTTAACCTAAGGACTTTAAAGCTCAAGCACGACCTTTTCTGTAGTGTGTATCTCTGACAGGTCCAAACATATTGATCATTACCCTCGTGGGCTTAGTGTTAAGACCTGCTATGCAGCTCAATGATTTATAAGTAACTTTTAGTTTCATCTAGGCAGAGAGGATGACAGAAGCTCCTCTAACATTTTAGTAGGGCATGTAAATATGGATATATTTTTAAAAAAAGAAGAGTTGGTGCTTTGGGTTTACTTGTGAAATCTTATATTTTAGCATTTTGCAGCTGTGAATGAGCCATCAAAGTTTTAGCATGATATGAAAGCATCAAAGTAATCAAAAACCAGTATTGATTATCTTTTGATGTCACATTGCACCTGTTAATACATAAACACACGGCTCAAGTGGTCAGTGATTAAAGTTGTTTACATACCAGCTTTACAAGATTTATGGTTATCGGTGGGGCCTTTAAGAGACACTTGCTTTCCCGTGATACTATTACGGACTACGGTGGCCACGGCCTGTTTAGATGACACCCGCTGAACATATCGACCTTTGACCTTAGGTTAGGATCCTAAACCTTGTCATCCTCATTACCTCATGCTGCCTCAATGTGTAGCATGTTACCTATGGCATGCAAAGGCAACAAGGTGCGTGGGAATACAACAAGGCAGATTTCAAGTCAAAGTCAGTAAGCCCACAACAACACAAAAAGGTGGCCCCATTATCAGAAAGGCAATATACAAGACTCTATCATTTTATAAAGATTAATCTTTATGCTTAGAGCCACTGTGCTCAGTGGAGCAGTAAACAAAGGAATTTCTGACCTGCTGGGCATCATCATTAACTTGACATTCACAGCTATTGCAAGTCAGGTGCATCAGTAAGCCAAGCTGGTCCCCAAAACTTAAGAATAGTTACAGTGGAGAAAATAAGGAGAAGGGGACTGCTATTTCAGGTTAGGCTTTGACTTTTATAGAGGGTGACGGCATGTCCTGAGACGGGTGACAGAGAAGATGAATAACATCGCACAGATGCTGCTCATCTCATGTCACTCGAAAGAGAGTATGGAGAAACAAGAGTGCTGTTCATAACAGATGTAGGTTGTGATTCAGGATTTTCTTTCAGGATATGATGAAACATTTTAGAGAAAAATCATGGATATTTAAATATACCCATATTATCACCTTATTAAAGTTGTCGTGGTAAGCATGTTACCAAACATTGCCTATTTACACATCTATCAAACACAAGTAGCACTATTAGTATCATTTGCAGCCAGGTTTCTGTCAACCTGATGCCTTTAAGTCCAGTATTCCCTCTTCTTTTAGCTCTGTTTTGGTCTCCGATAACTCCTGAGAAACTTAACTGGCTGTTTAGCTGCTAAATGCTCTAGTGGCAGGTAGTGCACAGTGGGTTACCAGAACTTTTTTGCTGACAGACCTGGCTGTTGTGACTGGAAACAAGGTTGATGGGGATTGCAGAACAGAAAACCAAAACAACGAGCTAAAAGAGGCTAAAAACTCTGCGGAGCTGAGGGTAACGGCAGAGTCAGGTGATAATTATCTGTGGGTTTGTTCGTACAAGTAACACTTTTCACAGTACATTTACTCATCTGCTCTATTGTTAGTATAAAAATAATGGTCACTGCAGGTTTAAGTATGGTGGGGAAAATAAATCTTGAAACACATCTGCAGACCTGTATTCCTAAATTGCATCCACATCCAAAATGCATTTGAAAAGTATATATAAATATAAGTATATATAAAAGTATATATAAATATATATACTTTTCTGTCTGTGTAAGTATATGATTTAGAGAGCAGGTAATAACTGAGAATAGCTTATAGATGAGCAAGTACATACTTAACATAATTGCAGTTACATAAATGTAATTTTTCTCACAGCATATTTAAGAATACTTAAATATGACAATGAGTAGGAATCCCTTACAACCCATTGTGACTGGCAGGATTTACGATGCAGGGTGAAGGGTCAACTTTAAGAGTGAGTGAGCTCATGGGCATTACAGGAAGTTCATCACTCCAGCCTGACCCTCTTTTCACGGAAATACAGACAGGTTTGTGCTGCCTCCTAAGGCAATGCACCATCATTTAACTGCCAGACCATAACCACTGCCTGAATTCCTCTCACTCAGCTGGACTGACTGCTTTGATCAGGCATTTGCACAATCCACCAATTCAACTGATTTCACTAAAGTGGATCATCAAATGCAGAGAGACACATGATTTATATAGCAATTTGAACTAGTCTGACTGTTGAAACGTAGGTTAATACAAGCCATCAAACTCTCCTCTTGGCTTCACACAGCTTGCTTTCAAGCAATAACTCTGCCATAAGCCTAAAATGCATAAACCATCTGCCTCAGGAATTTTATTAAATTTGCAGAGACATGCTGTCTGAATGATAAAATGACCAAAACTGTTTTTTTGTGTCCTCTACATTTTAGTATTGTTATCAGTTTGTCTGAACTTTCATCAAATACAATCCTTATCAGAGTTCTCTTAGGAAATAAATCTCATGCAAATTGCATTCCTATTGTTGAGTTAATGTCAGCAGTGACTAATAGACCTTATGAAACCTGTATGAACCCTGTCCCCAAACTCTCAAGATCAATGTAAAATTTGAACACAAGTTGAATGAGATTAATCCACCATTTATAGGCACAGAAAAGAAGGCATTACATTCTTGCCAAGAAATGTTGAAACCTACTTTTTGTTTAGTAATTTTATTTATGTGCTGACAGAAATGTGTATAGAATATAGTTTGGATCTATTGATTTTAGCCACATTAATGGTGTGGCTATAGGGATGGCAGTGTTGGCCTATTGGCTGGTTTGTCCACCACTTTGGTCAAGACTCAGGATTACAAACTATTGGATTGATGAAATTTGGTACAGACATTTATGTTCCCTAGGTAATGTGTCTGATTGACTTTGGTGATCCTGTGGCTCCACCATAAGATTGACATTTTGGTTTTGAGAGAAATGTTTGAAGTCATATTTGGCACAGACATGAACATTTCCACAGGAGGAATTATGATACACATGTTGATGCCCCTTATCATGCTAAAATTTGCTAAACTAAGATGTTGAACATGGCAGACATTTTACATGCTAAACATCAGCATATTAGCGTTATCATTGTGAGCATGTCAGCATGATGATGTTTGCACCGCTGTGCCTAAAAGTGCAGTCTCACAGAGTTGCTAGCATGACTTTGGCTATTTGATCATCACTTGTTGTATTTCATCAGTTTTATTTGACACTTTTATATTAATATAAGAAAGCGACTATGAAAAGTCTGACACAATTTTCCTTGTGCAAATGAAAAGTTGACTTCATAAGAAAACACACTACCTCTCCCTTCCCCCTCTATCTCTCTCTGAGCTTTCACGGTTTTGCTACCTTGCTGTCTGTACATGATCACCATGGCAACGGAGAACTCCCCACATATGGAAATGAAATGCCCCCAACAGGAGTAATCTAGGAGCACAATGGGAACATTGAGACAAGGGTTTATAGAGATCTTATTACTGCTCCAAACATGTTAATGGTTTTGGGAGATAATACAATATCCCCCTAATAGTCCTCACTTGGGAAGCTTTGAGATAATAATGAGACATTATTTCCCAAAACACAGTGCAGGCTTGACAGTGAGTTGAAGGAGTAGAAATCTCAGCCCCTGGCAAAGAAGTTCCTGACTCATGTGTGTTAATCACCCTATCCACCCCCACTATGGTCATTTAGTGCTGCGGGCCATCAAAGTCTTACTCATAACCTCCTTAAACTCCCAGTGATACCAAAAATAGCCAACAATTTTGAGCCTCCACATAACAAAAAATGTCCTTCTACAGTGTGGGCAAGGTTTTAGAATGTGACTATATTTGCTTTTTTGTTTGTTGCTGTGGTTTCCCTTTTCTATTTCTATATAAATCCAAGGTTCAGGGTGTTTAAACTTAAATATAATAAAGTTTTTGTCCTTAAAGTTTCATCTGTTTTACATCTTACTGAACATTCAGTCTTAAATCTGTATTAATTGACCAGCTAGGCACTCACTAGCTGGGCTAGGGTTTAAAGAACTGACCATGAACCGCAATGTCCCTAGCTCATGTCAGGAACATGTTGTTATTGTTCCCCATCTCTCTCCATCCCATTGTCTCTTGTCAACTCTCTATGTAATAAGGGTATAAAATGCCCTCCCACCCCAAAATAAAAATACATAAAATAAAAACACTGACTGGTGCAGCTTTAAGGATTTCATGACAAGCAACATTTTTTGCTGATGTCAACGCTGCAATTGCACTGCTTTTATTAAAAATATCATTTCGCAATTAGTTTTTTGTGGGACAGATATCAACTTCTTCGTGTTTAACCACTCATAGGCAAAGATCTGATCTGAAAATCTCGTCTCAAATGTTGTGATTACATTTAAATGTCAATTCAGCACTGACAGAGCAATGACGGGGTAAGATACAACCACCGCTCATGCTGCTAAATGACATCAGGAATGTATGTCACTTTCATTTCATTCAATTTATCATAGCAAGACTAGGCTAAGTCGAAATAATTGCTAATGGAACCGAGAAGCTGCAACACACAACAATCCATTAGTGTTAAAAAGGAGAAAAGGGGTTTATCCTCTCTGGCAGCATGCTCAGCAAATTTCATTCATTTTTAATCCTCTTTTTCAGTAGTCACCAAGATATCCTGCTGTGAAATAAAAAGAGTTGCACTGCATTTTATATAATATAAATACAAAAAACTAGACAGTCTACTACTCAGGTAGACAAACACTGCTGATCAGGGTAATTGAACCATTATTTAGGCTTGCCTGTGTTTAGTCACATCTAATAAAGAGCTGAGTCACAAAACGAGTCACTGTCTACCAGTTTCTGGGCAGGGCAGTGTATTCCATAGTCTGGCAGAGACCTCTGCTTAACCTGACCCCTGACCTCACAATTCAAAGACCTCAAATTTAAGACTAGAAACCCAAGACAGGCATTACTACAACTGCTCTAATACTTTAAGTGTTAAAGCCCTCCAGACATGTTTTAGGACACCTAGAAATACTCTGCTCGGAATAACATAAATTAAAATAATTTTTTGTCTGATGTTGTTTTTCCACAATAAAGTTCAGTTAACTAGTTAAAAGTTCTTAAAATTAAATCTAAAAATCCAGAATCTATGAATATACTAATATTTCACAGTAAAGTCCATTCTCAGTGAACTGGAGGTTTGAAGTTTCTACATCACACTTGTATAAGTTTCATATTGGATCAGGATTGGCTTGAAACTAGTTGTGATGTCACAAATCATGCTCATAGGTAGATGCCTTAAACTCAGATTTTCAGTGAGCAGAGAAACTCCGTCATGCAGACGAATGTGAAAACAGCCTTCTAGCATCAAACTCTGCACATACTGTACATCATTCTGCACATTGAAGGCCAAACATCCAAGTGAAGTAATAATAGGAAAAACACATTTTTGAGGGGAGGGCATCTTTAAGGGGTAATGTTTGCTTCCCAGAATGAGCCATATAACCCTCATTCATGATTAAATCCTCAGAGATTTCACCGTTGGATATTTTTAGGCAGGAGTAATACAGCACCTTGGATGAATGATTTGTCAAAAGAAGGAGGAAGCAGATGAGGATGGTCCCCATCTGCAAGTCATATAATGTTATTTATCACCTCGATCATATGTGTGGACTGACTGACACTGACTTAATGTGTCTAATACATCCTGTTCTCAGCAACAGCGAGCCTGAATCAGTCTGAGTGCTGACAAAGATCCACACATGTAGAAGTCTTTCCCACATAATCACCTGATTAGACCTCTGACCTGAATAAAAAAATGTACAATAAAAATCTGATTCTGACTTATATTTGGTTAAATGATTGATAAAAAACTGACTAAAATTTGCTTTCCAGGAACAGATGATGTCCCCAAGCTGGATGGATAAATGGGGTTATTTAAGGTACAGTAAGTACTCTGGGTTGGGAACAGAAAACATCCCTCACAGAGTTTCATTGTGTAAATATATCAACGAAACCGGTGCTCCATGGAATCCAGCTTCCTATTAGCCGTTCCCTACAGTTCACTGCACACCTTAATAACCCATCTGATAAAAAGCATCACTCCTCAAACTAACAGCGGTAAAGGACGTTCTTGTGAGGAAGCAGGTGGTACAGATGCAGCACGGGACCATTTTTTGTCAAACTAATGGGATGGCGGGACAGAAATGGGTCACAGCATTGCTTAGGAGAAATTGCCAGTCAGGCTCTGTAATGGAAATGCTGTAATCTTGCTGGTCTGTGGTATGAGGTACATTTATAGCTATCTGTGGCCTACATAATAACCCTAAAAATATCAGGTTTGTGTGAAACAAAAAGATTTTGAAAATGCTGCTATTCTGGCAAAATGTTTGGAAAAACACTGGAGTATAGTTGTTATAATTTCAAGAACAATATTACTGTTCTACATTCCTAAAGTTACTGGAAGAACTTACTGTATGTGCTTATTTAGAAGGGGATACCTTCTGAACAAAAATTTTAGGAAAATTAAGTAACACTGAGCTTGGTTCGTTCTTGATCTGGAAAAAAGCAGTTTTTCATAATTATCATCCCAAGGTCCACTGATTTGGTGTTTTCCTGAAGCCTTCAGCCAAATTGCATGACCTTCATCAGCATTTTTTCAGTGGTAATGGAGATTGTCTAGTTATCATCACACGGCCAAAGTATTTAGTATTTATTTAGAATTATTTTAAAATAAGTCCCTGCCTGCCAGCCTGTATCAAATATTTTTGTAGAGGCGGAAAATCCTCAAATTTTAATAGTTTGCGCTGTTGGAGGGTTTCACGGCCAACTCTGGGTCACCCTTAGGCCCTTTTTGGTCATGGAGATTAGAGGTTTAAACTAAGAAACAGAGAGAGAGAGAATGAGTCATGGATGGTGAAAACAGGAGAGATGTTCATGAAGAGGATGGGTGTGGATGGGGTTTGTGAAAGAAATTATTTGCATAGGGAGGCACAAGACTGACTGAACAAAAGATATGGAAGGATGGAGGAAGGACTGAAGTATCAAATGTCTTTATTATTGTATTTTTACTTCTAAAGTCTTATTACTTACCACTTTCTGGTGAATACCAGCAAATATCATTTAATTTTAGTACATTTAGTTGCGTATGGGTTACTATTCATCTTCAAATGTAAGTCAATTTTACTGACTGCAACCTCAATAATGCTATTAGGCCTAATGTTTGCCCACACTCATGATCCCATTCAAAGTTCTGACGGTAGCTGATGGTAAAGTGCGACATCTAGTGGTCAACTTTTGAACAGTTGTTAAAATATGAATTCATCGAAAATTAAATTAAAAACCTTTCAGCCAAAACACATGAAACAAATATTTTATCCAAGGAAATGAACCTGACGACAGTAACACTGCAACCTGGAGAAAGTTCGATGTTGCTTTCACATGCTGACAAAATGTTATAATTGCAATGACCCATCAAAATTTTACTGAGGTGACATTTATGAGATGAAGAGCGTGAAAGCTATCAACTAACAAATCGGTATGGGTTATGTCTCTTGAGTCATTCATGTAAACAATTGTTTGAATTGGTAAAACCTTGCATGTACAGCTTTTAATTTACAAAGATGATGAGTTTAGTGTGTTGTTTTCTAGAAGTAAAAATGTTCATCTTCCTTTTGCCACAGTAATTGTACAAGCTAGTTGTGTCTTAAATAAAAAGATTTGACACTGTTATTTATCTTACATATATATATATTTCAATGATTTCTCTTCTGTATAAAAACTTTATGGCAAAATAGACCAGGAATGGGGTTGTTTCTTTTCATTGACTCCAACTTTGTGACGTACTCTCTCTAGTTGTCAGAAGTCGGACCTTTCGAGAAGCAGTGAATACAACATTAACTCGAGGCGGCACATGCGGTCCCTTTGAAGTTGACTTTGCCGGCTGGACTTGAACCAACTTTTTGAGGTAATTATTCAGTTATTGCATAAAAGGTTTTGTATAATGATGTATCATGTTAGAGCCTGTAAATAGGTCAAAATAACTTGTTCAGTATAACGTAGTCACCTTTACGAACCGCGAAAAACGACAGAAAGTTACGCTAAACCTGTCAGGTCTTCAGAGGTTTTGCTAAAGCTAACTGTAAAAAGTTACAAAATGTTACAAAAATGTAATAATTGTAAATAAATGCAACTAATATCTGCAACTAATATCACATCTTCAACTTGACACAGTTACATTGTTGCACTCCATTTGTATTTAACAACCTAAATCGAAATGTTGCCACTTTTCTGTTAGCAAAAAAGTTTTTTTCGCCATTTTTTGTTGCTTACCACTGTCAAGTTGTTAATCACTTCATGACAAGAAAGTGTAATTAAAAAAAATTACGAGTATCATACATGAACTTTGACTAAGTAAACTATATAACACATTTTACGAGGCTATGCTGCTGTTGCATGCAGGGATTGTACTTCATCTTTGAAACCCGCCTACACATTTTGGATTAAAACTGTAATTCATACAAAATGTGTTATCATAGATATCAGTGCTATTTTAAAGTCAGTGGAGCTGTTAAGGGTATTTTGCACATGCCCTCTGACTTGCCATCCTATTAACATATTCAGAACAGTCTTTACTTCACAGAGCTTATCTTTACAGAGGCAGTGCACATTCATCATGTCTGCCTTGATGTTAAACCATGAAAATGATCAACAAAATAGTTCTATTTAAAACCTCATTACAGAGCACACCAACACAAACTCTCAACAAGTCTCAAGCAGTTATGAATCAAAGACTTGCTCAAACACACACACAGTCACAACTGAAATGTCTGCAAATACAGATAACAGACAAAGCAAAATGATGTTTCAAGCAAGCAAATACATAGAAGCAGATACTAAGGGCAAATATTAAAGCATCTATATAAACAGACGGGTGACAAATTAAAAGTAAGATCTGACTAAAGGAGAGGGGAAACATATTGAATGCAGGAACTTCCAAACAGGACACGAGGGGCCACTGAATGGTTCGATGAGTATGAAAATGATGTGAATCGTATGATCTAGCTTTCACAGTCACCAGGTCTTAACCCAGTTGAACACCTGTGGGAGATTTTGGGGCAATTTGTTAGACAGCGCTCTGCACCACCATCATCAAAACACCAAATTCAAAAAAAATGATCCATCAAAAAAAATCCAATTACAGGTGATGCAACTATAAAGAAGACAAATCAAACGGGCATTACTTATAGATCAGACAAAGTAACATCCAAGTAGACAGCGAGTAGAGCCACTAGATAAAAGTGACAGGAAAATACCGCAGGAGAAAGCAGTAGTATTTGTGGTGGCATACATGATTGCTATCATCAGTTTTTATTTGTGTCTAAAGTTACAATAAGTTGGCCAGTTGTATTGTAAGTTATAACTAATGGCACATTACCATTTTGTTTTGGCTCAGAGCTTGTTGGTCTGCTATGTAGTAAGTTTACTGCAGTTCAATGTTTTGGGAAATAATGCTTATTCGCTTTCTTCTCATCACTGTGAGGTTTCCAGGCAACCAGCAGAGACACCAGGAAATTACTGAACCCGGCCAAGAAATAGTCTGGCACAATAATCCCCACTGTAAAACCACAGATTGACTTTTTCACTCTTTGGTGAAACAAACAAGATATAGCATGTTGATGAATGAGTTTTAGACTCGCTGGTAGGCGACAGAGCCAGGCTAGCTGTTTCTCCCTGTTTCCAGTACTGTATGTAGCGCTTAAAAAACTATACACCCTCCTCTCTCTGTTGCACAGACTCATGAGTGACTGTGAGGAGGCCCACTTCTTTTGGGAGTCTTGGACTTCACCTGTGAAAAGAAAAAGAAAAAAGGAATCAAAGAAGAATAATAAAGGCCAAAAATGCAAAAACAACATAACCATGAAGACAACTGAGAGCGTCCAGAAGAAGAAGAAGAAAAAGAAAAACCCCAAATTCAAAGAAGCAATGGAGAGAAGAAAGGACAAGAAGAAAGAGAAGAAAAAGAAAAAGAAATTGTCTCTGGATTTAGATGACAGCTTTGTATCTATATGTGGCAGCAGTGCTACTGTACCTACTGCACAAGCAAAATCTGAAGCATCGAATCTGAGAAGCAGCACTGAGAAGCTAAACCCTGATCAGCTGACTCAAGACTCCAAGAAGAAAACCAAAAGAAAAAAGAAAGTGATGTTCGATTTATCACCCGGCTACATTCAAGCCAAACGTCCTAAATTCGTCTCTTCATCTCCGCAGTCACCCAGTGAGAGCATCCTCTCGGGGAACGAGGCTGTGAGAGATGGTGAGAGGTGTTCGCAGGTGACAGACTCAGGACAGAACCAGGATCAGCCACATGATAATGACTCTCAATGCAGCGGTGACAATATGAACAGCCAGGACCTGTTTATCACCCAGAAGACGTTCAGAGGATCCCCCTCCTACGCTTCTAGTGGTGAAGCCAGCGACAAAGCTGTTATTACAACTCCACAAATGTTCACACAGAGAGACATGGAGCTATCAGAGGGGCCACACAAAGCAAATAGAAATCCCAAAAAGGAAAAATGGCCTTTTCAGACATGGAGAGAGTTAAACCTCACTGAGGAGAAAGACGTGTCATGTCCTTCTCATGCAAGGCCCAATGTGGTGAATCCTTACCTGGACAAGCCGATCGTGGTGAACACATCCCTTGATGTTGCAAAATCTAAGAAACATTCCTGTACTTTAAACCAACAGGCCTTTTCATGCCTTCCCTACACACATGAACCATCCTTGCTTCCCCTAATATCCACAGCAAGCGCTTCCACCCAGACAGAAAACCTCTTCACCACTGAACTCTCCTCCTACCTCAACTTCTGTCAGAAAAGTAAATCCACTGTAAGTTCTAAGGACTTGAAACCTTTGGACCTGAGCCTGCCGCAGAGGGTGAGAAAAGACCTCTGCAGCTGTTTGTCAGTGAAGATGTCAGTGACTGAGCTCAAAGATGATGAAGAGAAGTGCGGTGACAAGAAACCGTCATGCTTACTGAAAGACCATGGTGCGTGGCTGTCCTGTTCTTCAGAGGTGAGGAAAGAGCCTTGTGGTCCACAGCTTAGGTCTGCCAGGGCCAAGAGTAAAGCTGAACCCACCCCAAGCCCCCAGTCAGAGTCAGAGCTCAAGTCTGCTGACACGACAACCTCCAGCGAGGACAACGAGCCCCCCTGCCGAAGCAGCAAGGTGGACCTGACCCAGGTGACACCAAACAAGATCTGTTTTTTTTTTCCTGGAGATTTAGAGGTTTAAGCAACCAGAGAGGACTTTGAATTGTACAGTTAAAAACATACACATGGTTAGCTGATATTAATATATTTGAGACTCACTGTATTTTACTACATTTATACCAACAAATAGATAAATGATTCAGTTTTTCTCCTCCAGAATTTTTGACCCCTTTGAGTTTATAGAGGAGAAACACCTACATTTGGTTTATTGTGTTTTTTTTCTCTCAAATGTTTTTTATACATCTCAACTGAATTCTTTGTGGAAATTTGTCTTAATAATGCGAGTATATGCTTGTTTCCATGAAGGTAATTAAAGGACAGATTCACAGCATTTCATTTCTGTCTTAAAACAATATTCAGTAGCCCAAATGAACATTGAAACATGTTTTTCTTGGTGTAATCATTCCTCCTGTTCATACTGACCATTAGAAGATCCCTTCATAATGCACTTACAATGTAAGTGATGGGGGACAAAATCCACAGTCCTCCTTCTGTGCAAAAATGTATTTAAAATTTTATCTGAAGCTAATATGAAGCTTCAGTCGTCCAAATAACTCAAATCAAGTAGATATTTTTCATCATTACAGTCTTTTTAGTGCCAAAGTTCCTCTTTTTGTTACTATACTTCCACCGCAGTTCATCAGGGAAACACTGTCTGAGGAAACACAAAGAGGGAGTTTGATGCTAAAAAGACTGCTCAGACTGCTGAAGCTTCATATAAGCTTCACATCAACTTTTAAATGCATTTTTGCACTAAATGACTGTGTGGACACACTGTGGATTTTGGCCTCCATCAATTACATTGAAAGCACATTTGAAGGGAATCTTTTAATGTCCAATATGAACAGGAGGAATGATTACAGCGAGGAAAAACCTCTTTCACTGTTCATATGGTCACCTGACTGTTGTTTTAAGACAGACTTGAAAAATTGTGAACCTTTCCTTTGAAGTGCATGTCACTGTTCAATAAGAAAACGACTTTTTGTTTGTCTTCAGGTCAGAGCAGTCCAGATGAGACTCAACGAGTCCTTCTTTTTCAAGACAAAGGGAGAAGGACAGTCGCCCAGACCAGAGTCCCCACTGATGAAACTGGCTCAGGGCAGAAACATGAAAAGCAGGAAGGGACACTGTGGTTATATGAAGATTTGTGGACAGTAACCTGTAGTTATCATTAGGCTGCCACTTTCTTCTTGACAACATTTAATATCTGGAAGATGAGTTCAGTGTTTTAGTAGCTTGGACTGAAGAATACCAGGTGTCAGATTAGCAGGTTAATGTAATTCAACCCTTAATGCGGTGAAGTGCCTTTGAGCAGACGGGTGTGATGTCACTGTCAGGACATTCAGTCCCTGTATGATATACAGTGGACAGCTGCAGCACTTATGATGGACGTCGTCTTTCACAGTCAACACAAATTCTATCCCGAAATGAACTTTGTGGAAATAAAAAACACATTCCTTATTGTATAAGTGACAACTTTCTGTATTAGTCAATTGTTTTAATTTTCAAGATTTTAACTTTTCTAGAATATTGTTGGTTTAAGGTTCATCATACACACAGTTCTGTGTGATTCACTCATTTATATATAAGTTTCAGTGGCAGATCTTTTTTGAGTGTTATCAAAAACTGTAGACATCAAATTGTAGTTCATAGCTGTATGAAAATCAATTAAAGTTGATTATAAAGGAAGAGTGGTCCACTTATTGCAGTTAGGAAGATACACTTTTTTGCAAATTATCGAGTAAAGTTACATTTTTGAGTTGTTCACCTATATTTCATTTCCATGTGTAATATCCCATGTGACATAAACAGTAAACATTCCACTAGAAGAAGCTCACTGTACCAACAAGTGTTGATTTATTTTACTTTGACATTTATATATCTTGCCACCAAGTTGCACAGTAGCTTCTAATACACTGTAATTGTCTTTAAAGCACATTGAGTACAACTGAAATGGAAAATGTTTATTCATAGCTCACACTTACTATACAGATTAGCCCTCCTAAAGCTGAAAAACTAACAACCAGTAAAACATACATTATATTAAAGTCCACCCATGATTAATTAATTAATAAAGTTGGCTTATTTTTAGATAGAGTCCTGCCTGGCTTAGCAATGTCCTGCGTTTCTGTTAGTCTTTTGATCATTCCCAGAGACAAACCACCACGTTTATGAAGAGTAAGATGGGTTCATTAAACTGGTATCTCGATAAAAACATGTCTTACAGCTGCATTTCATTCTGGTGCGTTGATGCCAGTGTCAGTGGAGAAATTGGTAAAATTACGCTGCTATTAAATTAAATCGTGTCTGTTTGGCCTGTTATACACCAAGTAACAGAATGACCCCAGATATGCAAGGTACAGTGTGTCAGTGGTAGACGCTTTAATGGTATCAAAGTGTTTCCATTTTTGCTTGAACAGTAGAGTCAAGATGACCTAGTTGTGCCTGAAGAGCTTGATCCCCATCCAGCTCCAGAGGTGGAAGAAGACGTAGACGGGGATGGTGACTGGCAGCAGCAGGCTGTAGAAACACAGACTGTTGCTGCTGGTGCAACCTTGAGGGAAGTTATCATCCACCGCAGCAGAGTAGAACAAACCAAAGAGAGACACTATTGGGACCAGTCCCACCATCACTGACAGGGAGAACATACCTGCAGATGGGTTCTAATAAAGCATACTATATTAAATAAATATCAGAGAGTTGATATGTCACATGTATCTTTAGCCTAGAATGCAGTGCAACTTTCTCCGCTGCAGCAACACAACATGAACATCAGTGCTGAGCAGGTCAGTCCAACAGCATTTTAAACACCGCAGTGGTAATTCTTGTTTAGCTTGGGTCAGCTGAAGATACCGTGATGGAGTTTCTATCCTTGAGTGGGTGTGGCTGAGGTATCTGTGTCTTTGTGAAGGAGTCTGGCTTCCTGAGGGATCATGTTGGGGATGCCATCAATGATGGGGTATGCGATGCCAAGCTCCTCGTTGATCAGCTCATTGGTCTTCGCCTCGTACCTGGAGAAGGACGAGGACAACAGCAACACAGATCTTTTATATGATGCAAACTGTTATCTTTAGAATGAAAAGCCATTTTCTCACTGTGTAATGTTTACTACATAAAAGCTGAGGTTATCGTTTTTCCCACAACACCTGAATACAACAATCATTACTCAGTAACAGCTGGCTGTGCTCCATTTGGTGTTGCAATCTACCAGACTCTGGTGAAACAGACAATTTCCGCCATATAACGTATGTTGATAGCTGATAACTGGTCCCATATTCAATTTACACAAGTGTGATGCGGACACTTGAAGCCTGCAGTGCACAAACACTGAGAATGAAAATATATTTGCATATTCAGTGTGGAATAGCTCATTTTGAGGATTTTAAAGTAGTAACTATACTTTTTTGTGGAAAAACACATACCAGACAAACATTGTTCCAAGCTGAGTATTTTCATATGTCTTAATGCAAGTCTGGAGGGGATCTTTAACTTCCTATTGTCAGAATCTGAATGGTCACAAATATATGCATTTCAGTGACTATTTCTCAACCTGAATTTATGCCCTGCTTGATTTTGTGTACTGTCGAAGTGGTTTAACTGCTGTTAAAACAATGGTTAAATGTGACGTAAATCTAAAAATATATATGACGTTGAAGTTATCTTCCAATTCGGGGTTAAGGGGAAAAGTTAAAGGGAAAATAAAGGGAAACATAAATAATGATATTTAGCTGCTGATTCTCTGTTTTTCTATCACTTATACTTGTGAAAAAGTGTTAAACGTCATAGCAAAAACCTAAACGCTGTTTAAACCCGATTTCAGATTTGTGAAACCTTTATTTTGCTTATGAAAACTGAAAAAAGGGCGATTTCACTGATATTTCGGTGTGATAATGTGGTCTGGATGGAGACGTATCAGTGAAATCGCCCTTTTTTCTGTTTTCATCAGGAAAATCTGAAAGTGGGTTTTAACAGCGTTGAGGCTTTTTCTACGATGTCTGACACTCTTTCATAAGCGTAAGAAAAAAACGGAGAATCAGCTCCTAAATATCATTGTTTATGTTTCGGAAGCTAACTTCAGCGTCGTTAACGTAGTTAACTTTAAATATTCACTATCCGTGGAACAAAACGATGTTTCCAGATTTCAGAGGACGACACTGAAGTACCACATGGAGTAGCGTTACATAGTCAGTGATAAATGTTTTGACATGTGAAACTTTTAGTTGACCCCGTGTGTGTGTCTGTTTTACCTCAGCGGCTTCTTGGACAGCGGACACACCAGGAAGTGCAGCAGCTCGGCGTCAAAAGGCGGCGTCACTTCGTCCTTCACGTCCGCAAAGCTCCGCGCGGACACGGAGGCAGCTGCTAAAGGAGCACACTTCGCACTGCGGTGAACACCGACTGTATTTGTCACCAGCCGAACCAAAGCACTCCGAAACATGACCAAACCTGTTCAACAAGCCAGCGAAAACTCTCAAACGCAACAGGAAGCGCCTGGGTCTGTGCAACCGAAATACAAGTCTACTTCCGGTGAAGTGGAAATGCCTGTCACTAGTTCCGCATGTTGACTTCTTTAGCGACTTTAGTGTATATTTGACACTGTTTTGATTGTTATTTTTATACAATTTTAAAGATATTTTATCATATTTGCCATAGTCATAAATATAAGTTAGAAGGTTGTTTCAACAGTTTCCTCATTTGTCCACATGGTGGCAGCGTTGCTCTGCATCTCAGTAAAGGTAACTATCTGTTGACCAGGACATGAAACCACACTATAACAAAGAATATTAAAAAAATATGGATTGCATTAATTTGTGGCGGTGGACTACAAAAAACTCTAAATTTCTTCCACCCATTGCTTTCATTAATAGATTACACCTTTCATGCAAGGATTGTAGAGTATTTTGGTCAATTTTCCCAGTATAATAAAATCAGACACCACATTAACAATATTAAAAGGAAGAAACTATTACAGGTACATGTTTTGTGAATTTCATAAAAGTCACTGTTTGAACTTTGGTTTCATTTAAGCCCCATAGATGTCCTGAACATGATTTCCCAACAGGTTATATCTATACAATATTAAATATTGTCAGAGAGCCCTGTGCCAGCTAGCACAGAATGCATTCCCCCATCCATATGGTTGAAGATATTGCTCTGAGACTTTCTTGGCAGGGCCCCAACTTGTTTTAAAACTGCTTCAAGCTGTAATATATCCCACTGCTTGGTACATGACAGACCTGCTAATATAGTTTTTTTTTTCTTTTTGTCTTTTCTCTAGCTGCCAGGCTTTGAATACAGCAGTGTAGCATAGTAGCTGTGTAGCTTTTTTTCATTGGGTCCGTTTACTCATGAGCGTTATCCATCATCTCTGACATATTCTACTGAGCACTGAGGCTGAAATAATACCAAAAGAGGATGACGTGCTGGAGTCTAAATGTCTGCAGATGCAGCAAAAATTATTAAGTGATTTAGTAATGGTTATTATTGATGTTGGAGTGGAAACTTGACAATAAACCAGATAATTACACACACACACACTCACAGCAAGATGCTTTGGACTTTACTGTTGGTGCAACAGTAAACACTCTAACAGAGACATTGCAGATTATCTGGTGCAGACTAAGACATTTTAGATGTCTTAGTCTGCACCATACTTGTTAGATGTTAGATGACATACATGTTAGATGACATTAAGAAATCTCTTCATTAAAGTGTCAAATGCAGGAAGAAAGAGCTGTTTGATGCATTCTGAGGAACATCTGGACATAACCAGCCAGCCAGTGCAAGTCCTGATGCTCTGATCAAATTTAACACAACATTGCTCTCGAAGAACTGATGAAATTTCATAGTGGTGATGAGAGAGATATTAGAAGGGAACATTATTAATACCAACAAAGCTTAGATTGATAAATATAACTCTGATTTTTGAGTTGATTTTCAATATCGAGACCTGAAGTTCCAGATGTAAGAAACCCTAATTTAAAACATCTCCCACTTGACAAAAAGAACTAAATGCAACAAAACGTTGGCAAAATGGTTGCAAAGCCACCACGTTTGATAGAGTTTAATATATTCAAATATTAAAACTGTTTCAATCCATTTAGCAAATAAGAAATAGCTATAAAGATATTTATATCTGTGTTCATTTGTTGCAGTTGTTAACAAACTTCAAATTTGTAACACAACAAAAGTAACTTATTTGGACTAATTAAATGGTAAAAGGCTTGTAATGGACTTAACTTAATAATGTGAATAATGTGAACTCTCCCAAGTCAGAACTTTTATTGTTCTTACCGTTCTGCAGACGTAACTTCGAGTGAACTGTTGAGAAACAAACAGTTGCAATGATGTGTTTCACGCGCTGCCATGCTTGTAAAACCTCATGGGAGCTGTTGTGTGAATAAATTGTTGTGTAACTTTGTTAAAGCTGTTATAATCATTAATTTTAATGACCATTATGTGTATTTGAAAGGTCATGGTGATGCTCATAGTAACAAACCCGCAGCTGTACATTGTGGAGCGTTTAGCAACTAAAGAGCCTGATTTTCCCCCGGAGTTTGTGGAGACCAAAACAGAGCTAAAAGGAGAGTGAATATCAGACTTACATTCATCAGGTGGACACAAGCACTAAAATGAACGCCACTCCAAATGAACACTCCCAATGAATGCTAATGTTGTTCTGTATCTCCTGGATATGTAAATTAGTGCCTGTTTGTTTCCAAATTAAAATGCCATGTTAAAAGGTAATATGTCATTGTTGTGTTTAGAGCTTGTTTCTTAAACCCTCAAGGAGAGATTGCACTGAGTTACAGAGGCTTATAGAACGGAGGCTAACTTGAAAATAACAGACAGATGGCTAACAGGTGTCAGGACTTTGCAGTTTGTACATTGCTTCCTATAAGTTGTCCTCTCTATATGATAACCTTCAGCCATTAGGCCAAAAAATGAAATGAAAATTAGGTTTATGTAGCACACAGTGTGACGCTGCCAGGATCACGCTGCTGCACATGTTGGGTGGATGCTGAGTCAAGGATGACTGTGTGAATCACTGCTTTGGCCTGACGTCAATGACATATACCAGAGTACAGTAACTGAGGACAGTCCTGGTTTCAAGCCAGTGGTCACAGTGTCCTGACTAATGTGTTTTAAAAGCAAACTTGACTTGGAGTCCAAGCCAAAAAGGCCTCACGCTTCTCCATTGACAGCACAGCCCCCTCACCAACAGGCGGTTCGTACTTGGCAGGAAAGTCAGCGGGTCCCTGCCAGGGTTGTTACAACACTAATAACGTCTAAGATTTCTGGACAGGGAAAAGGATCTCTCATAATCTGTCTGCCATCAACACAAATGCCACTCAGCACTTCACCAGAATTGTTGCCTTTAATTGACTCAGACCTTCATGGATGTATGAACAAGGCCTCTTGTCCCAGTTTGGGTGCTTGTGTTATATTTTCTATCCATAGTGTGTTTTCTGCATGCAGGAGATCCTCAGAGACAGTGAGATGATACACAATTCACAGCTGCTTCTTTTCATGCTTCTCTGTAGTTCTCTCCATGTGGGAGAAAGAGGCGTGCTTGGAAAGCAGCAGCGTGGGCGTTGTGCACTCAGCAGCAGCAGAAACAACGAAAGCGAGGAGCTTTTTCCTCTCCTCCATGGTGTCTGCTGACACATTTTTCATCAAGCCACCTCCTCATCAGTGATATCTGACAGAGCTTTCATCAATCCCACACCTCTGCTGACCTTTTCAGAGTCGTTCACCTGTACATTTAGAGCCCGATCGCTGACAGCGGCGCCCACAGGAGCAACAAGAGTTCTTGGTGATGACTTCTTTAACCACTTCAGGCTGGATGTTTTTCAGTTTTGCTCCCCTAATTTGTATTGAGGAGACATCTTCAAGAGTCAAGAACAGTGACAGACTTGACAGAGCTTTCACAGTCTGGTGGTGATATTTGATGCTTCTTTTCTTTCTCCCATTTTCCCCCCACGCAGCTGTCATGGTGCACAGACAGGATCCTATATGTTTTATAATGATAGAGTAAACTCGTCACACCTTTATACAGGCCTCGATGCATAATAGAATATTTCTACTCATTAGTCTAATTACCACTGACCCATATACTGAGTTTATGATAATGCTAAATTATCCCTCCTCAGTTTCCATTATATTAACAAAGTAAAAGCCTTCATTTCCTCATTATATTATCTCATCTTGTTTGTAGGAATCCACTTACAAGCCCATTTCACTCATTTCACTGCCTGAGGACTCAGTTAGCTGGAGTTATGTTTGCCTAACTGCAATGATAACTAATACTTTAAATTTCATCACTGCTCTAGACACAGAATTAGAATGAAATGTTAATATAATGTACTCTAATGAAGAATCCTCCTGTGAAATTGAACGGTGCATGTGAATTCAATGTCATTCTGAGTTGAGTTCTGATCATTTCCTTGCTAAAGCGTAGGTTTTATCCAATTAGAAACAGAAGATTAGGCTTTTTTTTCCTGCCAGGAGAGCTTTCATTTCCATCCTGAAATATTGCTGATGTAGCATTTACTGCTTAATCTGATAATCAGATCCCCGAGGACTTCCTTCTCCTGCTGCTTTTTCTGTCTGCCATGCATCCTTAATCCTTCTCTGTCTTGCCCTTTCCTTCTCTTTCTGCACCCCTTATCTTCTCCCTGTTTCCTCTTTTCTGCCCCTCTCTCTTCCTCGCACACTTCCTCCTTCTTCCAGTCAACATATTCCTCTGCCAACAAAGATAAAAAGCTAAGCTCTCGCTAATACACCTGATTGATGGACAGGCACAGATCCAATGAAGCGTTGCCCTTCAATTAGGCCTCTCTGGTCACCTGGCAACAGTGTTAACGAAGTGTACCCTTCAATTAAGTCTCGGCGGTTACTCAGCAGAAGCGTGAGCCAATGAGACATGAGCAAAGGTTGACGTTGCATCATTACCGCTCCCTCCAAGGCCCCAGAATGTCCCGCTGGCTCTAATCACTCAGCTGCTGTTTAGGACTATGTTGTTGCGTGGATGTATGTGTGTTTATTATTGTGCATGCTCACGGCTCATTTAATACGCTAGGTTTACAATGCCTTTGATGTTATGAGTGTGTCAGAGACTTGTTTATGAGGTGTTCATGGTAACTCCCCCAAACAATATAGGTGCAGGGTTTCAGCATTTATGACAAGTCATCCGTGGAAATGCTTTATCGCTTTTAGAGACAAAGTATAAAGCTGTTTTGATGCTTGGGTATATTCATGCATCACTGTAATCCTTTAAGAAGGCACTGTGTTAAAGGATGGATTCCTCTTTAGTGAAGATGCACTCTCTCTATAATGGTATCTATTAAAAGAGGGGGAGGCAGCGGAGAAAAAGTGAATTAAAGAGAGGGAAGGAGGAGGCCTGAGTGAGGAGGAGTGAGAGGGAGGAGGGAGGGACAGTAGAGAGGATAATGACAGAGTGAAGGAGGGAATGAGTGGGACTGAGAGAAAGAGAGAGTCCAGCCAGCTCTTCAGTGGACTAACGAGATAGTAAGATTTTGCCTGGAGGGTGATAATTAGTATATCCTCAGAGGCTTTGAGGCTTCAGAGGCCCACACATCTGCCCCCAGTATGACTGAACTACAGAGCACAAACTGCACCAGTATGGTTTTATTTTTTTCTTTGGTCTGCAGTGTTTTCATCAGTTTTATACTTGTCAGGGTGGAAAATATTCAGGAGCATTCAGGCTTTCATGAATAGTCTCAAACCCTCCACTGAAATCAAGGCGAGTGACATTCCTTTTAGGATTAGCACCTTTCATTTTTTTAAATTTAAAGGCTTCATACAGGGATGTTTCTATTTGTTTTGGGGTGAGTCCAAGTCAGTTCTCAAGTATTATCACGGTAAGTCTCAAATCATTTAAAACAAGTCCAAGTCCTAAGCCACATCAAAGTCGACTCATGTCGAGTCTCCAGTCAATTGAAACAAGTAAAGTCTCAAGTTCAAAACTTCATGTCCAAGTCTTATTAAAGTTAGTCTCAAGTCAATTGAGACTGGCCCAAGTACTGGGTCTATTCAAAGTATTTATCAAGTCAAGTCTAAAGTTAACTGAGACAAGTCAAAGTCAAAGGTCAAGTGAAGTTTCAAGTCAGTTAAAACAAGTACAATTTCTAAGTCATGTCAAAGTAAGTCTCAGTCGAGACAAGTCAAAGTCCCAATCTAGTAAAAGCAAGTCTCCCAAGTCAAATAAGACAAATCAAAGTCATGTCTTAAATCAAGTCACAAGTCAAAGCCAGGTCAAGTTTATTGAAAGCAAGACCAAGTCTAATCACAAGTCTTCTTCAGCAAATTACAAACCAGCTCTAATATTTCAGGTCTCCTGAATGCAACATTTTTCCTTTTAAGGCTGTGTCAACAGTGTTTTTACATTGCTAAGACCAGATCCTTTGAATGCATTGATCTAATAATTAAATAATCAAGGTGTTTGGTGATACACGGCCTGTCTTGCTTATATTTGATTCTTTCTGCGATTTTACCAGTTTAAAATTTGTAACCTGAGTGTTGCTGCTTTTAAGTATCAAGTCATAATAGAGTCAAATCTAAACTAAAATCAAGTCCAAGTGAAGTCTCAAGTCACCAATTTTGTGAAGCTTTATAGACTTTTTCTACAGGTCTATTAAAGCAGGAATCTCAACAATATCATCAGTGAAGCACATCAATGACCTTTCAAATAAATAATTAATAAAAGCCCAATATTCTTCCAATATCTGAAAACTGACATACCAGTTTATAAATCGGAAAGTTTGTTTACCTATATAAAAAATAAATACAACACTGAAAGGTTAATCAGACAAAAAAATAAAAAAATCAATGAACATGAATTAACATCAATCCCCTCATTTGTTTTTGTTGCCCCCAAATATAATAGTGTTAAAATGATAAAGCCTAGTTATTAAAAGTGATCTGAATATATCTGTAACATGGTGGAACACATTCACCTTTTATAATGAGATTACCGTAAATCCATTACATGGAATACTTTGCCCCCAACACTGTTAGCGCCTTGGATATCATGAATCATATTTAGCATCCACTTCTGTCTCATTCCCTTATTGAAAAACGGTGAAATAAAATGCACAATGTGTGTGTGTTTGTATATGTGTGTGCGCATGCAAATGGCGGCTTTTATGAGACAGTGGGAGAGTAAACAGCAGCATTACTGGGATTGATGTTGATGCCATCTCATACATGTTTCATGATGCCAGGCTTTAAACAGAGACCCAAACACACAGGAAAATGTGTTCTCCTGTGCTCTTATTTAGCAGCCTACAGCTTTGAAGCAAATACATATAAATAAATAAATATAGAATTTAATAAATGTAGCCGAGCAAGATTGTAAGGACACAGGTTGAATTAAACTTTAATCATTTCAGATTCAGCTTATTGATTTGATTGGCTGTACAGTGTTTTCTCTCTTCACCCGCTTCGAGACATGTTTAATGGGAGAACTGCTTCCTCACTAGTAAGGTGGTGAGACTGTGGGACAACAAGGTGGTTGGAGTAGCAATTTCATTCATTTCTTTTACCAGATGACATTTTTGTAATCTGTCTTTTATTGATAGACTTTTACAGATCACACAGTGACTGTGAAGATGTTAGAAAACAGATGAAGAGATGATAGATGGTTAGGGATTTACAATTTATCAAATATTTTGTCTATTGTGATTTTAATTTACATATTTATGGATTGTCAAATATCAAAATCACTGAAATATTTGCTGTAATTCAGTGTCTGCTGCTGTTCAAAATAGTGAAAGCATTGACCAAAAATCCTAAAATGTATCATCAATTGTGTTTTCACACATTACATTAATATTACAGAACCAGTATGTTGTGCATTCTTACACAGTGGAGTGAATTAACTGAGTACATTTGCTCAATTTCTGTATTTGTACTTTACTTGAGTACTTTCAGCTTATTTACTTCGACTTCGACACAAATTACTATGTGTAAGGCTCATAGTGATGAACCCACAGAGAATTATCACCCAACTCTGCAGTTCCCCTCAGCTCAGAGCGTTTTAGCATCTTCAGCTGCTCATTTCGGTTTTACAGCAGCAACTTTACTGTTTTTGCTTCACTCTCACCACTCTCCTCAACTTGGTCTCCAGCTGCAGCAGACAGCAGTTTTCAGCTAAAATGTTGTGATAAACCCATTCTACACTACCTGCCCAGCATCAAACAGCAGACTGACAAAGTTAGTGACTATCTGGTGAAGAAAGCCAAGCACCTAGCAGCTAAGACCCAGTTATTTCATAAATCAAAACAGAGCAAAAAAGAGAATGAATATTAGACTTAAATTTGTTCGGTGACTTTAAATTAATGTAAATGTTATTAGTTATGCTGAATGTTTGCTAACAATGTAGCGTGTGTTTTAGCCTGTTGACCACTGGCTGAATATTCATTGTTAGCAGAGATGAAAAGAGATGCACACACAGGACATGTTTTGCCATGATCTGTTTTTACTGTTGGTTCTTATAAATATTAAGTTTAAATACACTAATAAAATAGCTTGGACATTTTCAGCTTCCCAAAAATTGAGATACCTTTAAAATTTCAGGATCTACAAACCTGAGCCACAAAAAGAACAGAAGATCAACAGAAGGTTTGGTAACAGTTGCTACACAGTAGCTGATAGAAGACATACAGTTCCAGTCCTCCACAAGTTACCACTGCATTATCACTATATTACGTGTACCTCAGTGGGCTGCGATTGAAAAAGAAACTTTTGAATACATAATAGCCGGATTAATAATGAATAGGTTCATCCTGTTTTTGTGTTGAATTATTGATAGAGATTGTTGAATCCGGGGACTTTGAATAATTGGGAGATTGATTGCAAAGCAGTTATATTTAATTAAAAGTGTTATGACAGTGTGTAACTTTTGGAGACCTGTTAATGTAGGGCACATTATTTAGCAGTACTATATATGCGAATGTCAAATCAGCAAAAGCAAAATGTACTCATACAGCAAACATACATCCCGACACTCCAATATCTCCACAAATGCCCAGTCAGTATTTATATATTTATGTGCATACAAAACAGAGGAATCTGGCACCCAAAGACATGTAATTAATCAATATGGGACATTTTAAGCACAGAAAAAGATGTGGGTACATAAATAATGTTTTGTAGAGAAATTATTATCATGCAAAGAAATAATTTCTCTAGAAAATATCTTTTTTTGTGCTGAAATTGTCCTATTGCATGCTCAAAACTGAGGAACAGATGCACCATAAGTCAAACCCATCTAATGTTGATTAATTACATGTCTTTTGGTGCCAAATTCCTTCTTTTTTACATGCACATAAATTATATTGTGTAGAGAAATTATTACACAAAGATATTCTCTGCCTGACAATGTTTTCTCTACAAAATATCTTTTTCTGTGCTAAGATTGTCTGAGTGCGCTCAAAATAGCGGCACAAATATAACTCCAAAACTCAGACACATATACATGTATAATATTGATTAATTACATGTCTTTGGGTGCCAAAATTCCTCCTGGGATGAACTGAGTGAGAATGGAGGTACTCTTCTTTGTTTGCAAATTTTTTGCATGCTCCCCATGGTCAGCTGTAGATTTGAAATGTGCAGAAACGCCAGTTTACCTGCTCACAATCCCCCAATGTTGAATTTGTGCAAATTATTACCCAGTGGATACTCATGATTCAGAGTTTTAAGGGAACTCAGCATTTACAGAATAAAGCAAAGTAATAGGGCACACACACATTCACACAGACATACACACACCAGTGTATTTACTGGTTTTACTGCTCAAGCACATTTTTAAAGGAAAAATCCCTTCTTGGATGCTTGTCCACTATTAGATCCCATCCATCTGTTATGGATGATATAACATCCATCTGTCATGCTCAATCCATTCCTTTTATGTTACTCATCATCTGATTCTGCTTTTGCACATTTCAGTAGTAATGTCCTACATTTCTCTAAATACCATTTAAATCCCACACAGGAGGTGCTCGACCTTGTTGTAGATGTGTAGGTGGAGAATGGAGAATGGAAATTTGAGGGGCCGCCTCCAAACGAGATATGTTCTTTGGAGGACTGAAGGCTGGTCTGTATCTGCACCTCCTCCAGAAATAAGACAACAGAGGATTCATCATAGTGTCACTGGGAGATCTGCCTCTTAACTACTGGTGCTGCCCTCAACATCTCATAAAGTCAGCAATTTGGAGTTTACCACCGAGAAGTTGCACTCAAACAGCCAACAAAGCAGTAAACACCGGCTGTAAAATCCGGCACTTTGCATGATACAAGAGTTGTGATGCTTGAAGGATAGTTTGGTGTATTACAACTTGGGCCTTACTTTTGTAATTTTGGCCAACATTTTAATTACAGTCACATTTTACTAAGTCATTGCAGAGATTTGGGAACACAGTGACAAAGCCTAAAAGAACTCTGATTATGAAGCTGTATATCAGACGACAGCCTTGGTCCTGGTTAATGAAAGGAGGACTTCGGAGGAGGCTCCTGAAACAGGAAAGTAAATTTTCAAACAAGACCTTTTGCTCTATTCAAACTCTTGCAGTCATCTTACACCCACACAGGAATTTTCAATTATTTTGCCTGATTAGACATCTTCTCAGGACTGTGTGGGCATGTACAGCCTGTGTTAAGTTAACATGTTCCTGTTTATTATACCTGTTATGGCAGAGCAACTACAGCTTTAATTCGTCTGAATAACTGAGGAGACCTGTGTGAATTGACAGAATTTGAAGACGGATTTTTCCTTTAACTCCTCATTTCTCATATGAGCACCCCATGAACACAAGATCTGAACCAGCAGCCTATACATCACTGACCCACTGCTCTGAATTCACATCAATGTCAGTGTGGAGTCTTTGCCAGATTTTAGAGGACTAATGTGCTTGCTTTGAAATCAGACCTGGGCAGGAGTTCTTGAGGTATGCTTCATCTTCTCTAACGCCAACAGTTGCCACATCAGTTTCACTCTTTCAGGTCTGTTTAAGATGTATCAATGCTGCATAAGCCAGAGTGATGTACTGTGCTGGTATTACAGGAGCGAGCAGGAAGTCCTAAAATTCTTTTTTCCAGATGACTCTTTTGCTCTGTCTCTGAACCCACAAATACGGTGTATGCCATCATGATCGACAGCTCTGCTTCTGATCAAATTAATTCCAAAGCACACTCCTAAAATTTTTGAAGGATAGTGTTTCAATCACTGAGCCTGTTTAAATCACCCGGTGGTTATACTCCATTACACTTTGATACTGAGGTAATCTCCAGCATCTGTCCTGCCTACACTCTGAGTCAAGTGGCATTTAATGGTAACAACTCAAAGCTTGTCTCCTCCGTACATTTTTGCGTTACAATTCAGCTAGTTTCCATCATAAAATTGTTATATTTTCCTGGAATGCGGGCAGTCACTCACCTTGAGTTTCTCCCTCTGCACACAAACATATTGGAACCATGCTCACTCAATTTGTTATGGTGATTGTGCGATGAGACTGAGGGAGTACAGGCTCTATCTTAAACTGTGGATTGGGACCAATAATACATCACAGGCCTGCTCCTGCTATAACCAGAGTGGTTACGTGATTTCACAAGCCCGTCCCCTGGAACAAGCCACTATATTTCTCATTTCGAGTGCAAAATGGGAAATTTTAAAAGCCCAGACTCCATCTGTGAGTGTCTCTTCTCTCAGGTCATTGGTATAAAACGGTTGTTAGGTTACTGATGATCCATGTCTGATTGAAACACATCTTTTCCTGTGCAGATTCTTGGTAGAAACAGGTCTGATATTGAAGCTCATTTTTTGGACACTTAGTTCACCGCTTAGGCCAGCATGTTAGTCCTTTTCTAACTGGACTCTAATTCCTTTTAGGTGCGCCACAACTTTGTGACAGTCCATCCATCATCTGGTTTAGTTTGGTTTTTGCAGTTTGCAGCGGCTTGTGGAGTGTTCGCTTGAACTACACTTTTCCATCACAACAAAGGTGTCGCAGTGAGCAAGCTGTCTCACTGTGTTTACTGTGGCAGGACAGTCAGTATGTTAGTGATGGTCCATTTCTGATCGGTGCAGTCCTGAATGGCCAGCTGGAAACTGAACTCTGACTGTCTGCTCTCCACCAACTCCAGACAACGCTGAGACTCCGTGTTCTGGATGGAGCCGCCCTGGAGAGAGAGACAGAGAGAGAGACAGAGAGAGAGAGATGAGTAAGATTTTCAACAAGGTGTTATGTTATAAGAAAATAATGAACGAGACAGTTAAGGAATGCCTCTCCACTTGGCGTTGTGTTCCCTCCATTGAATCCATTATTTTCAGATATTGGCACACATCTGAGTGCATTATTGCACTTATTCCATGACCAATTATAAAGGAAGAAAAAAAGGCTGCTGTAAAGGTGTAATCAAACACAAGCAAATGTTTTTTGAGCTGTTAACACAGTCATACACTCACTGCCAACTTTATTACGTATATACGTACAATCTATTGCAATCCAGCTTTGCCATGAACTTTTACACTGCTTTTATGAAGCTTTTTTTTGACACTGTCAGAAAGTTGCTAATTATTGAGGGTGATGGTGTTGTACTGGTGTGCATTATATTGAAAGGTGTTTCTAATATTTTGTCCACCTTATTTACATATATGAGGGGATTCTACTTTGGATACTCTTCATAGTATTACCAAGTCAGCTGGAGGTGCTACTAGTTAACAACCCCCAACTTCCTCATACCATTTTGGTTGATTTTTAAATGTATAGATGGTAACAGACTGAAAGGCCAACTCTTTAAACCATCAGCAATTTTTATATATATCATGTTGGTAGCTTTAAACCATCAGATTAGTTTCACCATTTAGTTACCCTTTTACCGCCTACTGCTCTGCCTGTGGCTTGCTAGCACTATATGAATAACTCTCACACATACATTTATAGACCTCAGAAAAACCTCAGTTCAGTTAAAACACTATTGGCTACAGAACCCTGATATAAAATGGAGCCGAATATAAAAATAAATGTATACATCTGGATACAGCCACACAACAAAGCATGGAGGAACATACCATGTATTAAGTGGAACGCGCCACTTATTAAGTGCACTACACTAAAAAGCAGATGTACCATTGGTATGAAGACTACTGACCGGCTGGCATATAACAGCCAATAACCTTTTGAACTAAAGTTTGAGTTTCCGAATCTTTCACATCATGCATCCATCCAGCAGCTGGATGTATGCTGTAAAAATTACGAGCCGATTTACAGCGTAGCTACAAAAGCATATCATCTGTCAGGCATAGCCAGTATTTACTTGACCTTGTGTTTTGAATTTCACAGCCTATAATCACAAATTAGAACCAAATTAAGCAAGTGGAAAGACACAGCAACACAATACTTTCAAAGTCCTACTCACAAATATCAGAAACCTGCAGAGACTTACCACCCTGATGTTTTCGTTAAAGGAGAAAAGCTCAAGGTGGTGTCTGATTCTATATACCTTCGGAATCATTCTGTTGTTTAAAAAGCATATTAAAAAGGTGGCCAATACTATCAAATTCAACCTGGCTAATTTTAGGCATATAAGACCATACCAAACAATAGAGGCAGCTAACCTCTTTATGCATGCTATGATCTTCTCCCACATAGCATACTGTCTTACAAACAGGTCACAAGCAAGCATGACAACCCTGAAACCAATTGAGTTCCTTCACAAACAGACACTAAAAACACTTGAGCGAAAGGCCAAAAGCTATCATTGCCATATAGTAGAAAAGTACAATTTATTTAATTTAGATAGTTTTAAACATTTTGCAGATGCTTGCTTTATCTTTAAGGTCTTACGTGGGCTTGCACCTCCCACACTGAGCCAGTTCATAATGCAGAAGAATAGTAGCTGCAGGGCCACAAGGGCAACTACCAGAGGACGACTGTGTTGTACATACAGACATAATAAGTATGGGCAAACAGTCTTCTCAGTCAGAGCCACCCACTACTGGAAAAGTCAACCTAACGAATTAAGAGAGAGCACTGATTTGCTAACCTTTAAACATGAACTTAAGATATGGCTTAAAACAAACCAATCATGAGTAATCATACTACCTCATCACTGGCACTGCCTTTACATACTCTCATTGTTTTTATATATCTCTGTAATGTATTTATGTATTGTACTGTTCTGTAGTACTTGTGGAGGCACTGTATTGAGGAAGAGGACCTGCTCCCTATGTAGATGTAATGAAAACACAACGATCCTTAGTTTCAGGTAATTATAATAATTAAAACATACTTATGAATATTATATTCCATTTGTGCCAAGTCCTTTCCACTAAATGGCACTAAATTCTACACACTGCAGCTTTAATCCAATTGAACACCTACAGTAGAGAGATTTTGTGTCAGACAGTGCTTTCAGAACACCAAATGAGGGAACATCTGTTAGAAGAATGGTGTCCATACTTCAATATATTCCACAGAGCACTGAAGCTGTACTGGAGGCTCGTAGTGAAGCAACAACTTATCAAGAACCTCATCACAGTTTGATGTAAACTTATCTAGAAAAAAATTCAGTTCACCTCTGAGATCCATCAGCCTCCAAATAAATATTTGCCTCCAGCTGCTGACAGACATCTGAGTAGAAACACCCACTCCATCAGCTTAAAATAAGGGAATTTGTTCACTACACTGTCTTTGAATCTCTTTTCATTAAGTGGCTTATTTAACCAAAAAATTGTTCCTGAATATATTTCATGAAGGATGCAGGAGATGTGATTTGTTATTAAACAAGGCTGCAAAAAAAGAATTGGTTGGAAAACACTTTCAAGCTTTAATATTTTTTTCCATTGTCTCCCATCATATACTGTATATGCTATATGTGGATAAAATGTACATTTAGACATTTACATTTAGACCAGCCTGGTAAAAAATTCTATGTATGTTTTCAAATTGCTTATTATTTGTACAAACTCTGGATTAAATGCTTGATTTTGGTAATCAGATCAGAAATGACCCTTGAAATCCTAACGGACATGATCTCGTCATTGTTCACTAGTATCCCGGTTTTGAGTCTTATCCTGGTTTTGATCATATTCGGGAATATGGCGTTTACATGGAGCATGAGAAACCTGGTTATTCATATCCCTGTCTACATGATTCTAACAGTTTCCAGGTTTCTGATCGTCTCTATCCTGTTGTGTCTTGATTCCTCAACATCTCTCACTATGTTCTGTACCAACGAAGAATGTTCACAAACCTGGATATGGTGTTTACATGCAACAGTGTTCTGGGTATCCAGTTTCTGAAACCAGGATAAGGTGTTTCCATGAGCAAAACATAACCAGGATACTAGTGTGCATGTAAATGCACTCATTATGTATTTTCCTTTTATAACATACAAGCTGCAAATACAAGTTGCATACAATATGGTCATAAGATATAATACTAACAATTGTCTTGGAACATATTGGCTTTGGTTACATTGCCCAAATTATTTAATTTTGCTCTCATGAATTCAGTAGATGCTCAGTGTTTATTGTGCACTATTGTATTGTATTATTTCATTGGTATTTAGATGTTTTGGCAATCTGATATTTGTTCCAGTAAAGCAGATTGAAGTGAAATGTATTGAGAGGGAGAGAGCCAGACGGCATATGAATGCACAGTATGTTTGTGCTTTAGTGTGCGTTTGTGTGTGCACCGTATTTGTTCAAAACAATGCCACTTTGAATAAGAGGCTTGCCTTACTATCATTTAATATGAGTCCCTACCTCTCCATTGTGTGTGTGTGTGTGTGTGTGTACATCTTAGTTTCTTGAACAATAGGTTGGCACCCAAAGTAGGTCCTTGGTTATATGGCAAGAACAGTAATATGTTTTAATGAGCCTGAGCCCTGGCAGAGGAGACTAAACCCATTTGCATCAAACTTGCTGTGCTTTAGAAGGACTGCTTTGCTTTAAAATCAATATGCTTTAGATCTCCCACAATAACACACACACACACACACACACACACACACACACACACACACACACACACACAAACACAATCACTTCAGAGGACATTACATTGACTTACATTACTTTCCTGGAGACTTATCCTAACCTCAGCCATAACAACTACTTGCCTAACTCTAACCTTAACATAACCCTAAACTAACCTTAACTTTAAACCAAGTCTTCACCCTAAAATTAATGATATACGTTAAGAGGACTTGCTTTTTGCCCCCATAAGGGAGGCGAGTCCCCACAATATGACTGTGTAAACACATTTATGTCCCCACAACATGAGGAATACCTGGACCACACACACACACACACACACACACACACACGCACACCACAGTGTATCTAAACACGCTGAATCTTGCTGCTCTCTCTGTGTTCTGTTTGAGAGTGACTGACTACAATACAAATACAATAAAAAAACAGACGTTTATACAACAGTAACAATCACATTCTCTTTGGCTTTCAGCTTCTGGAGAAGATGTCGATATTCTCAGCTTGTTTGATTGTGTGCACAGCTGCCTCTGCACGGAGCACTTTGCCCACATATAGGCTGGCCAGCATGTGTACGTGTGATTGCTTGATAGAACAAAGAAGTGTCTACACACTTACATTACTTTCACACATGCACGTGATCACACTCACACATTGGCGCTCACGGATAGAGGGACAGAGACAGGGGGAAGGAAAGGGAATCTATCTGTGTCTGTGAGAGTCACATATTGGATTTACAACAGTTAACCTCTAATTTATATTGATCACAGGCTAATCAGTGAAATACTAGACCACGCTGCGTTAGGAACAGAGTTAAATCCTATTTGATTTCTAATGATCGACCAGCTGAACCTTATTTACAAAGTTCAAGTCTTTATAAGGAACACTTTCATGTGCGACAGGTATATGATGCCTCTCAAAATCCAATCAGCAAGTAAATGATCTTTCAAAGAAGGATGAAAGAACCTCATTGACAGGAACCAAAAAGGTGTGTTTCAACCCACTGAAGTTTCTGAAGCCCCTGTCACTCTGAATATATGCTCTTTAAGGGTTGGTTTATGGTCGATTAGAACTAGCTCGTACGACTAAAGTGTTTTAGTTGTTACGAATGGCCACAATTGAAGGTAGAGTGAAAAGTCATAAAGAGGGGGGAGTCTTTCCTGGAGGGCCTTCATAGTGTTGCACTCAGTTGTTCACATGAAAAGTGACAGAAATAGTTATGTCACTTTAGCACGACTGTCCAATCATGACATGAAGTCGGTGTGAATGACGGATTTTCAGTTTTGGAAAGTTACAGAGATGGCCCTACACAGCCCCCTCTACTCTGATAACAGAAAGGAGTATGGGGGGACGGGGTTTCCGAAATAATTCGACTGGCCGAAAAGCTGTTCCTGTGGGGTATGCTGGCCTCTTAACACTGAACATACATGGACTGGATATAAAGGTGGAAGTAGGGAGATGTGACTCATTGGTTGACTCGTTGGCAAGCCCAGAGTTGCAGCTTATGTTTGGCGCTAGGACCTTCCAAATAAGGAGTGTTGCCTTTCACGCTCTGGAAACACGCCTGCAACCTGGGACTTCACACTTGGGCTAACGTTTGCTACTTCAGCTAAATTTGCTAACAGGGCAGGTATCATAATCAAGAAACATTAAACTTAGTCAAATATTGCGACAACAGTGTGACAACAGTGTGACAACAGTGTGACTCAGTGTGAGTCCTGGAGTCAGGGAGATCAGCAGGTGAGCCAACTGTCAATCACAGCTGTCAATCAACGCCCACACAGCCGACATCAAAGCTACTATAAGGCTTCAAATCTTATTAACGGAGCAATAATTTCCAAAATGACCACCAGCACACTTATTAGAGGGCCTTAATTTAGCTATTAAGACCATAATGACTTGTTGAAAAAAATGATTCAGTATTTCTAGAAAGAAGCTGATGCTTTTTGAATGGGAGTCGATTGGAGCATCTAGTGGCGGCCGCTGACATTGCAGTTTCAGTTTCTTACACATTGGCTTCAGCCTCAAGCCATGGTAGTTGTTGCTTGTGACCATATGGCCCTTCCCCACTCTCTACATGCAGTTGGGAGCTCACCAAGTAAAAAACTTGAGATGAAACATCATAGCCAGAACCCTACTGGATGTTAATAAGCCACTGTTACCTAACACATTCCCCAAATACATTTTAAAAGGTGATAATGATCTTCCATATCAATTTATAGCCATTGCCTTTACAGCCTTATTTTACTGCACTGCAAAGTCTTCCACATTCTTGTAACAGCCGTCAGGAACAGCAGGAGTTCTGCAACACTGGGTTTGACATTTTCAGCTTTTACGCTGCCAGCTGCAGTGGACGCTAATGGGACATTATTGCTGGAGGGACTCCTCATAGTGGTCATCACCGATGGCTCTCACTATATATTGTACAGTAGAGGCAGACTTAAGATCCATTAAAGTAATCACAATGATCTTTCTTACCTCCTCCGCTGAAAACCAGTCAATTGGCTTTCTCTAAGTGTACGACCTGAGTGACTTCCAACCAGTGTACTTAAAAGTCTGTGCTCTACCTCTCGCCTCCCCTGTAGAGTACAGCTCAGATTACACAAGCTTTACACAAGCTGAGTTAGAGCACATGCAAAACACACACATTATTTTTTTAAAGTTCTGTTTTTGGGCATTTTTTTGCCTTTAATGGAGAGCTGATAGTGTAGAAGCAGAGAGGAAACAAGGGGGAGAGAGAGGGTATGACATGCAACAAGAGTCCAAAACCGGAGTTGAACCAGGGACAGTGCGACACACACACACACACACACACACACACACACACACACACACACACACACACACACAGACAAATATTTGGCATTTGTCCAGCACCTTGTCCTCAATTCAGCAGTGAGTCTGCCTGTCATTCTGCAAAGTGCAGAGTTGGACCGCACTATTGATTCCCTGCTATTAAGGCGGGAACACTAGTTAATCAGTCGGTCAGACAGCCAGTCAGCCAGAAAGCTATCAGACAGCCACTCAGCTGGTTGACCGGCAATCTGTCAGCCAGACGCTCAATCATTAAGTCATTCACCTCAAAGGGTGTGGTGAGTAAAAAGCACTGCACAAAGAAAAAGAGCATAGAATGCTGGAGCTGCAAGCATGAAGTGCTTGTGCTTATGCGATTCATGCTGAAATACACCCATAAGTGGAGCAGCGACAGTGAAGCACACCCTCTCCCCACCAACTGAGGTGTCACAGATTTCTTCCATTTGCCATGATTAAATTCTGAGTGACTAATCTCTATTTTTCTCCATCTGCAGATAATAACTAAACAACAAAGCAAAACTGTCCCACTATTGGCAGGGTTTGGTATAAAGCATCGCAGAGCAGTGGGGTACATAAATATGCTGTGTGCTTTGTTCCAAGCGTTTACTTAATATTTAGTTACAGCACTTCCTTTTGTTACATAATTTCTGGGTATTTGGTCACCATCAGTCCCACATGCTGTGCGTTTTGTCACTTTGTGAAAACAACTAGCAACTGTTAGTAGTAGATGACACTGAAAAAACACTGACAAAGCTACACCCACAGGCCAGCAGCACCTTTAATACCAGGATAGACAGCAGAAATGTGAAGACATTCAACTGCTTTAATCAATTTTCTTTTTTTACATTAACACTGGATCAAATGACTACATGTCATATGAAACAAGTCGCTTGTAGTGACGTACTAGAGAATTACCATCCAACTCTACAACCCCTCCCTCAATGGTTTTTTGGAGCATTTCTGTCTTTTCTGGACCATAGTTTTGGTTTTCCGGTTCACAAATTCCATACAAAGACAAACAAAGTCAAGGACAAGCCAGTGAACATAGTAGAGCAATCAGGAGCTAAAGAGCCAGATATTTTTCTCAGGAGTTAGCACAGACCAAAACAGAGCTAAGATGAGAATGAATATTGGACTCATATTCATCAGGTATCATTGAGTGATAATGTCCTCATTTCTGCTGAATGTGTAAATAGGCATCAACACATTTGCCATAACAACAAAATAATAACATCATAATGTTGTGTTTTCCAGTTTGTTCCGCTGCCCCAAAGAGGCATACAGCTTGAACATGACATTATTGCTTCAATAGATGAGAACATTTCCACATCCACATCAGATAAACTGCAGCCACATCATCACAAATGTTAATCCCGGAGGACACATACAGCCTCCAATAGCCCAACGTTAACAGTCACCAACAGTCCAAGGATATCTGCTGGGTTTCAAGTACACTGAGGTCTGATTCAAACAAAGTTTTTCCCTTAAAGAACATCATGTTTATTTTGAACAAATAGTGTATTCTCCACGAACGTGATAGGTGACATGAATCTTTTCACTGACGCCAGCTAACAGGCATATCATTGTAACCACAGGATTGTTGTCAGTAGGATGTCATTGTGAAATGTCAAAATCACCATTTTCATTTCTTGTTTGAATCACCTCGTCGACTTTGAGCTCTGCCACAAAGAATTACATGATACACTCTTTCAAACTGAGCACCACCAACCAATGGGATTGAGATATCACAGTGCAGCCTTAAATCCCCTTATTAGGGTTTTTAGATATTAATACAATATTTGTTCAGTATGCAATACCATCCCAGCTACTGTAAATATTTTACTCCACAGGCTTTTTATTGACTTTTAAGACGACATGTATTAATACACCAATGAATCATGTGCTCTGTGAGCTGTGTTCACCTTCTCAGTGTGAAAAGACAGCACTGCAAAACACCTCTCATAAAAGCTAAATGGCAAACTTCAAGAAATCATGAGGTAGGAAATATAAGGTTTATTCTGCAGGGAATGCACTTCTGCAATATTAAACTTCGAAGATTTGACAAACCAGCTTGAAAAACAGTTATGTACCTTCTAAATATTCAAACCTAGAGGATTCTGTCATATAACACTGCACAAGCAGAAAGTAATATTTGCAGTTCACAAATATGTCAATAACTCAATTTTGATAACAAAGTCAGGCGGAACCTTCTAATTAAATGTTCCAGAAATGTTAGTGACATAAGCCACATCTGTATTTGTAGAGCATAAGGAAAACATGAGCTGATGTTTGCAGTGTTCACAATCTCTTAGAAAGTAGCTGCTCATCTGGGTTGTTATAATTTCTGATTAGAATGAATTGAACATGATCCAACATCAGTGAAAAACTACAGCGAGACGTCTCATAAATAATGTCGTTTAAAATAGCATCTACCCTGCGCTAGAAACGCATGATTATAAAAAATGTTACATTTGAAAAAACAACAGCAGAGCAGCGCAGAAAGTATGTAAGCTACATCAAATGACCTAGTCCTTATTAGCTGTTATTTTCAGTGCTGCCTTTCACCACCCTCAGTTTGGATTTATACTGATCAATACCAAGAACTGCTGTTTCTCTTGATGTCTCAACTTTGATTGCATCTACTAGCAACACCTTCTCGTTAAGGAAGCCTGAGGAGTCGACCTGCCGCTGGTGATAAGATTCGTCTTTACTCGTGTCTGTAGTGAATCTAATGAACGGTTGTGATGTGCTCAGCGTTTGCGAAATGAAACTTTTTATTGGGCTACCTTAAGCTAAGTGGCACCCATAAAGGCACAAATAAAAAACAGTCCAGCAAAGTAAAAAGCTGAGGTAAGAAAATCCACTTTTATGACAAAACACTACCTGCTATACCAGAACATACTACCTGCTGTTGGGCAGATTTTTGTAAGGCAATTGGCAATTTCTTCCTTTCTCTCTTCCCTTCCACTACTCCCCCTTTCTCTCTTTCTATTGATGGCTGTTCCCTCAGGGTCACACTCAGTTCAATATTGTAAAAGATCTACTTATCAATAATTCACAAATACTGACTGCCCACTTCACATGAAACGCTGCCTCCCTCTGTCTCTCCGTCTTCTCTTCGCTTCACTTCTCTCCAGCGCTGCCTCTCTCCCACAACTCTTCTCTTCTTTATTTTACTCCTTTGTTCTTCCCTCCTTTTAATCTCTCACCTGCCGTTCTTTAGCTCTCATATATTGTATCTTTCTGTTTCCTTCTGTCTGTATCTCTACACCTTTCTTCTTTGTGATTTTTCACCCTGTATGTCTTCTTCCTGCCTCCTTCTGTTTCCTCTCTGTCTGTTCTCCATCTGTCTTTTTTGAGGTAGGGAGGACTTCTGACTTCAAAAGCCATAAAGCTTTGTGTCAGATCCTCAACCTATCCTCTTCATGGTCTGCCTACACCAACATCCTCAACACTAAAGGCCGGAAATGAACACACAAAAAATAATAACACACATATCTGTGTAAGAAATCTTTAATAGCAACATTTCTTTCCTGTTTTTGACTGGAATCTGATCCTCTCTTTATTGATCCATTCAGTTGATTTGCTAACTCATTAGGGTGTCTGGTTAGCATCTCTACTATTAAAATAATATTGAATTCATCTTCTTCGTTAAATTATAATAAAACTGCACTTGAGCTGCTAACATCCTGATTAGAATTAATGACATTGTTACTCTACAACAGCTACAACCGGGGATGGGTTGGGGGGGGGGGGGGGGGGGGGGGCATTTCTCTTTTTCATTCATTCATTACATCCAACTCATGCAACAGTAAATACAAAGAACAACAGAACAAATCTTTGTTGTTTTTTCCTCATGTATGAACGCTATGCTTCAAGCATCGCTGTAATTTTTAAATTACAGATGAGGTGGAAACATGGAAACTACTGTAAATGTGGAAATGATGCAAATATAAATAGTTTGCTATGATTTACTTTTTATATGCATTGCTTTTCCACCATAGCTCTTGTTTTGACTCTTTTATATGTACAAAGTTTAGTTTCAACCAGGGAACAAAGCATTATAATATGTTTATGCTTCAGTTGTTCTGAGTTATTTGGTGTCTCTAAATGGCCTTTTTAGGAAGACGCCTAGACACACCCTTAGAAAAACATGTAAAATAGTCATTTTCTGTGGTACTGTTATTAAATTGGAACATGGACTTGGTAAGGCTCCATGCTGTCATCCCATTGTGTTTTCCAACAGGTCACAGCTATAGGTCATCTGCAGGCATCTGTTTGCAAAAAAATAAAAACTTCCTTCTTAAGTGTGTTCAAACTTCTTTCAAACTACCCTGATAGCATCAACTTTTGGGCCATATGTGGTATTTAACTGGCACATGTGGCTGAGAGATGGTATGGCACAACATATGTAGGCCAAATCATAACCACATACGTTTCACCATATCTTCAACATTGGGGGAATTTCTCTTCTGGATCACTTCTGAAATTGAGGCACTTGGCCCAGATAAAAGCATTGACTTTTGGGCCGCATGTGGTATGCAACTGGCACATGTGACAGAGTTTAGGCATGGCAAAATGCATGAAGGCCAAATCATAACCACGTACTTTTCGCCATACCTTCAAAATTGGAGGGAATTTCACTTCAGGATCACCTCTGAAATTTAAGTACCTGGCCCAGATAAGAACTGACAGCTTGGGACCACATGTGGCGTGGTACTGGCAATCATGTGAACTGACATGCATTGATGTTCCCCAAACATCATCCAAATGGTTTGCACCTGCTGCTGCACCTGTATGTTCAACTGCTATTGCAAGACAGATGAACTGGAGGGGGGGTGAATGAAAAAATATCTGTCCAGCGGCTGATCTTGAAGACAGTTGTTGATAGTTGGGTAAATGTGAGTGTGTTTATAGGAAGATATAACAAAGATATGAATAGAAATATAACACTGCTGTTGTCTCATGTGTTCTACTTTCTCAAGGCGTTGAAACCCTATGACGGTAACCGTTTCAGACAAGGAGGTGGAAGTACTGACGGTAAAGTGGCTTCGCCTGGCTGGTGACAGAGATGGTAAGAGGGAACAAAGATAAAAAAAAAAGCTGACATAGCTGAAAATTAACACTTTGTATTTGAACTCCATTGACACTCTAATTTCTCAAAGGCTTTTATCAGAAAAGTCATTGCCAGTGGGGCAATAACTTTTCACAGACCCTTGTTGAAAGGATTTTTTAAATAAATTACAAAAAAGAATATATGTTTTGTTTTTGTTACGTTTGTATTAGTAGCCTATAAAAGTTGTCACAAAATGCCACATTTGCCAAATTGGCAGTAAAATACTTTTATTAACCAAAGCTTAATAAACTACTATTTTTATTAACCTTTGCTTTATCAGGGAAAATCATATAGAAACAGGTAAATAGCCAATTTGACATATTAAATTGACATTTTAAAATAGTTGGATTTCTGTTTGCCTTAGGTATATTCAAAGTATAGACCATTGCTAAAATTCTGGGATAATATCAATGGCTATGTTATGGTTCAGTTAAGGTTATTATAGTCTTGGGCCAGATTTGACCTATCATTCATTTCCAAATGTGGGCCAGATCATAGGTATGGTGTAGTTTAGGTTCAATTCTGGGATAAGTACGGATTTTGGTCTGTCAGCCATATGTGTGTCACATAAGGCCTTGACAGAACTCAGCCATACAGATATTCCATATCAGGCCCAGCTATGAGCCATATCAACTATTTGTATTTGGCTTAGTCCTGGTAGAAGTCTGGCTTTGTTATGATTCAGTTATAGCTGTCGTAACCTTGAGCCGGATATGGCTCGTCATTCACTTCCAAATGGAGCTTAGGGTAAATTCAGGCAGGAAGACTATCTTTAACCATTCATTCATTTCCCGCTCCTCTCTCTCTCCCCTGCTCCTCCCGCTTTCACATCAGCTGTTTAGAGGCATCGCTGCTAGTTATCAAATCAGATTCCTCTACGATCCCTAACCACCAATCACGGCTCAGCTGTCAAACTTTAAAATCTGTTTCCCTCTCTGTCGCTGTTAGCTGTCATTCCAGAGCAATCATTGTGACCTCCTTCATCCTGTCCACCTCCACGGCCACGGCCACGTCACAGAAGTTAGCTCCTCTCCCTTTCGTCCCGGATCACCATCTCACCTTCTCCACTCTGTTACTTTGGCACCAGGCCCGAGGTCACCAGAGGCCGCTACCACTTTACCATGATCTACGCCTCTTCATCACCACCACCAGTGTCTAGACTCCATCGGGAGGTTATCCTATTCTATTCTCACATTCATCTCCTTCCTTCATATTCGGTGACATCATGATGGGGTCTAATCACCAAAGACTTTTCCAACTACATCTATCATGCTTGTTCAATAAACATCATTTACTTCATAAGAAATTGAGTCTCCCCTGATTGAAATGTGGGAAAGGCAATGTGCTATCAGGGTATAGTTATGGTTACCAACTCTCTCTCTCCACCTCCCTGAACTCGTATTTTCTCGTATTACTCGAGTGTAATTCAATTGCCAGAAAAGAGGCAAAACACACAATAAACAAAGTTAAAGATGATTTGACTGATAGCTTTTTTTTTTCAAATTTTCTATAGATATCGTGATAATATTATCATGAATTCTTTTGGCCACAATAATCGTGCTGTGAAAATCTGATATCGTGACAGCCCCTAGTTCAAAGTAGTATATTGTACTCATATTTCCAAAACAAAAGTCTCTAGATTTAACCCTGAGGTGGATCCTATCTGTGACAAATGCAGATGATGCAATCATGCCTTTGACTAGTTAAATTTTGGAAGTCAGTGTTCCAAACTCTCTGAAATCTTACAATGCCCCATCGAGCCTTACCCTTTGACTGCTGTCTTTGGCATTCTCCCACTAGAACTGACGTTGCCCAAAACCAAACAAGATGTTCTGGCCTTCACCTCTTTACTGGTGCAACACGCTAAAGTATTCTTATTTTTTACTTGCTTTTTTTATTAATTTATTTTTGTTTTGTTTTTAGTATTGTAGGTTTTTATGTCTTTATTTTAAGAAAAGAAAATGTTGAACTTAATGTATTTCATTTCACTTTGCTCCATCCCTCTTGAATCTTTCATGCATCCAACATTTCATCTGCTCTGTTAGAAAAGCTGGTAGTTCAATCTCAGGCCTTATTTGACTTCTCTCCCAAACTTTTTATGAAGAAAATTGAGTTCTCTATTCCAAACCCCCATGGGTATGTGCCTAATGGGTTTCATCTCTTTGACTTCTGACATAAGTTGAAAGTGAGATTTCTGATTCTGGCCGGTGCTAATTAGAGGAAGAATCTGCTGCCAGTGTGCCCAGTAGCTACAGATACTGAGGAAACTGGAGAGTTGAAGGTATTGGTCTCTGAGGACACTGGACGATGGGTGAAAGAAAGAGAGGAAGGGTCTAAATTGTAGTTAAGTAAGCCTCTTATTCAGTCTGAAGTCTGTGACAAAAACAGCACACACACACACATACGCACGCGCACAGAAGCGAACAAATGCACACACACAGACCAGAGATGCCTTGGGCATGAATACAATAGTGTGTCTCCTTTATACTAATTATCCAGCTCCCTCTACTTATCTGTCATATTTTAGGACAACATGAAAAGTGTGAAGATTAAAAATAAGACAGAGGGTTGTTAAAAGTCAGAAACTGTGGATGTGTGAAAGCTCATTATCCATGTGCTTTTAAAACACCTATCACATAAAATAGAGGAAGAATGATCTGCACTCTAACAAAACCAGAAGAGGTGCCTCTTAAAAGTCAGAAACAAAGTGGAGAGGAAGACGCATGAAATCCACTTAATTCTAAAAAAAAAAAAAGAAAAAGCACACTCAAACCGAGAAAGCAGGACATTACAGCTACATACAGAATACCAATTAGCAAACCACTGAGATCAAAGTCTACATCTAAATGGAGGATGTGAAATAGCCAACACCTGTGCACAGCTGGAGTTTGTTGTCTTGTTCATTGAGCTTCTGGTTGTGATTATGTAACTGTCTTCATTTGTTTGGGTGTTTTCTTTTTTTTTACCTGAGTGAACGTCCACGTGAGCTTCATGTGCTTGGTAGCTGCGTAGCTGCACTCCAGCAGTCTGGGTCTGCTGTTCACGTCCACCAGACATTTGTTGTCGTCGTCATCGATTGTCGGACTCAGCACTCCCAGGTGAAGCTGCTGGGAGCTGGTGTAGTACACATTCTGCTGGGAAACAGAAAAAGGAAGTGAGGAGAGAAGATGTTTCACACACGTTTGATGATGGCATGGCCCTCAAGAGCATACCTCATTCCTCCTTAGCTGTGGAAAAACATCATGATGTGGTGATAATTTGTTGGCTCTTGTCATCTTTATTGTGCAGTGTACAATTCACAAAATCAAGGTGTATTTTTGGGAGAATGTCTTGACAGAGTAGTTGTTATTTTAATGTCATATAGTCTTATTTGTATGCAAATGAATTTCAGCAACAATCAAAACCTCTTTGCAGCTTTGTATCACAGTATATGAGACTTTCAAACTTGAGCTTGTGCTCAAGAACCGATCTACTAGTGATTTCACACTAGTAGGTCATTTCAATCGGTCCAGACCAAGAGAAAAAAAAGGCCCATTGTTGCCTTTTAGTTCTGGTCTATTTCCTGCTCACATCTTTTCATAAATGAACCAGGAGGAGTAAATTTGATGTTTTACAGACTGACAGGTAACTCATCCCCCATCATCAGCGCACCATTACAACCCACATAAGGAAAACAAATGGTGATTGACAGCAAGTCATTCTGTGCCCTACTGTATGTGTTTCATTATTGTCTCTAACAAAGAGACTGATGATTGATTGAAACAAACAATACTCAAAACTGCAACTGGAGTTCAAATATCATGAATATAATATAATATGATGAGGAAGGTAACTTTTAAATGAGGAACTGCTAACACACCTCCTCAACCACTTAACTCCTTTTCACTTCCAGATGTATCATACTGAATGTGTTACCATGGTTACTGAATAATCTTGCATGATACTGTATATAGTTAACCCCATCTGTGTCTATTGATTGTGAAATTGCCAGAATACACACTGAAGAAGGGTGTCTTGCCTGAAACGTCTGTATGGCAGTATTATAAAGTCAAATTACAGTGCTGTCCTTGTCTGTCTTTTATATGATTAATTACACTGAGGATCCAGCACCCAGTCTTCAAGGTCTAATCGTTGGTTGAGTGCTTTGTATCTTATTTTGTTTGAACTGTTTGTGAACAAAATGTAACCAAAATGATGTACGGCGATGTCAACAGACTCACTGAAGCAGGAGCGACTATGTTTACTTTCTCGGAGTCTGAGTCCAGGAGGATATTGTTTCTACAGGTTCTATTCACTCCAGAGGCCTGTATGGAGTCACACACTGTTTGAGCAGCTTCGGAAAAAAGAAACAAGATCTCTACTTCACGGAACAGCGTTATCCCAATATTGGTGCAACAGCAGAATCCCATGGGGTCTACAGATAAACAAGGAACCTCCTCTTGGATGAGATAATGCAGAGTTTTGCAAAAAATGATGTGCAATACCAGTGTGTGAAATCTCTCTACTGTAGGTGTTCAGTTGGGTTAAAGGTGCAGTGTGTAGGATTTAGTGGCATCTAGTGGTGAGGTTGTAGATTGCAACAACTTGAATACCCCTACCCTTAAGTTTTTTTTTACAGGCATGAGAAGGATACTGTCACAACCTGTCTCCCCTGGTAAAAAGTTTTTCAAACCTGAGAGTACATTTACACCACAAGTAAATAATCCATCAGTGGAAACCTTTTGTCGGCTAGTGGAAAGAGATCTTATGGACTTGTGTACCCAGAGTAAACAAAAAACTTTTAATCTCTTCAGAGTCAGAGAGAAAAGCTCTAGCAGAGTTGATGAATAATGGGGACATTGTAATTAGCCATGCAGATAAAGGTGGGGCCATCGTGGTCCAGGATAAAACCCCATACATACAAGAGATTGAAAGACAACTAAGTGACAGAGATGTGTATGTTACGCTCAGACCCTACTTTAAAGTTTGGTTATAGCAAGATTGTCTTGAAACGGGTCTTAAGGGAGGGACAAATCAGTGAGGATGAATATAAATGAATGATTCAACACAGTCTGATATGACCTGTTATATCAACTCTTCCTAAAAATCCATGAGGACTTGTTACATGTTACATCCCCCAGGCTGACTGATCGTGTCTGTAGAAGGACATCTCACAGGGCCACTCTCTGTTGACTCTCATATCAAAGACTTGGTATATGCATTGCCTTCATATTTCAAAGACACTACAGACTTTTTGAATAAATTGAAAGACTGCCATGTGGACTCTAATGACCAATGTGGTTCTCCACCAAGACAATTTGATCTTATTTGGTTGTAGGTTGTAGTCTTTCACAGTACACTCAGACATTAGCAAGTAGAAAAGTCAAACAAACACTGATGAAGTAAACACTATGTCCTGGAGTAGCCTAATCCTTATTCAGAACAGGATTAGAACTGATTTATAGTTTAAATATAAGTAAATATTGTTTCTAGAGAAACAGCAGCAGTGTTTACAACAGAAAATTCACTATTTAAATTCAATAATATCTCAGTGGAAACAAATCTGAAATGTCAATAAAATAAATAATATACTTCTGACATCAAAATACTGATTGAAGTTTAGAAAGGATGAAGAACACAGAAATCAGCCAGCAGCTAAGTTTACAAGAGTTTGCCAAATTTTAAGATAGGTGGCAAACTAAGATAAACAGTTAGGCTACATACAGACAGCTTTTGTTTTAGCTTGTTCATAACAATTTGCTAATAGTCTAACCAGCACACTGTGGTTGTGTAAAACATACCAATGGTGGATGGGATATTAACATTAAATATTAAAAAGTCTTAAATATTAAAAAAGTCAAATTGGAGTGCTGTCCTAGTCTCTAATTTTTATGATTAACTACACTGAGGATCCAGCAGCCAGTCTTCAAGGTCTAATCGTGAGTTGAGCGCATTGTATCTTATTTTCTATGATACAGTATCTGTCATTGAGATTGCTTATATGATAGCTTCCTTGGCAGTTCACGATCAGCAAATGATAGAATTGTTGTTTATCACATGAATTCATGGCAGAATCACATATCTATGATAATAAAACATCGTGGTTGCCCCATGTTGCTTTGATGTATAATAATAAAATTAATATTGATACTAACATTTGTAACATAGTGACACAGATGGACCTTTCTATGCATTTTTTCATTCATCAAGATTGTAACCGCATCGCACCTCCCGTTTTATTTTCTACTGTTCTTTTTTTATCTTTTAATTTAGAATGTATGTCTATTTTCTTACTGTGTATGTATCTTTGATATATTCATACTGTGTGTTTTACAGAAATGTCAGAAAAGGGTTCTTTCTTCTCTGAGACAACGGACTCCTCTGCATTTTATAATAATGCACCTTTGCAAATGCCAAGCTGTAGCCTATATTCATGGTGGGTTCTGTCATTAGCAGTTGGGAGTCCTGAAAATAGGCTTTTTCTAAATTTTTTACCTCACCTGCACCTGCCAAGTCTCTGAACAACACTCTCACTTTTAATGTTGCAAGAAATAAACAGGCCACCTGTAACTGATCTAATTAAATAGAAAAACAGAAAGGAAGAAGAAAAGGAGGAGGAAATATTCAGTGGCAAGAGATGAAGAAGGAAGAAGAGAGGTCAAGGAAAGAAATGTAGATTCTGGCTAACTATTAACTGAGGAGGTTTTGCATACCTGAAAAAACAAAAAAGAAAACACAAGGACATGGTAATGAATGCAAATGTTGGCCCAGTTTTTAAGCATGCACAAACGTCTAGCTAGGTAAATCAAACACACCTTAAGCAGTTCAGGAATTTCAAACCATAAACTCAGACATGTATTTCCCCGAGTCTGACAGAACAGAGGAAGACGAGACAAAGAATCACAGACAGTCTGGCATGAGCACAGCAAACGAGAAGGATCAAGGTCGACATGAAATCCAAACAAGCAGAAAAAGTTGAGATCAAGGAGTAACAGAGGAGAAAGCAAAGAAACGGCATTTCTCAGAACAAACTTAAACACTGGCTGGGTGCTCCAACTGTGAGGGTGCGTGTTTCCAGAGGAGTGCGTGCAAGCTCTGAGGAGGTCATTGATGAGAATGATGACCATCTTGCAGGAACAGGACATCTCTAGATAGTCGCCGTTATCACACTGTGAACCAACCACAGAGCTTTTAAGCCTCTGTTTAAAAACACTCCGAGACAGACAACAGCGCAGGAGATGTGTGCATGCGCGTGCATACGTGTATGAGCGCGTTGAGTATGCGCGAATGCTTCAGAGTGAGGATTTGTTTGTCTACATGTGCGCTAATAAGAGCGGTTAAACTTGCATCTGTCAATACATTGATGCTCGGCTCCCAACAGAGGGCTTAATGCTATCTCCTCTCCTGTCACGGCTTCTTAAAACCTCTAATAGAAGGATTAGCACAGTGCTGTGTTAGACAGATAGCAATCTCTCCTGACAGACTTAACAAGCGTGGACAGAAGAAAGCCAGTAAGCTAGGCTGATTTTTTGGTGTTTAATGCGTACTTTTAGCAGATGACATTTCGATCTGAGGAAAATCTTTGTGAAGTCAAACAAAAAAACATAGTGTTTAGTGATCTAATCTGTCATTTCAAGTGCTGTGTGACATTTTCGATATAAAAACTGAACTTACAGTACAGCGCCAGGCACATACCGTACAAATTATGCTGCATGTTGAGAGGGGTCTTCTAACAGGGGACCATAGTTGGACTGTCAGCAGCAGCTTTCATGTAAAACAAGACTCCAAGTTCAGAGGCCCCTGAGGCTGCAGGATTTGTAATGATAAATAATTAATTCATCAAGCCTTCAAAGATTTGTCTAACAGGGAGCATGAATGCACTCAGAAAATGTCATTGCATTAGATTTAGATGTTTTTGGCGCAAGTGGAAAATTTGGCCTGAAAGCAGTCATGAATGAAATGTCAGGGGTTCACCGAAAACCTACAGTAAGCAACCTGTTTCAGAATATGAATATCCACAGCCCATTACCTGTCAATCTGACCTGTCGCTGTTAAGATATCTTACTTGATGCGAAGTGTTAAAAGGACGGACAGACTAACTAAAAATAATTTAACCCTCAACTGTGGAAAGTAAAGGGATATTTTAATAATATATTCTTAATATATTTATCAACAAAAACTATAAAGATTTTATAGTTGTGAAGGTATGATTATACTTAACGCCAGGCTGTGTTTTGCTGCCCACTCTGGTTGAAAGTTTCAGCACTGACTACACCCAGCACCACTGATAGGTGAAGCTGTCAGAGTGACGGGATGTCACAGGGTCCTGGAGTACATATGTACATAACTCCAGCAAGGTGAGAAGTGACATCACTGGAGGTCAACAAAAACAAGAATTTTCAGGTGATGTTAAAGGAAAAGTTCAGTTCAAGTTCAGTTTTTCAAGTCTGTCTTAAAACAACAGTCAGGTGTCCATATGAACAGTGAAAGAGGTTTTCCTCGCTGTAATAATTCCTCCTATTTATACTGGACATTAAAAGATTCCCTTCATGTGCTTTCAGTGTAAGTGATGGAGGCCAAAATCCAGTATGTCCACACAGTCATTTTGTGCAAAAATGCATTGAAAAGTTGATGTGAAGCTTATATGAGGCTTCAGCAGTCTGAGTTAGTCATATCAAGTGGATATCTGACACATTTACAGTCTTTTAAAGATCAAATTCCCTCTTTGTGTTTCCTCAGACAGTGTTTCCCTGTTGAGCTGAGGTGGAAGTATAGTAACAAAAAGAGGGACTTTGGCACTAAAAAGACTGTAACGATGAAAGATATCTACTTGATTTGACTCATTTGGACGACTGAAGCTTCATCTCAGCTTCAGATAAACTTTTAAATACATTTTTGCACAAGAGGAGGACTGTAGATTTTGTCCCCCATCACTTACATTGTATATGCATTATGAAGGGATCTTCTAATGGTCAGTATGAATAGGAGGAATGATTACAGTAAGGAAAACCTGTTTCAATGTTTATTTGGGCTCCTGACTGTTGTTTTAAGACAGACTTGAAAAATTGTGAACCTGTCCTTTAAGTTCTTCTTTAACCATAGGAGTGTCAGATCAGAAAACACTTTTAATTTTGCAAAAGCCGTCATGCTTATTGGTGTTCTGGAGGGCAGTTACAAAAGACATATTTCTTCCTTTGTCATTCAACTTGATGTGATTCCCACATATAAAGGTTTTCTTCATAATCACTAACTTAGTATCTTTGTGTTTACCTTGATATACTGTAGATGTTATTTTGTGGTCTCAATTTAACAAGCTTGTGTAAAAAAAACCCTAAATAGCTACAAATTATAAACCTTTCAAGATTCATGACAAGAGAGACTATTTAACATACAGCACTGTCCCCGGTGACCTTCTGTGATTCATAGCCTTTGTGAGAATCAACGTTCTACTACAGTTGATGTTTAAAATATGAAAATTATTATTTATAAAATGATCATTGTAAAGCAGTGATAACTGTTCTGCCCTTCCCTAATTGATCTTTCAAAGATAATGACACAGTTAACCCCTGATGGTGCTGAGCTACAACACACACAAACTTGTTTGCTACCTGGACGCCTTGTGAAAGTGACTATATGTTCTAACTGAGGCTCCTGGTGAGCTTATTACTGACAACAGGGGATGTCATTAGACAGGCTAATCACTGATGTTTCCCTCAGCCATCTGCTCTGGTGGCGAGAAGACAACACAAACACACACAAGCAACACACAACAGCTGCAAAATTGTCTCAGTACATAATGAAGAGGTTCATCCAGACGGGTGGAGCAGAAAGAGGTAGAGGAGGAGAGTTAAAGAGAGAGAGAGCAGACAATGAGGTTAACTTGAGAAAAGCTGTTATTTTTGTAGATCATATAATGAACTGACAAAAAAAAATGTTTCCTGTTTCTACTACTCTGCAGCTCACACACACACAAAGAGAGAGAGAGAGCTCATTACAGTATCTAACACTGATCAGATTGCTGCCGGTTTTAATAGGCTTACAGACACAGTCATTTTCAAAATGGATTACTTCAGTGAAACAACAACCATTACAATATCTCTGTTTTATAACCACCGCTTTTTAATGACCCGCAAAATTAACCAGCGGGTTCCTCTATCTTTTCCTGTTCGTGATGCCTCTTACATTTCTTTTTTTTTCTCTCTGTGAAAATAGAAGCTTGTTGGAAATTCACACCTTTGCGAGAATTTCTGTAAAAAAGATAGCATTTGATCCCACTGGGAGGTTGTGTAAAGAAATGTATTTTCTTTCCCGCTGATGAATAGACACTGACAACACATTCTCACAAAACAATTTTGTTAAAAGGTTAAAGTTTTAGAAAGTCCAGTGAGTGGGTTTCTCTGACGAACACACATACACACACACACGTGCTATTTGCCAAAAGTTTTTGAAGTCTGGTAATTTGAGTTTTGTTGTATCAAACCAACTCTCCAATTTAAGAAAATCATTAAAATCATAAATACACTACCATCTTTCTCCAAAATGATAAATCAATGTCTTCTTAAGTCTCTTTAAAGGGGACCTATTATGCTCATTTCCACCTCTATATTTTTATTGTGGGACTCCACTAGAGTGGCTTCATGATTCACAGTTCAAAAAACTCCCTATTTATCTTAAACTGGCCCTTTATACAGCCCCTCAGTTCAGCCTCTGTCTCTAACAGGCAGTCTTAGCTCCTGTCTCTTTAAGGCTCTTCTCCTGATGAGCCCACTCTGTTCTGATTGGCCAGCTTTCTGGAAGCTGCCGCGGGCAGCCGTATTAGACTTCTATTAAGTTACTGCTGATGAAAACCCAACATTTCCTGCTTTACTGCTTCATATTAAAAACTTGGAAATTACTAAATAACGGGAGACTTTTATCATGAAGAATTTACAGGAAATGTAATGTGTTCCTCACCAAATTAGTGGAGCTTTGTTAGTGGCACTAAAAACTGGTTGACACAACAACATATAGAGATATTTGGAGGTCTTTGTTCAGCAGAAAACAGTTAGAAATAATGCAGGGAGGAATAGTACAAGCAGAGACAGCCACAGTGATGATGTTTGATGAAGAGCTGCAGACAACCAGCACACTTTAAACAGGTAAACTACTTATTTTACTTTGCCTTGCTGTGTAAATGAAAAACACTCACAGTGTGCCAGCTCGACTTCAGTCATGGCTCAGCATGACTACCCCCAAAACAATGGAAAAACACCATAATGTTAGCGGAGCGGAGCAGTGAACTTGCGTGCTGTGCGTGGAGCAGAGGACCATATATAAAGAAATCCATAATGAGCTGACTTGGACTTGGACTGTAGAAGTAGAAAAAACATTGGAAACCGAGCGTTCAGAGCAGTCTAAAGCTAGTGCTTTTTGCTCACAGGGATTACTTCTAAGTACGTTTACCTCATTATTTGACACTTTGGCCACATTTAATATGAACATCTGACATTGTGACATTATATACATGACAAATAAGGAAATAAGGAAAAGCATAATAGGTCTAATTTTCAGACCACAAACCAATCTTCTTAGCAAGGATCTTGGAACCCATTGGCTATCTGTCTGACAAAGATTTAGCCTCTGGGACAACAGCCAATATTACGGGGGTTCTGGTGTCGCAAGCAGATATCCGGATCACGGATAATGGATATCTGGGCTAAGACTGCTTTTTCTGTGTGCTGGTTGTTGTTTACAGTCCGATTAGCAACTTGAGATGGTCCAGACGACATTTTGGCTAATCTCTGTAAACAGATATAGGCATATGAATGCAGATTAATTTAAAAAAAGCAAATAAAAAGTTAATTCATCGTCACATGATAGCCAATAGGTTCTGAGATTGCATTTCGGCCAATGCGTTCTGCCTCTTTTGCTTTCCACATGGACTGTTTCCCTGCATGCAACCAAAGCCTGCTCAAATATGATTGGTCAATACTACTCGGACTACAAAAGGACTACAAATGGTACCAAAACCTTGTCCTGCTGCTTACAGATTCTGCATTCATATGCAGATATCTGATTATAGAGATCAGGCTCCAATATTGAGAATAAATGTTGTCATCCAACCCTTCTGCAGGCCTGAAATTAGACACTCATTCAACAGCCACATTAATTTTTAGAAAACTACAAAATGTGATATAGAGACTGGTTTCCTGTTCATAAACAGTGGAGGATATGTATGCAGCAAGGAGGCAGAAGACATTGGTACTATGTCATGATAACTTATTATGGACATTTTTATCATGTAGAAAATTTCTTTAGAGGTGCATGTTGAGAGACAACTGACGGCTGTCGCTAGCTAACAAGATGCATTGAAATCAAGTGAGAAATGGCTGCTAGTAGCAGTAATAATGCTAACACAAACCACACCAGTAAATTACTTTTGGCAGTGACAAACTGAAAACCAAAGCAGAGCAGCTTCAGGGTTTAATGTTAGAAGAAATCTACTTGTCTGAAGCCAATTTTTACTTGCCCCTATGAAAATTGTTTTATTTATTAGCAGTTATCAAATAACAACAAAAACTAAAGTTAATTGTCATGTTTAGTCTTTATTTAAGTAAATGAAACAGAACAAGGACACAGAGTGTCGTAGATGCAAAGCAACAGACATTCTTGCAAATCAAAAATGGTATGACTCATCCCCTATATTTCACTGAACACTAAATTCTTTTGATCAGCCCAAATAATGGAATAGACTCCCTAACCCGATGGCAAATACATTTTTTAGACTAATTTTTTCCACTCCAAGCTTCCTGATTTGCCTTTTTAATGTTTCTCGTTCTCGAGAGTATTTATGGCAGTGGAAAATTACATGCTCCACTGATTCCTCTATTTGACAGTGCTCACATAATCCTGAGGGATGTTTGTTACACGCATCACACTACTAGCCTACTCAATTCTTGATTGGCCAATATTCTCTGATGTGTTCAAGGGGAGGGGGCTATGCTGTGTGCCAGAGAACGAAAGCATAATTTATGATATGATGATGATAGAAAAAATGATTGAAACTTTTTTTATTTTTTTTATTTTTTTTAGTTTTTTACCACTTGCCCAGTCGGGAAGTGAGTTGCTAGATTTAGTAGCCTGAGGTGGCATTTTATTTGCCCCAGCCAATTGGGCAAGAACTATTGTTGAAACATGCAGCAGCTTGAAGAGCAGCAATGGTTTTCACACCTTGGACACTTATGCTATGTCAGGTTATTTAAAGGGGCCTCAAACACAAATAATCAAAGCTAGGATTATACTTAACTTTAATTAGCATAAGCTACATTTATTTTGCATGTATACAAGATTCTTATTTTAGCTTATTCTGTATTGAAGTGTGGCTAAGAGAGCAGAATGGATTGCTGATGTGTGCACATTTACATTTTTGCATGTGCATTTACTCAAGAACTGCACAATTTTGAAGTACTTCTACTTTATTCCTGTATTTCCACTTTCTGCTACTTGATATTTATATTCAAGAAATCAGTCATGAATATACCTGCAGTACTTATACATGTATTGGACTATAGTTACTAGTGACTCTGTAAATTAAAATGTTATTTGTAGAACATATGATGAGCCCATGAAATATTATGCATTTTTATAGATGCATAATTTTATTTGTAGAGCCCTTCAAGATATTCAAAGATGCTTTACACAAGTTAAAAAGATACTAAACTACAAAAACACACTAAAAGTAAGAGGTAGCACAGGACATTATTAACACATTAAAAGCAGTTCTACAAAAGGTGAGTTTTGATTAACATTTTGATCACTCATTCAACTTTTTAAAACTGCTTTTAATGCATAATAATCTAATAGTATATGTAACACTCTAACAGAGCCCATTTAGCTCTCTTCTTTCACTCTCTAGCTCCCTCGACTACAGCTGCTCTCTCTCTCTCTTTCTCGTCTTTTTTTTTTTAAATGAGTCAGGAAGCCAACAGCAAAGTCTAACTTTACTTTTAACGTTATGAAACCAACAGAAATGTCCTCCCCTCCTATTAGCAATGTCTTTGTACTCCCCTACGGCAGGGTTTAGCTCTGATCAGTCTGATCGCTGGCTGTGATTGGCCACCGCAGCGTGACTTCGGGTTGTGTTTCTCCAAAAGTTGACTCTGAATCAACTTTCTCGCCACAGGCCAGTGCAGCCAAAACTCCCGCAGTCTAAACGCACTACCCCCATTCAAATGAATGGGAGGGCTGGCGTTCTCACCGCACCACCTGATTCGGTCTGAATACGGCCTTAGTCATTTGATGCAGTGTTCTTATGAAAACATTGATTAGGGCAGCTGTAAGTAAAGAATCTCAATACTTCTTCCCTGTGAGTGCATGCTTGAAAAACACCCACTTTATGGCAAAACTATTTTTTGGTATTCTACACATGAGTCATGAATCCCTAAAGTGCATACTGTATGAGCACCGTCAAAACTTCTAAAATCTCTTTTGCACGTGAGCTGACACATTTGCACAATTACTGACTCCAAGTGGGAGATCAGAGTCTGTAAAAAAACACTTTTATCAGGACCTTCAGGTGAACATTTTTTTATTGTACAGGTTCTATTGACAGTACAGCGGATGTGACATGAATGCAACATGAGGTCGATAGCTGTGGTCATTTACTGGCATATATAAAGAAGTGCTTAGCTGAACACTTGGCAATGAATTCCTTCCTCTGTGTGATATCTCTCTCACTCTCAGTTTGTTAAAGTCTCTCTCTCTCTCTCTGCCTGTCTTGCATATCCTTCCAGGCTTCCCTCCCCTCGTCTGTGTCAAGTGGCTGCCGCGGAAATTGAGGAACGTTATGCATCGTTGACATTCAACAGTTCATCAGGTATTCAAAGCCATATCCAGCCATCCAGTTGGACACACACGCACACACACAGAAATGGAGTGATTCTCTTCAGAAAGAAGAGGACTCAGAGGTAATCTAAAGGATTGGACGAATCAGAATAAAAGGATCTGAATGGGAAATAAGAAGCACTGGTGGGAATAACATTACAAAAGATACTCCACATGAATAAAGAATAAAGAGTGAAAAGTGATAACGGCATGACAGAAGACCTGAAGAATATTTGAGTCTTTGATGTTGGTTATGAAACAGTTCCTGTTGCTTTTTGCTCTGCATCCTCAGGCGGCTTATCACTGATTTTTCAGAACTATTACACATAGCATCTTTTTGGCAGTCCAAGATCAATATACACCAGACCTGATAGTGAAAATGGGGTTGGTGTTGTTTCACCATATGTCAATTTGAGTAGGGTTTGTCACCAAGGTCTAAAATTTCATTTGGCTAATGCACAGAGCGGCTGTTTGTGCATGTATGTGTGTGAGAATATCCATTAACAGCAAAGATTATGGATCTATCTATTATATACTAACATTCTCTAATCCCTCGATGATTACAGCAGCAGGTACAGGACAGATAATAACTTCAATTTCCTTTTATGTGCAGCGTAATGTATGATTCTAAAAGCCCAAATCTCCAGTCTATCAAGTGATTAGTTCCCCTTGCTGATCCTGTACTGTGTAATGATATTTTGCTGTTATCTTGACTTATCCTAGTAAAGCCCAGATATATCACTGTTATCTGGAGATATGTTACAGTGCAGTGGGTAAATTATGGATTGCTAGAAGTAATTTTCCTTTTTGGTAAGATGGAATTCCTCCACAAATATGAGCGAACAAATTATCTGTTCATTTGTTCTGCCTTTAATACCCCCAAATAACTCCGTTGCCGGCTAAATCTTGCTTCGCTACCACTAACTGGAGAAGCACACGCTGAGCTTTGAAAGTAGTTGTGTCAGAGTTCAGAGCATCAAAACAACCTCTAATATTTTCACAAATTAGAATCATACAGGCCAAATGAATAATACTGCATCATTCTGTGTCCCAGGGGAGGGAAATAAAATTGGCCCACAGGCCTCAATTTGGGCAGTTCTGGCTGGTACTCAGGGCAATCTGCTCCGCCACAGGCTGAATACATTTACCTGCTATCTGTCCTTCCCATCCCCAGTGTGTCTGAGCCAGGTCCATGTTGTGAATGTGTAAACTTTTCATAGAGTGCCTGTCAAGCCAAACCAGCGCACTCTGAATTAAGTTTTAAAAGTAAAAAAGCTCAAGACCCTTTCCACACCTCTATTTCTTGTGTTTAAATAAATAAATACATAAAGAAAAAAAGAAAAAGAAAAGTAGACACCCTCCATTCCAAAACCCTCCAAACTCAAGAGCTGAGCCCAGAAGAAGAGTCCCCTATGTCAGCTGGTGCTGAGACTAACTGCCCCCTCTCAGACACACTCTGACCAGTCTCACACCAACACTGCTTTTCAAACACCAATCAGAATAAACCAAATTATAACGCAATGTAAAGAAACCTATTTGGAACCTTGGAAAGAAGAAACTAAAAGCCAAAGTAGATCAGAAGGTTATCTGGCCCTAAAAAGAGATGATGAATTTGCAGAATATCTACTACTCTACTGTCAGAGCTAGAAAGCAGAGACAGATCCTCACCAAGTACAGGCTCACTGACCACACATCAGCAATCGTAAAAGAACGACACAAAAAACCATGGCAACCAAAAGAAAACAGAATATGTGGTCACTGTTCAACAAGTTTAATGACCTCTCAAAATTAAAAAATACTCCTAGGAGAAGGAGACAGGGCATCTCTTGATACCCAGTATGTATCAACATACCACAACCTGACACACACACACACACACAAACTGTCTATACTATACATATATATACACATAGGTACATAGATATACTAGATATAATTAATATATTTCAATCTTAATGTTATGTTAATGTCATTTTTAATCATTGACTCTTGATGCTTTGGCAATATGGTTGTTGTGTTATTCATGCCAATGAAGCAAATTTGAATTTGAATTTAAATAAATAAAGACAGTAAAGGAGATGAAAATGTACTAATACAACTAAATTTCTTTATCAGCACCTGCTGATTATGCTGTCTCCAGGAGAGAGAAAATGTGAAAAGGAAAAGACAGGAGAGACAAGAGAAATGCCAACACAGCTGTTTCAGCGGCTGATGCTGTATTGCTGAGTATGACCCAGATAGAAAGTTTGATTTTTCAGATGTCAAGGCGCCGGTCAAAGCTATTAACTTTACTAACAGTGGAGGCGAGGCTTGGAGTGTCCTGAGAAAGCTCTTCTAGATGCCGGGCCCGAGATGTAGTCAAGTCTAGTGGTGATTATGCAGGCTTCTTTATGGCAGCCGTGATATAATGCGGACAGTAAAATATTAATCTTTAATTTGTCGAAATGGAGAATATTTCAAAGTGGTGAAAAGTGGAAATATACAGTCACACTCCCCTGGTGTTTGAAGTGTTTTCAGTAATGCCATTAAAGGGGCAACAAGTGCAGACTTTACTGCCCCTTAGAATCAAATAGCCTTAAATCTGCAGAGGGCTGATAGAGTTGTTGATTTGCCTCAGTGACTCAAGGATTAGTTTCAGATATTTCAGCTGCAAAGGCCAAACAGTTTCACTCTACAAGCAAAACAGCATAAGCCAAAGCAGTATTATTAAAGCATGGTGATAGATTAGCTTTTTGCTAGCATTCCCCCTCTAATTAGCCAGCTGAGTCATTATGGAAATGTGACTTTTCCATTTATGTAAATTACCGGCCCCCATAACTCCATTTTACTGATATCCGTATATGGAGAAAGTCACCACAATTTATAATCTACTCTAACTACAAACAGTGCAATTTCCTCCTTACTTGGGGATATTTAAAGCTGCACTAATCAATATTTTTCATATTAACAATTTATCAAATGTTAATGTGCAATGTGGAAGTAGTTGTTCATAGGGACAAACCCACAGAGAATTAATGCTCGAACCTTTAGTTCTCCCTCAGCTCTACAGAGCCTTTTAGCACCTCTTAGCTCATTGTTTTGGCTTCAGGCTGGCAACTCTGATCTTATCAACATCATTTCCAGCAGCAGGAAGCTGTTTTCAGCCAAATGGCTCTGATAAATTCACTGTATACTACCTGCCTAGACAAAGTTAGGGACTAGCTCGTGAACATCATGGAGAATTTTACTAGTTTAAGAGCCAGGTATTTCCCTCAGGAGTTGGTGGAGACCGAAAACAGCTAAAAAGAGAGTGAATTTTGACTGACATTCATCAGGTGGACAGACACATGACTTCAAATGTATGCTAATGTTGCTCCATGTCTATGGATGTGTTAATAAGCTTAACATGTTCAATGTAATAACTTTCTGGGGGAATATACAGTAGTCGTGTCCACAAGTGACTCCTCATCACAGGTTGCATCCATTAGTTGTGAGCATTTCAGTCAAAGAGTGATTTTCGATTTTTTACAGGCCTGAAGGGGTCAAGCTATCCAGTATTTCACAATAAAAATGCAAAGATTAGAGAAAAAAAATCAGAATTTTGTTTTTAATGTTTCCCAACCCAGTAATTATCTGATGACCCCTTATATTCATATCACGTACGTAACCTTGTGGGTGCCTGACCCTCAGTTTGGGAAAAACCTTGACAATATGTTATGTTCTCAAAAAAACTATTTTATAATGTAATAATATTTTTGTGGATTGAAGTTTAGAACTAGGACAACATACTGTATGTGTTTTAGTCTTACACAGACTATTATACATTGTTGTGTAGAGAACAAAGAGATATCACTCACCCATCTCTCCTACTATAATGCAACTTTATGCAATGTTTTCGCACTCTAAATCCTTCATTTAAAATAACAAAGGCTGCTAGGGAGTCAGATCATGTACTGCTGATAACCTCTCCTGTGTGATCAGTTTTTTTTTTTAGTTTTTGTGTTTCATGTGTTTGGAGAAAACAAAGCAGAATAGAAAGAGAGCCCACTGACCTGCGGTGTCATACCATGACAGACATACATGATGGGAACATTGTCAGTGTCCGGTCCTTGGTCCAAACACAGGTCATCTCTGAGACTGTTCTTCAACTGGAAAAATGAGGGAGAGTAAAACAGGGAAAAGGGGGGTAGAAGGAGTAGGAGAGAGAAAAAAATGAAAAAGTGATCTAACGTATTTAATGTATCCAATTAAAACTCTCCGTTGATGGGTTTTAACAGGCATACATATGTCTAAGATTGTAGAACACATAAGAAAAAGGAAGAAGAAGAGGACACCTCTCTCTCATACACACATTTAGGCTGGAGATATACTTGCTTTTTAACCACGCCTTCTGCGTTGTGAAAGGAATTGTTCACATACTTGCCTATGTATTTTGCGTGTTACTGGAGGATTCCACTAGTGAGCACACCAGACAACTAAGGATATAAATAGAACTTATGGATTTGCATGATGTAAACAATAAACATGGTGACACTCGAGGAGGTGACTATTTTGTTAATTCTGAGATCACGACAGAAAAAGCGACAGTGGCGCCATCATAGGTGGTATGTAAGGCCCTAAATCAAGCACATTATGACAATGGTGTGTATGTTTCTGCGAGAAACTGATGATGAGAAACACCACCAGTAATTTCAAATGTCTGCCAGGATGTTTGATGATTTTCCCCGTTGGATTAGCCCACTGATTATACACCACAGCACACGCAGTGAGCCAGTCAGTTCAGCAGGGCGGCTTGTGGTCACCCTCCACTTTCTACCAACAGGCATCAGCTTACAAGCCTCTCCAGCCATACTGCCCCTACACTGCTCCTACCGTTCATGTGCGTAGGATACACAAGGCAGCCTTCATGTGCAAGTGAATGCGTAGTTAAAAACAAGTATATCTCTGGCTTTGGTCATCACATTTGCGGCACTATTTCTCTCCTCAATGCAATTTCAGGCTGTCAGAGCTCAGCAGCCTTTGGACAAAGGGAAGCCTCTGGGCTTACCTCAGGCACATTCACACCGAGCCAAGGATGTAGTTAAAATGCCTTTATTGGTAAGGGCATATCAAAGTTTAAAAATATCACCAAAAGGAGATCAGAGGCTTCCCTTTGTCTATAGTTGACCAGTTTAACTTCTAGAGCACCTTGCATTCAACTGGAGATTACTACTTTATAACCACGAACACCCAGTATTTCTTAATGTTGCTCAGCAGTCTTTTATTTAATCATAAAAACATGGCAAAGAAAATGCAGCTCATCTTTAGTCTCATTTTGTTTGTCTCTTGTGAAAGGACCTCAATAAAACTAATGCTGTGTTTTACAGACTAATAGCAACTACAGATGGGTGACAAATTAAAGTAAAAACCAGTAAAAGTTTGAATGCTTGACCCCTACAGTGAGGGGATCCAGTGTCTCTGTTATGCTTTGGGGGGCATTTTGCTGGCATGGTTTGGGTCCACTTGTCCCCTTAGAGGGAAGGGTCACTGCAAATCAATACAAAGTTGTTCTGAGTGATCACATTTATCCTATGATGAAACATTTCTATCCTGATGGGAGTGGTCTCTTCCGGGATGATAATGCCCCAATTCACAAAGCACAAGGGGTCACTGAATGTTTTGATGAGTGTGAAAATGATGTGAATCATATGCTATGACCTTCACAGTCACCAGATCTCAACCCAATTGAACACCTATGGGAGATTTTGGACCGACATGTTAGACAGCACTCTCAACCACCATCATCAAAACACCACATGAGTGAATATCTTTTGGAAGAATGGTGTTCATCCCTCCAGTACAGTTTAAAGACTGTGGAATCAATGTCAAACTGCATTGAAGCTGCTGTGGTAGCACGTGGTGGCCCAACACCTTACTAAGATACTTTATGTTGGTTTTTCCTTTGATTTCTCAACCGTCTGTAGATTTATGCTTTATATCTTTGAGGGTATAGTTCAACATTATTAGATTGCTTTCTGAGAGCGAGATGAAAAAGCCTGATTTCAATCACATGTCTGTGTATTCAGTTGGGAGCTGGAGTCAGGAAATGTTCAGCCTAGCTTTGCATTAAAGGATAGCTTCACAATTTTTCAAATGTGTCTTCAAACAACAGTCAAGGGTCCATATGAACACTGAATGAGGTTTTCTTCGCTGTAATCATTCCTTCTGTTCACACTGGCTATTAAAAGATCCCCTTCAAATGTGTTTTCCATATAAGTGATAATTCATTTTGAGCAGTCAGCAGTCTGAAGCCCCTTTTATACAACCTGTTCAAGGCGGGAATGTTGCACTGTTATTCCACCTAGCCATTCTGTATAAAATGTATGAACATTGGGGGCATTGTTGTCCCGCCATTAAGCCAGCAGTGGAGGTAGTCACATTGTAGATTCGACATGTGTGTAAAAGGGAGAGCTGGCATGGCGGAACAGTCAAAACTAGACGCTGACGCTGTTGTGTTACATGTCACACCTCTGATACTGGAATGTGCACATGCTATCTAACATCACACATGGGGACAGCTATATGCCGGCTTTGTTTGGTTCAGTGTAAAAAAGCAAAGCCGGCATAATGAGGGGTCTTCTTTATGGCAATATTGTGGGATTTCTATTTAAAAGGGGCTAGAGTTAATCATATCAAGTGGATACAGTATCTGCCACATTTGCAGTCTTTTTAGCATCAAATTCCCTCTTTGTGTTTCCCTGTTGAGCTGCAGTGGAAAAAGAGGGATTTTGGCACTAAAAAGACTGTAACATTGAAAGATATCTACTTGATTTGGCTCAGTTGAACGCTGAAGCTTCATATTAGCTTCAGTTAAACTTTTAAATACATTTTTTGCACAAATGGAGGACTGTGGATTTTGTTCCCCATCACTTACATTGTAAGTGCATTATGAAGGGATCTTCTAATGGTCAGTATGAACAGGAGGAATGATTACAGCAAGAAAATTCAAAAAATTTCAATGTCCAGTTTTTGGGAATCTGATTATCGTTTTAAGACAGACTTGAAAAATTGTGAACCTGTCCTTTAACACTGGAGGTAGACGTAAACAGCTTTGCTAGCTGCTAAAAACATGGCTATCAACACAAGCTGATGTATTCACAATTGTACATCTTTTGTTTTACTAATACATAAGTGGTGTTGGTGAGTTTATTTTTTCACTCTGGCACTTTGGACAGAGCCAAACTAGCTGTTTCCCTGCTTCCTCTGTTTAGCCAGTTTAGCTAGATACACATCCTGACTCCGGACGTGTACTTAATGCACAGATATGAGATTGATATTGATATTCTCATCTCACTCTGAGGAAGAAATAAGTGTAGCTCAAAATGTGGAAGTATTTCCTTAAGCTAATTACAGATATATATGGTTTTATTCTATAGATGTGATGTTTAAGGCACATTATTGGTCTATGACATACAGATCTTTGTTTCTCTCCCTACCTGCGTCCTTCTCTCCCCTCTAGCCTACACGTCTTTCTTTCTCTGACTCTGCATTATGAGTTAATCCATTATGAAAGAGTGGTACACTACACCGCTCTGGTTGTGTAGCTAAATTGAAGACAAATGGAGCCACAGCAGGCTAATTACTGCTTGCCAGGAGAAAGTCATACAAACACTTTAAACTAACCTTCACCTTTTTTTGACAGCTGCAAAGTCATATTTCACAAAGGAAAATCATCTGTACTTTTTAGATTGCAGGTTACACTTTTAATTTGGCTATTTTCCACATTACAGACTAATTGTACAATATATGTAAATTAGTGCAGGAGATCAATATACTTCAGTTTGTCCTTTTTGTCATTTGCAAGGGTCATGAATTCATATTTGAAAGGGAATTTCAAGTGTATTTCCACTTTTGTGGTGATCTCATTTTTTTAAATAATGTTGCTAAAGTTCCTAAATCTCAGGAATTTACATGGTTAGTGCAATGTTATCCTAACCAATTATGTGTAGAAATAAACCAGAATTATCCTTTAAAGGCAGCTGAAAGGACGGGTTCATGATTTTTCAAGTCTGTCTTAAAACAATAGTCAGATACCCTTGCTGTAATCATTCCTCCCGTTCATACTGACCATTAGAAGATCCCTTCATAATGCACTTACAATGTAAATGATGGGGGCCAAAATCCAAAAGCCTCCTTCTGTGCAAAAATGTTTTTAAAAGTTTATCTGAAGCTAATATGAAGCTTCAATAGATATTTTTCATCGTATAGTCTTTTCAGTGGCAAAGTCCCTCTTTTTGTTGCTATACTTCAACCACAGCTCAACAGGGAAACTGTCTGAGGAAACACGAGGAGGGAAATTGATGCTAAAACTGTAAATCTAACAGATATCCACTTGATATGACTGAGTGATATAACTCAGACTCAGACTTCCTCAAATTACAGTTAGAATTGTAGAAATGGTCCCACTTTGGGAAATCACTGCAATTTCCTTCGAAACAGAAACACACATTACTTTTAGGTTAAGACCTGATATTCATGATCAGACTAAGTCAGCTCTAGTTTGACACAGCTGTATTGGAGAATTATCCTCCCAAAAATTGGATTATGCAGCTTTAAGTGCAGCTACAGTATTGTAATATTGAAATGGAGATTGATGTCAGTGACAACAGTTCCTTTAATTCACAGATACATTCAGAGAGCTTGAATGTTATAGTTGCCTTTGAATGTTCATAATGTGTTGTAGTAAATGTTCAGCTTTCTGAGTCTCACATTTTACACCTTTACTTTGTACACATTCAGCTGTAGCCATCTTAAATATGCCATTCCAGTGACCTTCAAAAAGTGGTGATTCGAAAACAAATGTCTTTTTATTTACTCAATCTCAACCATTCTTGATAAATGTTAGCAAAATGCAAAAATTTTTAAAGATGAATGAAGAAGGTTATTGGCTGCATCTCTGTCGGATCCAATGTCATACTAAACTGAGCTCTAGGTGCATTATGTGGAGTTTATTATGAGTGAACAGGAGGAGACCTTCATTTTCTCCTAATGTCTTTTACATAAAGCTTTTTATCCATCTGCTGAATGGTTGGTCTCATTGAAATGCCCACTCATCCCACTTGCTGCTTAGATAGATCACTTGCTATATCTCTACTTCAGTACTTGCTGCATCCCACCACTCCTCCCTTTGCTCCTCTGCAGTCACATCACATACAGTCCTGCGGGGGTTTCAGCACGGCCTGAGCTTAGCTTTCTATTTCACAATATCTCACGTTGCTGTCACACTTATTACACTGGTTCAATCATTTGGTATTTTACTGATCCCCAGAGGGTATTTCTCTCCTCCTGCCCCTTTTCAAAGAGAGGTCAGAGGTCAGGCTCAGCTAAACAGCAGCAGCCCCCGTGCTGGTAGGGATCCAGTGTGTTGCTCAAAGGCACAACAGCAAGGCGACAGTGTGGAATAGTGCTATGGGAAAACCATACAGATGGCACTGTAGTTTGCGCACTATCTTGTATGTATGTTCATTGAAATGTCTGTGTTACCAAGTACGGTACAGTAGAAGTGAGCTGAGTTACAGTATATTTGGTAAATTGCTGTATTTGGTAATCTGACTTTTGTTTCACTTTATTACTGATATTCAAAGTTGGAAACATTAATGCAAGTGCTAGTGCTAAGTAAGCTTTGCATGCTGGGATGTGGATGAGTGAAAGCAAGTTGCTAGCAGCTAACCTGGAGAGTGAATTGAGATCTGAGCTGGACTACCTCAACAAAGTATGTTGCATTTGGCCAGAAGACCTTCTTCAGGACCTTCTTTCTGTGTTTCAGATCTAACTCCCGCCCCCATAAGCAGAGCAACCGCGGGGTCAGGGGGGATGGCCGCCCCAGGGCCCACACTCAGTAAGGGCCCCTCTGGGGACATAGCGCACAACCCCGCACACGCAGCAGGAATAGCAGAGCTTAACTCTCTCAACTTCTTCTATTCATCTTCTATGCTAGTTCTTATCACTATTGGTGTAATACCTCCTCTGACCACAATGTGGGTTGCATTAACAGAGTGGCGCTGACTGCATTTCCGCTTGTTCTTGACTGCAGAAGCAGCGATTTAAAGTTTATGACTAACTTTGCTGAAAATCCCAAATATGAGATATTAATGTCTTTTATGTTTGTGGTGAATGAAACTCACAAGATGAAGTTTCAGCCATCTGAGGCTCATTAGGAGCTTTTTTTTGTGTTTGTACACGGATGAAGCCAAACTATCCAACCTCACTTTGCTGTGTGTTGAGCAGGACATAAACATTGACAAAGACAAAGTAGTTGGCAGGTTTGCCATCATGAGGGAGAGGTAGATAAAGTTTTTAAAAGGGAGCATCATATGTACAAAGTTTGTTAAACTGTTTGGATTATTTTGTTCTATGGAGGATGGTGGAATACACAAATGGACCAGCGTTACACTAAACCACTGCTGGCTGAGCAAGGACAACAACTAGTTAGTGAAACATCCATAATTAGTCTTTATTAACTTAAATTTTGGTTATGAAGAAATCAGTCAGAATATTAGATTGATCTGTTGTTTAACTCCATGCTTGCTGCATCTCAGCACCTGTCTGTGTCACTGTCTGTGGTGTTGTAGACTGTCAACTTTATATTATAGACCTACAATAGGTCTTGTAGTGATGTAGACCGCTGTGTTAATTTTATATTTATGTTATTCCTGTGTAAGAAAGATATGGTACTGAGACAGTGCACCTGGCCTGTCGCTGTCTATCAGCGGTGGTGCTGAACTGTTTGTCAATCGATGCACGTAGAGTGCTGCGTGCTGTCTTCGGTGCTGAAACATTGGAACGCCACTGACAGCCTCTTTTCTTCTTTTGTTCTTCAGAACATGCTTGTTTGACAAAGTGGCTTCACTGTATGTTTTCTTAGGCTTGCTTGGCTCGATAAGTGACAATTTGTGATTATGGACAGGATATATCAGCTATTTTACAGTTGTGAATTTTAAAATGACTTTATCAGAAAGGCCCCTTGAGAATGCTATGCTCCTCCTGTGCGGAGAGACTAGCTCCGTCCCTGCCCGCCCCAGAAACAACTAACCAATGAATTGAGTGAAACATGTGATGACATGATGCATTTTGGTTCGCTTGATAGTGCTTCACAATGTTTCTGCTGCTCGTTAACCCATCCATACTCCCACACTGATGGCAGCAAGCTACCATGTAAGGTGCAGGCACAACCAATTTGATGTTCAGTATCTTTCCCAAGGACATTCTGACATGTGGCCAGGAGGAGCTGGGGATCGAACCAACGACCTTCTGATTAGGGGAACACACAAGTTTACCAACTCATCCCCTGATTACACCAGAACCAATTGGCTGTAAGTTTGAGAACGCTCATGTCCTTGCTATTTTTTCTTAAAATGTGGGTTTTTTAGCAATTTTGGGGGAATTTACATTCTACAACTAATGAATTACACATGGTGGATGTTTTATATGGTGATTCCAGTGTTTTTCAGTATTTCTAACATATATAGTTATAAATGAATAGAAAGATGATCATTAATTATTTCATGTTGGCATTTACATGTTGGAAAAAAATGTAGAAAATATAATTGAACATTTAAAGAAGTTATAAAGTCATACCATAAGAAAATGAGAAAAATGTAAATAATTAAAACCCTTTCTCTCTGGTGTCTGTGTGGACTTGTTATGACCTCAGTGAGTCTTAGTGAAAGATGATGAGACAGTTCAAGTCCACGACAGTGAGAGATTATGTTTCATTTGAAACAACTTGCCGAACCTTGATGTGATATTTCCTCTTTGTTCATTGTTTACCTTGTGTGAACGCTGCATTTCTCCAGCTTTTGTTTCATGTTAAAAAAGAGATGAATGTATAAACAGCATCACAGATGGTATCACACCAGAATACTTGTTGCACTCACTCCAACTGCTATCTCCTGTGAGAGTTTGTTTTTGTCAAATATGTAAACTTCATATCTACATCTCTCAGATGTCACTGTGGCAACGCTTTCATCTCACGCTCTCAAAGCGGAGCCCCCGCACATGCTCAGTAGTGTCAACAAATAACTCCATCCAGCTCACACAGTGATTGAAGTGTTTATCGAACAACAAACACAAGAGGTGGCACAGAGGCAGTTTTCAGAGCTAGAGACTCATTTGCTGCTGCTAATGTCTGCGTGGAACGTTACCAGCCTTTTTTTACCCTCATCAATTCATAATCTTTTTTTTTTGTTCTTTTCAGTGACAGACTTGAAGTCATGCAGAGAGTCAATAAAGCTGAAAGAATATGACCTTTTCAACCTGCAGGAAAAAGGTTCTGAGTGATGATTATTTTCAGACTCTTGCAGTCTAGCTTGAAGAAGACAGATGACTTAAACTATACCTGCACTCGAGCTGTAAGTTTAAAATGTTAAAAAGAGACCATGATCAAAAATCACAATCAAAAATGGAAATATATTATTAATGCTGGGACTCAGCCTAGAACTAGTCATTTTTCTTCCTCTATCAGCAGGCGCAGTCAGAGCGGTGGGATAATTCTGCTCAGCTTTCAACAGATTACTGTCATTTTTCAATTATGCAAAATCCTCCGACAACCGTTAGCTGAAGAGAGAAATAGCCATGCAGAAATTAAATGGCATAAAAAGGTTCACTCTTTCAATACCCTGCTGCTGTGATTTGAAGTGAGCTCTTAACACAGAGCATACAGTATATCACATGTTGTGCGTGCAATTAAGCTTCAGCGTTAATGGAAAAGTTGAGGTTTAACAGCTTGAAATAGTTGGAAAAGTAAAATTTTAATGTGAATGTTTAGTTATGTGGAGGTTTTTGTGATATTTGGCTACTTATGAAGGGACTATAACCTCATGATATTTGGTTGGTTTCGGTTTTTGCCAGTAAACCACAGACAACTCTGGAAATGGCCAAACAATGAAACACATGGGTGGTTTATATGATTCAGATTTTGGTGGGAAATCACAGACAACCCTGGAAAAAAGAGGAATATAGGCGACATGAAAAACAGAAATTAGCCTCAGTGTTAATGGAAACATTAAAGTTCTACAGCTTGAAATATTTAGGAGTTAATTTTAATGGAAATGTTTTGTCATTTCCACTAGCTGTTTATGCTATTTCAGTGCTTGACATCACTATAACTGAATGGCTTTTGGTTGGTTACTGTATGAACCACGGACAACCCTGGAAATGGCCACACAATCAAATACTACAAAAAAACAACAACAAAAAAATTAAACCTGGGTAATGCAAGAATGGAGAAAAAATGAATAAATAAGTAAAGAAAAAAAAAAAATATGTATGTATGTATATATTTATGTATGTGTGTGTGTGTGTGTGTGTGTGTGTGTGTGTGTATATACGTATATGTATATATATATATATATATATATATATATAGTATCAAAAGAAAAAGAGAGATCCCAGCCTTCAAAAATATGACAGCAACACTTTTGTTCCTTTATCTAAATAAAAGCACCTTAATTATGGGTGCACACCATTAAGAGTCTTTGAAAACATGGTTGCCTTTTGACACACAGAAAAAATATGTTCACACACCACAACAAAGGCACATTAATTTTTGATAAAGCAAAAGGAGTGTCTTGTTCCTATTTCATAATGAATTCAAATACTCCTGAATACTTTATGTTCTGCTTTGAATAGTTTCTGTACGTGTAGCCACCAGTGGGGACTGACTGTGGAAGCGTACGGTGTAGTGTTTTAAAAGTGCCGACTGGGATCTAAATTTTGCAGATTTGCTCCGGTGGGTTTTTTATATCAGATGAATAGCAGTGTACTTTAATTAATGAACATATCTTTCAGAGTAGCGATAAATTATTTTAGTCAAATTGAAGTTCCAGACTGGAAACTGTGAGAATTTAGGACAAAATTGAACTCACCACTCCATAAGCTACGGTGTTGCTGTAGGATCGGAGCTCTGGGTAGATGTTGGAGAGGAACCAGCTGAACGGTCGGCACTTGAGTCTGGATCGCAGGGCCTTTCTCCCAGAAATGTCCCCAATGTTAATTCCTGAGTTCTAGAGAAGGAAATAAATACAAACACATCAGTTTACTTTTGATTTACAGTGAGCTTCATTTTCCTTATCTCCAGTGTTGCAAGAAATAAAAAATAACTGGTGCAGATTTCAGGGGTCTCAGAATCCTTTCAGCACCACTGTGTCCTTCGAATGACAAGAGCTAGAAATAATAACTGAGCAGGAAGACAGGAAGAAATGTTTAAAGAGCAATCACAGAGAGAAAAGTAGGGCGTGTTATTTGGTGGAGAGACTGTGAACTGAGGAGACATTTTGAAAAGAATAGCTGCAAGCTCACAGTGGAAAAGACAGCAACACCCTGGGCAGTGAGAATAATGAACAGCATTTTCCACTATTTTCTGACATTTCATAGAAAATAATAAATTATTTATACACTGTATATCATAATAAATTATTGATAGATTAATCAATATTGAAAATAAATGTTACTGTGAGCACTGTTTCTAAAAGGTATAACTTAGGTGTCTCACCAGAACTGATATGGTTCATAGAGGATTTGTCCATACAGGAGTGAGAGGAGGACCAGTGGAGAGAGATGTGTTTAAGAGGAAAGCAGCAAAGATGATACAGAGAGTAAGAAAAAGATACAGATAGTTATTAAATTATAACAAAGGGTCTGAACTTTATCCAACTGTATTTAGATGCTTACTTTATGCCATAAGAGTTGGGGTGCAGAAGAGAAGGGAAAGTGGTAATGCTTGTAAGGCAACAGTTCTGTTTTGTAGAAAAATACAGTTGAATGCATAACATATGTACTAAATTATGTGTTTACACTGAGGAGTGTAGATGAATGTGAGATCAATGGCCTGTTCTTGACACAACTGAATTACTTTCAGCTGAAATCAGGCAGGTTTTAGGAGGACTTTGGGCTGGAGGGTTTTGTTGGACCTGGCAGATGTTTTTACAGTATGAATCATACAGTAGGTGACAACACAATTAACTGTGTCACAGTTTCCATCCCCTGTTTATTAAGATGCATTTCAGCGCTGCAGAGTTGTTTTGACAAAAAAATAATTTTGCTAATAATAGCAAAGGACAACAAGCAAAATTTCACTAATGATAAATTACTTATGAGTTACAGTTAAAACTTCTGATGCTAAAGTCATTTTACATGAAATTCATTCAAGTCAAACTGTTTTATGGAGTGAGATGAGATTGGTTATTCATACCTTACACTACGGTTAACAATGATTCTACATGACTGTGACAGCTGCAGTTGAGTGGCTCAATGGGCTTTCTACATTGAAGGAACCAAGTAGCCTAAAGAGAGGCGGGGGGTTGACGCCCATGGCTTCAGCTTCAGCACCGGCTGTACGGCTGGAAGATCCCCAGCCAGAGGGAGAACATTTGCCAGGCAGCACTCCACCAAAAGAGGCTTACGCTCCAAGGGTGACGGCCACAATGAAGCCGCCAAGGACTTTTCAGCAGAGAAGTGAATAACGTGCATAGAACTTCTTAAGTTGAAAACAAGTCCACATTTATCTACAAAATATGTGCTGAATTAAAAAGTGGCTTCTCATGTTACTTTATTTTTAAATGTTGCTTGCCTTACACCTACAAACAAGGCCTATGGGTCATGCTTTCAGCGCCTTCAGAGGACATGCTCCCAGTGTTTCAGAGCAGAGAATACTGCTTATTTTTCCACAATTTTGAAACCAAATTTGATGTACTTGGCATTTTTACTAATCATTCAAATTTGGCTGGGTGGTAATTACACATTTTTCTGTGGTGTGACAAACTCAGAACACATATTTATTATTTGCTTTACACGGACTTTAAATACAAATTAAAACAGACAGAAAAGCGGCTTATGTTTATATACTATATTATTAGGGTTAATTAAAAACACTTGTGAAAATAGAAGCCATCCAATCTCAAATATTTGAGGGGGCATGTACCCTTATTTGCTTTTTTTCCCCCCGAGGGGGATGAGAAGATTGATACCACTGTCTGACATAAGAGTGGTACTAATCTTCTCATCTCACTCTGCGTAAAAGTAAATAAACACGTTTCCCAAATTGTCAAACTATTCCTTTAATAAACTGACTTACAATCTTGCTCAGGTGTAATTAAACCTTCTATGTTCCTAACTAATTATCCCATTAACCTCCATGATGTCACTACTCCTGGTTGCTAGGAGATTTGTGTCACAGCTTCTGTGCAAAAATAAGCATATCCACAATTACGCACACACACCCTCCCACATACGGAGAACTGTCAAAGTATCAAACTCCCAACACATGTGTGTGTACTGTCTGTTTACCTGCAGTGGAACATTCCAGGCCATGTAGACGTGACTCTTGTACTGGTCCATCCAGACCTCAGCCACCCTCAGAGCGTTGCGACGCACGTGGGCTGTCAGGTTCTCAGTGTAAGGTTTGTGGGCACGCTCGATGTGAGCGATCCTGGAGCAGGGCAGGACTTCCACGCTGCCGCCACACTGCCATACCTTGGTTACAAACACACAAAAATGCACACACATCAGTAATTGCAGGGACTTCAAAAGTACAGGTACGGATATTTTTAGAGCCTGCCAGGTACATGCCAGTCAAACCTGAATCCTTTAAATAGGGGATTAAATGCTTGCAGCAACTGAACCTGCTTGATAGAATTAGCATGAATAGAAAGGTATCACAGGAAAACACTGAGCATGCCCACCCAGGTGCTTGTTATTTTTACCCACTTTGCAGTTTGTTGATAGTGAAAACTGTCAAATATGTCACAGTCTGCACAGGCCTTGCTAGCATCATGACAGGCCCATCAAATACAGAATAAATATCTCATTTGGTTCACCATGAATGTAACACAAATGTGCAGCCCCCTGGCATTCATTGTCAGTTGTGTCTATATTAGGCCTATGTTACTTGTATCTGAACTATATCAGAGGTGTAAGAGCATGTTACAGGTAAATGAGCTCCATGTGTGGCTAAGGCACCAGCCGACATTACATTTTTTAAAATCATTGCCACTACAGTGTTCAGTCAACTGATGCCTATAACATGGTAAAAGCAAATATAAAACAACTTCTGAAACAATCCTTACAATGCACACACTTAAACTGTCCCTAGCACACATCAACTAACTTTACAACTGCTTTCATTTCTTACTCTTCATTAAATCTTACACTTACATTAACACTCCAACTCATTTATTGCTTACATTGAAACTTTCAGTGCTAATTGCCATTTAAACTTCTTTCAAATCTTTTCAGGGAAATGTAGCCTTTTTCAGTTGCTACTACTATTTTCAGTAAACTGATGCCTTTGCAATGGTAACACAAATGTCTGACTTTTAAAAAGTAAACCAATGCATATTTCAACCACTTTAGGAGTTGAGTTTATCCACCAAACAAGCGCTGGAGAATGCTGACTTGAATGGAAACGCCTGTTCTCTCTATCCCGGTCTTTCACTTTGTTTGTGCGTGCGCGCTATAATCTCTCCTGCCGGCCAGCCTCCTTCCCTGTCTCCTTCCAAAGCAAAGAGTTACCGCAGAACAGCAGTAAAACTGTAGCACTGGCCCGGCGCCCAGGCAGGAGCACAAACTCCAGCCAAATTCTGAGATAATACATGCTTCCTTCAGAAATACCTCAACATTCTCTATAAAGGATTTAAAACATGGGGTGGGAGTTTAAGGAGCTATTCTTCGAGTATAACAATCTATGTCTGAGCATGTGGGTGTGCAGAGTGAGATAGAGACTGAGACGCGAAAAAAAAAGTGAGAAAAAAAGGAAAAAAAAGAGGAGAGATTCAGAAAAGAGTGTGGAAACATAAAACAGGAAAGGTGAAGGAATGAAAGAGAAGGGAGATAAAGTGGGAAGTATAGAGAGAGGATAAAGAAAGTGAAATAGAGGGAGAGAGATAACAGCGTCTCCTCGTCTTCTTGAGTCATCCTCTCCATAAGTCTTTTTCTTTTTCGGTCTCATATCCTTTCTCTAAATAAAAAGCCTTCTCCTGTGGGATAAAACAGAGTTATGCACCAACTATTACCCAGCAAACATCGCGGAACATTGTTTTGACACCGGGTAGTTACGGTTCATGTGTATGTGTGTTGGCACACACAATGTCTGGGTCTTGTGTCTGCCTGATTTATATGTGTGTCACCAAGACAAAATGCAGCACATTTACATCCCTAATTGTCTCTCAGTCTGTCTTCTCCGGTTTAACGCGGAACAAATCTCGCTTGTGGAGTAGTGGTTTTAAAAGTTTTAATGAGAAAATGAGAGGCGAAAGGCAACAACAAATGAAGTTGTGAATTATAAATCACGCAGAAGACGACCGCCCGTTGTGATAAAAAAGACGGCATGAGACAATGAGCATTAAATATGCACAATATTACGCCACGGCACAGATGAAGCTTCATAAAAACAATCTTTATCACAATAGGAGTGTGCAGGCCAGAGATATGGTGCGCTTTTGCAGAAAGTGGAAAAAAAAAAATTTTGCTGATAACAAAAGACACTGTGTTTGGTATGAATATAAATAGAAAAAACTGGCTGGTTTCTGACTTAAACCATGGGTTGAAGTCAACACATGATGAATTAGTTAGAGAAAGAGCAATGCCCTTGAGACACATGTACAGAACTGATTCCGTCAAAATATCACTGCTAAGTTACATAATCATTGATCTGCAAAGGGGTCTTTTGCAGTGAAGTTGGCAAAAAATGGAAATATTGACTTTTCCCTGTCAGCCTTGATGTGTTTATAGTCAAAACTATGTGGCATGAAATCACTGACGATGATGTGTGTGTGTGTGTGTGTGCAGTCGGGGGTTGTTGGAGCTACGTTTGATGTCAGGTTCTGACTTCTAATACCCCCTGGCACTAGAAGTGTTGGCTGTAGAAATGAAATGTCAGTACTCTGACTGATGCTCTTGCTAACCTTTTGTTGCCTTTCAACCGTTTAAAAACCTGACAGACGGACAGATGGACACGGGTAAACCTGTCCAGCTCCAGTCCACCATGTTGTGCGAATAACCACACAGCGAGCTCGACAGTAGCTCTGAAGTGCCTCTCCACCGAAACGGGTTCATTTCAGTTCAGTGTTTGTTGTCATAGCTGCAGAGGGCAAATGATTTGCAGCGCTGTGCATGACTGTTGGCCCCTCTTTCACTGAATAGGCTAAAATGTAATGCGGGCAGAACGGCTGACAGCTGGAGGCAGCATCTGATGTGGGTCAGAAAAACACGACCTCCTGAGGTCGCTTTGGTGATGGTGAGATCTCCTCCTGCAGAGGGACCGGCTGTTCGTAGCCTTGCTACTTATGCTACACTGGATAAGCCATCCAAGTCTCCTCTGTGCTAATGTCAACAGGTGTTCAAGCAGTTTGTCTCTACAGTAGGGGCTTATACAGAATAATTATATGCCAAAAGAGCTCTATAATGGAGAGCAACCTCTATGGACGTTTCCAGAGGCACTCATGATCTCTGCACTGCGAGCAGCTATGGAGAAAGCCATTATCAGACTTGTAATGCTTGACTGTAGAGGTTTGACATTCAAGCCTCATATGGAGAAAGTCAAGGCTGAGCCCCGCACAAAAAGCTTTTTATGAGCCAAAGAAAGACACATTACTGACAATGACCCAAACTGTGCAGAAACAAGGACATTTTAAGCCTTTGGCAGATTTAGCAATTTATATTCATGACATCATATGTTTAAGATATCAGGTCAAAGCCGTGTGTGCCGTAATTCATATCATGAGTATCCTTTCCTTGTTTGAGCTGAACCCAGCATCTCCCGCTGGCACTGCAACATGACTGACCCAAACTGATGCCTACTCAGTGCGGTTTCACTCTACATGAAGTCACACTCACAGCTGTGGAGGGCATGCTCTATTATGGGGGGGGTGGGGTGGGCGTGGGCATGAAAGTACCAGGCAAACTTTGGATGCCACTCTACATCTGTCACTGTGGACACTGATGGATGCCTTGGTTGTTCTGCGGTTTATTTATATTACTTACTGTTTACCTGTACATCAGCATGTGATATTACATTGGTGGTACGTTGTTTTTAAATTGATACCTGAATATGAAATCAAATCAGTCTTGTTACAGGTTATGGTTCTCTTTATTTTACTTTACTGTGCGTTCTGGTTTTGTTGTGTAGTGAAAAAGTACCCTGAATAGATAAAATGCAAGATGCCAGCAGCTTGTAGGCTGTTGGGACACTGTATCAGACTGTATCTGACCATCATGTGGTTGTCACTGTACTCAGAACAAGCTGTCCTGTCAAAAGCAGCACAGCTCCTGAGGATCACTGTAGATATAGTTAATAAGTTCACAACATATAGAAAGTGGTAGATTTGTGTGATTGTGCGACAGGCTGCTTGCAGATATTACACCTCACTAAGCGCAGCAGAGCAAAAAAATGGACTCAAGAGTAGAAGACTTCACTTCCACTTGGCTCTGAGTAGCTGAGACCCGACCCGGGACCAAATTCCACTGATCAGGTCTCTAGGGTTTCGTTTTTCTGCTGCGAGTCTCAGGTATGTATGTCCGATATCTGAGTGATCCAAGCATACGAATCAGCTCTGATCATGTGGTGTGTTTTGTGGCGACAGGAGAATGTAAGCTGTGAAGTGAAGAGGAAGTGAAGAGGTGTTCTTTGTTGATATGAAGAGCAAGTTAAAGCAAAAGGAGAACAAGGATGTAAAACCCACTGGCACATCAGCTGTTTGCTGCTGTTTTATGCAACTAGTTGACTGAGATGAGAAAAATGTTCAAGGGAAATGAAGTTGAGCTCATTTTAAGAAAATCAATCTACAAGATTTATGCTGTTAAATGAATTTTGGATTTTTAGAAATTGATTCACAGATATTAAACAGGCTAGAACATTGTCTTTTGTCTTTTGTTGCTCAGTTGGCTACAGAATATTTTATTGTGGGTGCAGGAGATGGAATAGGACCTCCAGTTATTTATATAAATTTGTGTTTGAAGCATATAAACAATTTATTTTCATTTCTATGACTTTACATTTGTTCTTAGGGCATTATTTTCCCACCAGGGCCACTTGTTAATTGATTGAATTAATTGATAGTGCATCATGCTGCTGCCGGTCTTTGTGTTCTCTCTCTCTCTGCATTTTGGATCTGGTCAGGTCAGGTCTATTTGAGTTGGGTGTCTCTTTTTTGAAAATGAATTATGCACGTCGGGTTTGGGTAGGATATCCACAGTTCCATTTCAGATCTGAAGACCTTTACTCAAGAGCATAAATAAAGTAGCTTAGTATCCAACAAATTGGTTACTGAATACACATAGAATTATTTGATTCTGCAGTTCATTATTTATGTTCAATGCCAACATTCGGTGCAAATGCAGGAAATAGTGTGCTCTTTGTATAACAGGGTGGATTATAAGGGGTGTAGATGGTTGTATGGTGAGTCTGACTTTTATGTAGAAGACCAGAACTTGCATCCTTTCACAGACATGCAATGGTGTTCAGTTTTTTATTTACAGTATGATCTTTCCCTAACCTTAACTATACAGTAATCACCGAGCACAGATACTGTACAAAGCTAGAATATGAAAAATTCAATGTAAAAAATCATTCACTCACCTCATCCTCCTGCAAGCCAAGAAGACCTTGACCAATTGTTGTGAAATTCAAACATTTTAAACAGCGTGAAATGGTGAGAAGTCTGACCAAGTGACTAAAGAACAAGCCCTTCGTAATAAATGAACAGTACCCACAGGAGATAATGGACAAAAGGAAAGTGTTGTTCCCCATTTTCCACTTCAAAAAGGCCAAGAACAATCAGGTGAGTCTGAACCGCAACAAACTCAATAATCAATAACACTAATAACACCCTATAACACCCTATTTAGGGACCCCAGTCTCATTCCTTGGTTGTATTAATAAAAGAAGATGGAAAATGACTGATCCTGTTGAAATAACTCATGAGAATTCATAGTCCTATATGAACGTTTCTGAAGGCCTTAATGTGAAAAGTTCATATTTTTTTGTTGGCAAAACTTCTTTTTTTTCTGAACTAAGATGATGTTAAACACAGAGCCCACAGATAATGAAGGAATATATCTAATTCAAAAAGTATTTGCTGTTTATATGTATATTCAGTGCAGAAGTCTATTATGTAAAATTACAAGTCATTATTATTTTTTATTAATTAACTTTTCCTTCCTCTTTTTTTAATTACATTTTTCAATTAGTATTACTTTTTTAAATGTCTCATAAGGTGCTGCTATTAACCCCTGCTATAGAAATATAATAAGAATTGAAGCTGTGGTCTCACTCTCTCATGTGTGTGGACATGCACGGACGCACACACTAGATAACACTTAACCTCCCATGTACATGTCTATGTATGTAGATACATAGACGTGTGTGTGTGTGGGTATGTGTATGTATGTATGTGTGTATATATATAAGGTATATATATTATACCTAGTTATCTTTTTACTTATCCATCCCTCCTATACTCCTCTCCCCATTTCACCCCATTCAACAACAAAGTGTAATTGCTACCATTCCCATCACTGACCCAACTCTCTATCTCTATTCTGTGGCTACATCTCTTTCTCTACTCTCTCTCTACTCTTTTCTTTTGTTTTTATTAAGTAGCCCTGCCTTATCAAAAGACCTATGCATCCCAGTTGATATACTATATATCTACATAAATTGTTAACTGTAACCAAATGTATACTGTACTCCACGCCTTCCGCCCCTTCGCCCTCACTAACATGAACTTGTGGTTCTCCGAACATCCCCTCCCATACCAACAATCACATTACCACTACCCATTACCTTTCATCACCGTCAACCATTACTCAGTATCTCCATACCCTCAGTATCTCTACCTTGCCCAGTCCTACCCATACTGCCTCAGAATATAACATCTTGGAATATAAGAGGAATCAGCTCCCCTGCAAAAAGAGTATTGAACCATCTACATAAACTGAAATCAGATATGTGTCTATTACATGAAACCCACCTCACAGAGGCAGAGTCTCAGAAACTCAGGGCCGGATGGATTAGCCAGACCCACCACTCAATTTACAACTCTAAAAATCGTGGTGCTTTCATTCTGATTAGCAAAAACAGACCATTTCCCCATAAATCAGCTGTAACTGATCCGGAAGGATGTTTCATTATCATCAACACTGACTCTCCCACTTTCTTTCACTCCATCTTTTTAGAATTAGCCAACTTTCCCAATTCTCATATTATTCTAGGAGGTGATTGTAATTCTGTATTGAACCCAGATCTTGATTGCTCCTCTATTTTAACCTCCCACAAGCCCTTACAATCCTCATCTACAATTAAATAATATATGACTGGCGGATATCTGGAGACTATACAATCCAGACAATAGAGAATATTCCTACTACTCCTCATACCACAAAACATACTCCCTGCATTGACTTTTTTCTGATCAACAACTCACTCAAGCATAGAGCAATAGAATACAATATTCACTGTATTATTATTTCAGACCATGCTGCAAGCACTCTCTGGGAAACAGCAAAAGCAACTCTAAGAAGTAGAATGATAGCATATTCCACAAACAAAAAAAAGAAGAAACTGCAACAGAACATTTTCTACAGCAGGAAGTGAAGACTGGACACCCTGGTCTCTCAAACACCTACAGACAAAATCAGCAAAGAATCACTCAAACCAAACATGAACTTAACAGTCTTCTTAACAAAAAAAGTGAATACAACCTCCTTAGACTCTGTCAACAACATTTTAAATTTGGTAATAAAACTGGTAAACTGGCTAACCAAATGAAACAACAATCTGAAAAATCTAACATCACATCAAGGGAAGATATCTCTGGAAACACTATACACCCCTGACCATGACACCACATCTACAGAAGATTATGTTTTTCTGAGGAATATCTCCCTACCAAAACTCTTCACAACCCAGGCAGAGAATTTGGATAAACCAGTCACCCTAGATGAACTGAGGAAAGCACTACTACTCATGCCCGACAACAAGTCCCCAGGTTTAGATGGATACCCAGTATATTTTTTTATAAACATTTCTTGTCCCTTCTCTCACCCTTATTTTTCAAAATGATCTCCGATAGCCTCCATAGTTTTAAAATTCCCCATCATATGAATACTGCCCTGATTCTACTTATCCTTAAATCAAACAAAGACTCTACACACTGCTCCACCTACTGCCCTATATCTATAATAAACACTGATGTTAAAATTATAAGCAAAGCTTTGTCATTATAACTGGAATCTGTAATTTCATCACTTGTGCACCAGGATTAGACTGGTTTCATCAAAGGGAAACATTCCTCAGAAAATATGTGAAGACTATTCAACATAATTCATCTATATAAAACCAAAACTGACATTGATTAAACATCCTGACATTACTTTCTCTTCACTTCCGTAGCCTCTTAACATCAACCCTTTTTTTTTTTAAGAAAATGTTTTTACCTTACTTGGCATATACAACTATATTCATTTCAGCCCAAAAAAATACTACCACAGATTTACAAACACTTTTCTCAGCATGACAATACTGTTTCAATACCAATAGACAAATGGACATCAGACTTGAATATTCATCAATCAGACATCAACTGGAAAAACATATGCAACAACACATCCTCCATGTCATACAACTCAAAAAATCAGCTAATTCAATACAAGGTCCTTCACAGAGTACACATCACCACTCACAAAATGTACCATATGGGCTTCACAGACAGCAGCACCTGCATACACTGTCCCACTGGAATAGACAATCACTTTATGCATTCTGGCTCTGCGCACCAGTTAGGCGGTTTTGGTCGGAGGACATGGGAATGCTGTCTGAGATCCTCAGCCTCAGCATCCCGCCCTCCCCTTCAATCTCTCTGTTAGGTGATCTCTCCTAACATACAATCCCAAAACATCTCCAAACTTTCATCTTAATAGCGTTAACAGCTGCCAAGAAAATCATATTACTCAATTGGAAAGACACAACGAAATTATCAATCAACCACTGGCTCAATCTGTTAACAGACCACTCAAACCCAGAAAAGCTCACATCAACCCTAAAGGACAATCTGATCCCTTTCCACAACACCTGGTCTCCTTTCCTGCAGTTCATACAGAGCTGATTCCTGCAATGCTAAATCTGTGGAGTACTTTCATGTATGCATATGTGGGTAGGTACATATGTGCATATATGCACATATATATATAAAGTAGCAGTCAAAAGTTTGGACACATCTTCCCATTCACTTGAATGAGAAAATATGCCCAAACTTTTGACTGGTACTGTATGTATGCTGGTGTATATTTTTACTGTTGTTTTGTATGATTTTCTTAACAGACATTTTTGGTGTTGGATTATACAGAAAAATCAATAAAATATAAATCACAAAAAAAGCAATGAAACATTCTTTTGACGTTCTTGTCTGGCGATTGGAACAGGATTGAAAAAAAAATACAGGGGGTTATATCTTGGTGTAGGTCTTTCGGAGTTAGAGTAGATTTTTACATCTGATGGAATGGAAGTGTATTTGTTTCATGAGATGGATTGGTGATGGATATTAAAACACTTCAGGCTGTAGCTGGACAAAACTTACCTTTCCTCTATTATTCAACAGCTGTGCTACAGGTTAGGAGTAGCAGAGCATGACGAGACAGCAGTCTTGCTACTGGAGGGTTTTATTATTGTCTTCCACTCCACACTAGCAGGTCTGGAATACTTTTTAATATGGTGAAACCTTTACACTAATGTGTTTGAGGGTTCGGAGACAGGGCCAGTATGGGATTGAGCCAAACACCACAGCCAGTGTAGCCCATACCAATGTACATGTGCCCTGCATGGGTTTTTTTGCTACAAGAATTTCAGGTCACAACAGGTAATTACTCTATTTTCAGAAACATTATTAAGGAGACATTAGGAGTGAAATATTAAATTAAAGGAGAGTGTTAGTCACAAAAATAGTGACCTATAGTTC